>NC_054869.1:18601795-19801795 GCF_018320785.1 Cheilinus undulatus | reverse complement strand
AAAAATAAATTTCATTTATTCATATTGTGATAAAATAGACTATAGCCTTTTTCAAAATATAAACCCCTTCTAAAACAGAATTACCTTTTTTGGTAATGTTTACAATGTGAATACGCATATTGTCTAAACTGTTTGGAAAGCAAATGACAGATTTTGTAGATAAGCCATGATGTACACAATCGCCAGGAGGCCAGAGAATAAAGTAGAGGGAACAGAAATAAGTTAAAGGGAAACATAATCAAATAAATACAAAAAGAAACAAAAAAAGGTGAGAACTGGCAAAAATGGTTTAAAAGTGACAAAAAAAATGATAGAAAAAAGTTGTCAGAGAGTGGGAAAAATGGGTAAAAAAAATTGTAAGAAAAATGACTTCAAAGAAAACAAATGGGCCAAGAAAGGCAGTAAAGGGTGGACAAAGGGTAGATAAATGGTGAAAAGTGGCTTTAAAGTGGGAAAAATGGGTTCAAAGAACCAAAAATGGTATAAAAGTAGCAAAAATGGTTATGAGAGGTGAAAAATATTCAACAATAGGCACAAAAATGGTAAAAAGCAGCTAAAAAGTGGCAACAGTGGGTTAAAGGTGTCAAAAATGGGCAAACAGTTTTAAAAATGGGCAGCTAAAGTAGTGAAAAGGGTGAAAAAGTAACAAAAAATAGAGTAAAAGTGGTAAAAATGGGTGCCAAGAGGCACAAATTGTTCAACAGGTCAACAATGGGTGGAAAACTTGGGAAAAGTGACTTAGAATTGGGAAAAATTAGTACAAAGAAACGTAAGTTAGATCAAGTTGGCAAAAATGGATTATGAGTGGCAAAAAAAGGGTCAACAACGGCAAAAAAGTGGTTGAAAGAAGCTAAACTGGGACAACAATGGGTTAAAGGTGTCAAAAATGGAACAGAAAGGGGTAAAAATGGGCAGCTAAAGTAGTGAAAAGAGGTTAAATGTAATAAAGAAATTGGTTAAAGGTTGCAATAAAGGGCACCGAGTGGTGTAAATTGGTTAATAGGGAAAAAGACTGGTTCAATATTGAACAAATGTGGCAAATGGATGGAATCAGTATGAGAGGGGTTAAAAAGTGGCACAAAAAAGTACCTTCAATATCCAAACCCAAAAGCCTCCAAAATGGAGCAACTGTTGGCCAAAATGCTAGCACCAAAGCTACTGATCCAACACACATACATTGATATCTTCACTAAATAAAGGACCTTTCTCTTGGTTTTTCAGGGGCCCTGCTAGATCTGTGGGCTGGCCTTGTTAGGGTTAGGGTAAAATACCACCTAATTATAATAGAAATTATTACTAGGTATACTTCCTCGATATTATCAGATTTCTGAGTTATTGCTTGTAACAGTCCAAGTTGTAGGTAGGTAAGTACAGGTAGGTTACAGTAGGTAATTACAACACTATTCTTGAGAAATTACTATTAAATTAGACCCCACAATAGTGAAGTGTTACCTTTAACTGGTAATAAATATTACCATGGGAATTAACCTAACTTGTGCTTTCTTTACTATGCAGCCTTTCACTTCAAACAAAGCGAGATGCTCAGCACACAAACACCAGCAGGTTCAGGCATTGTCAGAACAATTACATCCAGAGCGCAGCTGATAGTTTGCACTATAACTAATAGAAATATGTCAGCAATGATGCTGATTAAGGTTGCTTGATAGGGTCAGTCTTCTTCTAGCAGAGAGCGTCAGGATCCTGTGATGCCTCTCACATCAGGGTGTCTGGGTTGCACTGTACTTCTCCTTCTTTCAATTTGATAGCTAATCAATGAGGGGCCCGGAGGAGGACCAGCTGAGTTCAGGCGAAAGGATCCTAATTGAATCTGACAATAATTTTCACATATTTCTCTTGCTCTGTCTCAGATGCCATTAGCGACATCACTGTGATAATAGTTGCCATGACAGCATGAGCAATGCTCATTAATGACCTGGCTGGTGGTAATGTTCAGGGCCATATTTCCCTTTCCTTCTTTTTAACTTCTTTCTTTTTAAACATTCTCTTATTAAAAGATTGAGCAGAAATCTTTTGTATCACAATACTTACGTCTTAAAAGCTTTATATAATCTAACATAATCCTGCAATGAAATTGTATTTTTTTTATGTCAAGGCTATGGCTACTTTCTGGAGAAAACATAAGGACAAGTGTGAAGTCTTTTAGTCCAATAAAATGTCTTTAAACAAGGGGTCTGTGGATGGTTTTTGCTGTTGATATAATCAGCCAACCACAGTCTCCACAGCAAAGTGGCTCATGCGGACAACAGCCTCCATAAGGATTCTATTCTTGCGCTCCGAGTCCAACAGAGCAAAGTCGATGAAAAAACAAACATCTGTTGTGGACGGGGCTGTGTTTTCAGTGTGGTCATGAGCCGCTTAACAAGAACCGTGGACAATTTCCCAAGAGGCTCAGAAGGACAAACACCTCCTCTTTTTTACCGAGGACAAACGCTTCTGGAGGGGGCTGCGTCTGTCTGCGCTCGCTGTAAACACGAGGGTGTTAGGAACCAATGTCACATGCGACTGGTGGGGGACTTCCGGCATTGAGGGCCAAGACGGCAACCACAGAGGCAGTCTGTGGAAGGAAGCAAACAGCTGTACTCAGACGCACAAACATGTGCACATGAACGCACAGTGCAAGAGTGCACGCTCGTGCACGCAAACTGTCTTTATGCAAGACACATAATGAACTCTGTGCTGAATAAGAATACTGTAAAACTATTGCAAGGATCTGAAGTAATCCACTCTGTTGGTGTGAGTAACTGCTGCCAGTAAAAACAAACACGTGCTAAAAATGAGGAAGTGAGAATGTCTGTCTGTCCTTTATGACAACCCAGTATTGGACCAAAACTTCTGAACACCCTGGAAACAGCAAAACTCTTAAATAAAGCGCAGTATTATATAATATTTAGTGCACAGACAGCACATGCCCTCCTAAAAGCTCTGCAACAGAACATCATCCTGTGTTAATGCAAGTTTTGTAGTCAAAAGCTCTCTGCAAGCACAGATATTCATCCACCTACATGTGCAGAATTTGCAACAGGTTGATACCTATAGAAACACTTAGAAATAAAGTCCTTGAACCCCTCTTTAGATCCCATTGTCAGTATTTTATATTGGCTACCTTGGAGCAAAAACTCAGGCTCTTTTAACACAACCCCTCATGAAAGAGAGATGCAAACAAGAAAGAGGGCAGGAGATCTCTTGTTGCTTGAGTGGATGCACGTTTGAACCCCTTTGTAACGCTGGAGAAAGAAATGAAAAACATTTTGAAGTTGGCTGACAGATTCCATTGGTCCTGAGGCTGTTTGACGTGCTGCATCCCGGCAAATTAAGGTTAAGGCAAGGTAGATGGAGTCTATCAGAGCTTGACTCTGCCTCATCAGATGGAACGAACAGCTGCAGGGCATCCCTCGTCTCGGGCTCGTCATTGCACACATGCGCTCATGTACGTGTGCAGCCACACAGTCATTCGCATTTGTCAGCACACGACACACAAACATACAATGTTCTTCAGTTTTGTATGCTCTTGCTCTGCAGATGTTTCTACAATGCTATGAACATTAGTCATGCTTTTTTCATATTCAGGACATACATTGAGAAAGTTATCAAAAAACAGAGTGCATTCAGATCATGGGTTATGCCAAGTGTACTATTTAGATGACTTATCAATACGCCTGATAGTACAAACCACTAAACTAAAATAAAATGTCTGTATAAAATCATTTCATATCTTTATTTTAAGGCAAATTTATCTAACAATAATGTGTCACAGGAGATTTAAAGTGCTGTGAGTTATCACAGTATGAATAAATAAATACAGTGCCTATAAAAAAGTGTTTACCCCTTGGACATTTTAACCCTGTATTGATATTTATAAATCTATTATGGTCAATATAATTTGGCTGTGTGGAAGTAGAATTTTATGTCCTATTCAGTGGACCCAATCGTCAGCCTTTGATTTAATAAGAACCCATGTGTTCTCTGATCACTTTTCACACCTCATTGTTAATCTAGTCTCCCTACCACCTTGACCAGGAAACAACACAGAAATGCAAATGTTGAATGCTGATTGTATGTCCTCCCATTGACAGCATCCTGTACCTGGTGTAACCAAATGTTATGCTGAGACTCTCTTTTGATGCCGTCAGTCTTTTTGATTATCCTTTTGTTCAGACCCAAACCTGGTTAAAGATCCCCTCTCAAACCTGCTCAGGAGCAGAGAACGTTCTCACCATGCTTTGAGTTTCTTCTCTCCACTGCACAGTGGAGAAAATATTGGTAAAACAGCATCTATCAAAATGAGGACATATCTGGGAAGCAACAACTGTGTGAGTTTGTATGTGTATATTTATGTATATTAAATGTATAAAGAGGTAAGATATGAGAGATATATGTGTGTGTGATACATGGTATAGGATGTTAGATAACATATCTATATGTGTATGTTGTTGGACCCCTGGAAGAATAGCTGCAGCCTTGCTGTAGCTAATGGGGATCTTACTAAACTAAACTAAACTAAACTAAACTAAACTAAACTAAACTAAACTAAACTAAACTAAACTAAACTAAACTGTGAATAAAACTCACTTGAACCAGACACAGAATTTGGACCTTCACTGAGTCTGTGTGGATAGGTCTCTGTCAGGCTTGCACATCTAGACACTGCAATTCTACTTCATTCTTCTTTGCAAAGATGCTCAAGCTCTGTCAGGTTGCACGGGGATCTGGTCTTGTGAGGCCCTTTTCAAGTCTAGCCACAAATTCTCTACTGGACTGAGGTCTGGGCTTTGACTCAGCCCCTCCAGAGCACTCACCTTAAAAGCTGTATTTCTCTTGCAGACTGAACAATATTGTCCTCCAGGAGTTTCATATATATTTTGCCGAATTCATTTTACCCTCTACGTTTACAAGCCTTCCAGGGCTGGCTGCTGAGAAGCATCCCCACAGCATGATGCTGCCACTGCCATGTTTCACAGTGGGGATGGTGTGTTTGTGGTGATACAGTGCCGTGAAAAAGTATATGCCCCCTTTCTGATTCTGGATTTTTTGCATATTTATCACGCTTAAATATTTCGGATCATCAAACCAGTTTTAATATCTCACCAAGACAACCCAAGTAAATACAAAATGCAGTTTCTAAGTGCTGATTTTATTTATTAAGGGGAACAAAAATCCAAACCTATCCTTCATACTTTTTCACGGCACTGTATGGCAGACAAAGTGTCCTGTCTGATGGCTAAAAAGCGTCATGTTGGTTTAATCAGACCAAGGAATTTTCTTGAGTCTCCCACATGCCTTTTGGTAAATTCCAGTCTAGATTTAATGTGAGTTTTCTTCAACAGTGGTGTTCTCTTTGCCACTCTCTCATAAAGCTGAAGAACCTGGCAACAGCTGTATGCAGAGTCAATCCCATCTCATCTGCTGAAGCTTGTAACTTCTTAAGGGTAGTTGAGTATAGAAGCCCAGAGTAGAGATCACAGTCTGATCTAGGCAGATCTACACGTATGCCATATTCCTTCCATTTCTTGATGATGGATTTAACTGTGCTTCAGGGGATGTTAAATTTTTTTTTTAACAGTCCCCTGTCTTATACTTTTCAATAATCTTTTCTCCAAGTTGCTTGGAGTGTTCTTTTGTCTTTGTGGTGTACTGGTAGCCAGGAATACTGATAACTAACCAGTGACTGGGCCTTTCAGACACAGGTGTCTTTATACTACAGTCACTTCAGACACATTCACTGCACTCAGGTGATTCTCATTTCACTAATTTTGAAACTACCAGCACAACTTGTTTGGACCTCTGATAAAGTGGGACAGCCACTTTAAAGGGGTGAATATTTATGCAGTCACTAATTTTTTTGAATTATATATTTTTGTTTCATTGACATTACTTTGTGGAAACCTGTTTTCACTTTGACTTTAAATAGAGTTTTTGTAATTTTTTTGTTATTCCAAAAAGCCAAATTATATTGACCATGATTGATTTATAAACTCAATAAAAGGTTGAATCATCCAAGGGGTTAAATACTTGTTTGCCACTGTAAATGACTAAAAAAATAAAAAAATAAAAAAATAAAAAGACCGTGATGAAATGACTAATGTCCCCTCTCCTGTGTACTCTGAGTCACAAAATGTGATATAACTTCAGGAAAAAAATTACAAACATTTCAGTGCGTACTGTCAAAAGAAAATAAAGTAGTAATGATTTTATTAAGTCCAATTTGTCATAAAATTAATTCTTAAGCATGAAAACATATCAAACCAGGATGGCCGTCCTGATGTCTGCTGCCTCTCAGGAAGTGTTTCAACACTCTTGTCTGGCGGAGCAGCAGGACAGACAGTGAGGACTGAAAGGGGGTTTCCAACCCACTCAATCCTTCCAAACATTTATAGGATCAGATTGAAAACCAGTCAGACAGACAAACAAACAGACAGGCACGTACTCTGCCCACTCCACCACTATCTCCAGTCTTACATAGAACACACTTCCCTTTTTTGGAGCAGGATTTGATACCGCAAATGCCCTATACGCCACAACCAGCCCTCACTGAGAGGCCACCAATACCAGAGAAATGAATGAACATGACTGCTAAGATGATGGATTTCAGCATTAAATAAACATTTTTTTTCTTCTGGAGTGGTACTGCATGCTAGTTTGATGTTGAATAATGTGTAAGTTTAGCTAAAGGGCCTTTTTTTCATGTCTGGTTACAGTGTGCAGACTTCTTCACTACTCTGCTTTAACTGTACAGTATGTTATGACAGAATGGGGACAAGTGTAGAAGAGACATTTACTCTGCTTTAATTACATAATGTTGTGTTTATGAATGAACACAGTTTGTAAGTTTTGTTTGGTAAAAGCTCAGATTTGTCCAAAGTGTAAACAGGCATTTTATTTGCTAAAAATGCTGCTTGTCTAAAAAAGAGCAACAATGTGGTTAAAAAGAATGGATTTTTTTACATTATGTACGTATGTTATTATCACATACTTATTGTCCCTTAAGTAAGTCAACTAAGAGGTTTATTTAGACACTAACCGCACCTTTACTTCCCTTCACCTAATGTTGAAACGGTTTTGCAACATTAACCCTGTTTTATATGTAGAAAAGAAATAATCCACCTCTGAAAATAACTTTACAGAGACTTTATTGTGAGCCTCAGCTAGGTGGATCCGAGGAAGCTGCAGGCAAAACACATGTTCACTCACAATAAAGTCACAGTAAAATCATTGTCTGTGTGTGGCAGATTATTTCTCTTCTAATAGTTTGTTTCTGCAACCAACTGGCAATTTAGTGTGCAGGTTGGCTGTACATGGGGGGTCCTCTGTATTAGAATTAACCTGTTTTACATGTGTTTATATGACCATGCAGGCTGCTGGTAGTGTTAGGAATGCTGAGGAAGGCTGAGTGAATGAAGAGTGGGAGAATGGAAATGCTGGTACTCTTTACTGGTCAAATGTTTACTGAGAGGATGGTACTATGAAGTTTCTGATTCAAAAAGTTAATTTTCCTCCACTTAACTGAACGGGCATATATTTATTTTTTTGCAAATGTATTGCTTTTCTATTTTCAATTCTAAATTAAGCACAAAAAGTATTTGTCTTTGGTGGGTTATTTCTTTGTTTTAACAATGCTTCTTGGCAATAAATCTTGGAGAGATTTCATGGTGCTACATTTGTAAGGAACATGCATTTGTGGGATGAGCGGCAGAGCTGAGTATTAGGAGTCTGCTTGTATTATTGGAGGCAATCTCGATGCAGAGAGATGTCAAGATGAGATTCTGCAACCAGAGGCATTACCATGTCTCCACAGTGTGGGACTGAACTCTATCCTCTAAAATGACAATGCTCACCACCACAGAGCGGGGTTTATCAGAAGCTACCTCTGCAATTTGGGAGTGGAGAGGATGGAATGGCCTGCCAGCAGTCCTGACCTTTAACCCCATTGAACACTTGTGGGATCATCTTGGGCGTGCTGTTCATGCCAGAGTGACCAACACAACCACATTTGCTGGCTTGTGACAAATGTTGGTTAAGGAATGGGATGCCATCCCACAGCAGTGTGTGACCAGGCTGGTCCACACGCTACTGAGGCTCCTGTTTGTTCAATGAAAGAAAATCTTAATTTGCTATTACTGTATGTCTTGTTTCTTCAGACTTCAATCATCCAATCCACCAAATAACACAGAGCAAGAGTCAATGGCAGAAGAAGCTGTTTGGCATTGGCAGACAAGATCTGACAAGTACTCAGCTCTGCTACTCATCCCACAAATGCATGTTCCTTATAAATGTGGCACTTTTTAAAAGGAAATGAACAGACTTTTCAACAATATAAGATTTACTGCCAAGAAGCATTGTTTCAATAAAGAAATAATCTACCAAACACAATTTGTCTTACTTTCTGTGATAAATTTAGATTTTTTTTAAACAATCCAGATAAAATAGATGTGATGAGGAAGATGATGATGTGGCAGATGATTCAAGCAAGATGATTCAAAACAAGCAGGAGCATGATCGCCTTTTGTTTTGGAATTAAAGAGATGGATGGAAAAAAGGCCGAGGCTGGAAGAACTAAGTGAATGAAGAGTGGTGTTGCTCTTTACAGGTCAAATGTTCATTGGGAGAATGGGCTGTGTAGTTTCAGGTTACATTTAATTTTGTGCAAAGGTATTGTTTTTCTGTTTTAATAAAGATACTTTACTATTCCAAGGATAATTCAAGCATCCATTAACAGCTTAGGGACCCATGAAATTAAACATCTGACAGGTCTAGAAATGTATATGCATATCCACGCAAAATAAAAAAGAAACAAAACAAATAGGAATTCAGGAATGAAATCAAATGTATGATCTTGTTTGAATACTTGAAACTAACATTAAAAAGAGTTTGCATTTGCAATGCGATCAAAGCTGTCATACCTTTATGTTACTCAAGTACTAGAAATTGATCTCTTGGATTTTAAGTTTGACATGTACTGAGCATCACTGATGGTCACATGGATTTAAGTCATAGTACCCAAGTCATTTCTGAGTCTTAAGCACAGCAGAGTGAGTGAAACAAAAGGCATTCACAGAGAGCATACGCACCCGTTTGAATGTCTTTTGTCTAAGTGGACGAATTAAACATGGGGACTAAGACACGAGCAGCACAGTCAGTTAATTATGTCTAATAAATCTTGGTCCAAATTGCCCTCCAGGGGTGGAAACGGCTGCCGAGGGATGGAGGAACCGAAGTGGCACTTTGGTATTTGTTATTCTACCTTTAACAGATTACGCACGCTGACTTGTCATCCTTCATCCGGTTGGCAGAGTGAAGTGAAGGGAGAACGTCAACATGCCGTCGGTCACTGCCTCTGTTTACCTCGCTATAGCCCGAGGGCGACACACGCTAATCAGCATCCAGCAAAATGCTCTGTAATGGGCCATGTTTACTCAGATTTAGCATGATTGCATGCCTGATTGGATTGTCGTATGCCATTTGAGGAAAATGGGCTCCCCTTATTGTCTAGAGCTTGGGTGTGCATGAGTCTGTGCATCGGTGTGTGTGTGTGGATTTCATGTGTGGTGCAGCTTAGGTGGTGAAGACATTTAAATTCAGTCTTTTTTTCTTGTATCAGGGCGATCAGTATTTTACTGTCAACTTCCTGGAGTAAAAATAGCATGTTTTTTTCCATTTCCTTTAACTTTCTGCAACATTTTAATGTTGACTGGAAAAAAATCATCTAATAAGTTCCTCTTTCCACCTTTTTCTTACAGCACATCAGTGCAACTCTGTTCAAAGTATATAATGCTGACCACAGAAATGTATCAGAAATATAAAGGAGAAGAAGAAGAAGAAATGTTCCCTCTTTAGTATGTTGAGGTTTAAGGCACCCATATGCAGATGATGTGGGCTTGAGGCCTGTCCCCTTCAGTGGGTTCCCAGAACACTCGCCTCTTTGTGCAACAGTATGTAAAATGAAACTTGATAAATGTTCACCCCATACAGGGGATCGCTGGTGTCCAGGTTTGGAGGTTGAATTCTGTTGAGAGATAGGTATGTGCTGTATGCAACTATGTTTAGTTTAAGTCCAAATGAATGAGGCTGTGGATTATGCTCAGTATCAAAAAGGTAAGAGTTTGCTACGGTGAGCAGTAAGTTGTCACCCTGATGCTTTGCAGGACTACAATGACAAATGGTCATTTTATTCAAGCAAACCACAGCCGATGAAAGAAAATGCAAAATTACTTAGAGTAAAAAAAAACTTTCTTTTAGACCAACAAGGCCCTTGTGTAAAATCAGATCTTCAAATAGTGTCAACAGTGAGTCGTCCTCTGGGATCCAACTCAGGAGAAGCTAATTGCTGGTCTCTGAACACCGATAGAGAGCTGCAGCACCACATCTCAGGAGAAATTCTAACATGTTGGTTCACAAGGGGTTCTGAATGTTTTTCCTCCTAACACCCTGTTTTTAGCCAAACTGATATGTGTCTTCGGGGTATTTTTCCTGCCGTCTGTTAACGCTACATTTGAGAAATGTCTGAGTGAAAACAACTTGAACTGCACCTTTCCAGAGGCTGTCCAATGTTTGAATAGGGAGCTATGAAGGTGTGGGGGGGGGCGGTGTATGGGTATAGGTGGGGTAGAACTCAGAGGGGATTTTGCCATGAGGTAAATTGGCAACAAACCAATGATGGAGAAATGTCATAGATATGATTTAGAGGTTGCTTTTAGGGGTGCAGTGAGTAACCTAGACAGATTCTTACAGATCTAGAGAGGGACATAACTGCAGCGGCTCTGAACCAGAAGAGCTCAAAATCGGATCAATGTGTAACTTGAGGCCTACAATGTCGACGAAAATAGACTCTGGGTATCATCTGTGTTGTGAGTGCTTTTTTTTTATTGTTTTGCCTTTATTTTTTTGGAAAAATATATAGTTAGTCCACATAATCCACCTTTTTGAATACAAAGTCACTAAACAGCCAAATAAAGTAGGACTAAATAAAGCAGAGTTGAGAGCAATAACACTTATAAAACCATAAATATGCTCTTATGTTGTTTAGAAAAGTATGTAAATACTTAAATAGAAACCTATGAAGTGGGCAGTGAAGAGGCTTGAGTAGTCCATGGAGAGTATTTACACTCATTATTCAAATTAACCCCGTCCAAGTGTCTCTCTGGGTCTGCTCTATGGCTGCGGTGTAATTGGATTGTTACTTAAAACAGGAATTATTTCTACTTTGCTTTCCTCTCTGTTATTTTTATTGTCCAATGAAATAGGTGGAGGTATACCTGCAGGAGCAATTTGTTAAATTACCCAATTAGAACAAATTTTAGTTTTATTTCAGATCTTTTCAGAGGCTTCAATCAGAGAGCAATTACAAAAAACAAACTTCTGCATCCTCTTTAGGAATGTAGACGACTGGTATTAAAGGGATAATTCAGTATTTTTGAAGCTGAGTCATTTGAGATATGTAGCAGGAGTAGTGGCATTAGCCTCCAGTGATTTCAGTGAGCATTGCTACTTTAAGAAGGACTTGCTGGCTGTACTGGCCAGGAAGCTAGGCTATACAGTGTAACAGATGGGTACGGTTTCTCCATGGAATTTAATGAGTTTTTGGTTGAAATGTGCCACAAATTAATGTTGGCTCAAACGTACGCACTATCAAATTTTTTGAAGCAATTAATTTCATACCCAGACAGCCTCTGTGTTTTTGCCACTATCTTGTAACCGGAAGCCAACACTTGCATGACAAAATAGTGGCAAAAACACAGAGGCTTTCTAGGTAAAAAAAATAAATGCTTCAAAAGTTTACAGTAGTGCGTGCCTTTGAGCCAACTTTGTTTTGTGGCCCATTTTGACAGAAAACTTGCTCTGTGAATAAACTGCATCCAGCTGTTGCGCTGTATAGCCCTACTTCCTGACCAGTACAACCAGTGAGTCCTTCCATAGTGCTTCATGGTTCTTGGTCTGGTTCTGGCTCCATTCTGGAGTCTCAGAACCTTGGTGCTTTTTGGAGAACCAGCCTGCATTCACACCAATTTAAGCAGAGCCAAAGTGGGGGTGATGGACATGATGATGGACATAAATCACCACATACAGCTCCACTTTGGCCCAAGTCTTTCCTGCTGTCCTGGCATTCCACTCTCAGTTACTGTAATTTATTAGTTATTTGGTCTGGCGTTCAGGTGAACCTAGCCTTGGCATCTCTTCTGCAAGTTCAGCATATAACTTGATCTTCCTTGTACTATTCTCCAGCTTCACCTGGAATTCTGTTGATGCCCAGATCGCATCCAAACACTTTGTCTCCTCAGCAGACCACGTTTTCTCCATTTTCCAGAACCTAGAATATGACACGCCCTCTGATGATGTCAAGGTTCAAATAGAATAACCAGCTATTTTTTGGTTGCAGCTGAGAACCAACTTTTCAAGTTCTGAACCAATTTTATTCCCCATTCGAACACATCGGCTGGTTCAAAATTAAGTTCAGGAACCAGAACTGGCACAGAGCCCTGCCGGTCTGAAAGGCCCATCAAAGGAGCAATGCTCAATGAAATCACTGGAGGCTAATGACGCTTCTACTGCTAGATACCTCATAAGGCCCAACTTCAAAAATACTGAAATATCCCTTTAACCTCGCCCGTGGAAGAGGTAGGGTGGGGCTGTTAGGGAAAACCAGTAAGCCACAATGACCAGACTTCCCCAAACATGTCATTCTGAATCTCCTCCGTGAGCCATGGAGAGGTGCACCGAGGGCCCTGTTAACACTCCAAACATTCAGAGTCACAGACCCGTGTCCCCAGCCGTGCTCTTTAAACACTTGTTAAAACTTACACTTTTTTTTGCAATGTCAACAGCCTGAGAACGAGCCTCCTGGGACTGCTACTGCACTATGCACACTGTGGAACCTCGACACAGAAAGGAAAGAAAGAAAGAGAGTGAGGGGGGAAGCAATGGATGGAGGAATAACACTGGAAGTCGCACCCTCCTCCTGTCTGCTCCATGAAGGCTCTGATTGAGAGACACACCAACCACCTCACAGTCGCTCAACCGAGCTGCTCCTCCACCCCTGACCTGCTGTCTAAACCCCCCTAAATTAGACTTCTGAGACCCCGGGAGCAAGGCTTACATTACCAGTACCTGTGAAACCTTGGCAAGGCCCCGTCCCCCTGAATGGAAATGCTGGGCAAATAAAAGCAGGCCGGCCTGTCTGCACTCTCTCTCTCTCTGTGCCCACAGATGGATGGTGAAAGGCAATATGAGCCTGCATGGCAGAGACTGTAGGAATAGTTGGCGGCTTTCCCCTCCAGGCCCCTATAGGTTTACTTTAGTATACTCCATGGAAAGTCTAGCTTGTGAGGGGTTTCCATTGTCCGAAGCTAGACTATAAGTCAAAAAGAACAGCAGGGACTGACAGAGGAAGGAGCTAGAAAAAGAGGATGTGAAAACAAGCAAAAAAGAGAAAAGAAAGGCCACCAAGTTGGGGATTACTTTTTGATTAGGAAATAAGCAATGAGGTGACTCCCAAAGCTGTTTTTTGGGTGAGGTCGTGCCTGGATCTTCCCCAGATCTCATCCAAAACTGTGACAATGGTTGCGGTGAGACCAAAGAAAGAACAGCCTAGCTTTGTGATGCTATTCCATTGCATCATAGACCCAAAAGTACACACGCTTAAACACACCTTATGTGCACACACACTTAGCTGGCTATTGTCCTTCACACATAACAAAGTTGGAAGGCCCTGCAGACAGCCTGATACAGAGCAGGTGAGATCACTGGACAGCGTGTCTGAGCCCAAGTGGGTGTTTAGACCCTGGTCATGTTGACGCTGGGGTCTCAGTTGGAGTCTGAAAGGAGAAGTAATGGCAGGGGGTAGAATAGCATACCAGCTTCAGTGTTTATAAAAGGGGGAAAAAAAGAAGATGTTTATTATGTACATAATGCAGTCTAAAATTGGCCACAGTTCTAGGCTGCAATCACCTATACACACATGGAAGAAATCTAGTACTTTCTCCAACACTTTTTTTTCTTGTTAATATTTTTTTCCATGATGAATTTGAAATGTAATTCATCCATGCATGGTTGAAGACAAGCTTCCTCTCCTTTGCCGGCACAAGTTGGCGGAAATAAGAGAAATGATTATGGAAGGAGAGAGGAGAGAGAACTTAATGGGAGGAAATCATGTAGACGTTAGAGTCATTTTAATGTCCTCATGTCTCTTTCAAATCATCCTGGAGGGTCCAGGACTAGTCAAAGACAAGAAAGGATGGTGTTGATTGCAAACTGGCACCAAAGACTTGTTTTGTCTTTTAAAATGTTAGTTAGATATCTAAATGCAGTGAAGGAAACTGGAGTTGGACAGCTCATATAGATACATTACATCACTGCACTGTTACAAAACAACATACAGCAAAGGGAAATACATATGATGTGGGATCATTTATTTAGACTGTCTTCGACACATGCCCTCAAAGCTTTCTTTGCCACGTTAAGTAAGACACCCTGGAGTCAGAGCCTGAACTGCTTCCTCTGCCTGTTCACCCCGCCGCGGGCCCCGGCTTCTAAAGACCTGTTTGTTCACAAGTAGAGCACAGCAGGTGTTTGAGCAAAGTGCAAGGTTGGAACTTCGGCTCCCACTGCTTCTGTGAGACTCATTTATTGAAAGGCTTTCAATTTTTCGACAAAAACGCACTATGCTTTCAGGCTAGGATGTGCAACAGTGTGTCCTTCCCATTAAGAGCGAGCAGAAAGATGCCAGCGATGGAGAGCGGTTATCTCACTGGGAATGCAACCCTGTGTTACAGTCTGTTCTAAAGCAGATTATTCAGCTGCGTACTTTCATTTTACTTGTCAATAATGTGCTTATGGCTGTGAGGCATGGCGCATTTACAGTACACCTGCTCCTTAGTCCCCTGCTACCCAATCTGTGTATTGTTTCAACACAACCTTTGCCAATAATAAAGTGGAAGCCAATCAAAGCAAATAGAGTGGTGGATCTTTACTGTGTAATTGGGGATCTGTGTAATCGTTAACCTTGGCTCAGTGTAGGAAGTTAATGAATCAAATCAATACCTCTCTCTACTGATCCATAATTATTTGAAAAGAGATGAAAAATTAAACAGGCCGAGCCTGTGAGGTTATCATGCCATGCAATTAGTCCGCCGGAGGGAGATTATGTTACCTAGATTCCATTGGGGAAGTGTAATTTCTCTTGCAGATGGAGTTTTTTTAATGAAGAGTGCAATTACCTAAATAGGTCAGCCAAAGACACGCCGCTGTTGCTGCTGTTGCTGCTTCTGTTGCTGCTGCTGCATGCTGACTCTCAGCGTACCTGAGAGGAAGCTCCTGGAGAGGAAAAAAACACACAAGCATTGTCTGCAACTGCTGTTAACCCTTTCAGTATCCTCATAACTTTCCCTCTCTCCTTTGCCATTCTGCAAGAGATCCTGCCTGGATTGCATATCTTTTTATTAGTCTAATTAAAAAGGTACATATTTAAATTATGATGTATTACAAAAATAAGGCAGGACCATAGCAAGTGGTTTGTTAAAGTGATTTCTTGATTGCAATATTTGCAGCTATTGAAAGACTTCTTAAAACTAAATTAAATTAAAAAAGTGTCATTTTAAGTTGCATAACTTTGACATTGCAGAATTAATATGGGGTTTAATTGAAACTGCCAAACAATTAAAAATTCAAATCATGATTAATCATATAATTCTATTGTTAATCGCTATTTATCTCTTTTGTGGCTGCATTTAGACATTCCACTCATTAATATCAAAACTTTTTAGTTTGTTTTGTAAACTAAATTTTATGTATAACACTTTGTGCTCCATTATTTTTAAGGGCCATCAAACAGTTACAAATTGTGACTGTGATTAATCTTAGAATTTCTCTAGTTAATCGCAATTAATATCCCCTTTATATTGCATTTTGAAATTCCACAATTTTGCATTTAAAATGCTTTCAAATTTTCTATTTTGCATTTTGTTATCCCATTTTTTTTTTTTTTTTTTTTACTTAATCAAAGAGTATTACAGATTATGACATTAATCTAACCAAAGATGTAAAGTAATTTGTTATGGTTAAAAAAATCAATCAAACTTTGTTTGGCACATTTTACACAAACTTTTCAGGTCTATCAGTATTATTGCATTAATTTAAATTGTTTAAGGTACATAATTAGAGCATTAGTATCTTAAAATTGCATTTAATCACATGCTAAATTGTCCCTCTCTGCACACTTAGTTAAGCCAATGCAGCGTCTCCCTGCAGCAACAATGTTCCAAAGTATAAAGTATAGCTATTATATACTGACACTGCACTTATGAGGATAAAACCACATGGTTCACAGTCACAATGACTGTTATATATCAGAGGTTGGGTTTTAGCGCACATCTTTAAGTTTCCAACTAGTGACATCTTTAGTACTCTGATAGCTTCTAGTTGAAGTGCACCAGTTTTTGCCAAGGAGTCAAAAATGATCAGCTTAAAAGTTGCATTAACTTGAAATTGTGGGGGAAATTGAACAAAACAGCACCCAAATCTTTTCATACATTAACACTGAGGTGTTTGAATGGCCCAAAAGATTCTGTGAAAACAGAGAGGATGACCATGCACATCAAAAACTTCTGAAAACATTCAATAGATTAAAGAAATCCTTCAAAATGATCGCTGACTCAGAATAAGAATGACAGCAGAAATAGTCTCCATTGATAAAGAGACAGTTCGGCAAAATTTGCAGTAAAATTTGAGCATGGCGAAAGTGTGTGCCAAAGTTGTCCCAAAACCTTTTCCATGTTGAAGAGGAAAACACAAGCAAATTTGTGGAGACGTTTTGGAACAAACTGAAGGAAACCCACACTTTTTTAGAGGCAGTGATTACATGTGATGAAACCTAGATCTTCCGGTATGATCCTGGGACAAAACAGCAGTCATGTTGGAAAACACCATCGTCAGCAAGGATGAAGAAAGCACCACAAAGCAAGTCCAAATCCAAGGCCATGTTGATTATTTATTTTGACATTAAGGGTATAATTTAGGAGGAGTTGGTTCCAGAAGGGTCAACGGTGAATCAACTCTATTACACACAGGTCCTAGAAAAACTGCAAGAAAAAGTCTGAAGAAAGAGACCAGAACTGTGGATAAATGGAGACGATGCAGCAGATCACACTGCACTCTTGTTTAAACAGTTTCTTGCCCAAAACCAAATCACAGTACTAAATCTCCCTACCTATTCACCTGATACAGCACCATATCACTTTTTCCTGAGATCAAATCTGTGCTCAAAGGAACACATTGTTAGTCTGAGTCAGGAGTTAAGAAAAACACGACAGAGGATCTGAGTCTTTTTCAGTTTGTTCAGTATTTCAGTAGAATTCATCTTTGTTTGGCATTTATACTAGTATCTTTCCCTTTTAATAAAAAAAATGAACATGACAGGCAAGCAAAACTTTGTAGCATTCAAATCCATATACTGAGCAAAGGAAATCTAACATTTAACATCATATGATAGCAGGAGTGATATTCATAAAGCTGTTTATTTTATCAGCCATACACAGAGATTTTAAGAGACTTAAAGACATTTTTATCAATCCAGCTTGTGCTCTGTACTGGTGAGAAAGTCTAAAAGTGAATTTATTAAATGTTTCAATTACAACATCAGGGGAATGTCTTTTAAGAAGAAAGATTCATAAGCAGAGGAAATACAGTGAGAAACCTTCAACATGAATATAAGTCCTATATAACCTTTAAGGTGCTCCCTGTATTGCTTCTTATTACTCTAATAATAGACTGTTAAGATTAAATAAAGACATTTGATGAGAGCACTTGACTCTGTTCTGCTCTCCTTGTATCTTCACTCTGCTGCTGTGATTAATATGAAGTGCCATAACTACATTTATTAAGTATTTATATTTCTCTAAACAGAATGAGGAAAAACATACAACACACGTTGAACACAGCGGGACGCTAATATGTAAAAGTAGGAAACAGAGAGCAGGTACTTAATGAAACACGGCTCCGACTACAAGGTGGTGAACTCCTAATGAACGCGGTGTGCTGTTCTAAGCCCTGAAAGTGTGCCTCTAATAAGCACATCGAAGTTCTTTATTTCTGTTCTGTTTGATCCAAAAGCGAACGCGTAAAAGTGGGTGGTGTTTTCTACATGTACTGTATGATTGAAAGGAGGATTTGGCACGAGCTTCCCCTCTTCAACACAGAGCGAGTGACCCTGTGAACCGCCAAATGGTGCCTGCTTCAGGTTCTCGATGTGGCAGGTGCCTTGATCATGATTCAACCAACTTGTCAACAAGCGCTGTTTTCCTGAAACTTGGCAGAGACTCCACGAACAGATTCCAAGTTGTAACTTGGATTCTAAAGCTGGAGGAGTTTTATGGTTTTTATCCGTGATATGGCCTTTTATTGTTCTCCTGACCTGCACTTTTAAAAACTACACTTAAGCAATGCAGGAGGGAAAACATCAGAGGAGGCTTCAGGTATCCTGTTAGACGGTAATCTGATCCAGAGCGATAAGATCTGCAAATGCTGGAGAGCGTGTGTTCATCCTGTCTTTTTTGATGGACAGGCTCTGCCCGGCCCTCCCACACACTGACAAGTAGGAAATATGTTTCAGGGAATGACACTAGCATACCCTCTTACACTTAATCATTGTCAATCACTCGGCGCACTTGGCTCGTTGGGTAATAGGAACAGATCCAGCATCGCATCCCCTCCAATCTGTTTGGCTCTCACACGGGAGGTGCATGCTGTTTTCATGCCTGTGTGGGATGGCTTCAAGCTGTTTTCTTCTCAAAAGGCCCATTCAGACATTCTCTTTGAGCGGCATCGCAAAACCTCAGATCTCACAGCCTCCGTTCAACCACATGTCTTGATTTAAGAGGGCCAGAATCAGATTCGCTGCCACCGAGAGCTGTCACTGCTAAAGAATGGGATGTGATTTATCATCCTGAAGCACATGCAAGACTGATAACCAGAGTGCTAGCATTTGAACGCATATATGTGCTTATTAAGGGTGCACATATACCCACACACCCCGCCCCTTCACCCTTCTAAGTAACATTAATACCCCCAAAAAACAGATCACAAGATGTTCCCTCATCCTCTGGCTCAGTGACACCTATACGCTTTCACATACACAAAATGCAATCTCCACACTGAAGCCGTCCTGCCCCTTGCCTCTCTTGCAGCGTGGAGTTGGATCGCATGCTTTTTACAAACTGCAACTACATCACCTTCCACCCAGGGATCCTTTTCTAAACGCTCCCTTTTAAACCTCCACTAACAGTCTCATCATTGATTTTATGTCTCTGTGCTTTTTTTCCCTCCTCGGGTTGTAAGCAAGCAAACACAGCTGAACCCTAACACCCCGTGTCCCGCTGTGTCTCCCTCAGGGTGTTCTCATCACAAAACAGCTACACACAACATCCTCCGAGTGAAACACCCTCAGCAACACAGGCCATCGAGAGGCAAAGGTGACGGGAGCAAGTTTTTCCACCGTTTCAAACGCGCAGAGCCATCAAATAGATTGCTTTTCTCTCCCTCTCTCTCAACATGGGGAGGTTGAGCACGGTTACTTCTCCAAAGAAGTACTTTCTCTTAACTCTCTCTATCCATTTCTCACTTTTTTTTTTACCCTCACATCTTTCTTCCTCTCACAATTTTTCTCTCGCTCTCCCAGGTTGCGGCTTATTATTTCTTAGTGGAGGAGTGTGATTGCCAGGATTGCTTGGTGGCTGTCTCTTATGAAGTCGTTAGATTCAGCGGAGGAGCAGAAAGACTCTCTGTTTCTGATCTCCCCTCCTTTCTCCTCTCTCTGCCCTCTCTGCCTCCTTTTTGTAATCCATCAACAAACTGTTGCAGCGCAAGGATGAGAAATCTTCATAAGGTGTGTTTTCGCCGATGATGAGGAGGCTTCTAGTTCTTGCCAAGGGCTAGCGAGTGCAAGTACAAACCTCGCCTGCTCTCCTGTCCCTGTTAGCTCAGCCATTTTTGAGCGGTCAGGCCGTCTTGCCACAATCACACGCTGGCGCCACAATTGCCTAGTCCCAACTGCAACCCTTTCACTGTGTAATGAATACATCCAGAAATAAACTCTAACCGCCCATGCCCCGCTGCTTGCCCCCCTGTGCTCATATGTACAGAGACGAGGCTGGAGTGGTGTTTGCGTTGTGCCCCGGATGGTGGCACGCTCACCTGGCCTCAGGACGCCGTGTGGTGATGGTGTGGTCATGGTTCAACACAGAACCAGTCAGTGAGAGTGAGGTGACCACTGACCGCTGTCACCCTCTGGTGGGACTATAGACACGTCTGGGAGTAGAGTGGTGTTTGTGTGCTTTCAAATCTGCAGTCATGTGACAAGTGCATGCTTCTGGCTGCATGCAAATGCAGTTACAGGCTGACTGGGCATGTTTCTGTTGACATGTGTGTATTTACTTTTTTGATTCTGTCTGCATGTCTGTATGTATGTATGTTCTCCACCACAGGAGATAAATATACCTGCTCTGAACCCACAGGCTCGTCTTAATTGTGCAAGGGGAGGTCGGATCAGAGCAGTAATTTTCCACATCAGCCCACTTGAGTCCACCTTGAAGGGAGTTTCTATGAGAATAAGCTCTGCATCATGTTTGCTTCTCTTTATTTCTCACACAGCAGAAGCAGTTTCACCTAAATTTCTGTTTCTGATTAAATTTATTTTCATCTTGCCTCTCTGAGCGCACCTATGAAACAAGAAAGCACAACATTTACTTTGCATTTCCATCTGTAATAAATGAAACCAATTAAGCCATACTTTTAAATTAGGGAGGAGGCAATCCTAATTTTCTCCTTAAGTGCGGTTTCCACAGCAATCAGAGGCCTCTGCAGGGGGTCGGGGAATGGAGGCGTTGGGTGGGAGCGCACGCAGCAGGGACAAACCGACTGAGCGAGAGCCTAGTGCACTCACAGCTGAATCTTCTCCTGGCATGCACTTTTTCTTTCACATAGACACACATATGCTGGATCGCTTTACACAAAATCACACTAACATTCGCTGTTAATTTGGCCTCGGCTACAGGCCTCATGGAAGGTAAAAACGTGACTATTTTATTGTTGTAGGTTTAAATAAAGTGATTGTTCACTGATTCAAACTGTGTCTTAGATATGCAGTCCTGTATGTTTGACACAGAGACATCTTTAATTTTCCTATGAATGAATTTGTCCGCAGGCAAATGTGGATGTGACAGCTTCCTCAATCTGTTAACAGGGGAAGTATTTACGGTTCCAGTCAGAAGATTAGGGAACTTGGCCCTGTGTCATCTTTTCTTGTCACGTCTGACTGGATTCTCCCTTTTTCCTCTGACGAACGCGGGCTGCGAATTTAAACCGACAGATTGTGTAAAACCACACATCAGAATAAACAAATGCTCACTTTTTCATGTGCGGTTTCTCCCATGTTAACTTTGGGTTTGATCAGGGAACACCGCACAGTTTCATTTTACATAACTTCCGCAAAATTTATAAACAAGCTGGGTGAATTAATGAGAGCTGTGTGGAGTGTTGACCAAGCACATAGGCAGACAAGTTGAGAGTATTTATAGCTTTGGTTTGGCAGCTCTTTCAGGAAGATCAGCTTTTAATTGAAAATTATTCTGAAGTCTGGAGCAACACTCGCTGCTCCAAGATGAACTTACAAACCACAGATTTAGCATTTTTAATATTTCTATAAAACATGAAATGTCTGTGATAGCTGTAAAAATGCTTTCAAATGGAACAAACTCCCTCTAAAAGCTGCCTGTGTAAACTTAATCCTGATGTTTTCTAACATTTGGTTTAAAATTCAGGAGAAACACAATAATTAATTTTCATTGTATTAATATTACAACACTCACTCATTTCTGATTCAAGGGAATTACAAGAATAATTTTAGGGGTCAGTGGTGAAGAAGTTGGTATACTCTTCTTATCCCATCCAGCAATGTCTTGGTTATATACTTCTTTACTAGTTCACCTACAATTTTGCCCTTTGTTTTGGTAAACTGATTTCAAACTTCTGCTCCTTGACTTCATGTAAGTATCACTACATGATGGTCAAATCCCTATGTCCTAGAGCAGTGGTTCTCAACTGGTGGGTCGGGACCCAAATGTAGGTCACTAAGCTCTTTCCAGTGGACAAATATGTGTGCTAGAAGAAAAAGTAGCAGAAGTTCTATATACAGGGGCCCTAAGTGGACATATGATAAATTTATAAATGTATTTTTGGGGTTTTCCTATGATGAAAAGGTATATTTCAGTACTTGTCGCAAGCTTTCTACTTATTATCTCCTTTTCTTTGACTAACACTGTTAATATTCCAAAGAGAACAATGAAACTACCAAAATATTATACTGTCTTGGGAAAATGGAGTAAAGAATGATGTATGCATGCATGTCCTACTGTAATGATGTGTTTCTAAACATAATTGTTTTGTCTTGTCTCTTTGTTCAGAATGATTTTTTAAAAATTCTTACCTAACATAAAGGCAGTGACAAGGACTAGAGGCAGGGAAATGAAAGTAATGCATGTGCTATCCTAGGGGAAAGATAGCAGAATACTACTGAATGATGTGACTCAGAGGTAATTTAAAAGTGGGTATAGGTTCTTTGCAGTCACGTGATTCTGATGATGTGCAAATATCCACTGAGGGTCAGGAAGTGGGGCACAGCCATTAGGAATGAACAGGAACGGAGGAAAGTTAGTACTTTAAAGCTCTAAAAGAACCTGTATGCTGCAATAATCATCAGAAAGTTTCTACAGACATTGAGAACGATCCCTTAACCTTACAAAAAAGGTTTTTTTTTCCCACAGTTTAACCAATTTACTTGGAGAGGAGGCAATCAATATCACATTGATTCAGTCCAGCAGGGCTCTAGCCAGATAAAGGGAGTTGAGTCTTGAGGAGTCTTCCACTGAGCTAAGAGGCTAGCTGAGCCCTTTTATGGTATAAAAAAAAATCCCAGTTTTGACATTTAATTGAAATGGTGATGTACTATCAACCAATTAAACCTTATGGAGTGGGTGATCTAGTAAAAATGTGCTGTTCACAAACAAGCCTGTGCTACAAAACAGCTTTTTTTAATGTCAGCCACTGTAGCTAGATCCCGTCTGAGTGCCAGTTTCCTTTCCTCCATCTTTTATGGTTATTTGATCCACATTTAAAAATTAAACTGATACCTTCAGGAGCCAAACAACCAGCTTAACCAAGCTGAGCAAAATAATCTGTATCTCTTAAAAAAGACTTTCCGCCACAACGAGTGAGACTGGACAGACATCAGCTGAGGAAACACAGGTAAGATCAGAGGCTAATATGCTAAACTATGATGACCTAAACCAGACGGAAACAGACCAGTACACACATGTGTAGTGTGTCACTGCGTAGTGTGTCCAGGCTTCAGACGGAGGATTTTTAAATTCCTGCCTGCTACTGTTTCACTGAGTTTTTTAAAAACTTTTTTCTGCCTGAATATTTTACTCCTTTTGGGACACATAAGTAGCTGAAGAATAGCGTTTCTCTATGCAGAAATCACTTCTTGCCCCCAGTGGGAAGTTCTCCGCTGCTGCATGACGTCATCTGCAAAGAACCTATACTCAAGATTACAAAATTAGTGGGTATACTCGTTATACCTGTGCATAGCCTGCACTACACCACTGAAAAGGGTGTAACAGTTCACAGAGGTCAGGGTTTGGTTTGGACCTCAGTTTTGGTCACAGTTCAGGACAAATTCAGTTCAACAGAAAAAAAGCAACAAAAAGTCCCATATGCAAAATTCAGTGTTTGCCTATTTTATTTAGAACCAGCATCAGAGACAGCCACAGTTTGTTCCACCTATGAAAGACTGATCATTTTTTCTACACTCTATTACGCAGTTGTAAAGCATCGGATCAGTAAAGAGGCACTGTTAGGGTGTTTTACTAATGTATCAATAAAGCATTTGTAAGAGTGTTCATAAATGATATAACTGAATTCATGATGCTTTCTATCAGAATATTTCAGTTTTTACTCAGGCTTCTCTAATGCTTCTCTGCAGCTAAAAGTGTGTAGTAATTACATGGTGTTACCATCTAGTGTTATATCAAACTATATACGATTGGCATACCCTGTAGTGTATTAAACATTACCAAGGGTAGAAAACAAAACTAAATGAAAATTTAAGAGCACCACAAAAAGTGAGGACCATCTCTTGATTTGAACATATAAGGAGAGCATTAAAACAAGGCTAAACTAGGTGCCTTGAGGGGCAACATATCATATTTCTGATTTATGAAGTCTGTCGTCACTTAGTTGTTAGTGAACAGCAGGTGAAGCAGTTATTTGTGCTAAATCACTGCTTGTGCATGCCATTAATGGACCACGGACTAGATTATGTGCACACAGGATGGGACAATGTAACAAGGTTTAGGCACTTCAGTAGTCCAGGTCATCTATTACTGCACATGGACTCATGGCCTTTAAATTTTATTAGCGTTGGTAATGCTTTGACCCACTCTGCATTTTAAAAAAGAGGGGCTAAGTCATTGGACATTCATGTTGTTTTTCTAAGCTTCAGCTATTGACACATGGGCATTGCTGTCTGATATTCAATAGTTAATCAAAAAGCTGAAAGATCTGCTTGCACCTACGTTTCTTCTCGCTACCATGAGCTACTTATCTTATTTTTGTGTTTGTTGTGGCTGCTTTCTCTTCTTCTTTTGCTGTCAGTAAACAGAAACACACAACTCACCCTCCCTTACAACTTAAAAAATGCTTGATTCCTAAATCATGTAATACCACTGGCTAGCACAGTATAGTGCCTTTAGAAAAGCTTTATATGGTTTATGTGTCATAAGTTAGTATACATTTATGTACACTACCTAAAAAAATAATAATGGAAATAACTTCAATACCATTATTTGTGATTTTGTGCAAATATTTGAATTTTCTGTAAATTGTGAATGTATAAACGACTATCTGAATAACATCACAGGTATAAAAAAATATGTTACTGACAACAATAATAATGAGGGGGATAGTAATAACCATGGTGATAACAGTAACAATAATTAAGAGAATGATAATGGTAATAAAATAGTCATAACTATAATGATGATGACACATGGTTCTAGTGATACTAAATTTTTAAAAATGATAACTAAAAAATAAAAAAGATACTTATTAATACACTAATTTGAGTTTTTATAGCGTTTATAATTATATGTTAACCCTTTAGAAGCCAACTGCATCATATCTGATACGTTTTGTGAGACCTCTGTCTAATCAACATGATCAATAATTTCCATAAAACTCTTTTGTACACAATCTGATAAATGATAAGGAAATCCTTCCATTGGATTATCAATTGCCAGAAATGCTTAATGCATTAAATGTGAAAGAAAAAAAAACTGTAAAATTGTATGACTTTTTTTGGTAGAAGGTTAAATAAACATCTCAGTTCCAATATATGAGAATAAACTGGCTATTATTTGAAGTTTCAGGCTTTAAAGGGTTTAGTATGCAATTAAGGTGTATGCTCATGGATGTATGCCCACATGTGTAATTATTTAAAGGGATGGCAATGTTAAAGTGTGCATTTAAACACCACCTTGGCAAATTTAAAGAAAACAAGAAAAGCAAACAACCCCAACACTAAAATCCTCGTCATGCATAAAGGTGCCACACATGGATAATAAACAGCTGGGAGCCTAAGACTGTTTTAACTCCTGGTTATGGCTTAGTAATAGCAATGTAAAAGTTCTTTTTACCAAACTCAATTATACATCATTTATCATCATTTATTTAGAAGTTAAACAGAGGTGAAATTGTTTCCTGATCTCTGGAAAGTTTGTGCATCATAAAAACACATGCTGTGCACTTCCTTTAACTCTTGCAGACAGTAGGCTAATGTTGCCAACCTTGTCATGAGATGCTTAATGCAATAATAGCAATTTGCATTAAAAGGGGTGTTTTTACCTCCAAATAATCTCATAATGGCTCAGCATCTCAGTGCACTGGTGCATATTTGACTTATTTACAAAGTTTAAGCATTTTATTGTGGAACTTTGACAAAGCATCACACTGTTTGGCTGCACAGGGACAAACACATATTCAAACATGTTCATCAGCACTTGTGGTCTATCTAAAACTTAACATGGTGTGCATGCAATTTGGTTGTCTGGAATAATGTTTCAACCTTCCATGCCTTACCTTGTTGCTAAAATGGATGTATGAGTTTTGAAATTAAATTAGGAATTATATATCAGCCCACACAGTGTTTTTCTGAGCCTGGAAATAGTAGCCAAATGTCCTCACTTTTTAAACATAGTTCCTGTGCACTACATTTATTTTATTCATCACTGTAAATGTGTTGTCTCTTTTTTAAAACAATGCAATTGTATGTTTTTTGATGATCTGGAAATATGTACCCATGCATCATAAAGAAAGATGTTAGCCCTGCACAAACAAATGTTGCAGGGATGTTAAAATGTAACTTTCTGTGACTTTAAAACAAGAGAATCACTGTCAAACATGGCCAAGCTTTTTGAATAGATGACTTGGATCAAAAATCCAACTTTACTTTAGCAACTCCACAGAACTTTCCCTGTAAACTTTCCTCTTGTACCAGGCGGTGATACCCTCAGTTCCTCTCATCTGGCAGACGATTTTTGTCTTTTGTTTAAAAAAAAAAAGAAAAAAAAGAAAAGGTGGGATTCATTCCGCCTCGTAAGATCTGGCGTAGCCATCTTATAGTTTGAGAGAGCTGAGAAGAAGTTGAGGCTCAGACACAACAGTTGTTAGTCGCACACAGAAGTGCTCCACAGGCACCAGGAAGGAGAGGAAGAAGGGGATGAAAAGGAGGAGCGCAGGCCTTCCTCAGAACTGTGTTCATGGAGTCTGGCTCTTTCAGGTTCATCTCTCATTACTCCTGGGTGCTCTCTCAAGCTTAGCGGAAATGGATTACGCTACACAAAGAAAGGAATAATCACCCTATTCTCCTCCTTCTCTGATAAACACACAGTAGCTTGCAGTCTGTTGTTTTGACGCACACACAGAGTGAGCCTGGCTTTGTGTGGCTGTGAGTCGCTGAGTGTGGTGCTCGTTTCTCTCGCTGCATGCCAGGGGACTCGTCAATTATCTCCCCAAACGCACCCAGTCCTCGGGGGGAAAAGGCGGTGAGGGAGACGTCCCTGTTTTTGAGGGAACCTGGAGTTTGCAACATTCAGTTGAGTGACAATACATTCACGCTCTAATTCTAGGCTAGCAGATGTAATGTGTTTTTTTCCTCCCTCTCTCCTTTTCCCTCTCCCTTTGTCTCACTCTTTTCTGCTCTCCTTGTACTTCTTATCGTTCCAACTTTGAGAAGTTGGAGCTCCTAAAGGCTTTAGCGAATGTGTGTGTTTTGGGTGCATTTCGAGTGAGTGTGTGTTTACGTATGTGTGGATTAAAGGGTGTATGCTTACAGTTTGATCTTTTTTATCTAATGCAGGCAAGGTGGTACTCCCTGAAGATTTCATTTTTTTCCCAGAGCAAATTTAAGAAATGTCTGCAAAGGGAAAAACACAATAACAAACAAAGGAAAAACAACAATTTTATCATATGCATCTAATTAATTGTGCAATGATTAGCATTTTCTCTTTTCAAGCACGCACTACAATAAAGCCTTTTTTGTATTAATATAAACAATCACATCAAGCTCCTCATGCATTCAAAGTTTGATCTGACAGTAATCTGATAGAGTAATATTTTGATAACCTTGTGCCAATATTTTTTAACAGATGGCACTCATATCATTACACTTTTGAAGTCTTGAATCTTAAGTCGCAGATATAACTGCTCTGTCTCATGACAGCCTGTGAACAGATTGCCTCACTGGGAACGGCTTCAAATAAAAAAACTCTGTGTCCATGTTTGTCTTGCTGGGGTGACTCACTGTATCTGTGAGCGGCGGGCTTCCAGGCCACTTCTACCTGGTTAAATTAAAGAGAATATGAATAATAGATGGAGAGAATGACACTTCCGTCGCCAGGGGTAATGAAAGACCGACTCCCAGCCCTCTCTTGTCACTCCTCTGACTCACAGAGAGCGCTAATAAAGATGACACTTGACAGCTAACGAGAGGCGTCACAGGAAGGGACATACACACATACACAGAGAAAGACAAAGAGAAGAAGAAAGAGAGGAGGGTAAGATGGAGAGAAAGCAAAATATCAGAGGAGAGATACTGTTGTTAGGGCGTCCGACCTCTGGCTGGACAAACAACTTGGTGTCCTTCAGGAGCTGAGCAGAGATCTGCTTTAGCATTCAGCATCCTATTTTAGCGTGAATGGGAGACTGAGAAGGGAAAAATGAGGATAAGAAAGCGTAAAGGAGTACAGGAGACAGCAGCTGAGGTTTAAAGTCTGTGGCCCCATGATGTGTTGGTACAGAGATGGTTTGGAGTCAGAGGAAGACCCGCCCTCCGCCTGATCTCCAGGGTCAGCTCCAGCCTCCGCCACAAAGTGCCCAAAGAGAGGGCGTGCCATTGTTTACCGTCCGCGGTGCGGGTAAACAATAAACAATGAAAAGACTGAGGGCCTGCCAGCTCCTCACCCTAACGATGCCATTTTGGGAACTCAAACACGCCCCCATGCTCCTCTCAACACCCACTCCCTCCAACCCTCCTGGACACCTCCCCCGTTCAGATTCATCCACCGGCCCCAGAAACCCCAGAGGGGCGGTCGCCCAGCCAGCCCACGCTGCCCTCTATGAAACCACGAGAGGGTGTGGTTCTGCCTGGAACAGGGAAGCCATTTATTTTGGGCGCATCTCTGCTGACTGACTCATGTGTTGACTGGAAAGTTGGCTGTGAGCTCTCTGGGCCAAGGCTCCACCAGCCCTGTGGGCTATCAGTCCCTGACCTGCGCTCCCCCACGTTTGGGCCCCCTGCACCTAAGCCCACCACAAGTTCAAATGCACCAACAGCCATCCACCCCAGTCCTCCCACCCTCATCATCACGCTATTTTTGTCTTTATGTCAGCCCTGCCACCATCCACCCTGCTCTTAGTCTCAATTTGAAGAATTACCATTGTTTCAGTGACCTTCAGCAGAAGTTCTGTAAAAGTTGATCATCCAGAGTTGTTTTACGATGGGCGTGTGTCAGTTGTTTGTGTTGTGGCCTTTGCTTTCAGAGAATACACAAAGAACAGCTGGACAAAAAGAGAAGCAGGAAGACGGAGGCAGAGCAGAAAGTCTGCACTCAGACTTAAATGTTTTCCTTAGAAATAAACCAAATTACCCCATATATCCATGCATTTACTTGATCTTTACCAGTTAACCTGCAGGTGTTATACATGTCTTAAATGTAATTGTTGAACTTAATTCTCCACAACTTAAAGATGGAAAAGACTCGCTATTCCTCCTTTCATAAGCTGGACTATTTTGAGTCAGTGGCTAAAAACAAAGTACGCACTCCTTAAAAAGCGTATATGTTCTTAAAATAACATCTGAATCCAGATTTATCTGCGGTACATGAAATAAAGAAGTATATGGGAGGGCCAGTGCATATTTAAGAACAATACAAGTACAAGGCTTCATAATGTAAATATGCAATGTTATAGCCAGTGGCTAATTTACATTTGTTGTCTGGAATAGATTGTTACTTAAAAACAGGAAGAAAACGTGTGCAAAGAAGCACTTTATAAAAAAATTACTTTAAATATGATCTGCTCAAATGACAGTACACAAACATGCCATATATACAAAAAAGAATTATTTTCCAAAAAATGCAGTCAAAGACATAATCTCTGCTCTATGTGTGCACAGGTCTGGTTTGACTTTAGCCACCCTGAGTTTAAAAGGTGCTATACATGGGACAGTGTGGTTGTATGTGGTAGCCTACCTCATAGGGTGCCACCTACAGCAGACAGAGCAGACTGGATGAAAGTGGCACATCTGTGTGGTATGTGACAGACACCTTTGTTAGTCCTGAAGGAGCAGCTGCCATTGGCTCGCCTTCTGATTAATTTGCTGATTAGAAGGAGTACAAGGTTGTATAGATCTTTGAACACAGAACAAGCTGGTTCTTTAAAAATAAATGAATAAATGAATAAAAAATTATATACGTATAAAGTGTATGCATATTAAGATATCAGTAATGGAAAAAAAAACATATAGAGTCTAATGAGTAATTACTTTCACACTAAAAAGCTATTTGAACACAAAATATTTGTTTTACAAGACATGGCAAGGTTCCCTTTATTTTCTAACCTCTTTTGGAGGCAAGACATGGCTACCTTTACAATATTGTATAAGTAATGGGGTTACTACCAGTTTTTTTCTTATAATTCTACAGAACAGCTATAATAATCAAAAAATAAAGAATAACTAAGTGAATTTCAGCAGTAATGAGCATCACAATAGAAATAAAATTTCCTTTTTGTCATTTAAGTTCAATAAAACTGTTTTACCATTGCAAAACTGACTAAAATCACATTTAATTCACTATTTATACCACTTATTTTCTTTATAATTTCATCAGAAAATGTAAAAAAAACTGTATAAATGAATATAAGCAGAACACAGGGTGAAAATAAATACTGATATAAATCATATAGGTATGATAAACTGTTATGTTTTCAAACTGAAAAGTTTGACTCAGAAGACACACCTATTTTATTATTCATACCTTGAAAATGTCTACAAATTAGTAAAAAGAAAAAGAAAAAAAAAACTGGATCACTTTAAATTATTACAAACCTGTGGCAACATCCAGTTACACCATGGACTATTGTTACACTACATTACGATACGTTATATGTCAAAAAAAAATACCCGTAGTATGGCTTGCTTGATGAATTGGCCATCCGTCTTGATATAGACAACATTTTACACCTCTAAATTGGCGTATGTCCAAATATAGTTCCTGCATTTCTAATATTACATTTCTAGAATTCCCAGAAATCCTACACAAACAAAACCTATCACAGCATGTAGCTCCACTATTCACCTTTATAATGCATGAGTTTCATCAACTTGTCATGGTTAGTTATGAAGCTCAACTAAAGTTCAAGCAGCTTTTATTCATTCATTAGTCACCACTCATTAATGTCTCTCCCTTCTTCCATTCTTTCTCTCTTCCTGCTTTGGTGATCAGCTGATTATGGGCGTTCACTCTCATAAGTACTCAGTTAATCAGGTTCTGTGATAACCTTGTTCGTCCAATCGTCATGCACCTTTCATATTTCAAATCTGTCATTCCCTCTTCCACAGTCATCCAGTCATTTTGGTGTGGACGCTGCAACCCTCCTCCACCCCAGCCATCTCTATTCAGTTCTTCAGCATCTAATCTAGATCCACACAGGTCTACTACTCACCGATGTCTGGACTCCATAGGGGGATGTCCTATTCCTGCCATTTGCCTCACTACCCATTCAAGTACATGAAGTCATCACAACAGAGTCTAAACGCCAGAGACTTTGCACATTTCTCTTTTATTCAATTTGTAAAATAAATTATTGATACACTGGAATTCTCTCCTGTTTTAAATGACTGAAGGGCAGTTTGGGTGCAAAATAGATGTAAAAGTGCATTTTTCACTTTCTGGAGGAAGTTTGAAAAACTCTTCACCATTGCTGATTGGTCGGATGGTGTGACGTCACTTTTTTTTGACAATGACTGATCACCACTGATTGGCTAAGAAAAATCAAACTGGTTCTACTTGATTACAGGGAGTGGGGCCATGAAGGAAGTTGACTGAAGTGACCATATATGGTCTCTTGCCCCTAAGATGTTGGGACTTATATTTGACAAAGATACTATTTATTCTGCAAATACTTTCAAGGATTTCTTGCACAGAGATTCTGTAGGTTTAAGAGGTTTTAGAGTTGACCAGCTGGTTAGACAGTACAAGTGCAAGTATATCATTGTGTGCAAGCCAGTCAATAAATTACACAGTGAAAAAAATGACCGTCTAATAAAGCATCCATAAAATGTTTCAAATATGGTACCCATAAGGGCTGTTATGAGCCTTGGTTAAGTCATCTGCTACTATAATACACAGCACTTACTGTTCTCAGCGGAGAAATGAGTGACAGATACAGAAATTGTATTTGTATTATGTGCGCAATAATCGAAAATTGATGTTTAAATCATGGGGATCCAGTTCAGGAAAATGTGTGTGCACTGTGTTTCTGTGTGTGGGAATAGGGTCCAACAAAAAGAGAAAAATCTTAAACTACAGCAGACAAATTTTTCACAGCTGGATCATTCCAGATGGCAGGAGCAGTCAATAAAAGAGAGGATGAGGGGCCATTAAAAAAAGTTTAAAATGCCCAAATGTAACAGGACTTTGCCTGGCATCGAATGCAGACTTTTATTGCGTCTGGGTTGTATTTTTTTTTTTCCTCCACCATGTAATGTAAGTACAGGACAGAGACTTCAAAAATCTTTCAAATGCATGTATAATATGTGTACATATTTTATTTGTTTCTGTGTTGTGAAGAGCGACTTTTGGAGAACAGATTCCTCTACCAGTATGTTGTATCACGTCTTGACATTCTTCCACAGAAACATACTGACCCACTGTGCTGCATCTTATTTCATTACCTACATTTACCTTACAGTGGTCAAAGGAAGCTGTGATTTGGGCGCTCTTCATCTTCGCCGTTGCTCCCCAGGGTCTTCATACTGTTCTGGAGATGTCTGTGGGTTCCTTGCTATGGCGTGGCGCTCTGACATTCCCTCCACACCCACACTGGCAGCCTATGTGCCAATTAGTGGCCTTCTCCGCAGGGGTGGGTGTATGGGAGGTGGAGAACACAGAGGAACGGGAGACAGAGGAGAAGGAGCGAGGGAGAGCGCGTGTATATGAACGTTTCTCAATGCCTGTGTATGTGTGCGTGCGTGACAAGGCCTCAGACCTCAGACATTCCTTTCGATATGACCTAGGGTACAATTAAAGGGATGTCCCTCCCCTGCCTCCCCTCCTCGGCGGACCACATCAACGGAAGTCCTGGCCCAGCTGGAGGCTCTAATGACGGGAGGGAGGCCAGGTCGCGACCCTGGTGTGCCACCTCAGCGCCACACCCTTCCTGTTTGGGTCCAGACGGGGTCCATGCCAGGAGGGGAGGAGAGGAGGGGGAGACCAGAAAGTGGGAAAGTGATTTGGATCAGCAAGATCTGGAGGAGCAATGAAAATAAATGTTCGACTCAAGAATCAAGCAGTGTCTTTTCTTTTTATCCAACAACCCTCTTAATGTAAAATCATGACTTCTTTAAGTTATAAGGTAGTTAATTTGCCTTCTTTTAGCATTTTTTAAAAGCCTTTCATCATTTAAAAAGCATGCTAAAGGCCAATAATAATGGCAATAAAGGGTGACATAAGTACTTGATTTACAAAGTTTGCATCCAAGCATCTGTTTCATTTGTTTGCAAGGAGTTTTATTGGATTGAAAGCTTTGGTCCTCAGCCCTGCGATCTTCACACAACCCACTGTGATGGAGAGCTTGGGATAATGATACGTCTGTGACTCTGTCTGTCTGTCTGTCATGCATCTCTGGATCTGCTCAGCACAGCTCTGCTCCTGTGAGTGAGGAACAGCAGGGGACATGTGGGGGTGGTAGAGTGCACGTACAGACTGGATGGTCATGCATGTGTGCGTGAGGATGTTAGTGCCAGAGAGAGACAGAGAGAGACAGGGGTCCCCACAGATTATAGATGCTGATGAGCGTCTCCTCTCAGCTTGGAAACCCTGTAATTGTCACCTTGCTCAAGTAGGGAAGAGGGGAGAGATAACCACACTGAAAACCTGCAATCAAAGAAAAGGGAAAGGTGGAAAGATAGGCAGCAGGATGAAGAACAAGAAAAAGAAGAAAAACAGCGGACCTGACATAAAGAGGGAAAGAAACTGGTGGACATCGACAAGACCGACTGAAACCAACCTGCTGTTGTGAATTAAGCTATGTGCTATAGTGCATACAGTATGTGTGAGGAGCAGTCAACCAAACCTGGCTCTGACTATCTTCTCTTGTGTGAGCTGCCAGCAACAGAAACAACTAAAGTGAGGGACAATCAATGCTTGTCCAGTGATCACAGTCATTACATTATTAGTGGCTGAATGGCCAATAACACTTACACAGCTCCCACTCTGTCAGTGAAAAACCCGCTGACATGTTCAGGCTGAGTTCCTGCACACTTCATTAAACCATGAAGGAAACGGAATGCTTTACTAAATAACGGAGGATAATCCGACTGTTTTAAAAGTGTTTGTCTTTGGGGCACAGGTGGCCGAGTGGTTGGGACGCACCCCATGTGCGTGGATGGCCCTGGTTCGGGTCCAGCCTGGGGCCCTTTGCCGCATGTCTCTGCCTGCTCACGTCCCTGTTTCCGGCTCTGTCCACTGTCCTCCTCTATCAAGTGGAGGCAAAAAAATGCCCAAAAATAAACCTTTAAAAAAAAAAAATAAGTGTTTGTCTTTGATACCATGCTGTAAGTGTCCTAACATTTTATCATGTTGATTCAGGCTGGACTTGTGATGTTTCACGGACATGGCCAAAATTGGCAAAAATGGGTAAAAAGGGGCAAAATAGGCATAAAATTGCAAAATTGGTTAAAAAGTGGCACAAATGGGGAGAAAGGGTGGCCAAAGAAGGGCAGGGACTTGCAAAAATGGGTGAGGACTGACTAAAAAATGAGTTACAGGTGGCAAAAATAGTCAAAAAGCAGCAAAAAAATGAGTGAAAAGTTACTTAAATGGGCAAAAAGCAGCATAAAGGCTGAGAAAACAGCAAAATTGGCATTTATTGACAAGAGGCAGTTTGAATGAGTGAAAAGTGGCAGAAAATGGCAAAAAGGGAAAATTGCTAATAGCAAAAACAGGAAAAAAGTGACAAAAATGGATTGAAAGTGGCAGAAAATGGAAAAGGGGCAAAAAAATGCAAGTTAGGGGAATGGAAATATACAGACAGAAAAAAAGGTTGACAATTAAAGCCTAGTGTATAAGTGTGGAGAACAAATTGACTTGTGACTTACAATGGATAATTTCAGAGGTCAAAGTATCCCTTTTTCAAGTTTTTCTGGGAGAATAATATTTCAAATTAAGACACTAAAGAGCCACGATTTATAACAAAAGAGCCGCATTTGGCCCAAGAACCACGCATTGAGTAACACTGATCTAATGCCTGGATGATCAGTGTCAGACAACACTTGTTTTGGGTCTGTTTCCACCGAGCAGTCTGGTTTGGTTCAGCACAGTTACTCATGGTTTGGCACGGTCAGCACTGATCTTGTGTTTCCACAGCTGATGTCCACCCAGCCTCACCTCGGAATTCTGTCTCTTTTTCAACACAGTCTGGCTGCAGACCGTACTTCACAGACTGTTACTGTGAGACACCATCTCTGTCAGAATGGAGGTGCTGTAATTTGCAGGTACAACTTAATTCCAGTTTGAGATTTTTTTAATTCAACTTTATTCATAAACAAATTCTGGCAGTTACATTTGTGAAATAACTACACTGCAAATATTACAGACTAAGCAACATTTCATTATGGAGCTATATTTGTTGCAAAAGTATTTGCAAAATGCGTACAAAGATCTGTGCACAAATCCACAAATGCGTGCACAGATCTGCAAATGCGTGCACAAATCCACAAATGCGTGTACAGATCTGCAAATCCATGTAAAGATTTGCAAATGTGTGCAAAGTTTTGAAAATTTGTACAAAGATCCACAAATGCGTGCACTAATCTGCAAATATGTAGACCAATTTGTAATTGTGGACTTTTTTGGTTCAGAATCTGCCTCTCAATTGGCTGTCATACACACGTGACTTTTGCAACACTTGTACCGCACACGATTTGTACTGAGATCCGTAGGCGTGTGCTTGGATCTGTAAGCGTAGAGCCTGGGTCTTTAGTTAAGACTTAGTAACGGCTCTATATAACGTCAATGTGAAATGAGAAATGTTATCTTATTATACTGTTACATTATTATTATTATTGTTATAATGACTTCCTTATCTCCAAAGTCGTATCATAGCGGTGGTTGAATTGACATCTCTACAAAAGAGGGGGTTCATTGTGTCGTATTTAACAGAAATCGCCATTATGACGCTGTATGAGCCAGGTGATGTTAGCAATAAAATCGATAGAGTGGTCTGTAACATTTATATTTATATGAATAACATAGGAAGAGAAAGATTGTCGGTCTTGCACGGAGTTGAATGGCACTGACCAACGTTGACATCTAATTACATTACTCTGCAAAGTGGCATTGTGTGGATCAAGTGGCTGAATAGCAGCATCTTTGTTTTTCATTAACCAAGTTATGGGTTCGAATCTTGCATTATTCTAATCTTGTATTATTATTACTTGGCCAAGAAACATACAGGACTTGAAAATTTGCTTTAATGTGTGATCAAAACGACTGGCCAAACGAAATATTCCTTTCAGTCCATTACAGTTTGCACTAAACAGTCATTTTAATATTTTGATTATTTGCTCTGACATCACGCCGATAGCTCTGTCAGCTGCCCTTAAAAGAGAAATAGCTCTGCAGTGCTGTGAGCAAAGGAATCCCAACATTAAAACGTAATCGATGCTTTCAGTGAATCAGCATCAGGCCAGAATCTGCACATGCGCGGGCAGGAGTACATGACAGGTAGAGAGACTCTTCACTGGTGAAAAAAGTGTCATCATGCTGTGCTGCAGGTACAGGATCAGCACCACACTGGGCAGGGCCAGGTGACTCTGAGGTCTCTAACTTCAGCGTTTTTCTGGTGGCCAAGCAGAACTTCAGCTATCGATTACGTTTCAATGTTGGGATTCCTTTGCTCACGGGACTGCAGAGCAATTTTCTCTTTTAAGGGCAGCTGATGGAGCTATCGGCGTGATGTCAGAGCAAATAATCAAAATATTAAAATGACTGTTTAGTGTGAACTGTAATGGACTGAAAGGAATATTTCGTTCGGCCAGTCGTTTTGATCACACATTAAAGCAAATTTTCAAGTCCTGTATGTTTCCTGGCCAGGTAATAAAAATACAAGATTTGTGTAAGATGCAAGAATTGAACCTACAACTTGGTAAACGAAAGTCCGCAATACTGCTATTCAGCCACTTGATCCTCACGGTTAGTCCTTGCGGAGTAATGTAATTAGATATCAACATTGGTCGGTGCTTTTCAGCTCCGTGCAAGACCGACAATCTTTCTCTTCCTATGTTATTCATATAAATATAAATGTTACAGACCACTCTATCGATTTTATTGCTTACATCACCCGGCTCATACAGCGTCATAATGGCAATTTCTGATAAATACAACACAATGAACCCCCTGTCTTGTAGAGATGTCAATTCAACCACCGCTATGATATGACTTTGGAGATAAGGAAGTCATTATAATAATAATAATAATAATAATATAACAGTATAATAAGATAACATTTCTCATTTCACATTGACATTATATAGAGCTGTTACTAAGTCTTAACTGCTGCCTCCTGTGTGAAGCCTATCTAATGAGAAAGGCAGCCTTACCTGTGAGCCGTCACTGAGGGCAAAGACCCAAGCCCTACACTTACAGATCCAAGCACACGCCTACGGATCTCAGTACAAATCATGTGCGGTACAAGTGTTGCAAAAGTCACGTGTGTATGACAGCCAATTGAGAGGCAGATTCTGAACCAAAATGAACTAAGCGCACAATTACAAATTGGTCTACATATTTGCAGATTAGTGCACGCATTTGTGGATCTTTGTACAAATTTTCAAAACTTTGCACACATTTGCAAATCTTTACATGGATTTGCAGATCTGTACACGCATTTGTGGATATGTGCATGCATTTGTGGATTTGTGCACAGATCTTTGTACGCATTTGCAAATCTTTGTACACATTTGCAAATACTTTTGCAACAAATATAGCGCCATATTTCATAAAGTAAACAGACGAAAAGGTCTAACCCAAGGGTAAATTATGCATACCTATTTTATAAGTAGATACACAAACAATGGCTCACTTTAGCTTCGTCAGTATAGATCAGTGCTTTCCAAAGTGTGGGCCCTGGGGGTACTTCTGGTGGGCTGACAGAGGCATTTTACCATAAACATCATTTTAAAATGACAATCAAGTTTTAATTGATCAGAAAATACTTGATTACCTGTTACAGCGCTTTTTTCAAGTCCAAGAACTAACAAACACAGCAAAAATATTTAACTTACATGCCACCTTTTAAACATTTATTTTGTCTAATACATAGAGCAGGTGTCATGGTTTAACTGGTGCTGAATTAACAGGTGATCCTCCGTTAAGCATTCTACTATGCTGTGTTAATGTGACTAAGGATTTATGGAGTCACAGCATACATTTTAATAGAAAACTAGGCATATGCTTTGCTATTTTTGTAAAATAAAAAGTAGAATGGCTGTCTAAGGCGGCAGACCCACACCTAAGCAGTGCCACCGAGGATCTTACGCTCCCATTGATTACTATGGTGTTCAAAATCTCGAAGTCTGAGAAAAACTGAATGGGTGCGTGGATCATCACCAAAATCTAATCGATTCTTCCCTGTCACTATCCCAATAAGCCCTGAAAGTTTGGGTGAAGATCCGACTTTCCGTTCTCAAGTTATCCTGTACAAACAAACAAACAAACGAACAAAGAAACAAACGAAGATATGGAACGCTTTACATAACCCCCTGCCGATTTCATCGGTGTGGGTAATAAAAAGGTAAATAGTTTGAGTCTCATCTTATGGTTGAATGAAGGTTATGTTGGTCCCCAGAAGATTTTCAGCTCTCAAATTGGGCAAAAGTGCTCTAAGTTTGGGAATTTATGGTATAGATATCCATGGGCTTTGTGAGCATTAGCTTTAGCTATGTATCCTTACCCTTACCTTAACCCAAATGTCACAGAAATTTTAATCTGGTCTTGAAAGTTTTAACCTCCATTTATGTTCTGAGAGACATGGCATCTCACAATAACAGTCTGCAAGAGAGGCCGTCTGAAATCTCTGGATCATTTGGCTCAGCTCACTTAAAGGAGCCGGTGTTTTGGCTCCCAAACAGCTCTCCATTTGGTATTTTGACATTTTAAATCTGTATTACACAAAGACAAAATGAAGGAAAGGAAAATGTATTTCCTTTACTCAATTGCATTTACAAGACAGCAGTGCAAAGCACATTTTTAACAAAACACGACTGACTGCTCTGACTCTTGTCTCTCTTTTTCCTAGTATCAATGAATGTCTCAAAACGTACTGACAGCAAAGCTTCATTATCATAATGTCATGGAAATGCACTGTGAAAACACCTTGGGTTTCCTTATGTCGTTCGTGACTTTCGGGGGATGGCTTACTTAACTTTCGTGGGTGGGCTTTATATGTTGGGAATTGAGATACAGTTGCAGCGAGTTGAGATGGAAAGCTGAGGACAATCTATTGCAATCCACTAAGAGGAAACACACAGACAATGCTGTAAGTATTTTATGTCATTATATCAACCAAAATGTATTCGTCATCACGTGAAAATGGTGCAGACCAAATAGGATAGATGTCCTCATAAGGCTCTTCTTATAGAGTTATTATCTACACAGCCTTTATTGCATCTACTTATCTTACATGAATTTTTAGTTCTGAGCATGGAATAAACTACATGATTTTATCAACATAATTTTATGGATTAAAAGTATTTAAATATTGTATTTTCTTTCTACTTCTCTTATTTTGCATCTACCTCAAATCTGTTATTTTCCCTTTTTCAATGCATCTTACCCTAAAAATATAAGCTTGCTGCCTTACTAAAATGGATTTAAAAATATATTTAATCTAGCAGCAGCTCTCTGATTTCTGTTTACCACTGATTATTACAAACTGGAGCAGCAAAGATAAAGACAACACTTATTGTGTGTATTGACTGTGCTCCTCGGTTTCTCATTAACTTCTATTAATCTATTTACCCTTCACAGTGCCCTGACACCACCCCCAGAACCCCGGCCTATGCCAAAACCAAAGTGACACTGGTTCCTCAGGCGAGGTTGGGAGGCCATGAGGTCATACCAGTGATGGCACTAGCTGTCGACCGGTGAGATGTGGGGCCCGTAGGCGGAGGGGTGCTAGGTGCCTGCGAGGGGAGAGTGAAGGGAGTGTGCCTGGGGAAGTGAGACATTCATTAGGAGAGCCAAGCTGACGCTGTCACCCTCACCCTCGCCTGCTTCTAAGGAGGCTGCTCAGACACACGGCAGCCTCAGCTGCTACCAGACCAACACACACAGTTTGTGTGTGAATATTTGTGTGTGTGTGTGCGATTGTTGGATGTTGTTTTACACTGTCACACAAACGCTATTTCATCCATGGAGGCAGATGATAGAAAGAGGAGATGAAGATACAGACAGAGACGTAAAGGGAGTTTGTAATAAAACACAAGTTTATGGTTTATCTGCTGAGGCCTTGTTCTAAGTTCAGGCAGAGACAAATGAGACAAGGATGTTTCCTCAAACGCCTGTGAAAGCAGAGCCTGTTTTATTGGGCCTCTAATGCGATGAGAGAGGCCAGGAGTCAATTACTGTGTACTTATTCTCTCCCTGCCTGAACACGGACTTGTTAACGCTTTCTAATAATGAGCTACAGTGAACAAGAGGGGTTACACTGGATCCTTTAGTCTCAGTAAAAGGAAAACATTTTCCATTCTCTTTGTGCTCGGTCTCTGAGGCTGATAAAAAATGAGTAGCGAGGTGAGGGACACGCTGAATGTTTACCTTAGAGCTGCAATGATGTCCTAGGCTTTTGTTGTTGATACAGTGGTAGAAGTGGGGAAATTGTGCTTTAATGCCATCATATTTTAAGATAATACTGTGCGTACCAAAGCAGTACACTGCCATGTACAATAGAAAAGGTACCATTCATATTATATTTAAATTTCTAATGCTGTAGATCAATAATAATAGACAGCATATTTAATTCATCTGCTCCATAACATGCTGTTATGTGAAGGCCTTGCCTCTGTAAAACTTGAATCAATCCAGAGTCCTCTTCAACTGTTATTTTGTAATTAGATGAACAGTAAATATAGCCAGCTGAAGCTGCAGTGAGTCCTTATGAACTCCCTACCTGCATCATTAGACTCTACCTGTGTAAACTAACCTTTTAAAGCTATAAATAAAGTAGCCTGTTGGTTTTATCTTATTTTCAGCACTCGCCATTGTTAGCTAATTTGCAGGTGTGGTTTCTGATGATGTCGCATTGTTTCATTTTTCATTGAATTTGTTTTGGATGATGGGAGCTGCAGAGAAGAAAGGGGGCTGAGGTGGTTAGAGCATGCATGAACTCTAGGATAGATTTTTTAAACTAATTAACACAAAGAAATATGCATCTACCCCTCACAGTAGACACATTTCTACCACAGCTCAGTTTCCAAAGTTCCAAGCTGCTTTAGCCTATTGTGTACAAGCATGAAACACTGTGGAGTGGTAAGAAAATATATTTACTCACATGGTACAGCCACCAGTGTATTCTGCAAAGCAGTAGATAAATTAAATTAAAACTACTTCCTGGCAGTTTTATACCTCCATGAGGTATTCAGTAGCTGGATAGTGAAGGCACAGTGTTGGTAAAGATGAAGGGCTAATGTTTCTGTGGTTGTGTGATTTTAGAAGCAAAGTATGAACATGAGGTCCAGTGTCCTTGACCTTTGACTTATAACTTCCAAAATATAATAAGTTTATCCCTCAGCCAGAGTCGACATTGGGGCAAAGTTCGGAGATAATCTCTTAAAGCACTCTTAAAATACCATATTCACAAGGGTGGCCAGGACAGATGGACGTACAGACAACCAAAAACAATGCCTCCAGCCTCGACTAATAAAAGTATTTCTTCATGTCATCTATGGGCTTTTCTTCTGCTGTTCTGGTAGCATTGTTTGTTCCTCGTGATGGTCTGTTTCTCTCATCCAACTTCATTCTGTTTTGCTGATTTGTAGACGTCAAAAATGTCTACAAGGCCTTTGAATGTGATAAAACCCCAAGTAAGAATATTTGATTGGATGCTTGATATCTTACTGACTATAATTATGACTGTGCGACTATATGCCTTGATTTGCACGCCGAACCATGGCTCCACTTGTCCTTGATATCTCTCAGAAGACTTCTTGGGTGTACTAGATCAAAACTGGTGCCATAAAAAAAGTCAGAAACATGTACAGATTTTCTATAAATTCCCACTCAACTCAAAAGATGTTGTCATTTGTTATAAGGGTATAGAAAATGATAATAAAACTGCTAGTTGGTTATTCCAAAGAAGTAAATGTTACTGTTCACTTCCTCCACCTTCCTTCACAGTCTCAAGAAAGAACAAATTACTTTTGGCATAATTACAGAATTTAAAGGTTGAAATTTTCTTCAGTTGTGGCAAATTAAAGATGAGACAAATAAAAATCCTGGCAGCTTCTCCTAGAAATGATTCAAAAGCTGCAGAAGAGATGTTGTATTGCTCTGATTTTCTTTTTCAGAAAGGTTAAATTCCTTTTCTGCTCCTTGCTCTTCACAATAACTGTATCTTGGCTAGAAAACACACTGGAAATAGCATAATGAATTCCTCTGCATTATATTTTAATTTACTCCAAATGAGGTTGATCTTTGCCAATTCAGGCTATGAGAACCCCTGGCTTTGTTCAATTGTTTTAATTAAACAGGAGGGGAGAGGTGTGAAGAGAAAAAAAACACTGGCACATTGTTAGTGTAATTAAAGCTTAAATCCAGAATATTATCTGTGTGATAATGTCTCTAGTGTTGGGAGAAGATTTCCATATTTTACATGAAACACAGAGTATTTCTTTTCAGATAATTTACCATCAAATCTGTCAGTAGCTCTCTAACTTATGTCCAGCAGTGCTTCAGTGTCCACATTCATATGTCACTCAACCGTTTCTAATATGATTTTAAAAAGGTTAAATTAGGTGTAACTGTGTAAGTCAGTTATGGAAGAAACACAAAATCAATGTGGTATATTAGAGCTCTGTGCAGGACTCTTTTCTTAATCCTGCTCCTGCTGGATTTCTGACCATTAACTCCCACTCCCACAGCTTGTGCCATCCACTCCCTCACCAACAACAAAACAAGGGTGCAACAATTTTTATATAAAATCTCTATATATTTATGATTTTTTTTTATGGCATTGGTTTCGAATCAGTACACCCAAGAAGTCTTCTGAGAGGTATCAAGAACAACTGGAGCAACAGTGTGGCCTGCAGATAGACACACCCTTGCCGCCAATTATATTAGTAAGACAACAAGACTTAAATGTTTCATTTTTGAAACCCAACACATGATGTGCCAGCCAATTTAATAGGGATTTGACAACTGTACAGTTTCAGAATATATATAAAGTTAAATACCCCCTTTAAAGTGAAACCAGAGATAAATGCTTGATCATTGCATCTGTTTATGAGTTTGTCATACATGTTATAAATCAGCAAATCTCCTGAGCCGTGCCCCTATATTAGCATAACCCTCAGACTCTAGAAAAGCACTAGACATATTGACTATATTATAAGGAAATAAAGTACTTGGACACCAAGTTGTCTGGACTTGATGTCTTGGAGGAAAGATAGCTTTTTCCTGCTCACATCACACTGTGATCTTGTTTTAGAACTTTGGTTGAAAACTATAAAGCACGAATTCTTCTTCAGTGACATCATTTTTGTGATTGTAATGTCCGGATGTTTATTTGATTAGCATTTGGGCATCTTTCCAACTAATGCACCTAAACTTGGATAGTGTATGAATATTATTTCAGAACTAAGAAAAACCCAATTAGATGTTGTTTGTATCTTTTTCATTTCACCTCACCAACATGAAAAACTCCTGAGGCATATTCAGTGAGCATTTTTTCATTCCACCTGAATGCTTAATTACCTAAATGAACTCATTATGTACTTCACTGGACTAATTTAACTCTTTGTCCAAGGTCAAGTCTGACAGAGATTTAAAGTGAGCAGTGTTCTGGCCTGGGAGACGAGGAACAGGGTTGAATGCCAAGAGGAGCGTGTAGAAAATGAGGTGAAAGGAGATGATGGTGTACAAAAAATGTAAAACAAATCCAAGTTGGGCAGGTCAAACCTGGAGAGGAAAAACTGACTATGATAACAGGAGACTTGCAGTTGGGTTTGGAGCTTAGATTTAAAGGCACAACACTAGTTTCTAATAACACAACAGTCTGCCTTTAGCATTAGCCCATCATCTGTAGAATAAATTTATCATTTTGAACATCATGCTGGAAAAGAATAACCTGAAATCAACAGAGCTGACACTGCAAAAATCAGGTTTTGATGATCATTTTCCCATATCTGTCATCCATTATAATGAAGGAAGATGACAATAACAGCAGCAAAGCTTCCTGAACTTTGGTCAGGTTATATTTTCAGAGTTCCTTCTATTGACAACAATCAAAGGTGCCACCAAGATAAAGATCAGGTGCATTTGTTTTGGGGTTGACGGTGTAAAAAAAAAACTGTAAAGAAATTCAAATATACCCTTTGTGAGGATTTTTTTGTTTGTATACAGTCATTTGTTCCAGCTGCCAAAGAACACCTGAATCAGTTAGGACCACTCGAACATGGCCATCGACTCTTTTAATTGGATATTTCTGTATTTGTGAAGTTGGGTTGTATAAGGTATTTGGCAATAGTGACATTAGCCTCCAGATGCTTGAGGGATGTTAGGCTGTACAGCATAGCGGACGGGTATGGTTTCTCTGTGTATGACAAGTTTCATGTTAAAATGGTCCAAAATGCTAGCTCAATAGTATGCTATATTTACATTTCTAAAGCGTTTTATTTTCCCCCAGAAAGCCTCTGTATTTGGCACTATTTTGCAATGCGAGCTTTGGCTACCAGCTATGTGCCTTTCCACCTCAGTGTATCTGATCAGCTGTTTGGGTCTGTATGCTTCGACAGAGACATAATCAACAACGTAGAATCAAACCAGGCTGTACACGTATTTTTCTTATCGCCTGTCAATATGTATATAACCATGAACTCCATGGGCCAGAGCCAGTCTCAAGTGGACACTCAAGGAACTGCAGTTTTTGCACTTTTGTCTTCAAATACTCAGTCTGGACGTTGTCAGTTAGTTAGGAGTCCTTAAAACCAGCAAGCGAACTCATCCTGCTGATAGCACCTTATATCATTAAACAACACCAGTATTCCCCATTAACCTCTTATCTCCAAGCATGTTCATATTAGGACACTATATTTTGGGGTCCTGTACCATTCCTTTTAATTTAGCAGAAATTAGACCTCATTCCTTGACACACTGTTTTTGTCATCTTGTGATTAAAAAAGCATATTATAATTATCTGTCCATTCAAGATGGCCGCAATTCTAACCAAAATGCACCACAGTCTGTCTAGACACAAAACTGTTCAAGGTATAAAAACTCTTCAAATTTTATGATTGAATCTTTGTTTATGCTTGTTAGTGTTTGTAGTTTGACATGGCATGCAAATGTAAAAAGCTTTATCAACAGTAACAAACTACAACACCTCTAAAGAGCAAGTACTCATATGAGGACATTGGGACTATTAACTGGTGTAAAAATAAGAAAATATACCTTGGCTAGATTTAGAAAAGAAACCAACAACTTACAAGTAAAAGTGAGTGTAAATGCTTATTGCATGTGGTACACATTAGTCTACATTTATGTTGATTTGTCAGGGATACATTTCCAAGGCAGATTTGTCAACCAAGAGAAGAACAACAATTAGGGAATAAGAACTTCTTTTTTCTTCCAGGATATTTCCAACTCTGTTTTTGCACCAGTTTAGTAGAACTGCCCATATTGTGTCACACATTTGTATCTTTACTGAGCTATACAGTAAAATAAATATATATGCACTGTCCTCATTTGAGGACATCAACATTTTTTTTGAAAACTTATTGTTGTTGAGGTACAATGCTTAGTTATTATACCTATCAGGTCCTACTTATCCCAAATTAGTAGGAGATATCAAATATGCATAACAAATGAAGGCCCAGGTCCCAAGAGATTAAGAACTGCCTGCTCCTTTTCCTTCATATAGTTCTATTGTGTTTTATTATGTGCTTTTTGTGCGCTTTAAATGGTATTTATTTGCACACATGGTTTAAAGACATATTTCTGCCTTTTGCATACAAAAAGCAAACAAAATATTCCCTAATCTATTTAATGTGATTCTATTCTATCAGATATTCTAAGATTTGGTCAGTATGCACTCTGTATCGATATTTCTCACTCTAAAAACATACAAAACACTTACCTGTATTAAAGTTGTTAAGACTAATGTGATGAAGCACTAATAAGATGTCAGCTGACAAGCCGACAGACTCAACATGCCAGTTTCTCTCTTTTATCTTAATGGATCACACCTACAGCTATAACAGGAAACTATACTGTGAGCACTTAAATGAGTATCTTGGGAGTATCGCACCTTTTGTTGTTGTTTTCACCTGCATTTTTTGGCCTTCTTTCTGCATCGTAGACTAAAACATTGTTTAGTTTTTTGCAGCAAAATCTCAAGAGAGTTGTAAATCATGAATGAGAAGTATCTTGCATTTTTTTCATGTCACTTTGGGCAGGATGGGATGATGGATAGGCCTACGGTGTAGAAGCAAATGAGTGAAGCAGGATGGGTAGCGTGATAGGTCCACATTTACATCATTACAACTGCAGAAAAAAATAAGCTGGAGATGCTAAACCGTTACTAAAATATATCAGGTTATGCTTTGTGTAATATAACACATGTATGCCTTTTCATGTTTCCCTCTGCACTCTCCATCTCTTCTCTGGCTCAGCTCGGCTCCTGTTCCCGGGGACCATTGGGAAGGACAAGTCCTGGCTGTCCTGGCTCTTGACAGAGGAGATAAATCACTCAGCACACCGGAGGATAGCCTTCCAGTCGGCAAGCTGGGAACTTCATTATCCCGCCCCTGCCACACATTACCATGCAGATCGTCACTGATTGGGCCGGCACTGTGGCGTGCGCAGCCTACTTCTGTCACTGCCAGAGGAGTCTCAGATCTGTCTCTGCGATGAGGAGGGGAGAGGAAAATAAAGGGGAAGTGAAAGGTGATATGGTAAAACAGGAGGATTTTCAGGGGAAGCGGGGGAAATTTCACTAATATCACCTTAGGAAAGAGAAATTTGACAAAACCATCATTGTATTATCTGGTTTCTGTTAAGGTATGCAATACCCAAGAAGCCATACTCTGTAGATTCCTCTATGGTGCAGGAGAGGCCCAGGAAAACCACAATTTCTCCTTCTTCTGCTCTCACTATTATGCATCAACACATTTTCGCTTGTTCCAACACCTTGTATGTTTTAAAACAGAGTAATTTTCTACACCACAAACCACCCATCTTGAGAGCTCATGAAGATGTTGAAGTTTATTTATAGAAAAGAAACCAACACATGGTTAACACTGTAGCACAAAAATATTAAATTTCAGCTGCTTCCTTTGCAAATCTATGCTACACAATGTAATTCAATAAATATAAGTTTGCTTTGTTAATAATCTTTTACATGTTTCAGTGAAAACTAACATTTTTTCACAAAACAGGATGTGGATTTTCCTGGTTAGAGTTCATAAAAATGTATAAATATGTGGAGAACAGGAGATAGATTGTACACTGTTTATGTCTATATGTGTGACTGTGTCTGTGTGGTCCTGAGGCACAAGGTAATATGATCCATGCTTGTCTTTGCAGTCAGCATGTGGGGTATTGGTGCTCTCCCATCTCACTAAGTGGGCACACACATAGACACACACATACACAGAGTGGCAGAGTTTCCTGGCAGAGATCAGTAATAGATCGACAAAATGTTTGAGTGTCAACTTCAATTTATTTGAATGAACGCCTGTGTTTGTGTATGTCTGCCTGCAATGACACACACAGTCTGAAGCATGTCATAGTGTTGGTGTATGTGTGCTTGTGTTTTTCTTGTGTGAAACTGTAGACAACTTCTGTACAATTATCTATCCATTAAGTGTTTTACCCGTTTACTGATTTTATAATAAATCATACCAATATAATTAGGCTTTTAGGCTCTTGAATGTCAAAGTGAAAACAAATTTCTACAAAGTAATGTCAATTAAATAATATTATGTAAGGGAAAATAAGTGACTGACCTAATTCAACAGAAGTTCAGCCAATTGGTGCTAGTAGTCTCACAACTGGTATAATGGGGATCACCTGTGCAGTGAATGTGTCTCAAGTGATTGTAGTATGAAGACACCTGTATCTGGAAGGTCCAGTCACTGGCTGATCAGTATCCCTGGCTACCATTACACCATGAAGACAAAAGAACACTCCAAGCAACTCAGAGAATATGTGATTAAAAACTACAAGTCAGGGGATGGAAACAAAAATAATCCAAGGCACTGAACATCCCCCAGAGTTCAGTTAAATCCGTCATCAAGAAATGGAAGGAATGAAGCTTGTAAAAATCTGCTTAGATCAGGCTGTCATCACAAACTGAGTGACCGTGCAAGAAGGAGAGGCCACCAAGAGACCTATGACTACTCTGAAGGAGTTACAAGCTTCAGCAGCTGAGATGGGAGAGACTCTGCATACAACACCAGTCAACATTTTATGGGGGAGTGGCAAAGAGAAAGCCACTGTTGAGGAAAGCTAATGTTAAATCTCGACTAGAGTTCGCCAAAAGGCATGTGGGAGACTCTGTGATCAAGTGGAAGAAAATTCTTTGGTCTACTGAGATCAAAATGGTGGTGGCAGCATCCTACTGTGGGGATGCTTCAGCCAACCTACACCCATAAACTTGAATGTAACCAGTCATTAATATTTTAAGAATAAAGCCTTCAATTAAACATTTTAATCATGATTAATAGCAGAATTTTTGTAGTTAATCTCAACTTAATTTGAAAAATTGAATTCCACAATGTTGCATTTTAAAATGGTTTCGACTTATTTTGGATTTCTGGACTGTCTTAAACTAAGGGTAATAAACATCCTGTTTGGTTACAGATTTGCTTTTACTTTGAATGAAGATATGGCACTCCAGGAATATTGAAGGTTATGACCTGAACCTGACCTAATTTTTATTTTTCAAGAAATGAAGATCCAAAGAATGTATGCACTAGTTATGGACCTTAATTAATCACAGTTAATGCATTAACTCTAACAGACATTGTTAAAACCTAACCAAACCAAACCTGAACTGAAAAGTACCCCATGCTCACTACTCACTGAAATACTGTTCAGAGATCAAGCTCAACAGGTGAGCTTACATGGCTCCTGGTCAGAAGTTTTGGGACGACTTTGGCACACCCCTTTGTCATGTTCAAATTTCCATGTAAAATTTGCTGAACTGCTTCTTTATCAATGGAGACCATGTTTGCTATCATTCTTGTACCGAGTTGTCGAACATTTCAAACAATATGTTCAATTTAATAAAAAATTTCCAGATAATGCTCTGCTCAACTTTTAAGCTAATCATTTTCCGATGCCTTTAGAAAAAAATAAACACTTCAATCAGGAGCTAGCAGTGAACTAAACACGCCACTTATTGGGAACTTACAGCAGTTGTGTATGAAAACCCAACCTTTAATATAATTATATTGCCAAAAGTATTTGCTCACCTGCCTTGGCTCGCATATGAACTTGAGTGACATCCTATTCTTAATTCATAGGGTCTAATATGACATCGGTCCACCCTTTGCAGCTATAACGGCTTCAACTCTTCTGGGAAGGCTTTCCACAAGGTTTAGGAGTGTGTTTATGGGAATTTTTGACCATTCTTCCACAAGTGCATTTGTGAGGTCACACACAGATGTTGGACAAGGCCTTACTCTCAGTCTCCGCTCTAATTCATCCCAAAGGTGTTCTATCAGGCTGAGGTCAGGACTCTGTGCAGGGCAGTCAACTTCACCAAACTCTCTCATCCATGTCTTTATGGACTTTGCTTTGTGTACTGGTGCACAGTCATGTTGGAACAGGAGGGGGCCATTCCCAAACTGTTCCCACAAAGTTGGGAGCATGGAATTGTCCAAAATTCCTTGGTATGCTGAAGCATTCAGAGTTCCTTTCACTGAAACTAACAGGCCAAGCCCAGCTCCTGAAAAACAACCCCACACCATAATCCCCCCTCCACCTAACTTTACACTTGGCACAATGCAATCAGACAAGTACCATTCTGCTGGCAACCGCCAAACCCAGACTCATCCATCAGATTGCCAGTTAGAGAAGCACGATTCGTCACTCCAGAGAACGTGTCTCCACTGCTCTAGAGTCCAGTGGCTGTGTGCTTTACACCACTGCATCCAACAGTTTGCATTGCACTTGGTGATGTATGGCTTGGATGCAGCTGCTCGGCCATGGAAACTCATTCCATGAAGCTCTCTACACACTGGTCTTGAGCTAATCTGAAGGCCACATGAAGTTTGGAGGTCTGTAGCGATTGACTTTGCAGAAAGTTGGTGACCTCTGCGCACCGAGCAGGGTCAGCATCTGACCCCGCTCCATCATTTTACGTGGCCTACCTCGTGGCTGAGTTGCTGTCGTTCCCAGTCGCTTCCACTTTGTTATAATACCACTGACAGTTGACTGTGGAATATTTAGTAGCGAGGAAATTTCACTACTGGACTTGTTGCACAGGTGGCATCCTATCATGGTCCCATGCTGGAATTCACTGAGCTCCTGAGAGCGACCCATTCTTTCACAAATGTTTGTAGAAACAGTCTGCATGCCGAGGTGCTTGGTTTCTGTTTACAAGCAATGTTCTTATTAAATAGAACAGTGGTTTGAGTTCAGCTTCAAAAGAAAACATGTTTGTATGAACTCTTCTGACTTTTAATTTCCTATACAATTATATACCATCATGCTTTTGAAAACATCCTCTGTGATATAACCTGTGTTTTGTACCCAGAGTTCAATGGGGCCAGTCTGACTCAATGCTAGGCTTACACAGCTCTCTCTCTGCATCCTAGAGGCATCATGCTGAATCAATGCATTGGTGAGGAGTAACCTGATCGTATTGATCACTTCTTTCGTGCATTGGCTCTCTACCAACAAAAACCAGAGAGAGGAAAATAAGAGAATATAGGAAGAAAAAGAGAAGGAGAAAATATTTCTAGAATGAAGAAATGCATGAACTTGTATTGACACCTTTTCACTTGTTATTATGTGCATAATGATGTATAGGGATCAGGAAAGAAAATGTATTGCAGTTTTACAGTGCTAAAGATTTACATTGCAGATATACTCAAAGAATTCCGACTGACAGAGAAGAAAAACAGTGATAATCACTACAGTTCAACATTATTAGATGTGTTAAAGCACAAGGTTATCGGAGAGACATCTCGATAAAAGAGATGGACTGTCAGGCTGCTGTCTTCAAGGACGACACCGAAGAGTAGTGCAAGCTAGCGAGCGCTTGAGTGAGGGAGGGAGGATGGGCCGGTGTTCCAGGTGTTCTTAACAAGAATAAAAGTGACAACTGAAATTAACAGTCATTTCATTCCACACTTCTGAACCATGGGGCGAGTGCAAATGAAACTGAGAAGGGAACGTGTCTCCTCCAGCTCTCATCCTTCACTTCTCAGCGCTGTCAGCACATGTCAGTTCACTTCTGGCTGCACTGCCAACTCTCCCTCTCTTTGTCTCTGTGACTCTTGAGAACGTACTTTAATCAGGTATCAGAGGAAGAGTCAGTTGAAAAGATTCACCTTTCTTTCTGCTTTATATTCTTTCTTAACTTTGTACGCCCTCTCCGCCTCCCCTCTCTCTAGCCCTCTCCTCCTCCCCAGGTCTTGTGTGTCGGAGGATCCCCAGGGTGTGTGTGGGCTAATTAGGGTGAGGGAGATTGGAGGGAAACACAGGTGTTAGCCAGGCCGTACTCGCTGTACAGAGTAATGACTGTACTGAAGCCCACTCCCCCTCATGCACCGTCCCTCCCCCCGGGGTAATTTGTCGCTCCTCTGTATAACCATGCATCTCTCTGCTCCACTTCTGTTTGCTTTTCATTAATTCTTCGTATACGCTTATTTGTTAGCATTATTTATGGCCCACACAAATATTAGCGCCATTTGCCAGAGATGAAACAATGACTTTGCCACTGTGGTCCTCACCTGAGCTGCGAGGCCTGGAGCTCTTGATGTGTCTTTATCAGGTCAAGGTGGTCCGCTCATGCATTTTTCTCTGTGTGTGGTGCGTCTTTGTTTTAAATCAGCTGTCAGATGCTGTTTATCTCTCCTGACACACAGTCATATATCACATTTCAAACTTAAAATACTACAAATCTCCCTGCAGTGGTACTCAAATACTTGCATGAATTTGATCGGACATGACTGTGCAAATCTCAAGAAAAAAACTGAGCACAAAGGAACGTTCTTCTGCTTCTTACTTCTGATTATTAAATTATGACTGGGGAGCTGAGTAAAGAATTTATGAGCACAAATCGACAGAGTTGGAGTAACAGACAGTAAAAAGAGAAAGAAGAGAGGCTGAGTGATGGCAGGAGTGTGCAAAAAGAAATTGTTGAGACAACTGCAGGATCGACGGAGAGAGGATAAAGAGAGAGAGAGAGCACGCTAGCTGCTGTTAAGTGCATAAGTGGCGATATGCACCCAGTGAGGTGGAACCGGACCCGGTGAGAGAATATTGTCCCAGGTCAAGCCGAGTCAGAATCACTTGGGTGACTGTTGCTCAGCAGAGCATAACACAGCTGGGCAAGAAGAAGGGTGCAAACCTGAGTCAGCGCCACTTTAGTGCTCAATTAAAAGTTTGATGCTACCATCACAATAAGACAGATATCCAACAAAGTAAAGATGTAACTATGTTACACTTTGCCTTCATGAATGACTACACGACACTTCAGTCACAAGGTTTGATAAACTGATCACACATCATTATCACATTTTCATCAATAACACTAACAGAAACATGCACAAATAAACACAGCGAGACATGTTCAACATCTGTGTTATAATGAATATGTATTCTCTATCAGCCTTTCTCAAATTTCAGTGCTCAATGTGAGACATGAAAATCTTCTCGGGCCTACCAAAAATCCTTGTACAACCATTATACAAGACTACAATATTTACCTTTTGTTTTTATCATATTTTTGTTTGTGAATGCTTGGCTTTAAGATGCACTTATCTTACTCAGAAAGTGTGGGGTCACAAAGAACAATTAATGAGCCACTGCCATTTATTTTGTTTTGATCATCTGCAAAGTCACTTGAATACTTTTTTTCTTTATTCTTTATTTTTCTTATTTGTCTCTGAAAATGTACCTTGCAGCTCAGCAAACTCTCCCCTAGTGGCATTAATGTCTATGAAGATAGATCTCACCAACATAATTGGTGGCATGTCAGTCAGTCTGTCTGTCTTGATTTGTTCTTGATAGCTCTCTGAAGGCTTCATAGGTATACTGGTTCAAACACATGCCATTAAAAACCAGGAATATGTGCAGATCCTCTAAAATCCCAAATTGTTGTGCCTTATGCTTCAGTTTTCCCCCATTATGTAATTCCCCTGTATAACACATACGCTCATGCTGCGTTATGTTTACCTTGGATGTTGGAGCTGAGAATGATGTTTCACTTGATGGATGATTATGATCAGCCCACTGTCTGAGAGAGATGATAGAAGTGTGCTGTTGTTTTTATGTCAGACAAACTTTCCAGAGATCAGGAAACAATTCCATCTCTGTATGACTCTAAAATGAATGATGTGTGAATAAGATCAGTAAATATTACTTTGACATTGCTAATACTAATCCAAAACCAGGAGCTAAATCAGTCTGAGGCATCCAGCTGATTTCTTATCGGTGTGGCACTGTTTTGCATGGCAGGGATGTTTGTGTTGTGGTTGTTTTCTAGGTTTTTCTTCATATAAGGAAGAAATTTTGTCAAGGTGGTGCTGGAGTGAACACATTAACGTTACCATTCTTTTGATTAAACACACTGTCTGTTATTCTGAATATTTAACATTGATTGCCAGGATCTGTGCGGGATGCAGGTAGATTGGACTCAACTGTTGCAAGTGCGGGCAGGACTGGATGGTAATGGTCGGAAAATCCAGTGGGAGCAGGACTGAGGAAAGGGTCCCAGGCAGAGTTCTAGTTCTTAAATCGTGAAGCAAGTTGCATGGTAAAATGGTTAACAGAGAGTCACTAGTTAGTCCAATACCTGCTAAGCAGTGACATTGTTTGTATACATCAGACCATTGCTTACCAAAGCGTGGGCCGCTGCCCTCTGGTGGGCCCCCAAGGTTCTGCAGGTGGACCGTGAAAAATCGTTTACAATCAAAAGAGTATAATCATTATTTCTTAAAATTGAAATTGTATTTTAAGTTGTCATGATGTACTATATTACAGGTTTATAAATCTTTTTAAAGGTTCAAGAGTCGACCAAGAAATTTAACTCACCTCACCTGATAAAGTGGTGCCATAGTTTAACTGGTGGTGGGAAAACTGGTGACAGTTTGGCTATAAGACCAGAGCCTTTGGAGACACTCACATTACTGGGAAAGAGTATGTGGAGTCACACAGTGCGTTTGTAGAAACAAATATTAGAAAAGAGGTCAGAGGTTACATTGCAGATACCTATTCAAAATATTATGAATGGTGGTAGCTCTTCTATTTGTACATGGCAACTCTTGTATTAACATTAATGTCCCTTAAAACTGAGCATTTCTATTGAAATTCTTTGGTTATGACATAAAAATGTGCAGGTAAATAATCTGACTTTTCCAAGGAGATTTACGGTTTCATATAGGGCCATGTCATACAAAAGTTTGGGAAAGACTGCATCAAACAAACTAAATGTTAAAAAAGTGAATAAGTTAAAACTGGCTGACTATTTTCAGCTACTTCTGAGACTTGAATAATAGCATGTAATCAAGTGTGTTATGGTCATTTTTTTTTTTTTTCATTTTTTTTAAATTAAAATGTTTTTTAGCTATTGTAAACGACTTCTCACGTCAACCTCTTGGGCCCACCAGGAGGTCCCAGTCTACACTTAGGAAAGGACCACCCTATGGCTTAAAGCAACAATAATGTTACTTTGATGAGTGATGATATTTGCAAATAAATTTAAATAAAACTCCCACTCCTACATGGTGTCCCCTCGCTCAAACTTTAATCTCTTTAAGAATTTTTTTGTCAGATTGTAAACAAAGACAGCACACTGGATACACTGGAAGCCTGTAAAAGTTAGCCATCACTCCCAGAGACGACATCCTCATTAGCAAAGAGTGGAATGGTTTCTCTTAATCATATCAAGTTTAGATAAGACTTGACTGGCTGGAAACAGTGTTTTTGCATGACATTGTGCTAACACTTGCTCAGGCTTTCAAACAGCTTCTAAGAGATTTCATTGGATAAGATTACCCTGCATATCATGCTACATTAAGTACTTGCCAGACTGAAGGTCTTTACACACTGGTTCTGGGTTTTTTTATGTGTTTTCGGATCCATAACCCAAAGAAATGTCACACACTCCAACCTTGCACTCTGAGTCCGTTGTGTTTTTATTTGCCTTCACTGTGAAAATTCGCAGAATGTGGAAAATTGTTTCGTACTGTGAGCCTGTGGTTCTGTCACTCCTTCAAAATCCCACTGGATCACACAGGTCATCCTGACAGAGAGCTTCATAAAGCACATGCTCAAGTGTCACAGCGCTGTGCCAAGTTGGAGAGAGAGCGAACAATTTCTTATTCTCTGTTATGACCTGAGAGTAGGCTACAAACGCAGACTAGCCCATTAATAATGTGACCAGATTTTACAGTACTTTGCAGCACTTATTTTAGTCCTCTTAAAGCTGTCATGCAAACTCAGTGCAGAAGCACAGTTCTGCATCCTGTTTGATCTTCTGTTGGAAAAAAAACTCCCAGGGGTCCAGTTCAACAACATAAAATGTGTCAGTGCAAACATACTGCATTAATAAAACAGATCAGCCACATGTAATTATGAAACAATGGATTATTTAAAGGAAGATATTTAGTCCACACCATAAAACAATGAGCTTGTAATGATGTGATGACTCATTTAATGCAAGTCAGTTAGTCAAAGGAAATTATGCCACATAAATTAGTGAACTAACCTCGTTTTATATCACATGCTGTGTGTATTAAACCACCTGTTTATTTTTAAATGAGTTTTAATCAACCACTGCTGGAGTAAGAATGTGTTGTACAGGTTTAGGGGTTAAAAGTGAGGAAAAAGACACCTGTGCAAATCCTTATCTGCATATCAAGTGCAAGCATGTGGAAGCATGAAGTGTTGTATTGTAAGAAAGATCCCTGTCAATCAAATGACAGGAAACTAACAGTATATGATAGATCTCATTGTTTCATAAAAACCCCTCAGTCTCTAATGAATTATTTCAGATCTTTTATTATCTTAAGCTAAAGTTTCTTATCTTGTTCCTTGTGACTGAGGACAACTGGAGCTTATAGTTTATGGTCAGAATTTAGGAATATGGATCAATGAGATGATTTCAGATTTGTTCTTCATTGTTATTAAATGTCTTAAAAGTGACATTTTGTAGCTAAGTAGTGCTAATTATCACCGTTGCTTCCTAAAATGCTGTAATATACACAGTGTAAAATAAACATGAAGCAAGCTTAAAGTTTTCTGACATGTTCATGGTCTTTCACAAACCTTTGTCAAACATTTTAGGACTTTTTTTTTGTAATTGGCAAAATAATAATTTCTTAAGTTGGCTGTTAAATTTGGCATGAATCGGATGCTCCATGAAGCAGTGCTTACTTCTGTTGTATCACAGTTCCATAGTTTGTGTTCCAGCTGACAAAGATGTTTAGATGCAAATTCACCTCAATCATCTCAAATAGCCTTCTTAAACAATTGAGGCACATTAAATGCTATTTTGTCAATTTCAATCAACCTTTTGAGTTAACCCTTGTAAAGTGTTATTTACTTGAAGAAAAATGCAATTTTTCAACCTCAAACTCACAGACCTTGGCTCTTTACAACGAAGAACAAGCAAAAGAACATATTTTCATTGGCTTCACTTTGTCCGTCTTCCTACATATTTAATCTTCATACATAAGTGGTGTTTACATCCACTGAACCCAGTGCGTCAATTTTTTTGTACTGTGTACCTTAAGTCTGCTTTGTCTCTTTCCTCTCTCTACTCCCAAACAAGGTCAAGATATTGTCACATTTCAAGAACCTTGACACTTGTCTGACCCCAATTTCCTTCCCACTCTCACAGTAAGGGACACTTCTTTAATTTCTCACTCTATCACAGCTACAAATGGGGGCAGAAAACAAACAGATAACTTTGTCTCTCTGGCCTCTTATTACAATCAGTCAAAATGTTGAATAATTCTCTGTTCAGTGGTAGGGATACAAGATATTAAATGTTTGCCATTATTTGATATGTCGATATTTACAAAATAATTTAGGCTGATACCAGTATTGATATTTGAATGTTACAGTGCTTAACAAATTTATTAGACCACCCTAACCCTAACCAAAGTAAGGTTAATGCCACAGCGGCCATAAATTAACAGCATTGGCAATTACCAAAATCAGTTTTTATGTTTCTGCAATGGTTAATACACCAATATGTAGAAGCTCTTTAACAGAAGTGATATTTTCAATGCTAAAATATAATTATTATTGTTATCCATGAATTTTCAAATTTACTGATTTACAAAAAAACTGAAAAAATAGTAAAGTACATTAATATTTCTTGATTAATGTGTCAAATTATAGTTATTTACTGTCATTCCTGACAGAAAAAATGAGTTTTAGTGGTTGAATGTTATGCTTGATTAATTTCTGACTTCTCAGAGAAGCCCAGTGAGCCGGCTCAAATTTGGGTGAATTCAGTTTAAAATCCCTCATCCCTGTTTAAAATGGTAAAACGTGGAGAGCTCACTGAAAATGAAAGAGTCCATATTAAAGAACTTCATGATGCTGGATGGTCTCTGAGACAAATATAACAGGTGGTCTAATAAATTTGTTAAGCACTGTAGTTCAGATGTAAAACTTATGTCCATAAAACAGACAATTTAAAGTTTGAAGATAAACATATCAACACATTTCAGTTCTTAAAACAGATTTTAAAATCTAACTAATGATGACGAATAAAGAAAAAGCCTTCAGCTGACATAGGTCTGTTGTTACAGTCTAAAACTAACTTATTTGTTTGTTTGGCCAATACTTAGAGCCCATATAGGCAGATGTTACACAATGCCATTAGAACAACAGGGATTATGTCACATAAACTAACACAAATGTGTCCAGGGCTTGACGTTAACTTTTTGCTCACTGGCCATCGTGGCTACTTGTTTTTGAGAAGTTACTAGCCACCAAGCATTTCCACTGGCCACAGTTGTGTTGATTGGAAACTATGTGTTACATGCCAAATTGGGTATGTCTGGTATGAGATGAAACACATACTCCATTTCCTTCTTTAATGGATACTAAGTTTATACTGTTATTAAAACATTGTCTTTTAATTAACTTTATTCAAAAAATCTGAAATGCAGTTGGTTTCATCTAAATCTCACTCGGACAAATATCCACCAGAGAATGCTGTGGTTATGACACTGACAAATTCCACTGGCCAAAGAGGCTAGTTGAGGTCAATCTGGTACCTGCCACAGCTGAAATCCACCCGCATTTGGCTAGTTGGCCGGTGTAAATGTCAAGCCCTGAATGTGTCCCATGTTTGTTCAAGATTAACACATTTATTTACAAGCAGTATGTCCATAGATTTTTTTGGGGGTTTTACATTTTGATAGCTTTTTCCCCAATATCATGCTGTTACCAACCTTGTCATTAAACACTTAATGCAAAAAGGCCAATTTGCACAGAAAGTTGTTTTTCTTGCCAAAAAACTGCATAATAGCTCAGTGTCTCCACACGCTGGTGCATGTTTGTGGTGATTGGCCTACAACATAATAAAGGAAGCATTGAAGTTGTGCCTTTTGACTTATTTACAAAGTTTTAAAGTGTGCACTTTATCATAGAGCCTTAACAAAGCATCACAGCGTTTGGCTGCAGGGAGACACATATTCAAACATGTCTACGCAGCACCGCCAACTACAACCGACAAATAACAGCAAATGAACTGTGATTTCTACCAAACAATGTGAAACATCTCCATTATTATCATGTTTAAAAATAGCATGAAGAAGTGCTTTGAAAAAACTTACTTTAATCAGGGATTGTGGAGCTGGTGTATCATCAAATCCAGGCATGCCAAATACGTTTCCTTGTGAGCCTGTTTCACTAAAGTTGTTTTCCAGGTCTGTCACTTTCTCTCTAAGTTATAAAGAAAGACCAGAGTAATAAATCTGATGTAGTTTTCATCTTATAGCGCATTTGAGAGTGAAGGCAGTCCCCTCTTTGGCATTGTGGCAGAGTGAGTGTGTATGTTAGGGGAAGTGATGTAATGGGGGATGGGGAGGTTGGCAAACTGAAGCGAAAGGTGCAACAATTTTGGATTTTATTAAAAATCTGTGCATACTTATGATGTTTTCATGGCACCAGTTTCGAACCGGTCCACCCAAAAAGTCTTCTGGGAGGAATCAAGGACAACTGGAGCAATGGAGTGGCATGCAAATCGACACAGACAGACAGACATGTTGCCAATTATAGTAGTAAGATTAGCTGTTTGTATTGTGAATGGGATTACAAAGGCATGTCTTTGGAGATAAGGCTGGAAACAGTAAAATGCTCCAAAATGCAGGGGGCCTCGAGACCATGAACTCTGGCTGAATAACTAAAACACCTCCCACAACACAAGGGTTGAGACAACATAAACACACAAAATGAGTTGTCACAACATTTACATTAACGCCTAGTTGAACAGACAATGAACTATCACGCAATATGAGTAGTTGTTTATACAGTGCAACTTTAAATACAGATTTTTTTTTACATAGGTATATAGATATAGACAGCCATCAGTGCATATAATCCATCATAGAAGGTTTTGCCTATGTAAAAAGGTTTTATTGTGTGATTAATATGCAATGTTTAAGTCTTACAGTTTTTCATAATCATATCACTGCCACTTTCTTTTCTAATCATACAGTTTTTAAAGTTAAGATCTCAAGAACTTGAGCATATAGCATCTGAGTGCAGTGTAATCTTGGCTTTGGGGTATTTTGTGTCTCAGAGTTTGAGTCTGAGGGCTTCAACCAGAAATGTAGTCTTAAAACTAATGAAAAGACAATTTAAAGAATCTCTGCCGCTCCCTCACCTTGCTCTCCATAATTGGTTTAACTGATATGTTTTATTAAGTGTCAAAAGCACCAGCGGGCTTTCACTGTACAATGTGTCACACAAGGTGCTGTGGCATAAAATGGGTAATGGAGGAACAAAGGAAGAGGAGGAGGGGGGTAGAGGAGAAAATGAAGCTGGGTAGGTGAAGGTGTGGTTTGTTAGAATAGTCATCGCTTGACATTTAGAGAAAAAAAATACTTTGCTCTCGACACAGGTGAGCATAGACAGGGGAGGTTACATTACACTGATGATTGGAAGCTGATCATTCGTTCATTTGCACTCTTTCACCCCGGGGTCGGAAGTGTGACACGAGGCGTTTGTTCATTTTACCACTGCTGATGTCAGTTGTTTTTTTAATCAGCACCAGTGGTCTGTAAGTAGTGCAGGTGCGGCTCAGTAGAGCGGTAATGCTGAGGATGTGTGAAATTACACTCATTGTGGGGAAGGATTAGCAGCACCAAAGCAGCACTGGAAAAGTTTGTATTAGAAACTGATTGGTAGATTCAAGGATTACAGTTGCTGGCAATCTTTTGTAAGTGTTTTCTTCAAGGATAAATTCAGTCTGGTCTTTCATTTAACAGTAGATTCATTTGTTCTCTCAATCCTTCATGAACAATGAGGTGCCCCCTAATTTCTTTCAAACTTTGATAGTTTAAAAATGTCTTACTTCCGTAACAGTGCCAAACCAGTTGACAAATGTAAAGTAGTCTGGCACCTCTGATATCATGTCTGATTTTCAGAGAATTGGGGAAAACTTAGGTGGCAGTGGGTATTTTTATAGACGTAACACTAATCAGATGCAAGATTTGAGTGTCACGGTAGTATACTGCTTGGTAAAGTAGCTAATATCTGATTCACGTGTCTTTTAGTGCAATACTATACACAATTTTGAGGAACTACCCAGTTTACTGAGTATTGGCATATCTCAAAAGTAAAAGTCAGTTATAAAATTGCTTTAACCTGACTCCTCTGTGTATTTGTCAAATTGATGCACATTAAACCTGTCACATATTAGATTTACAGTTTTCATTGGCTGGCCAAGGCCAGATAGGCAGGAATGGTCCAAACAGGAACCGGACAAATGCTAGGGTCAATAATAAAAAACACATCATAAGCTGATAGACTGTCCTGGTTCCCAAACTGATATCTTGCATATCCTGGAGGAAAAGTCTGCCATTTCCTCAAGAAGTAGAGGAAATTAAGAAAGAATTTTGTTTTTTTCATGAAAAAAATTGTACTGATAGGGCCCTATGATTTCTGCGTTTATGGATTTGCGGACAAAGTGATGGAGTTGGCAAATTACAAAAAAAAAAAAACACGCATTATCCCGGAAATATTAATAATAAAATTACCGGTGTGCCTGTGTGTCTGTGTTGATTTGCTCGCCACATTGTTGCTCCAGTCGTCCTTAAAACCTCTCACAAGACTTCTTGGGTGTACTGGTTCTAAATTGGAACTATGAAAAAAAAACATTAATACAGATTTTATATAAATTCCCAAAATGTCACACCATGTCATCATTCATGTCATTCCATTTTGGATGATGGAGCTTGGAATGACATTACACCCAAGTTGAATGCCTTCTATTTGGTATGAGCTCATATGAGTAAAGGCCTTTGCACACTGAGTCAGTTTTTTTGGTCTGAATTTTTCACGTTAAAAAAAGAAATCAAGCTCATGTTGTTGATGATTCCACAGTGCCTGCTGCTTCCTCCTCGCTTGCTCACCACCTCCTGACCCCTTCTTCCTCTCTCTCTCTCTCTCTCTCTCACTTGCACTGAAATCTCACCTTACGCAACAAAGTTTGCTCATTTATTAAGTTGATATCAATCACGGAAATATAACAGAAAGATGGGTGATTGATTATTCAGATCAGCACCTGTTGCTTTATTCTTGCTTGCTCACTCACTCCTACCGAACCCCTCCCCATCTCTCCCACTGAAACGTCACTCGCAACACCATAGTTTGCCGGTGTATTATGTGGATGTCAACCATGTAAATATAACAGATAAAGGCATAAGGCTTAGTCTCTTACAGGATGCACTATGCTGTAATATTATTACTGTCATTTAAACTGGTACTCTTATTTTATTTTCCCAGTACACTTCCAGTTCATATTTATATTTACTATGCTGTGAATGTTGCATATATAATATTATGTATTATTATGCATGAGCATGTGCTGAATGAAGCTCTGTCAGGATGGATCCAGTGGGACTTCAAAGGAGCGACTAAGCCACAAACTCACAATATGAAACAATTTGCCACATTCTACGAATTTTCACAGTGAAACCAAATAAAAACGCATCAGACTCACGATGCAGGGTCCCGGTATGTGACATTTATTCAGATAAAGGATCTGGAAAAAACGCATCTGAAAATAACAGACCCAGTGTGTAAACACCATAGACTGTATAAAAATTGGACAAACCCTGACGTCAGCCATCCGCTAACAACAGGCAGACTCAAACAGCTCTTGAAGCCAATCTGTGGCGGCTTCCATATTGAAATCGCTGTCTCAACTGAACTTTGGATCAACCTAACAGCCCGCCCACTAAGCTTGACTTTCTGCTAGCATTCTGGTTGACAGAAACGTAGCTTCTGCCTGTCAATCAAATGAGAAGCGCAAATCAGCGTGCAGTGAGGTTTTTCCTAAATATAATCTAAACGATTGTGGTACAAAAGAATTAACCCCCCGTACAGTAGACACTCGCCATATTGCAGTTTTCTGCACTTCTGCATTGGCTTCATTTTTGAGGACAGGAGGTTTCCACTTGGTCCAAACTCAATGGCCTTAGTAAGAGAGTTGACCAAGAGCCCAATGGACAAAGGTCCAGAACACAACCATCACTGCAGCCCTACATGGATATGAGCTTTATGGCAGACTGGATGGACAGAGGCCTCAGTGCAAAAAACATGAAAGCCTGCTTGGAGTTTGTAAAAAAAAAAAAAAACCCAAATGAAAGAAAAGTGGGAACCTGAGTCCAGGTTGTGCCAAACTTCTTCCATTTGAGATTTATGGAGGCTGCTGTGCTCTTGAAAACCTTCTGAGAAGTAGAACTTTAGAACCTTCCCCAGATCTGTGCCTTGCAACAATCCTGTCTCTGAGCTCTGCAGGCAGTTCCTTAGACCTCACGGCTTGGCTTTTGCTCTGATATTTATTTTCAGCTGTGCGGCCTTCTGTAGAGAAGTGTGTGCCTTTCCATATCATGTTCAATCAATTTAATTTACCAAAGCCGGACTCTAATCAAGGTGTAGACACATCTTATCAACAGTCCAGAGAAATGTCAGGAAGCTGAACAAAATTTAAAGTGATTTTTCAAAGGGTCTGAATACTTCTGTCAATGCTATATATATATATACATATATATATATAAAATATATATATATATTTTTTTTTTTTTTTAATTTTTGGGGGGGCATCAATTCTTAATCAGTTTTTAAAAAATTGAATTCTATTTTCACTTTGTCATAATGGATAGTGTAGATTAATGAGAATAAAACAGATTTTTTTTTCGATTGTAGCTCCAGGCTTCAACATGACAAAACTGAAAAAAGTGAAGGGGGTCTGAATACTTTCTGAATGCGCTGTATTTGTCTACAGGGGCCCCAAAAATCAACTCAAAGTGAAGCTTCCTCACAGGTGCTTCCATGGAAAGCATGCTCCTTTCTTAGCATAAAGTGACTTTCTTTTTCACTCAGTGCATTTTAAAAGCAAAAAAATTAAATCACAGGGGTAATCAGAGCCATATGCACTACAAATCCAACAATGAATAAAAGCTAACAGGAATTATCGAACCATTCCCTCCTTGAGGGAAAAAGGTGACAGTTTGGCATCTCTCCCAGTGGCCTTACTTAAGGTGAGAAAAAAGATAACATATGTCAATTCCCAGAAAACATATGTCAAGAAAAATCTCACACTTATGGCACAGGCTGTGCAGTGTTGTTCCTGATAATTGAAATTTTCAGATTTGATTCTGACAGTGCACTAAAGGCACTAAAACGCCACATTTTCATGTCTGTTTGCACCTCTAGAGCTCCCAGACATTTACAGCTGATCAGCCCAAATTATGCTGTAGAGAGTGCACTTTGAATACATCTGACTTCTTTATATATAGACCAAGGAGTGACCAAAGCCTATGTCCAAATATGGTCTTTGTTTAGTGACTCACACTTGTATCACCAATGACACATAATGATAATGATATCTGCTCTGCTAGGCCATTACTGTGGTGGTCAGTGTGAAGTAGCTGCTCTGCACAGGCCCTTAGGCCACTCTACTACCCAGAGACCTTGCTTTCTACTCCCAGAGAGCCCCTGTTATCCCCTTATCAGCAAGAACGGATGTACACTCTTGCTTTTAAGAGTTTGATGTCTCGGCAAAGGTAAAAGCTTTGAAAAATCGGGTGTCCTACTATCTTAGTGGCAGGTCGACATTTTGATAACAGAGATGACAGTTTAACCTTTAAGTTTGATTGTAAGTAAAACCTTCCCACAGGCTGACTTCCCTGTGAGTCTCAGAAGAATTCAGTTTTTCCATTTTATAACCCAAATTTCAATGTGTGGAGGCCTCATGTTGAAACCTTTCAGGGCCTCATTCATTTTTATCAGTGTTTTTCTTGTCAAATCCAATTTTTGTCTCAGCAGCACCAGTGCTGAGACTATCAAAAAAGTCTTTATTTTCTTTTTTGAATTAGAATCAAAGGACCTTTAGGTGAGGCCTCAAAGACATCTTAGAAAATATTCCTTTACAGGTTTGTGCCTGGTGTTTACTTGGCACAAGCCTGTGCCCGGAGGCAGCGGCCCTTATTCCCTCTCGGACACCAGTGTTGTCTCGAGGAGCACTCTGTGCCCACAATTAATTTCCTCCTGAGCTGTAATATTTCTCTGGCGTCAGCATGAAACTGGCAGTGACATTTAGGCTCATGGACTCTGACACAGTGCTACAATAGATTTAAGTGTTTTCTTCTGCTCACCCAACGTTTTTTGTGCATATATTTTTCTTGCCAACCACTTGAATCCAAAGTGTTTTGGCTGATTCCTGACATAAAAGAATGCCTATTGTTAAATATCTGAATTTATTCTGGTTTTAAATTCTTATTTTCCCACTAAAGCAGTGACAATTTGATCATTTCATCTGTTTGGAAAAAAAAATCAAATTAATGTTCACAAAACTTTGTAAGATTTTTTGTGAAGGTCTATATAAATATATTGATGTAAAAAATCACAACTCCCATGTTAAACAGCATACATTAATTTAGTTAAATCCACAACCTCTAATATTTTCAAAAGTTTTAAAAGCTAGGGAACTTTTCATTTTTATAGATGAAACAGTTATGGTGACTGTCTTGCCTAAATGGCAATGGTTAGCAGGACAGTGTTGGATGTCATGTGACAGACTGTGATATACTGAAGTGGGAACTGCCACTGTAAGCGGCCATTCTGTTGCTGATCTCATTCATGTTTTGTGCTGCTTATGTGTGATGGGCCACTTTTACTCTGTGACATACTAGAAGTTGCAAGTGCAATTGCCCACCTTTTCTCCCTCATAATGTGAAATTCATCAATGAAACCAAAATGTTGGTTCACTGTTTATCAGTCTCAATCTTTATTTGTATAGCACTTTTCATAGAAAACAATGAAGCACAAAGTGCTTTACACACAAACAAAATGAAAAGAAAAATACATGAGTTCATCCCATCCCAACCTCTCCCCATCCCTTTCCCCACTCCCCAAACTATCCTCCCTATCCTGCAGTCCATACACAACAGAGGCAAATATGTCATAAGTAATGGCTTCTGTAAGAAAAGGAACTTGTATACTGCGGAAACGCTATCCTAAAACTCATGAAGAAGAATGAGGAAAAACTGGAGGTTAGGTTAAAATCTAAAAACAAAGTGAAATTAAATTGAATCTAAAAAAAAAACATAATAATAAACTAAAATAGATGAAAATGGCATTACTAGGTAATATACTAAAATATGAATAAAAACACTAAAAGATAGCTTAATAAAACTGTATAAAATAAGTTTGTAACACAAAGAAAATTTGGTTAAATTATGATGACAGGATAAACTACCAAAAGACAATCCTGACATTAAAACTGAAGGAGATAAAAGCTAAACAACTAAATAAATCAAGATGATGATCTTAAATCTAGTTAAAGGCCAGACTAAAAGGTAGATCTTGAGTTTTCCTTTAAGTTAATACACCATATGAAGAGCAGTTGTTGAACAGATTCCTCAATCCTAAACAAGAATCAAGCAGAGGTGGGCAGATATCAATGATATTTACTGGTGGCTGGAATATGTTACCTTTATTTTCATACCAAGACCAAAGTATGTTAAAAGGATATTCTACTAATTGGTGAGCCATGTTCTAATGCAAATACCGTTAATCAACAAAGTTTAGAATGCAGCCCACATGTGACATTTTATCCTGTCACTGCATATAACTACTTCTTTTACCAAAGTAAATGATCCAGTGACTGATGGTCAATTACATTTCTGTACAGTCAAATAGCCTGGGGTTATTGGTGTTGGAGGGGTGTTATTGGTATGATATGAGGCTGAATGAGGCTCATGATAGCTAAAAAATATATATAAAGACATTTTCAAAGCCTGACACATTCCCAGTGCATGTCGGTCTCCACCAAGGCTGCCCCTTCACTCCCATTCTGTTTGTGATTTTCATGCACAGGTTCTGGAGGTGCAGCCAGGAGGAGGAGGGTTTTCAGTCAGGTGACCTAGAATTTCACCTCTTCTTTTCATAGAAGATGTGGTTCTGTAGGCTTCCTCAGTCTGGGACCTCCAGTGTGCTCTGGGGTGGTTTGTAGCTGAGTGTGAAGCAGTTGGGATGAAGGTCAGTATCTCAGAGTCCGAGGCCATGGTTCTCTGCTGGAAAACGGTGGCTTGCTCCCTCAAGGTGGGGAGGGTGTCTTTGGCCCCATTGAAGGAATTAAGTATCTCAGGGGCTTGTTCACAAGTGAGAGTAGAATGGACTTCCAGATTGACAGGCAGAGTGGTGCAGCAATCAGCTATATTGCAGACATACCATACCGCTGTGGTGAAGAGGGAGATGAGCCATAAGACAAAGCTTTCCATTTACTGGTAGATCTTTGCTCTAACACTCACTTATGCCGGGCATACACTGTGTGATTTCAAGATGACCATACAACAGTCATGGCAGAACGTCAACTCATACTGTGCGTCTGAATCACTTACGACGCATGACCATTGCACACAATATGCTCACGCTATACTGTCTGATGGTCATGCCCGATCTGAGTGCTCAGACTGTATGAGTGAAATCAAGACGGACTGTGACAGAAATCTGTTAAGTTTCCTAAAGTCTCACACACTGAGGGTGAAGTATTTCCAGTCATATCCTCTCTCTCCTGCTTTTGCTCTCTATCCCACACACACAAATAGCATCACCTCCGTTTCAGCTGCATGTCCATGGGTAGGAATATTTCCTGCTTGTTTATTTCCTTTATCATAGCATGGCTGTGGGGGGGGATTCAGAAAGTCATTCCAGCTGTTGTCATGGTAATCTAGAACTTTGTCTAACATTTTCTAAAGTAAAAAAATCCCCCAAAGTTGTTTATTATGCTTGTGTTTCTGCTCTGACTGTGGGAGTGTCTGGAGTTGTACGACCAAAATATCAAACATGTCAGAAATCCATCCGATCAGTCGGGAGCCCAATCCGACTGAGAGTCGGCGTGACAAAGTGAGTCGTGGGACTGAAAATTTGTGGCTGAATCGGACGAAAATTGCACAGTGTATGCTCGGCTTTATGTTCATGAGCTTTGGGTAATGACCCCAGGAATAACACTTGGGGTCCAAGCAGTCAACATGAGATTCCTCAGGAGGGTGGCTGGGCTCAGCTTTAAAGATAGGGTGAGGAGCCTGGACATCAGGAGGGAGCTCCACAATCTCCTTTGCTTTGAAAGGAGCTAGTTGAGGTGGTTCAGGTATCTGATCAGGACAGCTCCTCGTCGCCTCCTTGTGGAGGTGTGGGGCATGATCTCAAGGTAGACCAAGGACTCCCTGGATGGATTATATATCTCATCTGGCCTGAAACGCCTATAGGAATCCCTCAAGAGAAAGGGTTGCTTGAGAGAGATGTCTGAGTGGACTTGCTTGGCCTGCTGCCACCATGAACCAGCCCCAGATAAGTGGAAGTAAATGGATGGATGGACTTTCAAAGTGTAGTTAGGCTTCAGAAACTCTGGTAGGAAATTATCCCCTAATTTAGAGCTGTGCTACTTCAGTTAAAAGTTATAGGCATAATATCCATAATAGCTTAAAAAATGAATTATTGCTATCAGCAATCATTAAATTTCAGCTGATATTTACAGCGTCCATACTTTGTAAAATGTACAAATATGTTTGTGCCGTTTGAAGCAGATTCAATGACCTACCTCAGCTTAAGTTTTTCTCTCTATGACACTGCCTTCTAAATTAACACTGTGTGTTCATGTGTCTAGCAAGACTCTTACCTTTTCATACCCAATGACCTTTATGTGTGAGCCATGTTAGGGATGTGAGAGTCTTAGCTACTGCCCATTGGAGTTTTGTGTGTTCTTTGGACAGCAGACAAATTGTCACATGTTTCAAGTGGCCTCTGAAGTGAAAAGGTAGGGCGTGAATTAGAAAATACCAAGAAATAACACTTCAAATGAGAGGATAGCATTCATCCCACCCAGCATGGTGGAACCAAGCTCTGGAGTAGATACAGTAGCATGGATCCCTTAGTACATTAAACCATGTACAGCTTAGGCTGTCGCTGACAATGCATCAGCTGTTCAGGAGCAGGAAATGCATTTGAAGATTTGTGGTTTTGGTAGTTAACCACTTGTGAGGTGATAGGTGGGGATTTTGGCTCACAGGTCAAAGGGTCCTTTGATCATCCTGTTAACCATCCAGTCAAAACAGTGGAGTATTTTGGGACATTACAGGAAGAACGGGATGTTTTGTGGTCATGATTACGCTATGCATACAAAAAGCAGTAATAATTATAATTGGATTTTAGGTTAGGACATAAAACTGCAAATGGTGAGGTAGGAAAATTCCATATGTGAGATGTTTTCCTTAGACCATAGGGACTGATTCCCTGACAGTGCTGGGGAAGGTAAAGTACAGTGTTTGTGTAGGCCCTCACACATCTTGTCTGTAGCTTCACACACATCCAACAGGCCACTGTGGGAGACAGTCTGGCTGCCCCAAACTCAACAAACATTGTCACAGCAAACAAATCTGTTCCCAATTTTAATGTGATCAAATAAATTACGGAAACATTTTCCACGGGCTATACTCTTTAACTGAGACATCCAGCAAGCTGGTGCCAGAGACTGAAACACGCAGCCAAGATATTCCTCCTTCAGGAGAAGCTCTGTGAAGTCATCCTTTTCTATCTCTGTGACAGAGAGGGACTGAGAAGTTTTTGCTGCCTCTTCAAGCTTCCCAAACAACATTTTGATACAGTTAGGGCAAAGGCAACGTGATTATTGGTGCTGTTTCCTTCACAGTAAATGTGCTCTGCTGCAGGGGATGCGAGTAAAACCATGACAAGCTTGTAAAATCCATGACGTGCTTGGGATTCTTTGCCCTTATCACCGTGTGGGTCTTTTTTTTCTTGGCTGGTTTTAGAGGCGTAATGCCCACCCCTCTTGTCCTAATCATGCCCTCCACAGAGAGAGAGAGAGCCTGGCAGACCTCACATCTAGAAAAACCTGTTGATAAGTTGTTGGCGCTGTGGCATGGGTGAGGCTGGGGGTTAAGTCTTGGGATCAGGCCAGGGATAAACCATAGTTGGAGAGGACTGGGAATTGGGAAATCTGGGCATATTAAGGACTTTATTTGTATATTATTTTAGAAAGTCGTAGGCAGAGTTTGCATTAAAATGCATGGTATAATCACTGCCAACAGTAATCAACAGATGTATGCATACTCTGAGGCTTTTTTCTCAAGGTTGGGCTGGCAGTCTGGCCGTGTATGGTCCACTTCCCTGTCCTTGCTGTTGCCTCCCACCGTGCCCCTGAAGGAGCAAGGGTTCATGGGAATGACCAATGGGAAGCATTGCTCAGCTACTTCCCACAGCCAAGAGACAGCTGTAATCCTTTAACCCCTTTCCCCATATGAGCTTAAAACACACACACACACACACACAAACTTTCTTAAACACAACGGAATTTGTAGGTACACAAATATGAAGACACATTCCTCAGTACGGTTTCCCCCCAGTCGTGTTGTAATACGGCGACTGAATTGATGGTGTTTCTGCTGCAGTGTCCTAGATTGCCTCTGAACATTCATCACCGGACCCTCCATGGCAAACTGTGGCCACTGGCCTTCACTCAAACCCCATCCCATAGCGCCAGTGGGGCACTGATAAAACAAACACGCCGCTGCCTACACAGTGACCCTCTGAGTCTGCATATTAGAGGCTCGCTCTCTAACGCCACCACTCCCTTAAATGTTACTTTTTTCCTCATTCACTCTACCATCCCCTCATGCAACCCCAGCAGACCTGAGTCCCGTTTCCTCTCAGTCTGCACCTCCTTCAGTGTGTCAGCCAACCTTCTCCTCCTTCCACTTTCCCTTATCTGTTTTTTTGTGCCATGTGATGAAGTGGATTTGGGTAGCTACCGTAGCTGAGGGGGTTGGAAAGGAAAGGGGGGGTGCAGGAAGACAGGAAGGTGGATGTGGGTGGGAGGATCGGGTGCTGAAAAGATACAGTCCTCAGAGGACTAAAGTGAAAGCCAAGAGTGTTCTTCTGGGGAAGTCTAAGATGGATCTTCTTTATTCCAGCACCGTCATCATTTAGATTCCTTATTCCTACTTACTAGTATGTACACATTTACACACTGTACTTTGTTGTACCTATTGTAAAGTCATATCTTGTAGCATCACTTGAACCAGGATACAGCCATAAGATAAGATCCTCCTCTTATGTATTTGTCAGTTTGGCACTTGCCTCCATGGCCGCCCCTACCACTGAGGTCACTGAGGTCAGAACAGCGGTATTTTAGGTTAATACCTAGGAAAACTTTACATTCCAGCAAATGCAAAGATATCAAAAGGCCAAGAGAATAACTTGTTCATCGACTACAGTCCCTGATTGTGTTATTAGGGTGGGTGACGAAGTGAATGCTCTTGTTGGTAATGTGCAATCTTTAGTAGATGTCAAGGCCAGGCGGGGCTAAACCAAAGTTGAAGGGAATAATCTACAGGTAACGTTTCTAGCATTTGATTTAACAGCCAACAGTCAGCACGTTAGTCTACAGAGAGCCCACATCTTACATCAGTCACAGACTCACTGCTCTGGCTAAAAACCAGTGTTGGGTACAAAGTAATGCATCAATGTAATAATAACATTTGTCCGTAACGCAGTGGTAAAGTTACTGTTGCTAGTTTGGAAATCACTTACTGTTGAGTTGCTGTGAAACACTAGCCCAGTGCTCTAACATCTGGACTAGCAGGGTACCCACTTAAGAAATCTTGCACCTCACCCTTATTTTGACTGGGCTTCCCTAAAAAAAAGTATTATTCTGATTTTTAATAGTTAAACTGTTTAGAGTCAGCTCAGCACATGTTATGTAGCTTATTATGGAAAACTCCTTCTTTTAAGATAATTTAGTCTTACCAAACTGACTCCAATCAGAATAAACATTTAAATTCAGAATTTTACTTCAAAACTAGGACTCCTTGAATCTTGGGAGTCTCTACCATAGACATAATATACGTGGACGCCTCATTGGCTGTGTTTGCCCACTGAGTCCGCCATATTGCCAGAGGCAAGATCGCCTCACAAGCATTTATAAGTATGTGAGGGAATTTGAGATTTTCGGAATAAAAAGCACTCGTGTTCACTTGAAATGGATTGAAATGGATTTTGATTAACTGTTCTTGTACTCGGTGGTCTAGTGGCATCCACTGCAACCAAAAAGGAACGAGGTCTGAAAAATAAAAACATAACAACTGACAGGTAAATTTGTTGAATTATACTGACAGATTAAAAATGTATGCTGTTACGGTGTTCTCCTTAGTGTTAAGTTAATGTGTTATTGTTTTTTTAATTTGTTAAATCGATGGCAGCATTTGTAAAAAGGCTGTCAGAGTTTTTACCTGTCTACATATGAATCGATGAGTGATAACCTAAGTTCACGAGTGCTGGTGATGGTACAGAGAGTGAAAATTTTGTCAGTTTAGTTTATCTGGCTTATGCTACTGCGCTATAATATACTGTATGTACTTCTAAGCCAAATAAAGGTGGAAAACATATTTCAAAGAAAAATCCATCTACGAACCAGTACAGCTCAAAATATAGCTTTAATTTAAAAAAATACAGAATTACTGTCATTTCATTGCTAGAATATAAGAATGTAGATTCTGCATTTTCCTCAGAAAATCTCATCCATTTGTTGTCTGTTTTTTTTATTATTGTTACTTACGTGAACATAGATCACTAAGAATAAGACAATTAATTAAAATCAATTGAATGTAATTGTTTTTACATTTTATTCTAAAATCTCACATACTCCTTGTCAACTTATACTGCCTTACATAGGGGACTTGCCTCTAGCAATATGGCTACATACAGCCAGCCAGTCAATAAGGCGTCTAGGTATATCATGTCTGGTCTCCACCAGATCCTACAAAAAATTCTGTGTGTCAATGAAAAAGCTTGAGATCTATCTATGTAGATCAGGGGGGAATTTGTTTGGATGTTTGGGGAATTTTTTTTGTGACATTTTTCTGGCATTTTAAATAAAGTTTGTGAAATGCATTTATGTGTGTTTTTTTTTTTAATTTCCTAAAAAATGTTTGGAGGAATTTTCAGGCAATTTTATGGAATTTTGGAGAACTTGTACATTTTTAGTAATATAATCAGGAACTTGGAGGCAGGGGTCCTTTAAAATTTCCAAATTTTGAGGTACTTTTTACATGATACTTAAAAACATTATTTTGTGCAGAAACATGACTTTTGTGAGATTTGTGGACGTCATTTTTGGTAACACTAACTCCTGTTTAAAGACAAGACTGAAACTCATCAGGCTATATTGATACTGAATAAGTGGGAGAACGGGAAAATTAATTCTAAACAAAATCTCAGGTGTCAGCAGGTTAAGTTAAAGCCTTTCTCTAGCCAGTAGAAGGATGCATTTCAAGAGCCTGTAAATAAATCCTCAAATAAGTATGTTAATAAAGTCATGTTAAAAATGTTCTGTTCTCACATGTCAAGCATTACATGCATTTTCAAGATAATTTATTTCATAAAGTAATTAAAAAACAATCAAAAACAATGTTAGTGCAGAGATGATAATGCAGTTCCACAGACTTTAATCAATCTTCCACATTGTTAAGCATTTAATAAATTTACTGGTACCTAATTGGTCCATTTTACAAAGATTAAAATGAGAAAACTAATTTCTGTTATTGTAAAACAACCACAGGGTAGGTAGCAGCATCCACTGAGAATTAAAGAAAGAGAGCATGAGATAGGGAGAGAGTTGTTCTATAGCAAGCCTGCTCTTGCGTCTGCCTGGCTGAGCATGGAGGCGTTAATGTCTCACTAATCACATTAACACACAACACTCACCCAGTCATGGGGATGGAACAACATGCATTCTCTCCATGGCTTAGGAATCATCCGCTTTTTGCTCAGACAGAAGCATTATAGCGTCAGCAGTTAAAAAACAAAGATTCCTTGATGGGATCAGAGGGAGCTATCGAAAAGTACTGGTCCCACAGTTAGCTGAAAAGATTTATCGTCTGTTTAGCGCTGGAGGACATTGGAAATGAGCAGACAATACAAGGATGTATAATGCGCAAAAGAGCAAAAAGACCGCTTCTGCTGACAGTTTGTCAAGGCCTGACTTAAAGTAAGATAGGATCAATTTTGAGCTCTGAGAGGCTCAATGTGAAGAGGAGCTTAGTGGTGGATAGCTATGCCAAAGGAAAGGAGTTGATGTATTCAAGAACGATACATTTTTTTAGGCAAATTCACAGGCAGGAAGGGGGTGGAGAGGGGAAGTGTTGGTGTCTGCATTCGGTATTCTGTCAGAAACTCTTAAAATGCCGCGAAAAAGCTTGATCACTTGTCAAAACATCTTCCTTTTAATTACATCTTTCCTGTTTTTTCCATTATGAGAAGATGATCAATTAATTGCCATTCTGGATTTAAAGGAGCTTGTATCGCAGTCTTGACTCGAGACATTGCTGACACTCTCTAAAATATGCATAAGAGACAAATGTGAATGGCATCAGTGTCCACCACAGGAAGCCTTACTGTCTCTTCTGTCACGTCTGTACGAGTCTCTGCCTTGTGTTTAACTGGTCTCACACTTTCTTTGCCGGCATCTGTGCCATCTCAGAAGCGGGGCCCTGTCTCTTCTGCCTGCCCACCTCCTAATGTTATTTGGCAGAACAAAAGCTCCGGCGCTCATGCCAACAATCCTGCCGAAGGAACTTCTTGGGCATATGAGTGGAGTTGTGGTGGAGGTAATATTACCGCTCTCAACAGTGGCTGCCTGTGTGTCAGGCTATGGACACAGAGAAGAGGATGTTTGTCATGTTTCTTTTGTTTGTGGTGCATTCTCCTCTGTATATGCTCCCATCCTCTGGTGTCTGGCCTGTCTGTCCTGCTCCTTCTTGGCTTTTTTATTCCGCTTTCTGTCTATGGATGCTCACCTCCCCCTCATATTCTCATATTCTTTGTTTGACATCTCGTTTTGAGTTGTTGTTTCTCCTTCTCTCTCTCCCTTTCCCACACCCTCTCTCTCTCTCTCTCTGCTTGTGTCTCTTTGATGCCCTCCTAGTTGGTTGAATGACTGAAGCCATAAGGCTGTTCCACCCACACACGTACGCCGAGCTGAGCTGTCCTGTGCTGCGCTGTTAATTCTCCAGCTCAGCCCATCTGAAAGAGAAAGGCAGAGTGTGACTCAGATGCTAAGGTGGGTGGTATGGGCCCAGGTGGGTGGTTAAATAGGCTAACTGTAGCTTCTCCAACGCACTCACTTTCACACAGGAGATACTCCGATAAGTAGCTGAAACACTGCAAATTGGAGACGTGAACAGCTTTCAAATGTGATTTACAGTTCAAAGATGGTCGCTGTTATATCTCTAGGTTGTTTTGGAGACGAACCAAAGCTCTTGATTTGATTTGCGGGGATGACTGTTACTTACTATGATAGCTTCCTCAGCCTCAGAGTCTAAATGACATTAGCAGATCAGCATTATCATAATCATCCAAAGCATGCAGCACTCACAGTTGTTTCCATATTTGTCACATCACAAGAAAGTGATGCGTATGAATTAAATATTTGATTTTATTAACTGTTCCCAATTCTGTGTGGAGTCTGCAGCAGACAAAGCTTGAAAACATGCAGAGATTTAAGAAAAGTAGAGGCATTTTAGTGGTTGTGTTACAGAGATATAGATCTAGATTTACTCAAGATAAAAGGTAAACATTATCTTATAGTCCTGAGGTATACCAAATTTAAATCATGATAAGTTTGTGCTGTAGGCCCACATACACACATCAAATGCTGATAGACAACGCAGCTCTTCCCTCTCAGTGGAGAGGTTTTAAATTTTTGCCCTAAGTTATAGATTTAGATTTTCACTTCCACCATGGGTAATTCTCCCTGACAGGCTAAAGTGACTAAGTAACATCGCATGCACTGGGGGAAACTGCAACTGGCTTATCTTTGAACATGATTATCTTTATATAATTTGGCTGTCTGTAAAGCAGAGTGTGAGTCACTATCTGAGGGCTATGTAACGTCTCTTTTCTAAACCCCACAACACACAAAGCCTTGCATGGACTTTTACCTTGGACTGACAGTGTTCTCTTTAGTGAAGCTCCAGTTCAGGGATAATGCTTTGTGACCAACATTAAATTCTTACTGGAAAAACCAGGATGCACTCTACATTTGCTCCAGTTAGTATTTTAAGAAATCTAGGAGGGCTGTTTAGCACAAGAATAAGGCTTTTTAGGTGAAAGAGCTCTGAATGTTAGGTTCCTGTGGCACATAGCTAGGGTTTTACGTTTTCTTTGACATCCTCTAAAATTAATAAAATCCAGTCATTTAAAATGTTTTTCACAGGTAGGTTTGAAATAATCCTTTCCCCTACCTTTTGATTTCTTGGAACCCTAAGCCAGTTTTTGCAATTTTTGGTCTGTCTTTATTATCAATGCAAAATGCATGTAGAATCTCAACCCTTTTAAGCACAATCAAGCTTAACTCATCTATTTTTTCCAGGACAACCTAGACTAGGGCTGAATGATTTGCAAAAATAATCTAATTGAATTTTTTCCCCATAATACTGTGATTATGTCCCTTGTCTTAAACTATATATCTTTCAACAAATTCCAGCAATATGTCATTCTATATTATACCCTACAGTCAGTCAGGAAAACTGTCATTCTACACCAGACATTTAACAACTTTATTGCAAATTGGATATACAGTTTCTGATCAAAAGATGCTCCCTAGGTTAGTCAAGCAGCATGCTTTTACTTCCCAGGAAGCACATGGCTAGAAACCCCCACTCTGGATAGATACATTTATGACAGTGCTTATCAAAAACAATGAAATTATATCAGAAGCAATTAATCCATAGCAGCATGAATCTGAATATGAGGGTGCAACAAGCTTTAAGCTAGAAAGGAGGTAGCTGGGGTGGACGTGGTTAAGCTTTGCTAGCAGCAGCAGTGTGGTGCATCAGCATTAATGCAAGCAGGGATTAGTGAGAATTAAGTCATATTTAAATACACTGCTGTGTTGAGAGAAAGAGCTGTGATTGGCTGTGGGAGCTGGGAGGCGATATGCTGGTATCAGCTGGCTATCAGCTGATCGTGGCTGGAGTTGTGACTTCTGTAAACTAATGCAAAGCTTCATCACTACTAGATTGAATCAGCTAGGGCAGAACAATTTAAAAAATATCTAAGTGTGATCATTTTTGCTCACCCTGCAAATTTGTTATCATTGTCTTTATTGAAGGGGATTATCATTTTAAATCACCTGTTTTGATTAAGAAAAACATACAAAAAACAAGTAAAGAAGGATTTGTGCAAACCATTCTAATAAAAGAACTGATGCTTGAATGTTTGCATAATGTGTATACAATCTGCTGTAAAAATGAAGGTATATTGGATTTAATTTCCAAGCTCTGACCTGGACCATCAGAATATGTGTGTGGCAAGTATGTCAGATGAATGTATCAAAAGTTATATGACTAGAAAGATAGAGTTAAAGAACAAAACTGAAATTGAATGTCATAAAGCTTTGCACACATCCCAGCCAGAACAGTAATGAGCAAGCCTTTTCATATCTGCTTAAGGTCCTATAGTTCCTATCTGTAAGAAAAAATGACAACTTGCTGACAAACACAACAGAAACTATCATTACCATATATCTCCATTAAACCAATTCAAATTTTCTGTGCATGTGTTATTCCAGTGCATAAAATGCACTTGAATCCAGTTTTAGCAGCGCAAACATCATCTTTTCATTATTTGGGTCATAGAGGACCATCTTGTCTCTTGTTGATCTTTGGCTGGCCCTGATTGGTAGCTACTGCCAAGAAAAACAATAGAAGAAGAAATTGGAGCACCATGACTGGTCAATAGGCTAACAAGAAGCTGTTGCCTTTTTTTTTTCCAGTGTCAACTGGAGTAGGGAAACAGTCTGAAATCAATGCCGATCCCACTGTTGATTCTTCAAACACAAGCTAGTAACCTGACATGCCAGATAGACTGGTTGATATATCAATTGCATGGATATGTCACATTCATCTGGGGTAACCATACAAAGCATTTAAAAAGGGTAGGACTCTTCAACATATTCTTGGAAGGTGATTGGACAAATGTTCTGTCTGTTACATTCATGACGAGCCATTCACAGAGACTAGACTGTTCGGGAGGTTTAAGAGGACTTTTTTTGTTGTTGTTGTTGTTTTAATCCTTTTGGTGCTTAGAATTTGCACCTACTTTCAACCTTTTCCTGGTCACATCAACCAAAGAAATCAAAACACCTGTGTAGGTTTACAGGGCCTTAAAAAGAAAAGCAGGACATGAGAGTTTTTGAGTATTTGTCTAAGAAAAAAGGTATTTATATTCACCTTACCAGTGATAACATCACTGTCTTACACTAAAGCTAATCATGCTTTCATAAAATTCATAACAAGTAATCACACTGCAGCACTCCAGTGAGCTTGTCTTGATACCAATATGGTTGTCTTTTTCACACAGCAGTACCTTGTTTGACGAAGACATCACCGATCCTGTCTATCCGACACCCGCGACCATCTGTTGGGAGCCTGTGGTGGAGCCTTGATGGCTGTGCATTTGAGCGGTAATTGAGCCTGAAATGTGCTTAATAACGATTGTCCTGCCTAATACGCCACATCAGGAGCTCAGAGCAGCGTGACAACCCGGAGCAGCCCAGACAGGCAGATAGGAGAGATGGGCAGAAAGCACATTTCTCCTCCTCATTAGCCTCCAATAGCTAGGAACAGCCCACATCACTGGGGGGAAAAACGGCCTCTGAAGACCTGCTCTGTTCTGGGAATTGTAGTTCATTTACATGCCTGTGTATTGTTTGGCAGAATACTAACAGACATCTGCATGCACATATTGATTTTATTTTTTCATTGTATGACCTTGTATTGGCCCCAGCTAGCAATTAACAAGTATAATTACAGACCTAGTAGAAAAGGCCAAGCTCCTTTATTTCACATATCTTATGTCAAACTCAACGGCCGAGCTTTTAATGCAACCAAGACAACTTAGATAAGCTCGTTTCTCTAATTGGTCACATAATGAACCTCCTTTTGAATTTATTTGTCATGTTCAAATTGATCCTAGCAGCTAAAGCTATGAACACATCCTCTGGGAACAAGTTTCCTCGTGTTATTAATGGTTGTAAAATGAGTTGTACGTATTAATGCCTTCTAGTCCGTGATGGGGGTCTCTGTGCACCATGACAGCTGCCCCAGGAGACTGCATGGCAGTAAGAGGTACTTGTCAGCAGTGGTTCACAGACAAAAAGGCAGGCATCTCCACGGTCAGCAGGGGACAGTGCGAGGGATCAGAGGGCGTGATATCCTGTCCAATGCACCCGCTGAGGTTCCAAAAAGCTCTGCACCTGTCAGGCACTGCAGGGAGTTGGTTTGACAGCGTCACCCTCCTAACACAAGAGAACGCCCCTCTCCTGAGGTGTACAGTTATCATCACGGCTTCTGTTTCACATCTATAATCAGTCGTTCAAGCTGACAGAAGCACTGTGTTTTTGCCTGCATGTTTCGTTATGTTGAAGCTGAAGAGATCAGGGTTTTGGAAGGGTAATTGCCTCACAAAGTGAAGTGAGTCATGAGGAAATGAGCATCCTCAGAGAAAAATCTGTCTTACAAAGTAACTCATACACACAACAACTCCAGCTTGCTGGCGGAGCATTACTTATTCCCTCTCAACTTCCACTGCTATTCATTTTCCAGTCTGTTCAGCTTACAGTGTGTGGGTGCCGCTAACTCACCTAGCCGCGCGTGTAACCTGCTCAGCAGTAGCTAAATGTTACTCTGGGGATACAGCTTCATAAGAGCAATAGCATGCATCACAGAGACCACATTTAAATACCAAATATTGCCCATTCGTTTCTCCCTCTCGTATCGCGGAGGAGCGCACAGCACTGTGTTTAGCACAGGCCGGGGGGATTTGAGCAGGCAAACAGATGGGACCTGAGAAAAGGTATGGATAAGGTACAAATGCACAAATGGGAATTCCCACGGGAGCTTCCTCCTCATTCTGGTACCCACTTTCATGGTGTGTTTAGTGCCCTACTCTGTATGAATTATGAACAGACTCGCAGACTGATTGTGCAAAGCTGTGAATACAAAGTGTTTTGTTCAATGTGGTAACATTGAGACGGAGAAGTTCTTGTTTTTCTGTGCATCTGCTTATTAAAGTCTCCTTTATAAAAGACACTCTGATGTTGTTCTTTTAAAAGTCAGAACTGTATCTCATTGTTGCACAAAGTTACAGTATGCATTACAAAATGCAACTTTATTCAGAAACCATTAAGGGAAGAAGTTCTACCTCTGCGTCTCAGGAGAAATACTAAACTAGGTATACAGTGGCGCGGCAATCACAGCAATCAGCGCTCTTATTTCAGGATTTCTCTGGACCACACCGCCCTGACAAAACACATGTAGGAGCAGAGCCGACAAATCTGGATACAAGATGGGCACTCTGACCTTCCCCTGGCACGCCGCCCACAGCCTGCAAACCCACTCAACATGACGGGTATGTGCGCGTCTCTACTGAAACCATGGCAGGCATAATTGCGCCTCCTGTCCAAGAGCGAGGAAGATATTCTTAAGGACCTTTTCTCTGTGCATCTCAGTGAGACACGACAGAACAAGAGTGCTCATCCTCATCTATGGATCAGACCCCAAAGGTCCCTTACTTTAGTCGGAAATGTAATGAGACATTGTTAACTCAATTTTCACAATTTTCAGAGGAAATGAAAAAGGCTTTTTTTCAGCTGAACATCTCTACCCTTTAATTCTCTCGTCTGGAGTCTAATGTAGGGGAACAAATGTGACTCTTGCACTTAAAATGTCAAATGTACAATGAGATTTAGTAATACCCATTTACCATAGGACCATCTGTGTCTAAATGTAAGTATGTGTGAATGTTGCATATACTGTATCTTATATATCTATCAAAGTATTTATGGGTACATTTATACAGATTATTTTGTACATATTAAAAAATATGAAATCACATTTTATGGTTGATTTGGTTATTTGCTTAGTTCTTTTATGTGATAAATTTTTTTGAATATATGCACATAGTACATTTGTTTATTGTTTTATTGTATGTGTGTGCATGAGTCTATTTTAAATCAAACTGTTAAAGGTGGAAACAAAGAATAGTCCTGTCTTTCTTTTCTAACTGCCCATGGACTGCATAAAAAGATGGATGACACAACATCTCCCCAAAAGGGACGCCGAATATATGTAATATTTAAAGTGGCTGCAGTACAGGTCAAAGCTCCACAGAGGTCAAATAGGAAAACCAAAATTCACATTAAATGACATTTTCTCTGACAAGGTTTCCACCTTCATAGTAATTTGTTACCTTTATGTTTAACAGTGCCTATAAGAAGTATTTACCCCCTTGGACGTTTTACCCTGTCAATGATTATATAAATTAATCATTGTCAATATATTTTGGCTTTTTTGACACAAAGAAAAATTACAAAAATCTTCTTTAATGTCAAAGTGAAAACAGATTTCTACAAAGTAATGTCAGTTAAACAAATATATGTAAAAGCAGAGTCACAGATCACATCACCAGGGCCAAAAAAGGTGTGTGTGTGTGTGTGGGGGGGGGGGGGGCTCTACCTTTGTGCAGCACAAGGAGATTGTAGATTGACTCTGATAATAGGCCCCCAACACTACTCTTCTCAACTTTTCTGATCCACCTAACCTGCATGCGTGAGCCCAGCCACCAACAGTTATGACAGATAACATGATTGTGTTCTAGTCTTCTGCTCCTCTACTACCACCAAGAACAACCAATGGTGGTGAAGAACAGCGTATGACACTTGTTATAAGATCCATTGTGGAGTGCAACCAGAAGGGCAGCCAGGACAAAGTTACAGGTGGCAATGTAATAACACCACTTACATGCCTGGAATATACACTAAAGTGTTTTCAGATGTTTTCTGCATGTTTTTGCTTACACAGACACTTGGGTATCTATACTTTACTGGAGTAATTATTTTTCAGCCTACTTTTTACTTCTACTCCTCACATTTTCAAGCAATTATCTGTACTTTCTACTCCTTACATTTTGAAAAAAGCCTCTTTACTCCTATTTCATTTCAGCTTGTTTTCATTCTGGCTTGTCATCGTTCAAAAAAACACAAATAAAAAACCCAAAACTATCCAGATAAATCGCACCATCCGGATAGAGTGAATTTGATTGTGGTTGGATGAGAAGTATAAACATAATACCATTCTGACACCCTATTGGTTTGTACGCGATCCACCGCACCTGTGCACGACACAAATCAGTTCACACTCCAGCAAGGAAATATCAGACCTATGTAGCCTAGTACGAAGATGTCCATGGCAGAGGCTGAAGAGAACTCGAGCAAAATGTCCCAACCAAGCACCAGCGAGGAGGTTGGTAGTACACATGGTTCTTGAATGTATTTACATTGTACTAAAATGCGTTCATTTTCAATGGGCATAAACATGGCTGAAACAGGTGCAACATTTCAATAAAACATTATAGTCATTATGGCCTTTAGAAAAATGTTTTTTTTTTGGGGAGGGGGTATTGCACTATAGGCCCCTGTGGTGCGGCCTAAGCTTTTGTCCTTAATGGCATTTTTTCCCCCTTACATTACTTTTACTTTTATACTTTAAATAGCTTTGAAACCAGCACTTTTACACTTTTACTTGAGTAAAAAGCTTGAGTTGATACTTCAACAATGTGAATACTTTTGACACCCCTGTATGAATCATTCCTCATTTCTGAAATCTCAAACATCGAGCTGAGATATGGCCATGGGTGCTCTGGTTTTTCAGCTTGAGTTTCTCCTGCCCTCTCCATTGCAGAGTTTTGTTTGAATGAAGGCGGGAGAGCTTGCTACACAGAGCGAGGATGACATAGCCTATCTCCAAAATCCATCCCAGGTGTGAGCGGTGACTGTGATTGGTTCCCTTCCGTGAGGAGCACAGCGTGGGGCCAATTGCATTTTAGAAAAGAAAAACACCAACATCTGACTACAAAGCTATGCTGAACCTAAAAGGAACGAGTAACAAAGAGCTTCATAGAAATGTAGAGGAGTCGAAAGTACAATATTTGTCTTTGAAATGAAGTGGAGTGAAAGTCATAAGTTTAAAAAAAAAACAAATACTCAAGTAAAGTGTAAACACTGAAAAAATGTACTTAAGTACAGTGTTCAAGTAAATGTACTCCGTTACTGTACACCACTGGTGCGGACAAGGCCATATGGTCTGCATCACTTCCTTGTATTTAAGAAATTTCCATGGCTTTCACAGCAAGCACACAAACTCACACCTGAGACAAGATCCCAGAGTCAATCTGTGTCACGTGCCCTCTGAAAGGATTGGGCACCCTTCAAAAACAGCCCTGCTACAAAGGATTGTTCATGACACCAGCACGCGGCCAAGGCCAAGCCATGGTGAACCATGTCACTGTAAGCTCAGGGAACAAATGAGGAGTAAAGCCCATTTCAGACTGGGAGTGTGACGTGCACGTCTCGACCGCAACACTTGTGGATTTTCAGTTTGATTGCATGTTAACAAGTCAGGGCTTTCAGACTGCCTGCATGTGCGCCCATCTCGTACTGCTGATACGCCCAGCTCAGGCATGGAGAGTTTAGAGATTCGAAGTCTCGCCTATTTTTTCCACGTACCGCATGTGGCTGTGGACCATATTAGAGAGGAAAATGATAAATGGAGAGCCATATTTACATCATTGTGGCAAATATGCATATAGAATGTGTTTCTTGATAACCATGAGGAAGGCCACAAGCTTAAATGTGCCTGTTTGATAAAGTTGTTCTCTAAAGAGCAACTATTTATGAAGCCTTCTGTCTCCACACTGGTAGAATATTTCACAGGAAAGATAAACACTGTATGAATTTCTGGTTTGAGGTTTGTGCTTTTCAAAGTAAAAGCCCGTTTTAGCATTTCTATAGAGAAACTCCGTTCACTTGTACAGAATGCTTTTATTTTGAATAGTTCCCGACAAACTTCTACTGTACACTGAATCAAGTTGCTTTTAGGAGGGTTTATTGAGGTAAAACTTAAGAAAGGACAGGGCTTTGAGAGTAGGGAGACGCAGCTGGCACACAGAAAACTAGCGCCCTTTTAGAAAGCCGCAACGGCAGGAGCCGGAGCTGACACAATGGGCAATGGGTCTGACTGAAACACCTACATTCATAAATAAACAGTTTAAGACAAATGCTTTTGTCCTGATAGCATTACGAAGAAAGTAACATGGTTTAATAGTAAGTTGAAAAGTATCAAATTTTCAAAATGTTTGTCAATCTCATTGCAGATTAAATTTTCTTTGCATACATTTCTGTCTTAATTATACTGAAGGATGTTTTTCACATGCCTCACATGGTGTTTGCATGTGATTGTATAAAGAAGGCAGCTGCTAATTAGAAGCTTCTTGTCTGTCAGCCTCTTTCACACATCATGTCTGCCCTGTGATGTTAAGCTTTAGGCCTGGAGGCCACAAAAGAAACACACAAATGTTGTTTGCTTTACTGCTACTGCTGCTGTGTTTAAAGTCCAAAGACTTTTTACATCTGTATCTTTCTCCTGCGTTTACATGGTGCTTCTGCCCACGCAGACCAAGCGTGTATGTCCAAAGGGACTACAATAAGAGCAGACATAGGGTGCAAGGGAATGTTGTTTTCCTGCTCGGAGCAGGACTCACCACCAGTGATGAGGGGAGGGATCTGAAAGTCACAGTCTCCTTGGTAACAACATGTTTCTTCTAAAGCTCATTCACAACTATTTAAATCACTTTAATCAGTGAAATTTCCAACACAATTACACCCAGAATGAAAACGTGTGAATAAGCAGCTCAGACCTTATTCCCTTTAAATGAAGGTTTGCATGTTGGTAAAGATTTGGCATCATGACTAACACGGCAAACTGAATCTAGTTACAACACATCTACAAAACATTGAATGTATGAAAATATTAGACAACATTTTTAACCTGATCTCAATTTAAACTTTTGGTTATGTTTCTGAAAATTGCATTTTCATTTATTTTTTTCCTTTTCCATTGCTCTCAACACTTTACTTTTTTCCTTATTGTTCTCTTTAAATAGGTGTAAGTGTTTTAATGTGTTGTTTAAATGGTTTTTATGTATGCAGGATTTTGGGTTGCTTTTTCAGTGTGATTTGTGAATAAATGTCGACTTTTGGAAATCTAAATAAGGACATGACATCTTCACTGATTTTTTTTCATGTGCTATTGGTGAGGTTTTTTAAGGGAAAAACCATTCATTGTATCTATTTGCACATTTCTAAATGTTGTTTGAAAAGTTTGGACCCCAATAGAAGTATATGTGACAAGACTTGTCTTCACTGATACTTTGTTGAAATAAACAGTTAACTAGAAAAGCACTCAGCGGGCGCAGACCTCCGCCATCAGCCCTATCTCCCCATAGTAAAGAATCCTTTAAAAAAATTCCTCAATCCAGACGGTGATCCAGATCACTCCCAAAATCTAATCAGTTCTTCCTTATGCCATTTCTGACATTTCTTGAAAATTTCATCAAAATCCATCTATACCTTTTTGAGTTATGTTGCTAACAAACTAACTAACAAACTAACAAACCCTGCCGATCACATAACCTCCTTGGCTGAGGTAATAAATATATTAGATATATATTTTTTCAGAATGTAATATGCTTTCCTAAAAAATATACTGTAATGACACTGTATTCAAATACATACTTTAATAAGGAGTTAGTCTGCTTTTGCAGCTATAACAATCTCCATTCTACTTGGAAGGCTTTCCATAAGATTTTGGAGTGTTTCTGTGGGAATTTGTGTCGGTTCATTCTGTAGAGCATTTATGAGGTCAGGCACTGATGTTGGATGACAAGGCCTGGCTCACAATCTCCACTCCAGTTCTTCCCAAGAGTGCTTGATGGGGTGGAGGTCAGGGCTCTGTGCTGGCCAGTCAAACTGTTGCCACAACGTTGGAAGCATCGCATTGTCCAGAATGTCACAATGTCATTTAGCAAACGTTTTTATTCAAAGCAACATTTATTTAGGCGTGTTCCTGGCATTAAAGACCATACCCAAAGGTCCACACTGGATACACATTGTGCTCTGAAAGTGATTTAAAAAAACACAGAGCCATCCATCCATGTATGTGTCTTGGTGTGCTGAAGCATTAAGTTTGCCTTCCCTTCTCCTCTTAACTTTACAGTTGGCACAGTGCAGTCAATGCAGATTCATAAACAAATTTGAACTTTTCAAAATCTAAAAGAAGGGATACAAAAAACTCATGCAATAATTTAAGCTTCCGCTGCTTTCCAATTTTTCAATGAACAGTAATTTCCACATCTCATTTGAGTAAAACCTCCCTTGTGCTTCAAATGGCCATGACATGGTTTGTACAAAGAGCATATAATTAGTTTAACTTAATCTTACATAAAGGTTTCTTTAACCCTACTTTCTTGCACATTTATTATAAGGTACCGAGAAGCAAAATGAAACCTCTCGGCAGGTGGACGGACAACCCGACGGGAAAAATATGTTTCCAAGCTGAGCTCTAACACATCATTACAATCATCTAGCCAGCTCATGTCCTTCCTCACTACTAAACAACTAAATTGACACCAGCAGAAAGCCTGCACTTCACCACTGACACCGTGAGGGGGATTTGGTCCTGTGGGGATATAAATACCTGCCAAATCATGAAATGCCAACCACTGAGAGATGGAGGAGAGGCCAATCAGGTGAATAATGGCCGGTGTTTTTCTACACCGGAGCTGTCAGCACCGGTTGCCATCAGTAGTAATGTCCACCTTGAAAAACTCTAAGTGTGCTGTTTGATCAATGTTGCCTGATGGAAGCGGGAAAATCAAGCCCATAAAAGGGCCCTTGGATGCTAAAAAGGGAGTGAGACCTGAGGGAGCAGACGTTTAAATGTATGGTGAGAGGATTATTGACGGCTGAGTTCCGAGAAGTACAAGTGTTTGACTTTACAGCACTTTCTCTTGCTGGTTATTTGCATGAGCAGTGCACCTGTACGTGTTTTGTCCTTGCAAGAGCATGTGCACAAGTGATGGCTTTTGTAAATGTAATTAAAGTAAAGAACGTGTCCAGCTGTAGCACCGAGCTGAGAGACAGTTGTGACCTTACTGTGTGTCTCTCAGATCGTGCCTCTGTAGTTGAAAAGTTCATCTTTTCAAACGAAGTAGACACTGCAGAAGTGTCTCGAAGCAGACAACAAGAGAAGAGAGAGGAAGTGATGGGAAAAAAATAAGTAAGTAGCAACAAAGTTTCTCCTCTCAGCCAAGAAGAAGGCATGTTTCTGTGTCACTGTTTTTCCTTTTCATGGCAAGGGGAGGAGAGCCAAGGTCGAGCGTGTCAGTGTGAGTCAAGCCTGAAAGTGTGAAGACTCCAATTAGACATAGCCTCGGGTCTGACTCCAAAAGACAAGGATAACACACACCCCTCTGCGAAAAATGTGCCAAACAACACATAGTGCAAACACTTACACACAAACACTGCACATGCATGCACACATGCATACACACCACATCTTCATGTCCCTGTTTTACATGAAATGCATGTTGATACCACAGCTGTTTGCACCCCATCCATCATCTCTAGCAGGCAACAGGCAGAATTATTAACAAGCGAAATCTGTCATGCCCTATTAACGCAATAAGGAACCTGCTATGGCAAGTAAACAATTTATTAATGTATGGCTGATGTATCTAATTATCATGTGTTTGAAAAAGACCAAATATTTATGATTTCACAGTCAATTTGCACTTAATTGAACATGTTACCTGTAAAAAAAAAAACACAGCATTGATTATTTTATGAGCACTGGAAAGCTTCACAAAGTTTATAGAGGTGGGTTCCTGTTATTTTTCACTTTTTTGTGAGGACATGACATCTTAATTGATTTTTTTCATGTGCTTTTTGTGAGTTTATTTTTTAAAGGAAAATTCTTTCATTGCCTCTATTTGCACATTGCTTACAAGATTTGTTTTCTTTGATACTTTGTTGAAATACATGATGTATCGAATATGATATTTTTAAGAATCAAATATGCTTAATATTTCACTGTTTTCATGCATCGGGTAATCACTTTAAAATTATGATGTAAACAATGTTGCCTTTTGAAAATGGTCACAGAAGCATGAGGCTGCATTAGAGACAATGCTTGCTTTTATTCGAAAGAGCAGAAACCTTTGCTGGAAACTCAGCTGCGCATTCATATTGACCAGATTAATATAAAAAAAAAAATGTGATGCATCTGTGTTTGCAGTTTCCACAAACTGAGACTCAATCCTTAAAAGCAAATCTGTTTTATATACCAATTATGACATCAATAATGGTATTATGACATCAACAATGGTTTTCAAAACTACTACAACACTGGAAATATGGTGCAGTGCAATGTCCTTGTAAGCAGTGTTGGCGATGTTAGAAAGTAATCGTTAAGAGTAATTGTATAACTTTTTTAGATGTAACGTAACATTTTCCTTTTGTAATTCAAGTAGTTAGTGATTAATCAGTTTTTCCACACAGGTAATCTATTACTGATAAAGGTATTTTTTTGTCTCCTTTAATTTCATTTCATTTTATTTAATTATTTGTTGCAGATTCTTTAATTTCAAAAGAATATGCACTGCTTCTGTTTCTCTCCTACCTGTTGCAACATGGAGCTGTGTGCCAGCAGAATGTAAACATACGTCAGCTTGTGGCTAGCTGATTAAAGAGAAGGCAGAGAGGACAGCATTAAGGCTCATTTATGCTCTTCATCTGAAACACCTTCTGTTACTGACGGACAGAGCAAACTCTGTGCTCATTTCGTCCAATTTTTTTGTCTGTTCTTAAAAAGCTTACTGATGCAGTGTAGATACCAGATGTGTCCAGGCTGACAGGTGTGTTGCTGCGGCCACTGTGATGGGCTGTGGGCTGTTCAGATTGTGATCATATTAAAGAGCTATTACTCCTGCTTGTTGCTCCTGTTATAACACTGCAGAGTTACAGTTAGAGAGTTATGGTACTTAGCACATTCAAAGGCAGCTGTACAGTCTGACAGCTACATGTTGTATTTGCAACTGACTTGTGGAACAAGTAGTTGAATTGAGATTAGGTTTTTTTTTCATTTCTTATAAAACAAAAACACTCTTACACGCTACTTTTGTCAGTATGCAATCTAGTAATGCAAAGATTTAAAAAGCAATGCTATCTAGCACTGATGGTGAGATACCATACCTGTATAGTGACAATTAAATAAATGACTCATCTTGCTTGAACAGTTTCATTTTACTACTAATAAAAATAGACTCTGTTTCACTGAGCTGAGATTGTAACCTTTTCTTCCAAAAGTGATATATGTATTAGGGTGACACAGAGTGACCTTTAAGCATCACAATGATGATGTTCCCATGTGTAACAGTCACACCACAGGGGAAAAATGGCAAGCACAGTCCAATAACATGCATGATGTCTCCATTTCATTGCAACAAAAACTCAACATTTTCATCTTTCTTTACTTGTCTGAAGAAAAGTTTACCCTGAAATAAACTAGAAACTCCTGAGACCTACAAGTTACACAACTGCAACCCACAGGTTTATTTGAAATAAAAAAAAAAATCAACCTGTTTCTCTGCCTCTTCTGTCCCAAGCTGATGTCTTATTTCCTCTCCATAAGTGTGGTAAAAGTAGAAAGGAGGATTGGTTTATCAGCTATAGTTGTTTTTTTCCTTCTTTTTTTTTATATATTTTTTTTTTGTTAATACATTTGAACATGACTTTCTTAGATTCACCTTAATTGTCATAATTGCGCAAATCTGATCAGCCAATACCTGGGATTTTCATGTAAACCATCTCTAGGGTCTACAGAGACTTGTCTGACTACTAGTCCCCCTGATGAAATGCCAGCAGTCAGAGAAGAATGACCAGACTGGTTCTAGCTGATAAAAAGACAACAGTGACCCAAATAGCCACTCATCACAACGAGGTATACAGAAGAGCATCTACAGCTGCAGAGGACCACACCAGGCGCCACTCCTGTCAGCTCAGAACAGGAAACCGAGGCTACAACTCACACTGATGAGTCTTGAATTATGCTGAGATATTGTGATGGGATTTGGTGTAAATAACACGAGAGCATAGATCCGATTTGTATCAAAGATTCAGGTTGGTGGTGGTGGTTAGATGATGTGTGGCATTTTTTGAGCACACCTTAGGCCCCTTGGTACCAATCAAGCATTATCTACATGCCGCAGCCTACCTGAGCATGATGCTGTCCATGTCCATTCTGTATGACCACAGTACCCACCCTCTAATGGCTAATGGTGCACCATGTCACAAAGTTCAAATCATCTCAAATTGGTTTCTTGAACATGACCGTACTCAGTCGGAATAAGGTCAGATCTCATTCCAGTGTAGGACCTTTGGTATGTCATAGCTGCAACACTTTGCTGTGCTATCATGTCAATATGGATCAAAATCTCTGAGGGATGTTTCCAGCACCTTGTTAAATCTTTGCCACAAACAATTATTGCAGCTCAGAGGGCAAAAGAGGATACAACCATGTGCTAGGAAGGCGTACCTAATAAAAAGGCAGGTGAAACTTTATCACAGGGGCCAAAACAGTGCAGTGTTTTTTTTCTTCCAGTATTTTCAGCACTTGTTTGAAATGAACTGACTGTACTTTATATAACAAGCACTTTCAAGTGTTCTAACAACTGACAGCACTTTAACACACAGCTGATACAAAATATCAATCAGAACTCAATCAATCCATCAGTCAACGTTTTGGTATTCAAGAAATCACTGAGGGGGCATCCCTCATCTCAGTGATGTCAAGTCAATCACCAAATGATCTAATCCTGTTCATACATAGTCACTAGGCCCAATCTGGGGTACGATTGCCCAAGGACACTACAATATATAGAACATACAAACATAGCCATTGAACTTTCTCTACCTTTATTAGTCTTTCTTGCCATTTCTTTTAAAGTGTAACAATTTCATGATGATGGTGAGATGTAAACGGTTGAGATTTGAGACGTCAAGCATGAGCTGTTGAATGCTTCATGCTTTCTCGATAGATAAGAAAATAAAATCTTATTTAGAAAGCCTAACCATCTGCCTGTATGACTAAACTCCAGAGCTCCAGTATCAAAGCCCTGCTGTTTCTATACTCACTGTTCATTCTGATCAATTCTGTTCAATATTTTGTGAAATAAAGATAAAGGGTAATATATATTATGAACAGAGAAGGTTTAAAGGTTCAATCTTTCATAAAAGCAGCCTCGGTAAGAAAACGTGTCTTCTTTCTTAAAAAGTAGATCATCGAAAGCTGTGAGCAAGTTTAACAATCCAAAGTCACTCTGTGTCTCCTGTGTTCTTGTGTCATTCTGGAGCAGTGGATGGATTTCAATTTTTTTGTTTTTCGGGAAAAAAAAAATCAGAGCTGAAATATCACACAGTACAGCTGCAGAGTGAGAATATGGACTCTAAAGACACGTTCATGCACAAATGCAGAGCAGATGTCCAGAGTACAGTGTGGACTTAATGAGCCATGAATGATACGAGAGGCAAGTGGAGCTGCCTGTCCCTGTGCATTCACAGACAGGCAGTGGTGGGGGCACATCTGGTACCTGCCCCCCCACCCCCCCTCCCCTTCTTCCTGCACCTGTGCTTTAGAAGCTCAGGGACAGTGGAGAAGCAAACTACAATTATTACATCAACCTTGGCATTTGTACCCATCTGATGTTCATCTATTGGACAGTCTAAGAGAAGTAGACCAAGACCTTATTTACTGCAACATACAGGCATTTAGACTCTCATAAAAGATATCAGGATGAATAAAGCTATACAAGGAAATGTGGGAAATCTGTTTTTCAGTATGCAGTTTTACGTTTAAGGTGGCTCGATTCTACTCTTAGTGCTTTATTTCTTTTTTTGTACTTTTTGTATGTGATGAGATGACACGAGTGCTAATTGTCATCAAGCATTTATTTAAAGCATACCACTCAAAATGCCAAATTACCAATTATTACTCAGTGGCTGAGGTAGTTATTTGTCTTACATAATCCTTGTGTATTCGATCAACCGTGGCTTTTGCAATGTGAGATGTTTAAAATGACTATATCATGACCATCAAGTATAAATTAAGTGTAAGTTTAAAGCAGTCACTATGAAATTTTCTCATCAGTTTCCTTCTCCCATTGTCTCCAAACACCTCTCTGTTACTATGGTAGAGGATTAGGGGCAGAGGTGGAGAAAAAAATAATGCTGGGAGCCTCAAGATTAAAATTGAAATGTCAACATTATTCTTAAAATGTTGAAAGAAAGTAAAACATTTCCAGAACAAGGTTGCAATATAGTCGAAATGATGAGTAAAAAGTTGAAATTCTGAGAATAAAGTCAAAGTTTCCAGGGCACCTTAGCAGTGCTTAGACACAGAAGAAGAGAACCTGCACTGGATCTGTCAGGTGGCAGTGGTTTGAATTTAGAAAGGAAGACGATGAACAACACACAGTCATCTGTGAAATTTGCTCCTAGAGTACACTGAGATCACAGCAGTAGTAGCACAACACATTGCTAAAAACATAGCACTAATAAGTGTTGTTGAAAAGTCAGGATTTCAATATTTCATAAATACACTTGACCCGAAGTATGATTTGCCTTTTTTTCTGAAAACTCCCTGGGAGAGTTGTGCATGTCTGTAAAAGAAAAGGTGGCCCAGCTGCTCACAAATTTGATCCACAACTACGGAGCCTTATATCAGTTCACAGGAGAGCTCCAGGTGTAAGGTCTGAAAGATGATCTCATGTCATGGAACTAGACAGAAACTCATCCAGTATGCATCAGCACAGATAATGGGGCTAATGTAATCAAAGCTGTGAGCCAGATTGGGTGGACTAGACAGCATGTTTGGCCATCGGCCGCACCTTGAGATCAGTGAGTTTTTGTTTGCTCTTAATGGGGAAAGTTTTGTGTTTTATGATGAACAATTGTAAAACAGTTCATAATTTTTCATTCACAATAAAAGACTGTGAACATATTTCTTTATTTTTTTCTTTTCAGAAAAAAAATATAAATAAATAAAAAATAAAGCCTTTTTCTGAAGCCCTGTCATGGCAATAATTATTTTTATTTGTAAACCTTGTGATTGAAGGCTTTTTCAAAATCGGAATGTGTTCTAAATTTAACTTGATATTGATTTTACCCTTTCTGCATACAAATAAAAAAAAAAAAAAAAAACATTGGAAGGGTCAGCTTCAATCATTATGCTGGTGTTATTTTATAGCTCAAATGGCTGGATTAAACATTCATACAGCAATTTAGAGGGGATTTCAAAATATTGTGACATATATCATGTATCATGATGTACTGGCTAAAAATATTCCGATACTAGTTATAGGGTTTCAGTCTGAAATACTTCAGTCGGGGAATTCCCCTTTCATAACAATCAGAAAAACTGTTAAAATTGACTGCATGGGACTCTTTTCTAAAGCCCATTCCTGCTCGAGTCCTGACCATTACCACCTGCTCCTGCAGTGCATGTCATCCACTCCCACCTGCATCCTGCATAGATTCTGCCAATCATTGTCAAATATTCAGAATATTCAGAGCATGTTTATTTGGTGGTAATATTGATATGCTCACTTAAGCACCACCCTAATTAAGTTTCCTCTCTGAATAAAGGAAACCCTAAGAAAACAATCACATTCTTGTCATGCATAAGGGTGCCACACATGGATAAAAACAACAGCAGCTGGGAGTCAGACTGATAAACTCTTAGTTATGGCTTAGTAACAGCAATGTCAACCGATTTAATGACCTTATTGACTTATCATTTATTTTAGTCATTCAGTGGTGGAATTGTTTCCTGATCTCTGGAAAGTCTCTGCATCATAAAAACTGCAATGCACTTCCATTAGCTCCCACAGACAGTAAGCTAATCTTTACTCTATTTATGCCATCTATTACCGTCCTCATCATTAGATGCTTCGTGCAATAAGGCCAGTTTGCATGGAAAGGGGTGTTTTTCCCCCAAATTACTGCATAGGATCCCAGCATCTCTGCATGCTGGTGTGTATGATAGGCCAACAACACACAAGAGGAGCATTAAAGCTGTGCCTTTTGACTTATTAACAAAGTTTTAGTGCACTTCATCATCTCATCCAAATACATTTCCTTATAGGCGTGTTTTAGCAAAGTCCAGTTGATTTCCAGCTCTGTCACTTATTCGTACAAGCTCATGGCCAATGGAATGAATTCAACTAAGGTATGATGTCATTCTCAGCTCCAACATCCAAGGTAAATAGAACGCAGCAGACATCATGACTCAGCGCAACATTTTGGGATTTTATAGAAAATCTGTATCTGTATATATTTATACACACACACACACCATACAGACACTCCTCCAATTATAGTAGTAAGATAAAATTACCAAAATTCAAAGGAAGTGTAGTAAAGCCCCCTGACTACAGCACCCTGACAACATCGCTACATGAATTTAACCCAAAAAATAAAATGTACAAAAAGAGCCAGAGATGTGAGCTTCAAGATCCATGATCACTTGCATTTAAATGTGAACAAGACCATCACGCAAATAATAAAAGCTGCGAGAGGCCAGCTTAGAAGTAGAGAAATCTTTCTTTCCAAAGCAGAGACTTAAAAAAGCCTTAAAATATCACTTGAGTCACATTATGAGCATAGAAGGACGAAGAAGGGTTTGCGCGGAAAAGTTAGTGGGAGGGGGGCAGAGGGATTCAAAAACGGAACAAAACAAAACTAGAAAAGCACTCGGAGAGCGCAGACCTCCACCATCAGCCCTATCTCCCCATAGTAAAGAATCCTTTACAAAATTCCTGGATCCAGACGGTGATCCGGATCACTCCCAAGATCGAAGCAGTTCTTTCTTATGCCATTTGTGACATTTCCTGAAAATTTCATCAAGATCTGTCCATAGCTTTTTGAGTTATGTTGCTAACAAACTAACAAACCCTGCTGATCACCTCCTTGGCAGAGGTACCAAAAAAAACTAAACTTGAAACAAAATAACCCATGAAACAAGGAAATTACAGCATATCCTCATTTCCATTAGACAGAATGTCTGAGTTCCTGGATGTCTGATAGTTACAGTAGCTAAATGAACGAGGCTTTCATATAATCACCACACACAAAAACAAACAGCACTCTAGGCTTCATCAGTACTGCACCAATGTCAAATAAAACTCATGCTCTTTCAGGTGTCAAGAGGCTGACTGCAAACACCAAAGCAATCTCATCATCTTCTGTCGGCAGAAAAGAAAGGGTGAAAGAGTCTCCCTGATCATAGACATCCTGGTCACCCGTCTTACCAAGGCCCTTCTGCTCGGTTTGGCAGGGTGACCAGCTCTTGGAAGAGTCCTGGTTGTTCCAAACCTCTTTCAGTAAAGAATTATAGAGGCCACTGTGCTCTTGGGAACCTTCAGTACAGTAGAATTTCTTTTTAGTCTTCCCTTGATCTGGGGACGGCTGAGCTGTGCAGGCAGTACTTTTGACCACATGGCAGGATGTCCGAATCCCAATCACATGTATCGGATCGGGGCCGACACTAAGCATTTTTAAATTTCAATTTGATCTGATCAGCCCAGCCAATCATTTAGCGGTCTATAAATACTTAAAATGTGAGAGCGAAAACAGTCCGACAGCCAGCATCTGTAACACGACTGTTTCACGAGGTGGTAGCAGCAGAGCTGCATTTAACTCTACAAAATTGATCTGTCATCTGCGAAGTAAACATGCAGCAGAATACGGTGACTTCACTACAGCAACAGGCAGCTACACCGAAGCAACACACTTCAGAGGAAAGACAAATACCCTCGAGAGAGCGATAAGGCACAAAGATAACAGAAAAGGTGGTCGAATTCATCACACTGGACAACCAGCCCATCTCCGTGGTGGAGAATTTGGGGTTTTATCGTCTTCTTGAGCTTTGAGATCCATGCTATGCCCTGCCGTCTCGACATTACATTACTTACACTGCGTTACCGGAGCTGTACAACAAAGTAGGTGACAGCATACTAGAGAATTTTAAAAAAGCAACTTCACTGCCGTTAGCTTCACTACAGACATTTGGAGCACAGATGTCATGCACACTAGATTGAGTCCTCCACCTTGGAGTTAAAGTGTGCAGTGTTACATGCACACCAGTTTCATTTTAAAGTAACAGTGGGTAAAGAAATAAAAGTGAGGGGGGAAAAGTGATGTAGCAGCTCTAGTTGCACTTAAGAAATTGCACTGAAATAAGAGTGCTTGTATTTTATATTTGGGTTTTATTGCATTGTTAATGTTTTGGTTCATGTCTGATTAAGCTGCTACATTTTAATAAGGATTGTTGTTTTGAATCTGTATGATTCATATGTTTTTGATCCTATTCAAGTTAAACTGTTTACACTACTTTAAAGTGGAGTTGGGATGTTTTGAATTCGTTCATTTGTTGTGATTAGAAGTTAACTTCTAAGTGGAATTATAATACTTAAAATTCATTTATTGAATTCATATGTTATTGTGACTATTGGCTCTGTTACACCACCTCTAAGTGAATCTGAGGTTATTTGAGTTCACTTTTTTGACAGGTCAGGTCATTCAGCTGACCACTTTAAGTGGATTTTGATTGTCTGAATACTAAACACTGCACTAAGTGAATATATAAACTTATTTTTTGACAGCGCTATTACACCATTCTGAGCAGAACTGTGATTTTATGTTTTAACAGGAATACTGGCTGTACTGAGTTAAATGGAATAAGTCTGAGATATCTAGTATTAACAATTGAAACTGTAATCTAGGTAATTATGAGTATTGGATCGGGACTCGGTATCGGCAGATATTTAATATTAAAAAAATCAGATTGGGATTGGAGGCCAAAAATGCTGATCGGGACAACCCTACCACATGGTTTGGTTTTTGCGCTGATATGCATTATGACAGCTTTGCAGCCTTCTATAGAGAGGTTTTTGCCTTTCCAAATCATGCACAATCAGTCTAAGTTACCACAGGTGGACTCCAATCAAGGTGTAGAAACATCTCAGCAAAGATTTAGAAATAGGAGGAACCTGTGCTTAATTTTCAAATGCTTTTGCAAAGGGCCTGAACACTTAAGTCGATTTGATATTTAGGGGCCTGAGCAGCAGCAAGGACCCTATGTATCTTTATGCATTATTTTTCTGGTAGAAGGACTGCTAATCTGGGCTTTAACATCCTCAAAAACTCATGAAACTTTCCAGAAAATTGTCCCCCAGTGGAAATTTTCTTATTTTGGTTGAATCATGCAAGTCCATCAAGCAGGGCCCCCACAGAGGCCCCAGATATGAGACGGGGGACTGGGTAACAGCTCCATGCATGAAAATGGGTACAGATATCATGATTAGATTAACAAAATAGTCTGAGGGATTTCAGCTGATTGGCTCCAGATTTATACCAGATAACCTGAAGATCTAAAGTTGTGTGAACTGTGAGTTTTGGCCATAGGGCTGGGCCGTGATCAGAGCCATATTTAAACTACTTTATTTGTACATTTTTTGCAGTGAAATCACCAAAAATGCCTTATAACTTTTTAATGCTAAAGTCAATCATCACCAAACTTCACAGGGATGATCACACATTGACTATGAATACATTCATATCATACTCACTTTATCATGCAGTTCTGAGGTTAATGAGAATAAATATGAACTTAATTGTATTATCAGGTTGTAATATAACAAAGTTAATAAAAGGGAAGGGGGTCTGAATACTTTATAAATGCACTGTAGGTGAGGGGTGTAGACTCATGGGAGAGGGTGGTACTAAGTTTGACTTTTTAGTCAGACTGAATTGTTAACATAAATTTCAAAAGTCTAGTTTTAGTCGGACAAACACAATAAATTCTAACAGCATGCAGACTTACAGAATGTCCCTACTCTCATGGGAAAATTAAATTTCCTCCAGTACAGGACTGCTGGAGTCTGGTTACAGCAGGAGAGAGAGCAAGAAATCATTCAGTTCCCCTCCTCCATGTCACAGACCTGGAAATTTGTCTGAAAATGAATGAAATGGATGGATGCATTTTTTAATAATTTGCCTAATTTATTGTTACAACAAAGGAAACAGGGGGTTTAATAGTTTTTAGTGGATGGTGATTAGAATATGGAGAGGGTGATTATAATGGGGTAGAGAGGGAAATGAGAACGGGAAGTGAGCGCTATGAAGGATGAGTGAAGGATGACGGTGATGCACTGGAGCAAAGCTCTATAAAATAAAGAGGAGAGGGAAAATCTTAGGAAGGCTGGTGGATGGTGGTCTGTTGTTTGCCCACTGCTCCACAGCTCGCTCTGTCAGGGGCAGAGATGACCCAAAACCAGAGAGTCTCCCCGCTGTCGTCCACCTCCTGAGACCTCCATGGCACTGACCTAATTCACTTTGATTGATCTTCATCCAAGCTCTCAAATGTGACCTCTCAGCCGCTTCTCTCCACCTCACAACAGCAAATTTGGACTGGAAACTTTCACTTTGTCAAGTTAGAATATTTTAATGGCTCTTTTTTGCCCATTACTTATTAAAATAGACACTAACTGTATAATATATGAAACTCTGTTGGAGTACTTTTCTATATTTTTGTGCTTTTACTTGACAGCCAGAAATGATCTTAATGCTGAAAGAGAAGAAAATACATAAAATAGATGTTTTTGAAAATCTACTGAAAGAACAGGAGGTGTTTTGTGCTGAAATCTCAAGGTTGGCTGTCAAAGTCCTTTCTTTTAAGAAGAGAAGTCCATTTAAAAATTTACAACAGCAGTTTTGGGGAATGTTTTTAATGCCTCTTTTTCTTTGTATAAACTCTAGTCCTTTTCTTTGACATGACTCTTATGCTTGATTTTCTTTGCTGGATTGCGAAGAAATTCAGCTGCGGCTATTCAAAGTTATTTCAGTTTTAAAAATGGTTGTTAAAATATTGCTTATATATTTCCATTATCATTTTACCATGTCACTACCCCTGTGTTTCTGAATCCCATGTGTGCATTTTTTTTTTTTTTTGTAAATTCCTGTTTGTAGTATTTCCTGTTTTATTTTGTTCTTTCCAAAAGTTTCATGTCTAGTCGTACTTCCTGCCCTTGTGTTTTCATCCACTTTGATCTCATTTAGTTTCATCATAATGTCTTATACGTTGTCTGTGTACTTTCCCTCTTGTTGTTCATTGGCCTTCCATAGTTCATATTTGGATTTTTTTGTACCAGTTTTCTCCTTGGCTTCTTTTTTATCTTGTGGAGTTTTTCAGGTGGCCTCCCCTTTGTTTCACTCTCTTTTTGTTGTATTTTTGACCTTTTGCAGAACATTTGTTTCAAGCTTTTGTTTTAGCAGGATTTGCCTCTTTTTTATAAAATGTGTTTTGTCAGTCTACGTTTGGGTGCTTGTCTTTCTTTAAATACTAAACCCTGAGAGGTAGGGCTGGGTATTGTTAAGAACCTCACGATTCGATTTCAATTCCTAAGGTTGCGATTCGATTCGATATCGATTTAAATGCTTTGATGTCGATTGAATAAGAAGCAGAAATACACAAATAACCTGTTGACAATTTTTTAATAACTATTTTCATGCCCATGTGAACATATATGGTAAGTCATCTCACATTTTTGACCACGAAAACATCTGAAAATAAAAATTTGACCAAAAATAATAACTTATTTGTGCATTTGGAGGCAAAAGTACAAAACATGACAGTTCTGTATAAACACTGAAAAAGTAAAGTGCACGTAAACTTAAATAATATTTCTTTCATCTTGGAAATTGTGATAAACCTCACATAACATGATTATGATTGGTTGTTGTTTGGTAGAGTGCGGCCTCCGTCCATACGACACGAATCACACCCACAGCGACCCCCCCCCACTGGCCAGGAGGTGAATCGATTCAGAAGATTTGCTGAATCAATATTGAAGTGGGGGGGGGGGGGGGGGTATTGCAATGCATCGATTAATCAATATTTTTACCCACCCCTACTGAGAAGGCAAACTGAAACAGCGAGAGTGGATACAAAGACTCTCAACCCACTGGTTATAATCAAACACAGTTGTGGGAAACCGGTGAATCTGATCAGGGCACTAGTGAAAGGAAATCAGATGTTGAAAAACTATTTTACTCAAGTTAAAAAAAAAAAAAAACACTTACTCTGGTTAACATCTACTTAAGAAAAATTAAAATTTATGGTCTATTAATCTACTCAAGCACAAATAAAAGAATAATTTACAGTAATTTTAAGTACGGAGTAGCTACTGAGGAGTTGTACAGTAAAATATGATATTTCCTTATTGACAAGAACAACAAGAGAATAGCTCTCCAAACAGGTTGTTCAGGTAAAGCCACATCTCTGATAAAGTAGAATACGCAATAAAATTAACAATTCATATTCGTAACAGCTGATGAGGAGAAAACGAAGCACTGAGGTGGGAGAACATATAGGGAAGCTTGCATTGCAAAATAGTGCCAAACTCACAGGCTTTCTGGGTGAAAAAATAAAACACTAACATTTTCTGTAGAGTGTACCTTTGAGGCAACATTGTGTTTTGGCCCAATTTTACCTTAAACTCACTAAACTGCATGGAGAAAGTGTACCCTTCTGTTAAGCTGTAAGGACAAGCTCCCCTGCTGAAACAACCAGCGACAATGCTCACTGGAGGTTAATGCCACAAGTACTGCCAAGTACCTCATGCAACCAAACTTCAAAAATAACAAAATATCCCTTTAACATAATGTTAACCATCCAAAAAAAAACTTTATTTTGAAGTCTTTGGTAACATGTAAATGGTTAACAAAGTTAATTGTTTAACAAACTGATCCTATTACAACATATTCTACAGCCATACAAAAAAACAATGAAAAAAGTGATACTACAATGAGATTATATATTCAACTGGAATTACAATGCAGAATTTAAAGATAAAAATAAATTGTCTTGCATTCATACGTTGAGTTAAGATAAACTAAAAAATGAGAAATATCTAGGGTTTTGTTGTCTGTCTAAAGTAAACCAGAGAAGTCTAGTGGCTTCAACTTGAACAATGAACAAGACATTTAAAATGGATCAAATGTGTAGATTAGTTTCTAAGTTTAATACCATTATTGCCAATGATATAATCACTGTCATTATTCACAGAGGCAGTAGCCACAGCTGCACCATCCTCATCATCAGAATCACAACCAACATTGTCACTGTTTCATCAGGTAATTAACAAAATGTGTTTCTTTGGCCGCCACATAGCTTGAATTTTGTGACTGGATTTGAGCTACTGAAAGAAAATAGCTATCCATCCATTGGTCCGTCTAGAAAGGGAAAGAGGAAATCACATGAGGCCTCAGAGCAGCTTCTGTACAGTCCTACACTCTTCTCCTGTCCGGGCAGCCTCTCTCTGAGTTAGACTGAGTGGCCTTGCTCCAGCATGTTGAATAATGAATAAGAGGCTGATATCCTGTGACGGAGACTGGGAGAGAGCACTTCCTCCCTGGGCCAGAGTGGGGCTTGAATACCCGTGAATAATACATGGCCAAAAGTGGGTCTGGTGAAATGACTCAATACTGGGAGTCAAGTGCGAGATTATCTTTCCACGGTTATGAAAATATTGCAGGCTTCGTAACACAATAGGAGAGGTGAGAAGACGATTGTAAGAAGGAAGCTTGCAGCGGCTGCTCTGTGTAATTTTTCTTGCTAAAACACTGTTCTGAAAACCTTCGCTGCTCATAAAATACATGTACAAAAAGAATCTGTTCGGTCAGGAACACTCTTGTCATATATTTAACCAATTTAATGCAAAAGATGCTCCCTGGGTTGGTCAAGCAGCATGCTCTGACTTTCCAGGGAGCACATGGCTAGAAATCCCAATATGGATAGATACATTTATGACATTGTGTATTAAATACAATAATATTTGCATATTTGCAACAAGCTTTATGCTATAAAGGAGATGGCTGGGGTGGAGGACATTATTGTTTGCCAGCAGCAGCATTGTGATGTATCAGCATTAATGCAAGCAGGGATTAATGAGAAGTACATTATGTTTAAATACACCACTGTGTAGAGAGAAAGAGCTGTGATTGGCTGTGGGAGTGGGGAGGCAATAATTAGGATCAGCTGGCCATCACCTGATCACAGCATGGCTACCACATCTTGCATGAACAAACGCTAGGCTTCATTTATAAGGTGCACAACATATTGTCCAAGTCTGAAAACAGGCAAAAGACTTGAGTTTTTATTACTTTTTATAGAAAAGACCAAGAAAAGCACCTCTGATCAGAACAGAATCTGCAGCTCCACAGTCCTTTATTTCTCTTACTTCCCTTATTCCATGTTTCATCATGGGATTTAGTTTCAAGAATGTGGAAAACTAATAATCACGGCACCTGTCTTTTCAAACAAAAATAAATCTTCCTGGACAGAATTATGATATATTTACCTCTCTTTACACAGTTGTCAATTTGCACATTCAGAAATGGATTTTCAGCCTCCCGCAAGACCAACCATGGGGCCCCCCGTCTCTCCCTGGGCCAAGTCAGCCTCCAAGAAAGCTGGAAACCGCAGGCTCTCGCTCGGCCCGAGCTCTCCCAGCTAACCGCTAATCCATGTGTTTGATACATTAGACGCTCTGCTTGGCTTTGTTCTGCGGGGATGTTCTGTCCCCTCTCCTGCCAAGGCTTCCTTCTTCTCTCGACTATCTCCCCAGCTTGTGCTCCCTCCTGCTCCTGCAGCAGTCCAGAGGATTACGCCGAAGTCCATGGGATTTATCTAATTGTGTTTAATTAGGGCTGGGTCAGGACACAGGCACAAAGCTCTGGCTGCTGGAATCGAGGAAGCAGACACTGTGGAGTAACCCCTCAGAAATCTAAGAGGCTGGCAGGCCTGAGCACGAGGAGAGAGAGAGAGGGACGAGAGGATAAATAAATAGATTGAGAGCGAGGAGAAAAAGAGAGAGTGATAGAGGGCAGAGGGAGGTGGAAGAGAGGAATCAGTGCGGCGACAACAGTGTCTGTGTTGAATTCCCCCAAGGAGAAATCGATTGCCACGCGCCTCGCTGTTCCCCAGACCTCTGCTCCACCATGCTTCTCGACATGACACCGTGCTGTGGGGAGCCGTAACTCACTGCGCCCTTGGTTGGGGCTTAAGCGGATTGTGGGTCAGGAAGTCTTCCCTTTGGCATGATGCACTGTATCCCTGCTAAAATAAATTCTCCACTGAAGAGCATTAACAGCAAGCGGCCTCTTGCTCTTGTCTGCTGAGGACTACCAAGGGCTTAGAGGAAGACAAAGGCACAGAGGGGGCGCAAGAGGAAAGCGCCAGTTTCTTTGATTTTCATCGACTGAAGACCAAGTCCACTGAGAGTGTTTAACACGTACTATATATGGGTTACTTTGGCTCTTTTTTGTCATGTTACAGTCCACTCATAAGCAGTGTACAGACAGAAAAATCCAAGAAAGAAGTCACCTTTTATTGGTCCTCTACATAGTATAATCAAATGTTAGGCAAATCTAAAATGCAAGCTTAGGCAGGGACTCAAGTGCTTAATGAATCTCCTCTTTCATCAAAAAGAGCGTACGCATCATTTTTTCCATCCAATAGTTCCACAAACTGCTGTTGATATTGGATTGCAACCCATGAGCAAATTCAGCGATACATCAAAGAGAAATGTTTATCCTCGTAAAGGAGCTGTCACGTTAACTCTGCAGAGTGATTTCTCCTGTTGCAGACAAAATGAATCTGGTCGCCTCATAATGAGCCCTTATTACAGCATTGTGTTTGTGTTGGGGCAAAACAAATTGTTATTCCTGCGGGGAGGGCTGGGGAAAAAAGAATCCGTATGTAATTTGTGTACCACGGCATTGTCATCAGGAGTTACTGTAAAAGCAAGCGGCGTCTGAAATGTGAGCTGTTGACACGAACGCATACAAACGAACACACAAAAACACAAAAGTATGCAATAGCAAAGCCACACAAAAAGGAGTTCTGGGGCCCATAAAGGCACACTGATGGAGCGGGAGTTGTAAATGAAATGTAATGAAACGCTGCTGCCTGCTGTTGTCTGGATTACCTTCATCACAATGAGATCCAAGCCTTCACGAGACAACCAACCAACTGACAAATCTACTGTTGTGGTATGGCACAAAATGATTACACTGTTTGTGAATGTGTGCAAATGTGTGTCTTTAAGGATGTTAAACAGTAGATCAAGAGTGTTTATAACATTCAAAATGATGTCATTTTTAGGTTTAGGGTTCAGAAGATGGTAAAAAAAAAAAAGGCTATATGGTACTGCAGCTAAAGAGGCTCTTTACCTGGACCGTATCATATAAAGTTTAATGATACAATAGTCACATCACAGGATGAGCACTGACAAGCATACAACCTGTAAAAATTTATGTGGCAACTTTTGAGCTTCTTAAGCAGGACAAAACTCCTGACTGTCTTGACTTGTGTGGCTGATTGAGAAAAGTCCACCTGGTGTCACATTAAACATGAGCTTTACAAGATCAGAGTGAACTGACCGCTGTGCATGTTGAGTCTGCATGCCACTACTGTAAATAAGCACAAGATGCTGCTACTGGTGCGGATGTTTCATTTGGGTACTCAAATTAGATGCTGAGTTACACAAGGTGGCTTTTCAGTGTGTTTACCAGCAGCACCTTATCCCGGTCATCGCTTTGACCCGTATACACAGTGTTAGCTGGCGTATTGCCAATGCAATCTCAAAATGAGTAATAGGGTTGTCACCATGATAAGAAAAAGCAAAAAGTATGGACAGCTGTTTTGATACCACAGCAATAAACACAGAGGCCTTGGGCCCCCAATAATGTGTAATTGAAAAGTGGAAAAATCTGATGTTTAAAAATAAAGTGTCCAAGTACAATAACTGCAGTACCTAAAGCGGCCACTTGAGGCTGGTTTCAAAAACCCTGGAAGTCTACTAAACATCCATATTAAAGTTGCCAATGGTGACAACAGAAACAAACATGTTTTGAGGCTGGTTAAAAATGGGTATGGTCTGAAGAGTTATCAATATATCGCTACACACTGTGTATGTATGACTTATTTTTTACCTCATTCTTTTCATATTTATAAGACTAAAAACCAGTTCAAACCAAAGATTGACGATGCAGTGAGACACTTTTAGAACATTGTTTTACCTCATTGAGATGGCCATTGCTGCCGATGGTTGAAGCTGTCTGAACTAGCTTGCAGTAAGCTGTTTAATGCTGTTGCACCTTTGGTGTCAGGCCTGCCAATTAATTGGCTGGGACCCTGAACAACCCAGTGAATAGGCCCTCCCCGCTTGTGATTTATTGACGATATCATATCATTTTTGTCACTTGTTGCCCATCTGGCCACTTTTAACCTATTATTGCTATCTATACCTCATTCCCACTGTTTTAGCTGCCTATTTTTGCCACTTTTTGCCACTTTTAACCCATTTTGCCACTCTGTTACCACTTTTCACCTTCAATTTTTTCCCCATTAACCCATTTTTCCCAATTGTTTCCTTTTTTGCCTCTTTTTGCAATTATTCAATTATTTTTACCATAAAGTTATTTCAGTTCCCTCTCTAGCATCCTGATGTTTGTGCACATCATGGCCAATGTGACTATGGTGTTGTGATTTTTTTTAAAGAAGAAAAATAGTCAAATGTATATTGTGTATCGCAATGAAGCTAAAATCACTTGTTTTGAAAAGTAATAACACTGACGCATTTTTAAAAGAGAAAATTAATTTGATAAAATAATGTGGTAAATTATAGAAATAATCAGAGCTACCTTTTTTTAACTTATCACAGGGCATGGGAAATCAACATAAAATTTAACACGTTATAAGACATTTTCAAGACCCTATTCACACATTTTAAGATTATATCGCATCTTCAATTTATAATCCATTACATTAAGGGAATATTATGGTATTTTTGAAGTTGGGTTGTATGATGTTCTTGGCAATAGTGGTGGCATAAGCCTCCAGAGAATTCAGTGTGTACTGCCCCTTTAAACAGATTGTGCAGGGGGCACCAGCCAGGAAGCTATGCTATACAGCACTACAGATGGGTACAGTTTCTCAGCCTAATTTAGCGAGTTGTGGGTAAAAATGGGCCAAAAACAATGCTGGCTCAATTGTACTCAATAATGAAAACATTTTGCAGGGTTTTATTGTTCACCCAGAAAGCATCAGTGTCTGGCACCACATTTCGAGGCAGCCTTCAGCATATCATCAACTCTTGATCAGCTGTTTGGGAATGCAGGCTTTATCTTGCTAGCTAGAGGTGCAGCGGCACTCTTAGGACGCCTGGACAGCTCAGGACTACGTTGGACCTGGTGGAGCTTTTAGAGATTTGACTGTTAAGTGCACATATGAACATTATAACACACTAAATAAATGCAGTGTGACTTTCTTTATGTTTCCATTTCACAATTTAAAGTCTAAGTGTTAAAGCAAGAAAATGACTGCAATATCAGCCTTTACTAGTCGCATACAGCCTTAGTATTATGTAACTGATCATGTTAAAAAGTCTAAATGCCAAATAACTCAACTGAAAGAACTGCTGCAGACAGATCATTCAGTTCATCTCTTTATGATGTCCATCATAACCAATGTTTTGATCAGTAACAGAGAGACAGATGGCCAGTGATAGCCAGTTCTATGAGCTCCATTTGACTCCCACAATTACCCAGTGGGTCTTAATGATGGTGACCAAGTACAGTATTCAGGGAACTCTGCAGAACTCACAAATGCTTCACTGTACAATTATTCAAATCACTGCCGAACAAGAGCAATGGATGAAATTGCTGGAATTGAGTAATTGCAGGGGCAGCCAGTGGTGACTCAAAATGCCACAAGCTGAGTGATTAAGTAATAGCCTTGTATCCACGGTAACCTTTCTGAAGTAAAGTATAATCTTTATAATATGGCCCTGTCTGAATGGAGTGAAAAAGCAGATGAGATGAAACCTCTTTATGGACAGAAGAACATCACAGAAGAGCTTCACTTAGTGTGCTTTTACCCTATTGCAATAAGCATATATATGTAAACTATTTTAATGTAAGACATTGGTTAGTGCTGTTGCCTTACAGCGAGAAGGTCCCTGGTTCCCCTCCTGGTCAGGGCCTTGCTGTGTGGAGTTTGTATGTTCTCCCGGTGCATACGTGGGTTCTGTCTGGTTAGTCCTGCTTCCTCCCACCACCAAAGACATGCTTGTTAGGTTAATTGGTGACTCTAGATTGGCTGTAGGTGTGAGTGTGCCTGGTTGCCTGTCTCTATATGTCAGCCCCCCAATGCCCCCCCAAACTCCCTGCCATCCCCCCCCCCCCCCCCCCCCACGGGATAAGTGGTAGATGGATGGATGGATTATTTGCATTAAGTCAGATAGTGGGGCTTAATGTATTAAGATATGTGACTTGATACCTTCACTGCTCTGAACCCCCCCACCTTTTTTTCTCAACTTCGCTGACACCTGCATGTATAATATCATAGAGAGGAAATGGCAAAAACGTCAGAGTGAGGTTTTGTCACATGGAAGCAGAGATGGAGGAGATGAATAAAACTTTATTATTCATCACAAGGTTGACGGGGTGAACCACTGAACACAATATATCCATTTGCATCAGCCCAACAACTCAGTCCTCTGTCATCCTCTGCATTAAGAATTGAGCTCTATCAGCTCTTCAAATCTCTGCATCCTGAAGAGAACACTCTGTCTTTACTTGATTTGAACTTTGTATGAGAACTTTGGCTCTCTGTGTGCCTTGAGGTATTGAGCATGAAATTACAAGCTAATTTTTCAATTGATTTGGTGTTTAATGTCAAAACTGAAAGCCTTGATAGACATTATACTTCTGTTTGGTGAGTTTATTGAGTAGATATGAAGAGAACGGCAGTCTATAAAGGGACATAATGAGTTTACTTTTAGCCACTCTTTAATATTTCAAACCAAAACAGATTTATTTTTATAACCTGACAGTATCATTGTTTTTATCTTTTGTGTATTTAGTTACTTTTCTAAATGTCAGAATAGTATGTATTTAACAAAATTCTGTTCAATTTTCATTTTTAACTATAAGTTTTCTTTGAAAACTCACATTTTAACCATTATATGACATACACAATTGAATATAATCTTTTTAATGTCTGTGTTCAACAATTGATATAATAATAAAAAAAAGAAATCCCTAAACATGATGAAAAATTACCTGCTAGCTTTGTTAGTTTAACACTGTAGAAAAGTCTAAAACTCAACCAAACGAAATGTAAACCAGTGTTCAAGCAGAACAACTCTTTCATGTCTATTCATTAATAATCACTAACTCACGTGTTTCCCTCTCCCCGCTCTGTTTTCCTGCTCTGGTAATCTGCTGGTATGGGCGTCTACTCACCTAAGTTCTGAGCCATTACCATTTTGCCATGACCTCTCTCGATCCAGTCCTCCTGCTGCTGTCATTTTAAAATCTGTTCTCCTCTCCTCTGCAGTCAGTCTGTTGTTTCAGTGTGACCGCTGCAACCCTCCTCCACCCCAGCCATCTCCCTTACTTCTCATGTGTGTCCAGGTCCAGCTCCTCTGTGGCATCCTCCAAGTAGTCTCATCAGTGTCTGGGTTGAGTTCCCTGGAAATCTGCTCCTCAGAAGTCTTATCTAATCCCACTTCTTCTATCACCACCACCACTGTCTAGACTCCATAGGGGTATCCTATCCTGCCGTCAGTTCCCCGACCCCCTCAGATGCATAAAGACATCAAGGTGGAGTCTATTCACCAAAGACAATCCAAAATTCTAAACATTTTCAAACTTGAAAAATAAATTATTGCTAACTTGTATTAAGTCTCCCCTTACTGAAATAGGATAATAACGTATTCCAGATGTTGGAAGAGTTAATTAAAAATATACCTCCGTTACTTATTTATCTGCTAACAAAGGTGTTATATTCTATGACAGTTAATGCTTTAGGCATTTTAAGATAACATTAACTTTGAGTAGGACTGGGCATTATTTTTTTCTTTCTTCAATGAAAAATAATTTTGGAAAATTAAGGTTTTAAAAACTCAAACTTTAGGCCCTTGAACTTACAATATAATTACAGTGCATTCAGAAAGCAGCCAGGCCCTGTTCACATTTTTGTTTTTCCTATGTTGCAGTCTCATGCTACAGTTTTTCATTGATCTAAACTCAGTTACCCATATCGGCAGAGTGAAAACAGAATTATATATATATTTTTGCAAATATATGAAAAAATGAAAAACTGAAATGTGAAATTGGCATAAGTATTCAGACTCTTCACAAAAACACTTGAAATTAAGGTCAGGTTCCTCTCTTGACATTTTGCTGATATGTTTTAACACCTTAATTGGAGTACACCCAAGTTAAACTAAATTGATTGGCCATGATTTGGAAAGGCACACACCAAGGAGGCCTCACAGCTGACAAGGCATATCAGAGCAAAAACCAAGTCATGAGGTCAAAAGAACTGCCTGGAGAGCTCAGAGACAGGATTGCTGGTAGGCAGAGATCTGGGGAAGGCTACAAAAAACTTCTGCTGCACTGAAGGTTCCCAATAACTCAGTGGCCTCCATAATTCTCAAACAGAAGAAGTTTGGAACAACCAGGACTCCATTAGCGATCGGGGCAGGAGGACCTTAGTAAGAGAGGTGACCAAGAGCCCAATGGTCACTGTTTTTACTGTGCAGACTTTCTTTCAGTACTAACCTTAACCAAGGAGCTTGCAATGAACATGGTAAGACTTTGCATAAAGGTAGTATTGCCACAAGTTAAATGCATTTGTTAAATTTTCATTTGTATGTCTTGATCTTTTCAGTTCATTAGTAAAATGTCATATGTTGTGATTCTTTGAAAATACTTGTTTATAAAATACCTGGTTCTTAGAAAATAGCTGCAGTAGTAGTAGTAGAAGATTTGCTCATGTTTGGGTCGTACATTTTGAGTACTTAAAATCAGATATAAATAATTCGAATAACAATTCAAAGAGAAAGCAGAAAACAAAGAATTCCTAAAAACAATAAAAGAACTGAAAACTGGATCAATCAGAGTAAGAGAATGGCCTGTTGTAAAAGTCACTTCTGCAGACTGGTAATATGAAGCTGCATTGTCCTGACTGTATGAGGTAAAAGTGGGACACAGCCACACTTAAATTAGAGGGAGGCACAGGAGCTGCATGTGTGCACATAACATTGAGGCTGGTTGCCTAGTCACAGCGGAACACCGCGCTGCATCCTGGTCCCAGAGAGCGGACTGGAGATGCTGACTCAGCTGAATCCCTCAGCTGCAGGCTGGAATTGGCCCCCAGGAGCACAATGTCTGACCCACATAACTCAACGCTGGGTACAGTACTGTACCAGCATACATGAAGTTTCACAACACTTTATACTTTGAATGTAACTTACACTTCTGGTGACATTTTGTCCTGACTTACCTGCTGTTAGGCACTCAGAGCAGGTGGAAACATGATTATATGCTTTACTTAACTGTCCTCAAATGGCTCCTGAACCTGTGAGGACATTGAAACACAGAAAGAATAATTATTTAATTTTAGAGTTGCATTTTGATAGTGCTCTTACAGAGACAGATGAACAGACACCTCTAAAGGAGATGTGAGGATGGTGTTAACTTTGCTGACATAGCTGGACATGCAGATTTACCCTTAATCAAAGGTAAGGCAACATAGCATTAGCAAAGTTTGCTGTAGAACTTATGTCAGATATATTGTGCAGTATATCACCTTGCAGCACATTTGCTTCATAACGTTGCAGAAACATTTACTAAATCCTATCTGCCCACTCTCATGGTCAGTCCTCGGTAGTGGTGGTGACTCTTCCTCTCTCTCACTGTCAGCAGTAAACTAGATGAGAGGTAGCAGCTGCAGCAGAGCAGCTGCAAGGCAGTTTTTTACATTTAAGTTGTGTTGTAACAAAGCTAGGCTGTTATTGCGTAGAACTCATTCATAATGTATATATTAGGTTAGATAACAGATCATAAATCAACAAATTCATTCATAAACTTGGAAAGTGGTTAAATGTTGTGTTTTCTGTTGCCACGCTGCCAGCTTACCTGTGTCATCTCTAAATTAAGGTGCGAGCTCAAAAAAAATAATTAAAAAGAAAAAAGCTTACATCTTTTTAAAAAATATATCTTTGTCACCACCTCCTCTCCTTTAATTATCCATATTTTTCTTTTTATCACTGTCTGGACTTTACTGTAATGCTCCCCACAATGCTAACAACAGATATGAAATGGGAGAAATATGAGCCATGAAGATGCTGTTTTAAGAGGCATGATGACCATCTTCTCTGTCTTCAGTGCACCTTGAGAGGCAGAGAATTGCAGGGTACTGTAACCTGGCAACAGGTTCTCCACTGATGGTGTGCTTTAGTGAAAATATATATATAAATTTACTTGTCTGACAGAATAGAGATAGTAAGGTCAGCTCACTCACTTGTACTGAAAAAACTGTGAATTGCTTGATTAACCAAAAACTGGCAGGTAAGGAACTTCATGTTGAAGACTCTTTCAGAGACAATAGAGAGAGAGAACGGAGACTGAAACAGGAAACTTGAAGGAGGCTCGCTGTTTAGGCACAAAAGTGTCCATAGATACTCTGTGGCCAAGAAGAGCAGTTTTACATTGAGTGGGTTTTCAGATTTGTGCTCCCTATGCTCCATTCCTCTGATGGAGAAACTATCCACATTATTCAAGCACTACATTGGTGAGGTGCTCGCTTTTGTCTGAGATTGATCTGCTTCAGGGCCATTTATCATGTTGCCAGGTGGAGCACAGAGAACTCTAGTTTCAAATTGGGATAATAAGGCTCAGTTTCTTTTGGTCTTGCCAATAAATATGGGATAAAAGCTTTATTTAAACAATACACTTTATTGACCAGTGTTTGGTAATAAGGCAGCCCTTAAGGGGGTTTAAACAGGACAGCTAGCTGGAGCCCAGACAAACTGAGGACCCATGGAGGTCACCAAAATCATGGTCCACTGTAAAGTCAAGCTGTGATAACTAGATTTTATTTCTAACCTAAAAAAAATAACCACTTACGTTGATAGCATTTTTTTATGTTAACTCCTTGTCTGAAAACAGAATTACCCTTTACTGAGTAATGTAAACAATGTGGATGGGCTCACTGATGTAAATGATTGGGAAAGTAATGTCAGACTTCATCACAAAGCCATAACGAGCACATACATCATATAGCCAGAAATAAAATTAAGTAAAAAAAACTGAAACTTGAATGCAAAAGAAGTGAATGGTTATATAAAGTCACAAAAATGTCTGAAAAGCGGCAAAAATGGGTTTCAGTGGCATAAAATTGGTGATAAAGTGGCAAGAAAGGGTTTAAGTGGCAAACAGTGACAAAAATGGTTTGAAAGGTGCAAAATAGAGCAAGAAGTGGCTTCTAAGGTTAAAATAGGCTAAAAAAAATTCCTGGATCCAGACGGTGATCACTCCCAAAATCTAATCAGTTCTTTCCATATGACATTTGTGACATTTCTGAATTTCATCAAAATCTGTCCATAACTTTTTGAGTTATGTTACTAACAAAACAACTAACAAACCCTGTCGATCACATAACCTCTTTGGCTGCGGTAATAAATAATTTCAACATCTTAACCCAATAATAGTTTTACATACTTCAGCTGCATAATGAGGTAACTGTTAGTCAGGATGCTAGCACCAATGCTACAACACACATAGATTCGCATCATAAATCACAGCAGGGGGAGGGCCCATTCTCGGAGTTTGTCAGGGTCAACTCTGTGGGCAGACCTGAATACAACAGTTTCCTAAAAAGCTGGCACAGTGTGTAAAATGTAAATCAAAACAGAAAGTGATGATTTACAAAGCCTTGAAATGTAATTATTTATCATCTTGAAGACATGTCAAATGTTAAATCTGAGATCATTACCTCCGCCAAGGAGGTTATGTGATCGGCAGGGTTTGTTAGTTGGTTAGTTAGTTAGTTAGTTAGTTTGTTTGTTAGCAACATAACTCATAAAGGCATGGACGGATTTTGATGAAATTTTCAGGAAATGTCACAAATGGCAAAAGGAAGAACTGATTAGATTTTGGGATTGATCCGGATCACCGTCTGGATCCAGGAATTTTTTTAAAGGATTCTGTACTATTGGGAGATAGGGCTAATGGCGGAGGTCTGCGCTCTCTGATGCTTTTCTAGTTTTTAAATATTATATGCCCAGTCTGAATTGGATGGCAACAAAACAGTTGGGACAGTATTTTTTAACCTCTCTGCTGCATCACTTTTTCTTTTCATAACATTTTGTAAGCATGTAGGAGCTTTTGTTATTGTAACCCCTTTTTCGTTAATGCTGAATTTTAAATGCTTAACGATTCCTTTGTCTCACTTTCCTCTTCATACTGCTCCAGTAGTCCTGATTTGATGAAAGTCAGGGCTGCGAGTTTGCGAGTTTTGCACCTGGACTACATTTCTCTGCAGACATCCCACACAACACCTCAACTTTTTTGAAAACTGTGTTGTAATTTAATCCCAAAGCTGTCGATTCTTTTCATCGAGACATATGTGTAATTCCTTCTTTCCACAGAGGGTTGTTAATTAATGCGGTTCTTATTTCCTCTTTGGTGGTCTTCAGCGTGGTGTTATTCGGATTATGTTGTTCTTTCTTCCTTCTGATCAATTATTCAAGGTGTTTCTTGAGCAGTGAGTAAACAGTAAACAGGATCCTGATCTATTGAGATAACATGACCTCCATTATGTTATCATGAAGGCCATTGATTGGTGGGGAAATCGTTAGCTACTTTCTCCGTTTAATAGGCAGCATGATTGTGAATGGAGAGGTAAGGAGATCAACTAGCCCCTGCAGCTTCCAATCAATACACACAACACAACACAACACTGTAACCAAAGATCAAAAACCAAACAGTTCTGAGGTTTAGTTTTACAAACTAATGTGGATGGTAAATGAGCAGAGTGAACATGATGAGTGAAAAATTGTCTAGTTTATTAAGGGTCATGAGTTTCACTGTTTCTTTTCTAGAGTATGAGAGCTTGTGCGTACTTTTCCATGCCAAGTTTAATCAGAGTTCTTGTATAAATGGTCGCCTGGAGTCTGTACAGGAAACTTTGTCTTAATTGTTTAAACTAACACTGGCTGACCTGTGGTGTGTTCTCCATGGCTTACAATAGGCACACAGGCGGCTGGCTCTATTTTGTTGTCAAATACAGGAAGGCAGCGAGGAGAAAAAAACACCCTGAACTTGTATCAGTGGAGAGAGAGAGGACACTTGGTATTATTAATAGTAACAGACCCATGACAGTGAACAGAGAGGAGCCTGTGTGAGCTGCCTTTTATTTCAACCACCCTCCCATATGCCCCACAGCACCCCACCACCACTTCCCTCCACCCCAGCATCTTATGAAATATGTACAAGGCAAACAGAGGTGGGGTTGATGCGCAGACCTTCCTCCTCTATGACTAACCGCTACACGTCCAGTACCATTACTTATTTATAAGGCATGCCGTGTAAGTGCCAGAGTGGCCTCGCTCGCTTCCCTCCACGCCATAAGGGCACTTTCATAACACCCTGTTTACATTTCAACCACCAAGAGAGGAGCGATAACAAAAAAGGATCCCCAATTAGTTACAGTGTCCAGAGCACAGCCAGACACCGGCGACTGCAACACTTATGATAAATATTTGTAATGTGTCTTAGAAGCCATTGCTGGTCATCGTCCAGGGTTATTGGAGGAGATGAGTTAAAGACTTTTCCAGTGGATCTCCACTGGATTTCAAACTACAGAGAGGGAGAACTATAAAACAGTGAGACCTTAGTTCTAACAGAGCAGTTGTGAATCTATTAAAAGACTAGTTCATACTTTTAAGTTGCTTTATTTTTTTACATATTCATGTTTTAGCCTTTTCTTGATTGTTTTAAACCCTTTGTTCTCAGCTGGTGCACGGGAACCCTAAAGTGGGTTGCATAGCCATTGTCGGTGCATTGCAAATATGTGCCTGGAAAAAGATATGTGACAAAACATCTATGTAGTGATTTTAATTGGAAGGAAATTTTTTCTATGTCTTTATTCTGTTACAGCTGTTGCTCTATCTCAAGCCCAAACTGAACAATGCCAGATGGACTGGTGATTGGATGACGATTATCTTTGTCGCATTCATTACGGGCCAATCAGAGCCACAAGACAAAATGAAGTAGTACACATGCACAGCTCCAGTACTATCCACAGCTCTAAAGGCTAGCAATGTAGTAAATTATGAACAGCAGAGCCTCTCTGTAAATAAAATTCATGCCCAAGCTGGTCGAGAGACGCGTAAAAGTCTTCTCTGCCAAGACGAGCTTTTGGAGTGGCTTTTTGCTCTTGCTTCGGCAAAGAAATGTTGTCTAGTTCTGACCGCTGTGGCTACATCTAAGCTAATCAGCAATGACAAGTCCACCCAAACCTTGTTTTAAGTAAATATATGAATCCAATGTTGAAATCTGTGTTGAAATCAGTAAAAAAAAAGAAAAAGAACAAAGAAAAAAAAAAGCACATTTGCTCTCTTATTATGATGTGTCCAAGGTCAGCTCAGTAAAAACGACTATGAGATGAATGTAAATAAAATGTCAACATGTGTTCATATTAGGGCTGGGCAATTAATCGAAAATTAAATAAAATCACGATATGGCCTGCCGCAATTTTCAAATTACAGAAGGTGCAGTATTTCTTTGACCTGAAATTTGTGTCAAAATAGCAGATTTAAATTCCTTTTTTTTTGTAGCAGGGATGATATGCATCATGCAAACACTTAAGTGCCAATTTGAAAAAAAAAAACAATTTGCAATACAAGTGCCAATGATCAGAATTAGATATTTTTAAAGAATTTTTCAGCGCTTGTAGAGAAATAAGAGTTAAGAAATAATCACATATTAAATCGCATTGAAGAACAAAATTGCAAATATATTATTTTCCAGAATCGTTCAGCCCTAATTTAAATCGTACATCAAGAAAATGAAAATTATGTTTTTGATAAGAAACTTTAATTACAGCAGTGAAGATAAGGATATTTTTTATTGTTTCAGCAATATACAGTGTAATATTGAATGTCAATGTGATATTTCATTTTTTTTTTTTAATTGATTTGCAAACTTTTTTTGTGTTGTTTTTATCTTGTCATTATGGGGTACTGTGTATAGATTATAGAGAATAAAAATGTTTTTTTTTTCACTGTAGCATCAGGCTGCAACATAACAAAAGAGAAAAAAGTAGGGGTCTGAATACTCTCTGAATGTTCTGTAAAAAAGATATCAGATGGAGTCATGGCCTATTTAACTCGAGCTCTACACGTCATTTTGTCTTTGCAACAAAGAATGGAAAAGGATGAGTGATGGTGTCAATAAAGACACAGATCAATATGGAGTATCAATGATGGTATCATTATCAACCATTTAAAAAAAATTAGCTCCATCCCCTGATGCCAGACCATTTGAACCACTGGCTTAAAGCAAAGGAAAATATCCCATGGTCTGATTTTTTATATTTTCTTTAAAGAGCCAGAGATTTGTCCACAATTCAAGAATAACCACTCTGCACGGTTTAAAATCATTTCATAATTCCATTCATTTCTGTCCATTTAATGATTTAAACAGACGTCGGCCACATTGAAAGGAATGATGGGCGCTCAATAGCTGGATTAGATTCTGTTGATGTACATGGAATTGAATAATAATTAAAACCTATTCTGACAACATCATTATGGATAAATCAATGAGCACAGCAAAGCATCATGCGGCATGAATAGGTTGCAGATTTCCACAGAAAATTTGGTGTATGTGGGAGCTTTGGATTGTGGCTTTTAAGGGGAAAAATGAAAACACACTTTGCCACTTGCTTGGAAGTAAGTGGGAGGATCCATTGTCAGCAAGTAAACAAAGCAGTGTGACAAGCCAATACCCCACACTCCCATCCCCCCAACACACACACACACACACAGTTTTTATAAGACAACAAAGAATCAGATCAAATCTGGATTAAGAATAAGATGCCTGTGGCATTTTACAAGCACCTTATAACTGTATGGATTGAAAGCTTCGCCAGTGTGCTAACCAAGGGAAACCAGCTGGTCTAATTGTAGTCTGCTGTGTGATATTATTTATTCTCCTTGAACCATACAGCTCAATGGATCTTTTGAAAATAAAGTCCGATTTTCTCATGTCCTCCTCCATAGCTGAAAGCTCATGAACCAAAAACCATTGTAAAACAAAACTGTCAAAAGTGAAAGATGATGTGGTAAAAATGTGTAGAGTATAACTCATGACAAAATGTGGAAAGTTCAGTATAATATATATTATGTCTGAGTTAAATTATAGATGTTTCACATGTATTTCCCACATACAGTAATCAGCCTGCTTCAGTGTATTGTGAAAGCTAAGCATCCTCCCTCCCTTATGGCAATGTAGGTCATATTTTACTCCAACTCTGCCTCTCCAGTGTCTCAGCATGAGTCTAGCTCTGCCCCAACTCTGGATGCCACCAAACACAGAGCTGGCACTTCCTCTAGGGACTCACACACAGAGACATTCCGACAGAAACAGAGCCAGGCAAACCTCAGACATATTACCATACTGCTCCACTGTCTGGGATCTCCACTCTATCCCCAAACCACCATCCTGTGCCACGCCTCGTGGATGCAGCCTCAGGCCGGCCCTGCCCAGCTGTGTGTGATCCAGTCCAGACCTGGCTGACACACGTCCACTGTCCGTCCCATCCATCCTTCTTCACATCTCCGACACTCTCTCATCACTTGTCTCCGGATGGATGGGGGCTTGGGATTGACGGCGGGTTTGCCGCCTCCGTCCTTGCCATCGCCATCTGCTTGGTGAGCTTGAGGAAAGCGAGACGAACGGTTGCATGCGTCTGCCAGCTAGCCTTGCCGAGGGGCCACTGTGTCCAAAAACTCTGCGCCGTGCCACAGAACCTTAACTCACTGTCACAGGGCCGTCCAATGTGATTGATCTGGTCCATTTAGTCTGAGCGGCCAAGTCCAGAGGAGGCCTGGTGCTCCTGTAGCCCCTCCAGCCCCCTTCAGCCGACTCTAGTCCTGACATCCCGACGAGCACAACACAAACACTAGAGCCCTGCCAGCTGGCCCACAGGCCTGACATGCTCTGTCTGCTTTTTAGTTAACACGCCGCAGGCCTAAAACCAGGCTTACATGGCTGTCCACAGCACAGTCCTTCTGCCTGTCATATTGAGGAGTAATTGAAGTCAATTTAATCAGAGTAAATGCCCATATTGTGGTATGATGATGCTGGAAAACCCCATGTCTCAGCATGCTTGTCAAATTTCTAATAGACAAAATCCCGTAACACCTTTTAAAAGCCATGTTCTCTTTAAAAGCCCTGACAAGTATTTCTTTCAAATTCAAAAAACTTTATTCGTCCTAGGAGGGCTATTCAAGGCCTTTAGAGTAGCAGCGTTACTAAAAGCAAAGAGCGGAAGTCTAACAAAACAAAAAATCTCAATCGCAAGTATAAATATATAAAGAAAAGAGAAGTTTTTAAAAACTATATACAGCATATGAATATCTATATACAAAAATGGACACTATAAACAGATTATTTTAAATATTTTAAATATTATTTTAGACATTGACAGTAACAGCATTAAATATATGAACCAAGCTGAACAATTACAGTAAAAAAATTGAGAAGAATGGTTGTAGTGCAAAGAGGAAAGATATCAACTTGAAATAAATATATAAACAGGGTAATGTGAAATGTACAAATAAAAAGTGAGAAAAGTGGTTGTAGTGCAGTAAAATAAAATAAGAATATATCAGTTAAAATATAAACAGGTAAGTGAAGTGAACTAGGTAAAAAAAGGTGTATTAGTGATTGCTGATGGTCATCAGAGAAACTCTGTGACTGCTGAGTAGTTAAAGAGTAACTGTGACTGTTGAGTGGTCATCAGAGAAACTCTGACTGTTGAGAAGTTATAAGGGTAACGGTGACTGCTGGGTAGTTGTAAGAGTTACTCTGTGACTGTTGAGTAGTCATAGGGGAAACTCTGTGACTGTTGAGTAGTTATAAGGAAAACTCTGTGACTGTTGAGTAGTTATAAGGAGAACTCTGTGACTGTTAAGTAGAAATAAGAGTAACTGTGTCTGCTGAGTAGTTAAAAAATACCTGAGACTGTTGAGTAGTTATAAAAGCAACTGTGACTGCTGAGTAGTTAAAGAGTAATTCTGTGACTGTTGAGTGGTCATCAATGTTGTTCTGTGACTGTTGAGTGGTTATAAGAGTAACTGTGACTGCTGAGTAGTTATTAGAGTAGCTATGACTGTTGAGTAGTTATAAGGGTAACTCCGTGACTGTTAAGAGGTAATAAGAGTTACTCTCTCACTGTTCAGTAGTTATAAGAGTAACTCTGTGACTGCTGAGTGGTCATCAGAGTTACTCTGTGACTGTAAAGTAATCATAAGGATAACTCTGTGACTGTTGAGTGGTAATAAGAGTAACTGTGACTGCTGAGTAGTTATACAAGTAACTCTCTGACCAATGAGTAGTTAAAACAGGGCTCTGTGACTATTGAGTAGTTATAAGAGTAACTCTGTGACTGTTTATTGGTCAACAGAGTCATTCTGTGATTGTTGAGAAGTTTTAAGATTACCTCTTTGATTGTTGAGTGGTCATCACAGTAACTCTGTGACTGTTGAGTGGTCATAAAAGTTACTCTGTGACTGTTGAGTGGTCATAAGAGTTACTCTGTGACTGTAAAGTAGTTATAAGGGTGACTCTGTGACTGTTGAGTGGTTATAAAAATAACTCTGACTGTTGAGTAGTTAAAAGAGTAACTCTGTGACTGCTGAGTAGTTATAAGAGTAACTGTAACTGTTGAGTAGTTATAAGAGTAAATGTGACTGTTGAGCAGTTTTAAGAGTAACTGTGACTGTTGAGTCGTCAACAGATTAACTCTGTGACTGCTGAGTAGTAATAAGAGTCACTCTGTGAATGTTGAGTGGTCAACAGAGTAACTCTGTGACTGTTTAATAGTCAACAGAGTATCTCTGTGACTGATAAGTGGTCTTCAGAGTTTCTCTGACTGTTGAGTAGTTATAAGGGTAACTCTGTGACTGTTAAGTGGTCAACAGGGTGACTGTGACTTTTAAGCAGTTAAAGAACGCAAAAAAGGTCTCTAGATGTGGACAGATACACTTTGGAAGAGTTTTTGGAGCAGGATAATTTGGAAAAATGTAGTATTTTATTTTATTGTGGAGCAGATAATCTTATGTCCTGAAGGTTAAATGTTCCAGCTCTATAAAATTGCTCTGATTGATGAAGCAGAGCTGTAAAGTACAAACTTTTCCACCAGAATATTCTGTAATCTTAATAAATGATATATTAAATGCATTGCAGAGGAAATTGAAGAGGTCATCAGTACACGTTTGTGCAGTTTCACTTTACATCCCTCATATTATTTCCTGTTCAGCGTATTTTCGTTTCCCTATCCCTTTTATTGGACGCTCTGTGCTCTGGTTTGGCTCATTCCAGGGAAGACATTTAAGTGGTGTTTAGTTACTATGAAAATGAGTTCCCTAGACACAGAGGTCACGGCCACAGCCCTTCATCCAGTTGCTATTTGTGTGTATTACATCACTTTAAAATCAGGCTAGTCCAAAGCACTGGCTGCTCAGTGCTCCCTTTTTAACAATCCGAGTGTTAGTTTTAGGGATCTACCCGTAGCAGGGCTTTAAGGTTTCCCTAAAAATTCCGACCACATCACACAGACCTATTTTTCTTTTTAGACTTCTGCCTGCTGCAGAGGAATCGATTCCCGAGCTGTTCCATTTCACTATGTAAACAGAAAGCTATTGTAGATTTAGAGTGTAAAAGTCATGTAAGGTTCTTGTGATTTGTTGGTATAGATGTGACATTTAGGTGAAACAGACCCTGCTTCAAAGCTTAAGGCACAGCTGAGATGCAGACCTTTTAGCCGGAGGATGCAGGGTAGAGCTTGACTCAATGTACTGCATGTACACTGTGGGAACACAGGGAAGTTGCTGCAAAAGTTGCGTGTCCTTTCACTTTAATATTTAACAAGAAGAGAGCTTTTTTCTCTAAAACTTTTTAGCATGCTTTTGGTCACTGCTTTTTTTCTCACTAAAGCCATCTTCTCTCGCTCTCTTTTCTCCCCTCTTTCTCTTTTTCACTGTTTGCTATTTCTGTATCACCTTTGCATCAGAGACAGGGTAAAAGGGACAAAGGAAAATGGTGTGGGTCTTTAAAAAAGAGCTTTAAAAAAGAGCCTTAAACTGAGCATGCAGATTATATTTAGAGTAAGACATTTCAATGCACTCTGGAAATTATGCACAAAAATGCATTTTTTAAATGCAGCAGGTTGCAGAAGAATCACAGTATGGTGTTACAACCAGAGAAAACTTCAAGGACCACCATGGGAACTTTACCAGAGGGCTTGGCTGGAAGGATTGTGGGAGTGCAGTGGTAGTAAAGGGACTTTTCTCATGTGAAAAGGCCAAACTGTCCATTAGAAAAACACACCACTACAAACAAAGAGCATCTGTGACCTGATAATGAGGAACTCTGAGTTTGAGCACTTTAAAAAGCAGTGGCAGATCCCTCTTTTTTCCCCCCGTCTCCACATTCGTAATCGCAGCCAGGTTAATTAAAGAATTCTTTTCTTAATTCCCCAGAATATAATCATGACAGTTTTACAAACAGCTAGGTAATATGATCTCATATTTTTGTTCGGCGCTGCTAACCGTGTTGCAAAGTAGTTTTAAGCGTGTCTCCGATGGTGACATCTCGTCATGGCGCGCTATGAAATGCTGCTGAAGTTGAATGAGACTCAAACAAAAGCGTGAGGGAATTAGTACATGCGAGGCACATTTCCAGAAAGTGTTTATGTTCTTCTTAAAGCCTTTCTCTGGCAGAAGCGATTACATGAACGTCTCCTACTTATTTGTTTTCATCTGAACGTTTGGCTGAGGGGTTTATCCATCTTGACAAGCACATAATGTGGCTTTTGGTGCTGTGAGGGAGAAAAAGGAGCGAGGATCGGAGGAGGAGGAGAGAGAGGCGAGAAAATGTGAAAGTTAAAACAGAGGTTCTATGGCGAGGTTTTCTTCTTGCTCTTCCCTTCCTCTCTTTAACAGCATGCTTAACCCCCCAAAGATGTGTTGAAAGATCACAATAATCCCCTCGAAATGACATTAGTCCTCACTCTCCTCTTTGAGTAGGTGGAATGTATCCGAGCCAAATTACTGAAGACACTCTAGGGTGTTGGGAACGATGCGATAAACACATAAAGTTCCCAATGTAATTTGATTAAGTCTAAAAAGTATAAATATGGTGTCTGCTCGGCATCCCATACTAAGCCAATTAGAAGCTCTGCAGTCAATGAATTTAGGTCCATGTGATAGTTTGAGTTAAGAAGTAAGGTTTCTTTTAAGATACTAAACTTTCCACCGATGGTCACTACAATTTAATATCCTGATGCATAAATTAGGATATTAAAAAGCAGCTTGCACACTTTAAAATCCTGCTTCACCAACCCAAACCAGACGAGTGAAAACAGAGGCAGAAACTATTTCAGAAAAAAAGGACAGTACATAATCCAGTCTGGTTGGATTGTCCTCTAGCGTACTGTCTCTACCACTTGGCCACTACTTGAAGCAAACTTCAAAATAAAGCATTACAGAATGTGGACCTCTCTCTCCACCGATGGTGCATTTGAACAACGTAGAAAGAGCACCAAAGTGCTTATTTCTCCTCCATCAAATGGGGAGCCTGGGAGGCTGAATTGGAGTGCTCAGCTCCTAAAAATTGCTGCCAAGATATACCACTGACTTTTCAAGCAGCTTTCTCTTACAATAGCATTATACAGGAGTGGATAGGGTGGCCCCTCTTTTCTTTCTCTCTTTGGAACATCATATTTTTGCTCATTTTAGCAATGTTTTACTATCTGGTCTGCTCTGATTTTGCAGTTTCAGTGATAAATATTGATGCATTAAGCTATCTATCCATCTATGTTGTATTATAAGTTGTTGTGCATGCATATGTGTGAGACTAGTTTTGCAGCCCATATAGTTCTGCATGTGTGTGGCTGTCTGTTTGCCGATCCACTTCCCCCCGGTGTGTGAAGTGTTGGATAATTAGCTGCCTTATCAGCCTGGGACACGGGCAGTCTCCTCTCCACTGACAGGTCATGGAGCCCAGGACCAGCGGGAGGTTGGAGGAGGTGGGATGATAAGGCCACAGGAGGAGAGACAAGGAAAAAAGAGAGCGAGTGAGAGAAGGAGCTGAAGGGAGAGAGAGAGAGAGAACAAGGGGAGGAAGGGGGGCATGCAGAACCTGAAAGAGAGAAATGGGATAAGGAGCCAGACAGAGGAGTAGACAGAGAGATGGAGCAGTTAAAGAAGGGGGAGACAGTTAGGCCCCGCAAGGACGGAGCAGCTGCTGCGGCCTATCAGCTCCTCTGCGAGACCTCGGTGCTCATTAGCATAAATTCGAATGACAAATGTGGCCCGCTTTGGCAAAGACTAATTAATTCACGGAGGGGGGAAACTCACCAGAGTAGGAATTCAAATCATTCAGTGCCACGGGCCTGAACAAGTGTTAAGAGGGAGCGTGTTGAGCTCCATTGTGTTTGGGATTACTACAGTTGCCTTGCATGTCCTGAAAAGGTTACAGCTTTCATTCCACTCTTTCAGATCAGTTTTTTTTTTACTTTTTCTGTATACATCTTCTAAGCATTCCGGCTGAGCGCTCAGTTTTTTGGGAAACTTTTAAAGGCTTGTTTTCTTTTTTTTTTTTTTTTCTTTAGTCCATATTTATACGGTGTGTGTGGGCGGGTGTGATCAGGTTGATTAGGTTTTGTTCAGTCTATTTTCACAGGCACACACTCTCAGGACTTCATGATTTATAAGAGGGAACAATGGACTGAAAAAGATTGCTTCGCTGTGAAGTGACAGCCTAAGGAGCACAGGGGAAGGATAAGTGCTCCCCCTTGTGGTCAGGATGCACTTTTCTGCATTACAGAAAGCTGTCTCAGTCTGGTTTCATATACCATAATCATACTGTATAGGACACTGCAACTTGAAGTCATTATAAAATGATAGTCTCTCTGTCACCATAGATACCTGAGCACACATCTGAAGATTATTTTCATTGCCTTTTTTCACAATTACCTCACTGCAAAGACAAAGTCTGCATCTCTAAGTTATCTCCTCAACTTTTGTTGAGAGGACAGTCACTCTTTTGGGATTTGTCTAAACTGAATCAATTCAACATGTTGGCAAGAGACACAAACTTGTATGTGGGGCCTACATGATCCATTTGAAAGAAATTATCATGTGTATACATCATGCTCCACCTCCTCTTTGTTCTCCACTTTGCAGCAGGCTTAACTCATCAAATCCAGGTGTTTCTGCAACTACACCAGTCTGGAGAAAGTCTCCCTAAACTTCTTCCTCCTCCACCGTTTTAAGTCTCTGTTTATAAATTTGATTCTTTTTCCTCCTTCTTCCAAAAGCACACCAAGTTCTTCCAGGTGCAACCATTTTCCTCACCAAATCCCTTGTTAAAGACCCCACAACGGTTGCCCAAAAGCACTCCGTGCTAAACCTGGCTCTTCCTGAACCATAATTACATCAAAACAGAACATGTTGTGCAGCGTGCACTATTTATACATCCAAATCCAGAGCCAGTTTTTTCTGCTTTCAAGGAACGACCTTCTGCATCTACTGTGTGGGTGTTAGTGTGAATGTCTGTGTGGCTTGGGGGGAGTGGATGATGGGGGAGTTAATGGGTGGTGGTTGGCGGGAGTAGCACGATTCTCCAGGTGGCACATGGAGGTCCCAGTTGCCGCTGCCCATTACCAATTACCCCGAGACTCCTACACCTGTGAAAGGCATTATGTCTTGACCAGAACACTGAAAGTAGGCGGCGTCCGATCCGTCTGACAGTGGAGGACAGCTTAAGCAATTTGAAGGCAATGCTATAACCAACTGGTGGTTCAAAAGGAATCATTCAGGCAAAGCCACAACTATTATAGGCCCACTATTCATATCTTTGCATGAGGCCATCACAATTTCCATCCTAGCTCTGTATGTAATATGATTGCTCTCTGGTTTCAAGTACAGAATGGTCTTTGTTGTACACACATCCTCACAGTGCAGTGTTCCAGCCTCTGATGGGCAATTATACTACAGCCCCAGTCATTTATTTATTCAATACTATTGCTACCATGGCAATGAGTTTGCCTCATTCATGCTAACATAGTGTCATTCAGCATTTCCCTTTATTTGCCATTTCTACGTCTGCAGCTAGAAGTTTGCCGCTGATACAGAGAGTAACATACGACCCTTGCAGCACTAGAAGACATTTTTCATATGTTTTTGTGTGAGAGTGGGGAAGGAAAGATAATTTTCACCAACAGTTGTACAAAAGGTAATACATGCTATCAGTAAAACAACTAATGTAAGGGAGCTGGTTAGCCTAAGGCTAGCTACACATTAAACATGATTTTTCAATCCTAGCCCAGAGGCAGGTTTAACCAGTTCTGACATTGTAGTCTCCTGAAATCACACAACACAATTAAACCAGACTGCAAGTCTACACAAATGAAAATATTTTAACAGTGGAAATCCCACAGACACTAGATCTCACAGAAACCTGCGTTTAAACGTGACTCTGAAAGAAAAACAAACATGGAGGATGATCACAGTCCTCAACTGGCTGTCCTAGAGTACATTCTGGGGTTTTTTTGTGATTTATTTTTGGCCTTTTTGCCTTTATTGGATAGGACAGTGGATAGAGTCGGAAACAGGGAAAGGAGCGGGGAGAGACATGCAGGAAATAGTGCCACGGGCTGGTTTCGAACCCGGGTTGCCTGCGTATACGGCGCGCGCCTTAACCACTGGACTACCGGCACGCCGTACTTTCTGTTTTACAGCAAAAATAACAAAGTAAAAGAATATAGGTGGATCCTAACTGACAAGGCAGTATAGTTGTGTTTGTTAGTGAGCTGTAAGACTACGCAACATCTGATTGGCAACTCTACCCATTCTTCTCGACTGATGATGGTAGCCCAAGCTTGAATCCTAAATATAGGACATTTGACATTCATGATTCTGGACAGGGGAAGCTCTAACTAGATCTGGAGAAGTAAAACAATCCTACTGATGCAAAACACTTGAGGATTATTTGTATAAATAATCAGTAGCCACAAATTAACACTCTGAGCCCTCAGCTATTTTTAACCTAGACTTTTTGTCTTACCACAAAAAGGAACAGTAAGACATCAACCCTGTGGTACACAGTCAAACTCTCAACATCCTGTTCTTCAGGACAGCCTCAGCTTTAAGAATATATGTGCTGCAGTAATGTCACTTCATTTATCAAAAAGTTATGAGACACAAAGACAATGGAAAGAAAACAAAACAAAAAGTAAACCTTGAAGATTTTTATGGATTACACATGGTAAACAACAGTGACTAAGATTTTTGTTTTTTGTTTTTTTTTTGTTTGTTTTTTTGTTTGTTTTTTGTTTTTGTTTTTGTTTGTTTTTTTTTGCACAAACTGGTTCTCCTATCTCCTGGGGACCAAAAAGTGAATAAATAATCATTCTGTGATAAAAAGTCTTCAAAACATTCAGATATCTACAAAAAAGATTATTACACACTTTGGAATTGGCTTCTTTTGAGACCTTATTCAAAGCTGTTCTTGTCTGCAAAGAGACTGAGGAACACATCACAGCCTCTCTGTGTCTCTTTCTCTTTCTCTCAAACCTTCTCATTCAGTTTCAAAGTGTTGAAGCATGCGCAGTTAGGCAAAGCATGATGTGATAACAGAACAGCCTGCTGTTGGTTGTCACAGCCCACCACAATACATTGTAGGAAAAACTATGGCGGCTAGTGCTGAAGCTAGTGGCAGAATCGAAAAATAGATTAGAAAACAAAAAGAACAGAAAAAAAACAAAAGTCGTTCGGAAAGTCACCCAACTTCTAGGCTCTCTAGAACAGCCCCATAAGAGCAACAAAGGAATGTATTTATGGTTCAAAAGTTCTTGAACTTTGAATAACATGTCTCTTCTTGTTGTAAACAACAACGTCAGGATCAGCGGGCTAAATTCACCTATTGCAAACTCCGCCCTCCAATGTCACAAGCCAATCACATTTCTCGCTGCTTCTCAATGCACTTGGATGTCAAAGACCTCCATAGAAAAGCACATTTGATGTTCCTGTGGTTATATTGGAATTTAAATAATTACAACTTAAAAAATAGTTAAACAGTGTGCAGGGGATAAAGAGCAACACTATGTGTTCCCTAATCTCACATAAACAGCAAAATATCTCCTTTGGATGTAACAATGTGGCAGACCCCAGTCAACTCAATGCAAAGAAGATCAACACTACACTTGTTCAAAGGGAAGACATTACAGTGTTAGAAAAGTGCTGCAAATTAGTAGCTATTACTTCATACATTATGTCAGTAACATCATGTATAACATTATCCTGCAGCAAACTATGTGACGTAACACTACTGTAAATTAGCTAATTGTTGCTAATGTTATGGCTGACTTCAGCTTTGTTTGCTCATCATATTGTCTGTTCAGTTAAGTATTTCTGTTCTTTGACAGATAGCCAACTGTTTGGCTTTGCAATGGGTCAAATGGGTCATACCCCTCCCTTATCACTGGGGGAAGAAGGTAAATCAAGCCTAAAATTAGGCTTATATAGTCTGGTGTGAAGCTAGACTAATTAATGAATTGGGTCTTACAGACCAGAAGCTGGATATGAGGTGAAATAACAACAGCAACAAAGGACATTAAGAAAATAGCAACTTCTGACTTTGGTGGTTTACACACCTGATAGTCTGGGGAACTCAGTTTGGTCCGGGATGAAATTGCAGCATTGTTGCGCTTTTATGTGGTTTGGTTTGCTTTTTTGCTTTTACATTGTATTTGGTAAAACAAATCAAATTGTCTGGACGACAACAAGTGATTATATGTTTGTAACGCTACCATCCTAAACAAACAGCAATGAAGTAGAAAAAACAACGTTGAATAAAATGACAGCGGGAAACCATTTCCTTTGTTTTTTTTTAACCACATAAACAATGAAAAGACATCAAATTTTTGCTGTTTTAGGATTTCTGCTTTTGGTTTGGTGCCATCATGAGCAGCCAGCATGGCAGTGAGCAGGTTATGTTCTTCACATGAACAAATCAGTAATGAAGAGGAAGGTGAGCCAAAATAAGAGCAAGAGACTACATGTTGCCATGAATACACATACACCGATCGCGGTTCCGATATGTATTTGCATGTATGAATGACATAAATATATCCGTACATCATTGCACAAGTTGGTCTGCTTTGCTTTCACACTTCAAACAAACCACACCAAGGTGTGTTTGAAAGCAAACCGAGATCCCTGTTTTTAAGTTTGAATTAGCATTCACACCACTCCAAAAAACCAGACTACCCAGGAAAACGGACCAGAGTTTGTTTAAAGTGGACCAAACATTTCTGGTATGAAAGCGACCTTAAACACTTCAGCTAAAATGTGGATTTCGAGCTACATTAAAGAAATCAGGTTGGCATGATAGCAGAAAAATATTTATTTTGTGACAGCATTGTAAGATAAAGTGATGACAGCAGAAAGTTTAATAAATAAAAATGTTTTATCTAGTTCATGGTTTTCAACTGGTTGGGCTTCAGGGCCCTCTACCGCCTATTTATAACAAAACAACCCACATTTTAAAAGTGTTCCACCACTGAAACAGGTCCAGGCATGATCGAAAAAAAAGGTGGGGTAAAAAAAAAAACATCATTACACAAGGACATGCATGTATACATTTTATTTTACTGTATTTTTCCCAAGACTGCATTGAAGTTTTGTAATTTCTTGATGAAAATCCTCATTATCTTCAAAGAACCAGATTTGTTATCTGGGGAAAAGGATCATAAATAATTTGAAATCTTGACAAATTGACTAAAATTTATTCATCATCACAGGAACACTATTGAAAATGTGTGGATGCTCTGTAGGTCCACTTTGGGCCTCTGTACATCTTACATTTTTTTTAGCCACATTTGCAACCCACTGGAAGCTGACCCTCTTTTGGGTCTTGACCCACCAGTTGAGAACCACTAATTAGGGATGCGCCGATCCACTTTTCTTCAGTTACGATCCGATTCCGATAAATATTTGCTGATACCAATACTGATACTGATTCCGATAAATACTGTATATATATACATATATATATATATATATATATATATATATATATATACATATATATATATATATGTATGTATGTATGTATGTATTCCAAACAAATTTATTTGAACTACTACTAAAAAGTAAAAATCAACATTATCCAAAAAACAACAACAACTGAGTGTAAGTTATAAACAACAATGCTTACCCTAAATAGCATAACTCAAAGTAGGTTAAACTACTACTTTAACAGTCGGTTAAACTAATTATCTATCATTTTTTATGAACACTGTCTTGAATCCCTGTCTGTAATGCTCTTTTAAACTGAACCTCCCACCACTAGCGACCGCTGTAGCTTCAGTTAATGTCGGTAACATTCCTCTCTGACCCTTCACCGGATATAAACAGTGAGAAACTTAAGGCTAAGCTGTTAGTGTCTAGTAGGAAGACCGCGGTACGACGGTTTTCCAAAGTAGTAAATGGAAATAAAGTGGTATATGAGCTGTTAAGGGTTAAACTCACGTATGACTACTGACCCGAAGTGAAAAGAGGCCAAATATCAAAGCCTGATATTAATCTGCAAAGAAGAACGAAGGCGCTAGCGACGCTAGCTTTCAATGTTAGCCACGCTGTAGAGAGTATATCAGGCTAACGTCACACCCACTCTTCTTTGTGTTCTCTCATCTTTAGACTAGTTTTGACTATTCTAAATATAGAAACATTTGTTCGACTAGGTAATTATACAGCTAAGAACATCCCTGACTAATACTAGCACAGTTACACACAGACTGTCTCATGTTAGACTGCGGTTCATGGTCTACCACAAACTGTAGGATGGATTAAGATCGGCGCCATCAGTCAGATATCCAGTCTATTAATTACATCCATATCGGACCCAGTACCGATATTGGATTGGACTGGTCCCATCCCTACCACTAATCTAGTTTGTAAAACTCACAGTGTGTGTCTGGTGTTCTCCATGTTTTACTCTGAGGGCAGCTGATGGTTTCTGCATTAAAATAGTGTGGAAGCAAAAACATTTCACAAGATTTAATTGTTTTTCTCATACAATAAAATATTTCACCCATCAGAACACATTAGCAAACACATGTATGTGTCTTTACCAACCACTAACATTTAGAGTTGTTTTCTTGAGACTTTTCAACTTCCGATATATGCTGAGGACAACTTTGAAGCTAGTCATCTACCATCCTGGTCTTAATTATCTTGTAAAAGAACCAAATTTGCTCTCACTTGCATTGCTGCTATTACACCTTGCAGTTCCCTGCTAACACATGTGGAGCGGAGAGGAATGGAGTGGAGGGATCATGGGAGGAAATGGTTTCATGGCTGAGCTGACTGTTTGAATTAGTGAATCTGAAACGGGCATCGTCTGCTAGCACTCTGACATGGTGTTGCTCTCGCCTTTGGCACGCATCCATCCTTTCAGCCCGACACACATGCACACACAGAACATACACGCACTCTCACACACATATCTTACATTTAGCTTGCCTCCCTGCGACCTCCCTGCTGCGTCTGACACAGCACCCATGATCCTTTGCCTCGCGGGCTGTGAGCTGTCACAGTGACAGGGCATGAGGAGGGTGACATGTGACACTGCGAGACAGGATCAAATGTGTCATCATCTCCTCAAACAAAGACACAAAGAGATGAGAAACTCTTTATGCAAGCTCATTTTTTCAGGAACATTACTGCCAGGCTGACGTTTTTCATTTAATTGAATTTTGTCATTTTATTGCTTTTTTGGAATCCTAACAGATCAGGATTCGATGAACCAAGGCCAACGTAACAAATATTAGAATTCAGTAAGTCACTGTTCACATCACCTCTCATATCAGGTTACTAAAAGCTCTCCAGATGTTACATTTATAAACTTTTAATACAGCTATCTTTTTATTTAGCATGTTTATTTATCAGCCCCAACCTTTCTACTCAGAGCCCTCCATACTTGTATCTAAAAAAAAAGAAAAGAGGACCCAAGGACCCATCTGAAAAAAAGATGAGAAATATCTGTCAAAATGCATGTAAAGGAACATTTGCACCTGAAGTAAAGGTATGTCTGATTAGCTAGGCTTATTTTTTTGAGTAAGGGAAATGTCTATTTTACACTTTTTGATCTTGCTTTATATAATATTACAATACATAGGTTATCATTATTTAAGTTAGCATGTAAAAAAGCCCAAACTTAGCACAAAAAATAAGGAAATATGTGTTTGGTAGATTATTTCTTTGTTGTAACAATGCCTCTTGGCAATAAATCTTATACCGTTAGAAAGCCTGTTTATTTCTCTTTTAAACGGTGCCACATTTCTAAGGAACATGCATTTATGGGATGGGCAATGTTGAGCTGAGTATGTGGGTTGCACCCATGACAAATGTCCCAAATCTTCCCTGCCATTGCCAAACAGTGTATTTTACTGTTGCTATTGTTGACTCTTGGTTTGATCTTGGTGCTGACAATCAGGGGCCTGATTAGCATGTTATGCGGTCCAAGTCCTGCCTATGGCAGTTGGACCATAGGGTCAAAGTGTGGAGAAGATGCAGAGAATACCAAGCTAATTACTGCACCAATAGAGTAACATCTTTTGGTGGAGGCAGTGTTACGGTGTGTGGCAGCATCTCCCTAAGTATTCCAGTCCTGAAGCAGAGACAACATTATAAACTTGTCACTTGGACTAAGGAGAAAAGAACTGGACTGTTGCTCAGTTGTCCAAATCCTGTTTTCAGATTAAAGGAAATTTTGATTTCATTTGAAAATTGAGGTCCCAGAGTCTGCTGGAAGATCAGACAGGCACAGAATCCAAGGTGCTTAAGGTCCAGTGTTTTTAGTTAACAGTCAGTGATGGTTCCGGGTCCCATGTCATCTGCTGCTGGTCCACTTTGCTTTATCAAGTCCAGAGTCAAAGCTATCAGCCATCTACCAGGAGATTTAAGAGCACTTCATGCCTCCATCAGCTGAGAAGCTTTAAAGAGAGTTCCTTTTCCAGCAGGACTTGGCACCTGCCCACAGTGAAGCCAAAACTGCCAGAAACTGGTTTGCTGCCCATGGTATTATTGTAACTGACTGGCCAGCCAAGTGGTCTGATCTTAACCCCATAGAGAATCTCTGGAGAAATCTTAAGAGGAAGATGAGAGACACCAGACTTAAAAATACAGACTAGCTGAAGGATAATATCAGAGCAACCTGGGCTTCATAACGCCCCAGCAGTGCCACAGACTGATCGCCTCTATGCCATGTCACATTAAGACAGTAAGTTGTGTATAAGGATCTCCAATTAATTACTGAGTGCACAAATGAGCATGATTTTCCAGAGGGTAAAAATGTCTGTATTACAAATTTTTTTGGTCTGATGTTTTGTCATATTCTGTTTTGAGATAGTGGAGTGTTTTTATTTTTCTTAGCTGTAAACCGTAATCATCAAGACTAAAACAAGAAAGTCTTGGAAGAGTCACTTCTTGAATAAATCACAGTTAAAGATGGACTTTTTCATGGTGTTCTAAATTTTTTAGATGCACCTGTATTCCAAATAAATGCAGTGAGTTTAAGGTTTAATATGTGCATTACATTTAATTCTTACAATAATCATTGTTGTATTTTAGGCTTAAAGACTATTTTTTTTAAGGTGGTATTTTTTAAGGGTAGCTGATAGCATGCTTGAGTTTCATCTGGCTACATGAAAACAATGTGAAATAATGTAAAATGAAGTTATGCTGCATTAGAAGGCAGTGATTGTTTGTGTAAAATCATTGCTAAATCCTTACTTTATGCAAAAGCTCTTGTTGTGATAAGTATGATATCACAGTTTATGGTGTAGCTCCTCTAAAGGCATCAGTAAAGTTGTTTGAATTTAAAAGTATGTTTGTAAAAGCAAAAGTTAAATGGTGCAAAGAAATGCATAAGATATTGTGCTTGCACCTGGACCTATATGTAGGTCAGATTGAAGCTGAACTATAGTGGTTGGGTCAATACTAAGAACTTTAGCAGAATCATTATCTGATCTGAGCAGGCTGAGGTGTTAAAATAAGATTAGTGCAGTAATCCCTGGCTCTCCTCTCCTGTTTCTGACAAGCTGTCGCCAGGTAGAGCCCATATTGTATGGACACACAGACACACTCACACAGATACACACACACAGGCAGACAAAGCTGTCCAGGTCTCAGCAGCTCAGTCCAATCTGTCCTGGGCTGTCCAGGCCTCTGCTGCACAAGACGACCACACATCCACACATCAGCCCTTTATTGTTCCTTCCACTGTGGTAATGGAAACAGAGTCAATGTGGCACGGAGGGGGAGGAAGTGGCGGCCAAAGGCTGTGAGCCCTGGGCCTTGTGCAGCCCCTCAATGGCTGGCATCTCGTCACTGACACACTCACTCATTCACACATGCACATTTGTGCACTCAGGCTGTCTTTCTCTACCTCTCACACACATATACACCATTACCAGGGAAGCCGCATTGTTGTAAAAACACACACCGCCCCTGCATCCCTTCAAACCGTAGGAAATCCCGGACATGTCGAGCACATTTAGAAAAATACTTGAGGTTTTGGAGAAATTAAGATCACCTCATCTCAGAGTAACGTGATGCTGCTTATATTAAAAAATGAAAAGGCTGCCCATATGGAAGCCATCACAGACTCTGTGCGTGTACACACAAAGCATATGAACTCCAGCACTGCTGCTAATGAGGGTGACCGTGACGTTTTTATGTTGTTATCCTACTGTGCGGCTTAGGTAATGGCTCTATAGGATGGGTGGTTTAGTCCAAACACACGGGGGGTCTGGGAGGAATTGTTACAGCTTTAACACATTTTTACGGCCTTTATAGCTTTTGAATCAAGGGATCAGCTCCAAACATTGCAGGTAAGGTTTAGTGGCAGGTTAGCATGCTGGATTTAATGACTTTAAATGTCTCACAGCAGCTGCACTGACACAGAGGGACTGGTGCTCTGTTTACAGTGAGACAATAAATACTCAAGCAGGGTGAAATGAGACAGAATAGAATAGAAGAAATACATTTTTCCATGCTACACAGACCTTTTTAAATGTACAAAAAGACAGCTACAGAATTCTGCTTTATAAATTCCTGGGGGCCTTCAGTGGTAGTAGCAATGCCAGGGAACTGCGACAGTATATATGCCACATGAGCACACAGTAATTTGATATGCTACAACTGTATGAAAAAAAGGATAAAAACAACCATAAACAATTAGGCTATGACCCAAAGCCAACACAGAATATTACAATGCATTCTAACAACAGCTAGCAGCTAGCTATAGCTAATATTAGCCCAAAGCACATAGCACAAGACAAAAGTAGTTACTTTTCAGCTCAGGATGCTTACTTACAGTGTTGATGTTGCTTCTTTTCCTCCTCATTATTCTCCATGTTCATTGTGACAACATTCATTTTGCTAGCAGTTAGCTCTGTTTAGCTAAACTGTCCTCTCTAAAACAAGCGTGACTTCAGGGTTCAGTGTGTTGTGCTTTAATTCTCAGCTGGATGGAGAGGACAGGACAGAGAACTTGATTAGCAGCACTTCACCATCAGCCACATTTTTTTTATCAGCTTTACAGTTGCAGCACTTCCTTGTTATGCATCACATGCCACTGGGCTAACCAATCAGAGGCTAGAATGGCAAAACTCAAGGTAAATGTAAGGACAGCCACAGCTGTCAAAGTTACTAAACTGTGGAGAAAATATTTAAGCATAACTCAATGTAAATAGAAGTGCTTACTCAAGTCACATTGTCACATCATGATTAGCTAATTCACAAACATTTTAACCTTCAAAAATTGATGCAATAGTGGTGACTGCATTTGTCTTTTTTTAAGTACAAAATCTGTAGGACTGGATTTTGTCATCTAAAGTGTTCTGTTATTTGATAGAGATCCAGTTTCATCCTCTTGCATGTAAACTGGATTGCCAGAAACTGAAAAAAAAAAAAACCGTTTGGCAAAGAGGCAGCTGCATGCAGAAAATGAAGATGGATTTTTCTGTTGTTTTTTTTTTTTTTTTCAAATTGATTTATATTTATTTATTTTATTAAACCTCACTGAGATTTAGAATCTCACTTCCAAGAGTATCCTGGCAAAGACAGGCAGCAGCTGACTGGTGGACTCAGAGGGGAAGCAGAAGGGAGTCCTGCATTCTTCTCCTCTATTGCACTCATCTTGCTCTGTGTCTTTGCTTTCCTCTCCTCTATCTACCTCATCTTGCACACTATCCCTGCTTTCTTCTATATCATTCTAATCTTGCTCTCTGTCCCTGCTGTCTTTACCTCCATCGTCATCATCTTGCTCTTTGTCTCTGCTTTTGTCTCTTCCGTCATCCTAATCCTGCGCTCTGTCCCTGCTTTCCTCTCCTGCATCTACCTCATCTTGACCTCTATCCCTTCTTTCTTTTCCATCATCGTCCTTATCTTGCCCATTGTCCCTGCTTTCTCTTCCATCATTATCCTCATATTGCTCTCTATCGCTGCTTTCCTGTCCTCCATCATTGTCATTTTGCTCTCTGTCCCTGCCTTCTTCTCCTCTATCATCCTCATCTTGCTCTCTGTCCCTGCTTTCCTCTCCTCCATCATCCTCATCTTGCTCTCTGTCCCTGCTTTCCTCTCCTCCATCATCCTCATCTTGCTCTCTGTCTCTGCTTTCTTCTCCTTCATCTTCCTCATCTTGCTCTGTGTCCCTGCTTTCTTCTCCTCCATCTTCCTCATCTTGCTCTCTGTTCCTGCTTTCCTCTCCTCTATCTACCTCATCTTGCACACTATCCCTGCTTTCTTCTCCATCCTCCACATCTTCTTTCTCTCTGTCTCTGCTTTTTTCTCCATCCTCCACATCTTCACTCTCTTTACCTTTTACAAGGACAGGACCACTACAACAGGGGTGTCCAAACTGTGGCCCTGGGGCCAAATGTGGCCCTTGGTTTTTTTGTAATCAGCTAGCAGCAAATTTTTAAAATAAAATGAAAATTTGTCTAAATGTAGTATGAGGTGTGCTCTTGGTTACTTCTTTGTTTCAACACTCAGCAGTGCTTCTGTAAATCATGGGTCAACCAGGGCCCTGAAATCTTGTTGGTCACCCCATATTCCCATCAATGATTGGCTGTTGTCAGACATTACTGGAAACCTCTGCTGTATTTTCAATAACTGGGTATACAACCTACATGGCATTGGTTTTACTATCGCTTAAAACAAATTGAGCAATATTTTTTTGTTATGTGGCCCTCAGCCAAAAAACTGTGGACACCTCTGTTTTACAGAGTGTGTCACTTTTGATTAAATAGGGACACACTAATTGCTGAGAAAAAAATGAAAACAAAGAAAGTTTTGACCCCCCAACACCCCTTCTTATGTCTCTGCCTTTACTGATCTTGTCCCATACCTGTGGTAAGACTCTCGATGCAAAATGTTAAGCACATCACTCACTGTGAAGTTGCTGAAATGTTAACAAAGGCTTTTAATGTCTGACACCACAGCTTCAAGCATTCAAAATAACTTTATAGAAACAAGCTGACTTGTTGATGATGGTCTTGTTGCAGTTTTAGCTCACAGAGACAGATCATTTTAATTTTAGACTGTTTCATAACCAGCTGAAACTTCCTCAAAGAGTTCTTAGCTGGTCTGTAAACAAATGCAACAAACAAAAAAGTTGTCTTTTCCAGATGTCCTCTATGGCATACAGCTAGACAACAAACTGCTAGAGTTTTATTTATGTTGTCAAGACATGCAACCAGATTTTCAAATGCTTTCATAAAAAGCATTTATACTATAGAAATTAAACATTTCATCATATTGTGCTTATAGACAAAAAACATCCATGTTTGTCTTGATTTTAACACAATTATCATTTTAAATAATAGCCACCATCCCCTACATCTCCTCTACTGTCATCTAGTGCAGCAATCAAATGCTCCAATAGATCTTTGCATGAACAAAGAAATGTTAGATGTGGTATTATTCTCTGCGTGCTGCCCCTGCTGCTGTTTGTATCACAGATAGAGTGCTCTGCACGTCTGTGTCTGTATATTTGTGCATCTGTGTGTGTACTTGGATGCTCCTGTGCTATCAGTCTTGGTCAGGTCCCCGCCTGCGTGTGTTAAGGTTTGTCTCCCTGTGTTGTTGCAGCCTGTGTAATCATGGTATTAATTATTAGCTGTTTGCTCTCCATCATCCCCCTCCCCTGGGGCGGGCACGGTGTCTGCGCTGCCAAGGGCTGGCACCGGGTGTCTCATCCACTATAAATCTGCACGGTTAACATCACAATCATCAGAGCTGGAGAGTGAAGCGCTAAGTTGGAGTAGGTAAAATGTGCACTGGTTTGGGTGATTCATTATTTCTGTGCAATAAAATAATTCCTTTCATTTTTTTCAGCTTAAAAAACACTTTCTCTAGCCTGAAATCACACAGTCCAGCCAAGAAACAAACAATGTGTCCCCATGGGCTTAGCCTAAAAGGTGTTAGAAAAGATGTCTCACTTTATCCTGCTTAATGTGCTCAGGCCAGGCTGGGAATTAGTCTCAACTTTATCTGATCTCATATGTGTCCTTTTCGCACACTGCCACCGGCAAATCCCCATCACTCACCAACACAAAGACACACTTTTATGTACATTTGTCTCCCTCAAATGCCACCATCGGCATCGCTCCCTCAAAGATACTTGTGAAATGAATTGTCTGAGAGGGAGCCACAGCATCTGGCAGTGATTGTGGTGCCACAGGCACTGAGTGAGTACCCCTTCTAGGTTCAAGGTTTTAAGGCTTAGCCTCATATTTACCACATTATTGTGCAGGTCATGATGTATTATTTTTTTGCATACAGTCATTGTTGCTTTTGCATGTTTAGAAGAAAATATTAAATGTTCAATCACCGGCAATCCAAAACGTTTAAAGTCATTAACAGGATTGAAAGCAATTTTAAAAAATCTTAAGATTAAACCTTATTATCCGTCATTTATCTTGGCCAATTTATGCTTCAGTGGGTAACCACAGCCTCTGTCATGTTTCCCATTTCTTTCACATTCAATGACAGTCATAAAGACCAGAAAAGATCATTTTAGCAAAACACATTTTACGTCAATTTACTGAATGGAAACATAAATGATCGGTAAGAAGAAAAATCCAATAAACCTAAACCAGACAGAGGGAGAGAGAGATTTCTTCTGGAAGCAGAGCAGAGTTAATAAAAATCATTTATGGTTTTCAGAGGAACAACAGCTTTTCATTGTCTGGGATTGAAGATGAGGTAACAGATTTGGACGCGCCTGTTGCTAGATTCAAAGCGTGATTTTATTTTTCATCTTGGAATCAGGAAAATAAAGCATTTGAACGGAGTTTGTTGCATTAATTAACATCTACCAATGTTCCCCTGTGGTTTCCAACACTTTGAAGATTCCTCCACAATAGACTGAGAGACTTAACCATTTACGAACTGAAGGGGGAAAATAAATCTGTGTGATTGGATCACAATGCCACATGTTGGCTGATTACAAGCACAGGAATGGTATTGTAAAAAGCAAAAACCGCCTCTTGGGAATCATGTCAGGAAAAAAATCCCAAGGAGGAAATGCTGCCAACTTTCACCAATGACTGGTAAAAAGAGATTTTTTTTTAAGTCCATTTTCCCTTTTTTTCTCTTCAAGACAGAGGGATGCTCTAATCCTCTGTTCATTGTCAGGGCTGTGTGGTACCGGCCGAGGGAAATAGCTTTTTGATGGCAATAGAGGGAGCTTTGCCAAAGAGGGCTTCAGAAGTTAATGGGCCGATTTCTGTGCTGACAGTAAAATCTTGGCTGCAGCCATCAGAAGCTTGCGCGGCGTTATCTTCTTCAGCCGTTTTGAAGATTATCTTAAAAGGAGAAACAGAAAATGACAGTGTCAAGAACAAGAGAGATGTCTAACAGCAAAGGTTTAATCAAGACTTATAGGAGATGGAATTATCAGCAGGCTAAAGCTGATTTATGTTGAGGAGGCATAATAGTTGGGAGAAATTCTTCCAGTTGAGATCATCTTGCGAGCAAACAGCAGCATCAGCGCCGGATTCACATTTTGATGCACCACCAAGGGTTGCAATGGAGTCTCTATCGCCGGCAGGGTAATGTTTGATCCAACAGATGAAATGTTGCCTGTGGTAACCGTTGCCCCTGCAGAACAAAGAGCTGAAAGAGAAAATGAGATCCATTTTCTCAGTCAGTGCTCTTACATTCAGGTGCTTACAAACACAGACGCGTATTTCAGTGGGGGAAAGGGGAAAACAGGAGCATCTTAAGTATTTTAAGAATAACGCGGCATGACTGCAGAACCTTCACAAAGCGGAGCATTGTGGGACTCGAGAGGAAGATCTAACCAGGTAGCCCGTTAGCAAAAAATTGCATAAATATTAGCCCTTTAGCATAAAACAGGGTGATAGGAGCCTTCATTGTGCAGAAAGGATGAGCCAAAAGCACGTCCCTTTGGCTCACACTTGCAGCTGCAGTGAAGAAAGAAGGCTGAGCAGAGTTAGAAGACTGCTGTGGTAACATTTTTGTCTCCTGAAAACTGACACTTCCTCCAAACATGTAATTAATCACAGAAAGTTGCAGCAAACTATTAGTTAGACAATGACAGGCCGGGGTTGCGGAGTGACAAGGAGAAGGAGGTTGCTTCCCATATATGGACGCCTGTGTTTGTGTTGCATACATCGTCCGTACTTATCTCACGGTTTTTCTGAGCAGAAACCCAGCCAATAAGCTACAAGGCATCTGCAGCCAGGTCAGATTAGGTGCCTGTCGTATGGCGGCCTTTGTGCTGATAACACTGCTGTGAGTGGCACTTCCCTAACGCCACTTCACCCCGGCCTGTCCCACACTCGTCAGTCCTCGGCCGCTCGGATAGAGTCTGTCAGTTAAATAAGAGATAAAGGGGGAACCAGGAGGAGTGGAGGCGGATTTTCTGTGTTAGTTTAGCACCCTAGTTAAGGGTTTTTTTGTAACTGATGAGGGTTGAAGAAGAGAGGAAGAGCCTGGGGAGAAAAGGGGAAAAGTTTACTGGTGCATGATCTGGCGTCTCTCTATCACTCTGTTTAATCTAAAGAGACAAGGGATGATTTGAGTTACAGGGATGACCATGGGAACAGGATTTGGCTGAAGAGGGACACAAATGTCAACATCAATCCGCCTTCAAATCCTCTGAGCACAGATGTCCTCTCTCTGTGAATTTATCAATCACTCTTTGGCTTCTTACCAGTGTAAAAATATGAGCACCAGTGTTTAAAGATTAATGCTAAGTTTCATTTTCAAACTTTAAGTGTTTTTTTCTCAATCTTGCTCACATAAGCTTTCCAAGGTCTTCTCCATGCACCCCAATTAGTATTTCATAAGAGGCTCATCACCTTTTCACACATATCACTGCTGATTAGCCTTCTGGGATAACCTCTGCAGAATAGTCTGCAGGATGGATTTAGTCGCTCTGTCAACAGGCATCAGTTCAGGCAGGATGAGACCCATGTCAGACATTACCTCTCTATTTCAGAACAGAGACACATCTGCCAAACACTGTTATTGAACTGGCACCACCAGAGCGTAACCTAGCCCCCCCTGACATAAATATTAAAGGTGTATGGTTAAGGAATATTAATGTCAAATGCAATCAATCATTATTACCCCAGGGGGGAAATCCTGTTTAAGGTGTAGCAGCATTAGCAATTTTTAGCATTTGGAAATGTCTGGATAGCCCACTTCTAAAATGTGTTTAACAATAAGCCTCCTCTCTGCTTGTCAAAATATTTTGTCTTTTGTCCTGAGGAATCTGTTCATTTCAGTGAAGAGCTCCCACAGTTATGCTGTCAGTGACACGCAGGGAAAGGCAATGTCTCCCCCTATTGGTGGAGACAATAATTACAACTCACAAGTTCCTTTAGCTCAGTGAAGTTAAAAGGAAGGTCATTTAAAGTGTGAAAAAGATGCTATTGACATCAAGTATAGTGAGTAAAAAGTTGGAAAAACATTGTTGTTATAGCATTTAGTAGAGGAAAATAACTGTTTTCTAATTAAAACAAAGAATACAAGTTTTTAGAGGTCAAGTTGTCTAATGTGTGAATTTCACGAAGTCAGCATCCCTTTAAAACACAAAGAAATATTTGGGTATAACCTCACTCACTTAACAGTATGTTTATAAGTCAGCTTTAGTGTCTGCAACAATAATAGCTCATACTTGGGTGGATAATCATATTGCATTTTTTTTTTTTTTGTTTAATGATTTAAACTCATTTTTAAGAAGACATCAACTTTATTGTGCATATTTTTTTTTACAGAATATGAATTTGTAGACTTAAGTTGTCACCAGGTTTCCTTAAAGGTACAATATGCAAAATTTTATACATCAATATCTGCATTAATTGCAAAATATAACTAATATCTTAAGTTGAGAACTTACATTGCCTCAGCTATTTCTAAATATTTTCCAAGCCTGAGACATTTGTAATTTTATTCTTGTGAGAGAATGTATTTCGTCACAGTAGCCGTAATAATAGAGCCACCATGATAAATAATTTGTTTCTCAACGCAAAAGACGGATCCTGAAACGGACGTTTTTGAAGGATACTACCTCATCGACTGTTCCAATGTTGAAAGTCCTCAAAATTATTCCAAGGACTGAATCCTTTCAGAACAGATAATTTTCAAGGATGCACATAATGTGTATCCTCAGCTCGCAGGAATTACCCACAATCCAGTGTGCACCATTTTCCTTCTCTTCAAAAGAAATAAAGAAATAATGCAATATTAGGAGAAAGCTGGAACTTTAACACATTTTTAAATGTAAGTATTGTACCGTTTCCACCAGAAATATGTTGTCATCATAATTTTAAGGCATCAAAGTAAAGCTGGACGGGTAAAAGCAGTGCCATAGAATCTGATCATATCATATAATATGATGATTTGATAGCATATAAACAGGGCTGACTAAAAGTTGTACAATGCTGTTGCCAGCAGTGTTGGGAATAATATGTTGCTAAGTAACACTTTACAGTAACTCTGTTACTTTCATGGTAACTAGTAGTGTAATGCGTTTCTTTTTTAATCTTTAATACCATTACAATTACTGAGAATTTAAAGCACTCATACTTGTTAATTTTACAGCTGACAGTGATAAAGGTAGTAAACATTTGGATGGGTGAATGATGTAACCCCAACATAAGCACAGCGGCATTCTGGAAGATAGAGTGCATCTGCTGCAAAGACAGACAAACGGACAAAGGCACAGAAACGTATGCATGCTTTGGCTAATTTAGTTACCAAAGAGTCCAGTGCTACAAACACCAGTAACACAGGCGCAGCTCACGTTAGCTGGGAAGACCAAAGAGGAGACAATCCATCCAAACAACCAAGGCTTGATTTTAAATCACCACCAGCTGCAGAGTGTGTCACCAAGGAAGCACTAAACAGACTGATGGTAAGTTATGTTGTTGAAGACCTGCTTCTAATATCAACTATAGAGTCCACTGCCTTCAATAAATAATGAGAAAAACACGGATAAGAAGAGACAGGACTGTCATGCAGAAACACATTGAGCAAGCAACTGGGATTTCATTTGTACACTCTCAATGCAGTACAGCTATTTTATACTTCTTAAACAGTGTACAAATGCTTGACTTGAAATAAACGTTTTAACACCTACACTTTCCACCATGATGATAATGGCTATAATGTTATATAACATTTGATAGATATATTCTCTCACACTGCCATAACACTTTCTAATGTGTGACGGGTACACTGGTGTGGGTTGAAGCTAAAAAATGTAACGCCTGAGATACTTTTCAAAAGTACCTAGTTACTTTTACATTGTAGTAACTTAGTTACTAACTCAGTTACTTTTTGAGAGTAGTAACCAGTAACTTACTAGTTACTATTTTGCATTAACTTGCCCATCACTGGTTGTCAGTGCCGTCTCCATTTTGACTTCTGTAGCTGTCGGGTATATGGGCACGATCATTACAGTTGTTTTATAGCCTGTTTTAAATGTGTGTTTAACAGTTGCCAGGGAAGATTCCTGCCTCACCTCCACAGGACCCAACTCAGCAGGATCCTTCCTACAGAGGAGGTAAAAAAGGCTGTGCAAGTCGAAGCATTCAATGGTAGATGCGCTATCACTGTATTTTGTTTTATGACCGACAAGTGGAACGAGTGGTGAGAGGGTTTTGATTTGGTAATGAAGTGCTGATGTGTTTTATCAGCAGGTAATGCAGTAAGCCAACAAACTACTTTTCTCAGTATGTAATGCAGAAATGGGTTAGTCTCAAAAGTACCCTACCCAACACTGACCTCTCGGCCGTCAGCTGCGCGTTCTGTTGGCCAAGCCCTGCCATAAGGCCAACTCCATCTCTGACTCCCATAACAGCGTGGCCCCACTAGACATTTCCAAGTTAGGGCAGCTCCACTGCTTACTTCTCAAATACTCTGTTAAAAAACTCTGCACTCCATTAGGCCTATTTACAAAACAGTGAACTACAGTTTTTGTTTGATAGATAATTTTCACATCATGAGAGAGAAAAGCTGTTAAAAGTGGCCTTACACTGCAAACTGCCCACAAAGCACTCTGGGATCACTAAACGCAAACCAGCAAGGGCATTTTTACCAGCTTTTCTTCCTCATTGAGTGACATTTTTCATGACATAGAAACACGAACACAGCTAATGTCTTTGACATCTTTTGTGGGTTTTATTTGCTGTTTTGATCAATTTTTGATTTTTTTTTTTTTTTTTTTACGTTTCTATTGTGTTTCTTTTTCCCTTTGCTATTGTCTTTTAATGTACTGTGTGAAGCACTTTGACTGTGCTGTTGCTTAAATACAAATAAACTTTCCTTGCCTTAATTAATAGGTAGGTAATAGTTAAGCCACAGAGGTGGCTGGAGCTGCAGTGTGGGTCTACTTGTCATCTTTTGTTATTTCTCTTGAGATCCCACTGGTCATGTAATTCCATGCTGTGCATTCAAAAGGGAAAAACAGTCATTTTTCTTTTGAGATTTTAAACAGACTAAAGACTTCTCTGTTAGTGAAATACTAGCCATTACTGTTTCAAAGGAGTTTGATCTCTGACTTCATAAAAGTATGTAAATTAATGTGCTTTTGGTGGTGAAAACTGATAATTAGTGAAACAGAACAACTGATGAAGACTTTGGGTTTGTAGGTGATATATATTTTGTAAGTTTGGAGTAAATACAAAGAACATACATCATACAAACATACAAGCCAAGAATAGAAAAGAGAAGATCTTTGATATGTTTTATACATACATACAGATATTACAGAAGATTAAAACTGGGAGGTTCATTTATATCATCTTTGTGTGGAAATAGTTTGCTTTTCTTAAAAACTAAGAAAATTAAGTAGAGACAATGAGACAAAAAAGGTATGAAAACACAACAATAAGAACAAAATACATCCATCTCTGAGAGTGACAGAGACATACAGGTGTCAATACAGTGCCTTTTTTACCTCTGCTTGTTTATCCTTATGCTGTTTTTGTGGTTTAGATAATTACAATGTGCTGTCAGTAAGAAAGAGAGCTACAAAATAAACTCAGAAAACACTGGAAGATGATTATAAGATGATGTCTCATACATGTTTCTTGATTATATATACCAGTCAAGATCAGTAAATTATTTTTTGAATAACGTAACGCTCACAAAGCAAAAGGTGAGCAGACTGGAATGGCTGTTATATGTGTGGATCAAAAGTAAGAAGATACACTATAAAAATCTGTTTGTGGTTCTTACAACTGAAGCAAGTTTGTGATCATTTGTCACAGTGATGTGATCCCTCCCACCAACACCGCTGCTCTGTCTCAAAAGGTAATAAGTTATTTTGGTCCAAGAAAAAGAAGCTCTCTGCTATCTTATCCAAGAAAATGAGGCTGGGTAATTTCTACACACTTGTGAGAATATTTAGTTTTTCCAGACAAAAAAACATCAAAATACAGAGTCACACTTGTTCTTTATGCTTTCTACAAAAACAGAGGATCACATTTTTCTTCATCCTTCCTACAGACAAGAGGGTACAAAGCTGAAGTGGGAGGATGAAGGTAAAAACATGAATAAACGTGAGGGGAGACGGTGTCCCTGAGCGTCTGTGTGTATATGTATGTGAGTCTGAGTGGTAGTGTTTCTCTGCCTGCCTATATGGTCTCCACATAATTGGCAGGGAACAAGCCTTGACGGCCATCTTTGCTCCACCCCCTCCACCAGGCTTTGTCCACCGTTTCCACATCCCTGATGATGTCACCAGGTTCAAAGGAGATCTCGGATTCGTCCTCTGTGAAAAAAAAAACACAAGATAACATGGTGACAACCCACTAATGACAGAGTAATTACAGTAAGTGGAGGCACTTTATGTGCACACGTGTGGTGATTATCCTGTAAATGGAAGCTTACCTGCTTGGTAGTCATATAGAGCTCGGACACACATTTGGTGCTCGGCTGAAACCTGAATCAGAGAGGAAAATGGATGAATAAGAAGGTTATAATCATGAAACACAAAATAGAAAAAAAGAAATGTCTCTGAGAAAGAAAAAAATGTCTGTGCTTAGTTTAATTTAAGCCCCACATCCTGTCCTGCAGCTTGTGAATACTTGTTAATTAATTATTGTGTATTAATCCACTGTCCTCAACAAATAATCCTGTTTGGGAAGGTTTGCTAACACCTGTTTTTGTTTGTTATTTTCTAATCCTTTCAGCGTATTTCACATCCTTCTGGGAAAAATTCCACCAGTGATGTTCTTTACTCTTCTTTTAATAAAGAAATGTTGTCCATTTATGATAATACTACCGCTGCAGTGGCGTTTTTGCTGATCTCTTCACCTAAAACTAAACCCTGACTGCTTTTTGTCCTCAAAGGGCCCCTTTATTTTCTAATTGGAAGCAAAAATGTCACATTGTAGCTTTACAAGATGGATCCACCTGATGACAGACTTGGAATCTTGCCAATCCATCAGTTTTGCAAGGTTAGGCCACTACATCTTTGGAGATAAATCGTGGTACAATCTTTCCTCACTCTATGACTAGAGGTATTTCTAGAGAACCTGTTTGTAAAAAGGCTTTGGCTAGATCCACACTAGATGCCTCATCCTGGTTATATACATATATTTATACATTGCATCCAGAAAGTACTCAAACCCACTTCACTTTTTCTGTTTTCATATGTTGCAGTCTGATGCTACAGTTTCATTTCATTCTCATTAATCTAAACCCAATAACCTATCATGACAAAGTAAAAACAGAATTTAAGAAATGTTTGCGAATTTATTGAAAACAAAAAATTGAAATATCACATTGACATTAGTATTCAGGCCCTTTGCAAAAATACTTGAAATTTAGCTCAGGTTCCCCCCATTTCTTTCAATCTGTGCCAAGATTTTTCTAAACCTTGATTGGAGTCCACTTGTGGTAAATTAAACTGATTGGACATGATTTGGAAAAAGTTTGGCACAACCAGGAGTCATCTATGAGCTTGTCGTCCAGCCAAACTGAGTAATAGGCAGAGAAGGGCCTTAGTTAGAGAGGACATAAAGAGAACCTGATGGTCACGCTGGCTGAGTTTCAGCGCAGTAGTTTTCAAAGTGTGAGCCGGGCCTCGGGGGGGGGGGGGGGGGGTGTTAAGTGTAAATTATTATTATAGCAACAACAAAATTGAAAAACTGAAGGGGGTCTAAATACTTTCTGAATACACTGTATGAACATCTACATCACCAATTCCCCTAACTAGCATGATTAAGGAAACTTTGCTGTGAGGCAGCAGAGCTAACCCCTGCCAACTCAGATCTGATCTTTTTTTTCATGATAGTTAAAAAGCAAACATCACATTAAAATCGAATTGAGAGCACTTTGGCTAAGTAAGCTACGAGACTGAAAAGTGGGTAAGGACTAGTTTCATTTCGCTATTACTTTTTAAATGAGAACCTCATGATGAGACTTCAAACGGTCAACAACACATTTTTGATTTTTAAAAGCATATTATTGGATCAACCTGAATATGCAAAGTATCATAAAAGCAAAATAAATCATGGTAGATGTACCTCTTGTCCATTTTCTGAGATCTCATGTCCCTTGTCCTCAATGATGTCATTCTCCTCTGTCATGTCCTGCACGTCAAAACACACAGCCAACTCAGGGGAGCTGAGCTCTGTGTCAGATGGACTCAAAGATCGCTCTGAGAAAGACCAGAAAGCACAATGAGTAAATGCATTCCTTATTCCTATCGTGCACTAAACAACATCCTGTAAAGTGATAAACTGCCAAACCTATGCCATTCTGTTGCTTTGCATCTCCATTAGTGATCCCATTGGTAGACAGGATGACAGTCTCCTGTTTGAGTTCTTGACAAATTGTTTCTGCATCTGAAACACAGATTATTGTTATTGTTTGTAATAGTGTAACGTATAATCATATGGTATTCAAACTTCAAAAGTTATAGCGTGTTAATCATCACTGATGAATGCTTTAACAACCAGTTACTCTGATGACCACTCAGCAGTCACAGAGTTACTCTTATAACTGCTCAGCAGTCACTGTTACTCTTATAACTACTCAACACTCACAGAGTAACTCTGATGACCATTATCTGAAATTTAGTCATATAAATCTGCCCACATCTTTGCATATTTTATGCTTCTGATCATATCTTGTCAGCGTTTTTGCATCTTTTGCAACCATTGCATCAATGCACAGACTTGTATATACTAGAAAAAAAACTAGCAAGAGCTTGTGCATATTTGAATGTATTTTTGATACTTTTTCAGTTTTATTTATTTATTTATTTTTTATATTTAATTTTTAATCCCTGTACAAAGCTAACCAAAGTCAAAGACCTTGTTTCCTAAGCATACTCTGCAATAAAGCTGATTCTGATTTGAACAGACATTGCTTGTGAAAGTTAAAATAACTCATCAAAATTGAGCCCCATGCAAATAACAAAAGGAGGGTTACCTATGACTGTAGACTCTTCCTCTTTCTCCAGAAGCTCATCAGACTCAGGAGCAGCCTTATCATCTTCTGACTGGTCATTATCTCCTCCATCTTCCTTTGCCTCCACTTCCTCTTGCACCACTTCCACTGATACCTCCTCCACCTCCTCTGAGGCAGGCTGAGCATCTACTTTTAACCCCCCTTCCTCATCCTCCAGCTCTTCTTTCGTCTCCTCCTCCTCTTGCTCCTGATCTTCTGGTTCAGCTTTGACCAGCTCTGTTGTCACAGCACACGGCTGTGGTTGTGTTTCAGACTTTTCTTCCTCTTGTGCCTCCTCATCCTCTTCCTCTTCATCCTCCTCAACGAGTACAGCCTGAACTTTGTAGCTAAAGTCTGAGACCAGCTCAGTGTGCTTGTGGGTGGCTGTGTTGAGGTCTGTTGATTGTAAAAGTATAATTATTGTAATGTCATTTAAACTCAAGTTTGCCAATACTATGCCTTGTTAAAATGCCAGTGAGAACTTTGTAATGTAAAGTAGTGGTAGAAAAAAATGAACTATAAAGATTAAGTTCTGCACATTACAGCTGAGCTTGGCATGACTGAATGAATGTGGCTACTTTAGGAATATTTAATTGGGACCTGACTGTCATTGCTGTACAACAGTCCCCTTATTCATAGTCTTTGGCCTGCATACACAGCCAAGTTTATGTGGAATAGGTTTTGGCAGAAGCTTCTTTGTCACTTTAATATATTTAGGCACCAATATTTACTGTCACAGAATGCTTGTATTTGCAAAAAGTAAGTAGAATAAGTTTCACTTAACACTGCATTTCTATGCAGCACATTTTTGCAAAGTATTATAACACAACAATGAGAGAGCAGCATAATTCTTCCTATTCTGTTCACACCTACCTGTGTTTGTCTGCGGTCTCTCTGGTAGGGGAGATGTTGGAGCCTGTGGAGCCTCGAAGCAGAACGCCGAGATCTCCGACTGTGTTTGGGTATTATTAAGTGAAGCAGACAGGGCCTCTGCATGTGGTTGAGCGGGGTTGTTTAAGGAAGCAAAGAGAGTTGGAGAGGCTGGAGGTGCAGAGGGTTGTGTAGGTGATTTGGGTTTGTTCTCAACAACAGACTGAACTTGATTTATAGTCTGTGGGACACTGGGCAGAGCTGAAACAGGAGGGGCAGGGCGTGAAGGTGAGGTGGGCGGTGACAGGGGGGCTCTGGGCCTTTGCGGAGAGGTAACGGGGCGGAAATCTGGAGTTGTGGGTGGAGACGTGGTACGGAAGAAAGGAGAGGGAGAACCCCGTGAAAAGGGGGAGACCAGGGGAGAATTGTGAGGGGATGTTATCTCGCGCTCTTCAGCTTTGGAGAAGATGAAGGCTGTGTCTGTCAGGCTGCGCTGGTATCGTCTGAGTGGTTTGCCTGGAAAGAACGTATTATGTTGTTTAGAAAGTCAGTATTGAAGTACACCAAAACATTGTGATAAGGTTGATCCTGGTCCTTGTGATTTCTGCATGAGAGCACATACCTGAGCGGGAGGATCCAGGGCTGGTGGGACTTTGGGATGAAGATGATGAGAGCTGCCTGAAGAACTCTCTAGGGTTCATGGTGCGTTGGGACACTAATGCTGCTGCCTCCTACAGGCCAGATCAGGAAAGGTATTAGGAGTTAAAACAATAAGCATGCTTTAACTTTTGAGTGCTTATTCAAAGCAATATGACCCCATGTTAGTTTTATATGTTCATAGCAGAATCATACTTACAGCTGCTTTCTCTATGGACTCACTCCTCTTCAGACGAGCTCTCATAAACTCCTCATGCTCCCTTTGCTGCTGCTCCTGTTGTCAGCACAGAAACACAGCAGAAATTTTATTAAGACATTTTAAAATACACATTCTGATGCATTTTATTTCTTCAGGTTAAATCAATATGACAATTAAGTGACATCTTGTAACTGGAATAAAGCATTATTACTGCACACTGTCAGGGGTTCATTTCCACTCAGCCAGGTACAATTCTATCAAAAGTATGCCCTAGAGCGGAGGTCATCAGCTACATTTGGAAAAGGGCCAGCTTCTTCTATACATGCACTTTGGGTTCCAATCTTAAAAAACAAAAGAAATTTCAAAAATGGTCTCATTAACACTCACACACACACACATATATATATAAATATACATATATATATATATTTTTTTTTTAAGATTTCATTTTCTTCCAAATTTATGAAACTGTTATGCTCTAACAGTGAAATCAGTACTATTAATCATGGGGGCGATTGAGATATTTTAGCTAAATATTTCTGAAGCCAAAAGTTGACATAATAAATGGCAGTTTTATCAAGAATGGACTGATAAATTTGTCTTTGACATGCATCATATTTGCTAGTAATGGCTGACACAGGGTTTTCTGAAACTGTCTCAATCTCAGTTGTTTTTTGAGTTGGCTGAATAGCTGTTGGGAGCTAATTTAAAATAAACACACACACACAACATATCTTTTCCTCTGCACATGTTCTGAATTTGGTGATGCTCTGGGGGCCAGATGGGAGCATGTGGGGGGCCTGCTGTGGCCCCCGGGCTGCCAGTTGATAATCATTGCCCTAGAGTTTATTATTGGACCTCAAATTGACTTTCAGGGCTTAAAAGGTACATTTATATAACCCCCAATATCAATACCAGAGCAGATTTTCAGTTATGGTACAACTTTGAAAAAATTTCAGTGACAACTAAATTGTGCCATGTCTGAAAGCAGTGCTGCTTTAAAATCAGACATGCACTCATCACAAAACATCAAACAAATACACCAGTTTTTTTTTTTTTTTGTCTCGTCAGCCATTAATGGAAAGCTGTGTTGTAGGCTATCTTAACTTAAGAATATTCAATTTCTAATCTAAAGGTACGGCAGACCAAAGTGGCCCAATCATATTAATATTTTTGTTTGTAGCCCTCAAAGAAAAAGTTTGGACACCTCTGCTTAACATGAACAGTAAACATTTACAGTATGAGACAAGGTTTCATCTATAGGTTAATGTGTTTGGCCTTAGGCTGAAATTGATAAAGATTATCAATAAAAAAATTGTCACATTAAAGACTGAATGAGCAGCAGTGGGCCTGTAGTCGTACTTTATTCAAAAATCAGTGTTTATTAGTGAATTTTAGCCCTCACATGCATCAAAGAAACAGCTGAGTTTGAGTTCATGCTTGTCCGAGCAACCCTCAAAGCCAGCAGAAAAGTTGGTCATTCTACCACTTGGCTGAGGCCACAAAATCACCACCTGACCACATATGCCACAACAGTTCCATTTCAACAAAAACTAAAACTCCACAGAGACACATCTTCTTACTCACCCATCTTGACTTTTCTTTCCTGCGCAGCTCCTCCTCTTGCTCTGCCTGTTTTCTTCTGCCACACAGAAAAACAAATAAAACAGAATTCTTTATTCAACATGGAGTACATTTATTATACATGAGTGCAGTGCTCTGCCATCTTTACAAAATACAACCACTAGAGGGCACCATTGCACCAACCTCTGCTCCTCAATCAACTGTAGCTTCTCGTTCATCTTTCTGTCTCTTTCTTCTGATTCCCTCCTTTCCTTTAAGACTCTTTCTCTCTCCAATCGACGTCTCTCCTCTGTAGCTCGTCTCCTCTCCTCTTCTTTCCTCTCCTCCTCTTCACGCTGATACACACAGTAGGAAACAATGGGAAATTAATGATTAGTTTTATTCACCTTTCAGTAACAAATCATTTTCTTCATTGGCTCTACAACTTGATTCAACAAATTAATCAAAATGTATGTATATACAGTCATGTGCATAAGTTTTAGGCTTGTGTGAGGATAAGGATTCTTCATTGGGCCCGATGTGGCACATCCCAGGGCTGGAGGAGGGGTGGGGGCAGCCATGGTCAAACTTGATACATGCTGTCAAGCTTGATGGCATCTGTTTTGTCTGGGCCTATTCATCCCTGGTACGCCTGAAGACTGCCTAGATTTCTTTTTGGGACATCCACAGCATGACTAGGGGCTCGTGGCAACCCTACTTCCTACCTGGACAGTACCCTAAAGGTGTTGACTTTGTTATTTTTTTCAACATATTATTTTCCCATGCCCCTGGTAATATGCAAGGACATTCAGAGCACAACAGGTGTGTCAATTCTCCTTGGCACCAAATGGTGCCCTTAGACGGGCAAACTTGGCACATCTGTACCTTGCTTCAGCCTCACTTTTTGGTCCTAACATGCCTAAAAAATCTGCACAGCACTGCAGCACCTATCAGACAAATGCAGTTAAAAGTGCTTTAAAATAGAGTGAAAGAAGAACAATGTGACAAAGGATCCAGAGCTGAATGTAAACCAATATGAATCCAATAAAATAACTACACAATATGAAAAAAATAGAATGTCATGTCAAAGTTCCTTTTTCCCAGGATTTACTTCAGAAAGTTAAATTTCATTATAGTCTAGATTGATCTCGTAAAAATTAAAATATTTCGAGACTTTTTTTGTTGAAATTTTGATGATTACGGCTTACAGTTCATTAAAATCAAAGATCCACTATCTCAAAATATTAGAATATTGTGGAAAATTCCAATTTGTGAAGGTTTCCTGAGCTTCCGTTCTGATTCAATACACACAACTACAATCATGGTGAAGACTGCTAAACTACTGTCCAAAAGACAATCATTGACATCATCCACAAGGAGGGTAAGCCACAGAAGGTCTTTGCTGAAAGGGCAGGCTGTTCTCAGAGGCTGTATCAAAGCATATCCATAGTAAGTTGACTGGAAAAGAAAAGTGTGGTAAGAAAAGGTGCATAAGCAGCAGGGATGAGCTCAGCCTTCAGAGGTTTGTAAAACAAAGCAGATTTTTAGAACTTAGGGGAGCTTTGCAAGGAGTGGACTGAGGCTGGAGTCAGTGGATCAAAAACCACCAAGCAGACAGGTCCAGGGAACGGGCTACAAGTGTCATGTTCCTCGTGTCAAGCCACTCCTGAACCACAGTCGTCATTAGCATCGCACCTGGACTCAGGAGAAAAAGAGCTGGACTATTGCTCACTGGTCCAAAGTCCTGTTTCTAGACAAAAGTAAAATTTGTATTTATTTTGGAAACCAAGGTCCTAGAGTCTGGTGGAAGACTGGAGAGGCACAGAATCCAAGGTGCTTGAAGTCCTGTGTTTTCAGTGTCCACAGTCACAGTGAGGGATTGGGGTGCCATGTCAGTGGAGGATCCACTGTGCTTTATCAAGTCCAGAGTCAATGCTGTCAGCAGTCTACCACGAAATTTTAGAGCACTGAAAAGAGCGCTAGGAAGCTTTATGTAGATATTGATTTCCTTTTCCAGCAGGACTTGGCACCTGCCCACAGTGAAACCAAAACTACCAGAAACTGTTTTTTTGACCATGGTAGTACTGTGTTTCATTGACCAGCCAACTGGTCTGACCTGAACCCAACAGAAAATCTCTGGGGAAATGTCAAGAGGAAGATGAGAGACACCAGACTCAACAATACAAAACGAGCTGAAGGCTGCTATCAATGTAACTCGGGTTTCATAACACACCAGCAGTACCACGGACTGACTAGCACCATGCCATGTCACATAGATGCAGTCATTTGTGCAAAAGGAGCTCCACCCTATTATTGAGTGCATAAAGAAGCATAATTTTCCAGAAGGAAAAGATTTCTGTATTATAAATCCTTTTTTTTTTTTTTTTGGACTGATGTTTTGAGATATTCTAACATTTTGAGATAGTGGATTTTTTTTTTTTTTTTTTTTTTTTGTGAGCTGTAAGCAATAATCATCAGCATTAAAACAAGAAAATGTCCTGAATTATTTCACTTTGTAATGAAGAACCTAGAATATTTGGAAGTTTCACTTCTTGAATCAAATTTTTAAAAACTCCTTTTTTTTATGATATTCATTTTTTTAGATGTGCCTGTATAGAAAACACAAGAGATATCTTAAAATGAGAAGATATTTAAAAATATATACCTTTTTTTTAAAGATGGATTTGAAAAATTCCAAAATGACTAAGTATTCAAAATTATAATTAAAATTAGATAACAATGATGAGAAATTAATGTAATACTGAAAACCATTTCTTAACTCCAGGTTTATTCATTTGAATAATTATTTATCCAGAGAGGATACTCACCTCTGCACGTGCCCAGAAGGACTCTCTGTTTATTCGTCTCATCTCCATGGCAGCATTAGTTTTTCTGTAATTTGTACCCTTCAAAAAAAAAGTTTATAGTTAACACAGAGTAAAATAAAAAAAAAGTTTATAGTTAACACAGAGTAAAATAAAGACATTTATGTGTCACTTTATTACACAGTCATTTATCATTACAAATAAAATATGTAAACTGCATATTACTCAAATGTTTTAAGCAGGTGATGCTATAATCATACTGGAAGAAATCAAAAATCACAGAAGTCTCATTGATCTTCTGTAACTGAGTTACTGCCTTAAATTTTATTTATAAGTCTCTGTCTCCATCTAGTGGGCAGATGAGACTCACCACGAGTTCTTCCTTGTCTGCAGACCTAGAGCTCCTCCTCGCCCACTGTGCAGGAGTCTGTGCCAGGGCCTTGTTAAGTTCTTCTCTTATCGTCCCCTCAGTCACATCCTCCACCTTCTCTGCTCTGATGAACGCATGCGCTTCCTGAAACATGGAGGAGAAGGGAATGAGAAGGAGATGGCAAGAAGAGCGGGACAGATGTGAATTTAATCCACCATTACATGCTGTACTGTAGCCACACACACAACCACACACAAAGCCTAGAAATCCATACACAAGTACACACAGTCCCTGTGGTGGTTTTCTCTTGGTCTGACTTGGAGTTATGCAAACGCTGAGCCAAAATGTTGTGCAACTGCTTCAGTTATACTGAATGTAAGAGAACAAAAATCACTCTCTGGCTTCAGCGTGAGGAAAGGAATGCACTGGTTTGGATGGTCATGCACAGAAGAGGGGGAGATGGGGAAAAAATTAACAACAGGGGGGGAGATGGGGAAAAGAAGCAAGAGAGGATGTGAAGGAATTTGGCTTTAAAAATGATAGAAAAAGGGAGAGAGCCTCACATATGGTGCAGCAGTTGCCCAATACATGGGAATAATTCCAAGGCTTTATAACATATTTTTATGGATCATATTTATCATCACAGGCTGAAAAATATTGTCCCACTGCTGCTCCTGTTTTTTTTCTAGATATGAGACAAACCAATACATCTGACTTGTATTTCTCTTTGTATGTGGCCAGGACCCCAGCATACATTTCTAAGCAGAGTCAGTCCAGGCTTGTCGATGCAGCGCCAGGTCTGTCAGCCTCCAACAGGAAACCACAGCTTTATCTGAGTGACAACACTGACACGGACACTGAACAGAGCATCCAGTGTGCCCTGTAATACATGTCAGTACGGTGTATAATCCATATCACTCTGGCTGTCACTGCCAACTGCACACAGGCACTCAGGCCAGACGGGCCGTCCTCAGGGCTGCCAGGGATACTGGGAAAATCACCGAGCTAGAACAGAGATATGCTGCCAAAACTTGCAAAGCTGATTCTTTGAACACATGTGGACAGGAAAAACTAAGCAGCTGACAAAAACCTGGTTTACTACAGGTTAACCCATTCAATTCTCAGACTTTAAAACTCAGCAATTAGTTTGTCATGCACAACAGATTAGAATTTCACATTCATTTAATTAAGTCGCATTGTTCTGATTGGTACATGTGTGCAATACTGTATGCGCGGGCAAGTCAAGTTCTTCCACAACAAACCCATCAAACCATGTCTTCATAATCTTTGCTTTGTGCACTGGAGTGCAGTCATGCTGAATAGAAAAGGGCCTTCCCCAAACTGTTGCCACTAAGCTGGAAGCATAGCATTGTCCAAGAAGTCTTGGTATGCTGAAGCGTTACGATTGCCCTTCACTGCATATAAGTGACCTTGCCCAAACCCTAAAAAACAGCCCCAGTATCCGCCAAAACCAGACTCACCTATCTGACTGGCACACTGGCTTGCATGCAGCTGCTCAGCCATGAAAACCAAATCCATGAAGCTCCTGCCACAAAAATTCTGATATAAAAAAGCGGAATTAAAAAAAATATATAAAAATCAAGGAAATACTCTTAGACCTCAGAGGGTTAAAGTACACTTTAGTCCACCTGTTTGGCTCAGTGGGTGGAGTGGGTGCCCTTATGGAGGAGAGTCCATAGACCAGTCCACTGGTCATGGGATCAGTTCCTGGTGTTGGTGCTGTTTATTGCAGTATCTCTTCACTCTCTCTGGTATTTCCTGTCTCTCTTCAGCTGCCCTATCGAAATAAAGTCAAAAAGCCCCACAATAATTCTGAAAAAAGCACACTTTAATGTGAAATAAAATAACACTTTGAGTGTTAACAATTAACCCAATAACAGAGTTAAAATATTTAAACACTCCAAAGTGTAAATTCAACTCAGAACCCCTGAGAATTACATAGTACATTCAGGGAAAGTGTTAACATTAACACTATGGGAGTTAAATTAACAATGAAGATTTATCTGTGTATGAATCACATTGGCTGAGTACCAGCGGTGCTAAAGCGTTAATAAAAAAATGATATGAGAATATAATCTCTGTGGGAGATCAGAGAGTATGGGGTGATATGACAGGTTGAAAATTGAAGCTGAACTCTGCACAAACTGCTTCAGTCCTACCTGCCGTCTAGAACTGTCACAACCGTCAGCAACAGAAGCTGTTTGAATGAGCTGATTGTTAAATGTTTGAGTGCATGTAGAGGATTTTTATTAATAAGCTCATTGCCTTACTGTAATCATTACAGCTTGAATGTAAATTTCCCTTTATGTATGATGCATGTTAATTCATGAAGAGTAAGACAAGATTCTTGTCACATTTAGGCAAGTTTTCTTCCTCATAGTGAAGTCATTTTCAGCTGTAATCAGAGCTCCTTGGTGGAAACCTGACAGGAGTAGCAACCATGGATGGTGTGAAACTAAAGCGTGTGTCAGGGCAAAGCAACAGATCTGAATGATGTAAAGCACCTCAGAGTTTAGTGCCTTTACCTGAACATTTTCTACAATAGAGGTCCCGTTCTTTGTTGCAGTTCAAATGTACTTTTAAACCTTGAAAGACATTTGACTTTGTGCCAGTTTCTGATGTTGCCATATTTGGTTGTACTTCAATTAATAAAAGATAATTTAATTTATAGAAAACATTCAGCCTCTCCTATGCATTTGTTTACATTTTAAAATCCCTCTCTTATGTTTTCCACTCCATCATTCAGTGAATCAACATCTACAGCACAGACAGCAGCAGCCACACATTCACTCAGCCCTTATGTTGAAACTTATTCCTGCTATCATTGTAGTGGAAATTTAGAACAATGGAAACATCTGCACTCTATTCATACTTCTGTGTTCATTGCACAAAGCCACACTATGACCAACCCTGCCGCTGCAGACTCGCCTTGACAAAACCCCCACACTGCCAGCTAGGACATGCAGCAGAGTGGACCAGAGAGACAAAGTAAAGAAAAAAAAGAAAAGGCAAATAAACTAACAAAGTGCCAAGGGAAATGCTAACTGGGGCAATGAAAGTCAGGAATAAAAGACAAGCAAATTGAGTCCCATGTTGTTATCATCAGTCAAATAGGGTTATCTCAGTAGTTTTCCTGGTCATCTCAAGGTCATGCAGTGTTTTCAGTAGCTGTTAGATGGTTTAAGGCTGAAGTATCTCTAAATGTGGATATTACAAGCCTTCTGTTTTATTTATTAGGTTTGCATACAGTGCAGCAGGTATGCCCCTACCTGATTTTTTCTGAAAAAATATTTCACATCATCAAACACATTTTTATATTTGACAAAGATAACATGAATAAACAAAAAATGATGATTTCATTTGTTAAGGTAAAAAGTCATCCAAATCTATCTGGCTCTATGTGTAAAAGTAAATGCCACCCTTGGTAAATCATGAATAAACTGATTTACCACATTTCTGGAACGCTGAGTTAAATTTCACCAACAAGTGAACAAGTGAAGTACGCTTAAAGCTCTCAAAAAGAGACACATCATGCCACCATCGAAAGAAATTCAAGAACAGATGAGAGACAAAGTAAATGATGTTTGTCGGTCTGGAAAGGATTACTTTGCCATTTCTAACTTTGGCACACTGGTGATGCAAAGTGAGAGCCATTATCCACAAATGGAAAAAACTTGTAATAGTGGTGAACCTTCCTGGGAGTTGCCTGCCTCCCAAAATTCTTCCAAGAGTGCACCGATGACTCATAGGAGGACACAAAAAAACCCAGAAGAACATTTATAGACCTCACTCGACTCAGTTAAGGTCGGTGCTCATGATTCAACAGAGTGACAAGACGAAAGTTGAGCATTTGGGGGGCCTGTTACATCTGGCATAAAACTAGCATAGCATTTCATATAAAGAACATCATACCAACAGTCAATCATGGTGGTGGTACTGTGATGGTCTGGGGCTGCTTCGCTGCTCCAGGATCTGGACAACTTGTTGTAATTGATGGAACGAAGAGTTCTTCTCTCTTCCAAAAAAAAAAAAAAAAAAAAAAACAACCACTGAGGGGGAATGTTCAGCCATCAGTTTTTGAGCATGCTTGAGTTGTGCAGAAGAACGATGATCCGAACCACAACAACAAGTCCTCTGAATGGCTTTTTAAAAAAAGAAAAAAAAAGAGGCTTTGGAGTGGCCAAGACAAAGTCCAGACTGAAATCTGATCAAGATGCTGTGCCATGACCTTAACCCCTTAAAGCCTGTTGTGTCATATTTGATACATACTTTTGATACCTCTATCTAATCATTATGATCAATAAATTACTAAAAAATAAAAATGCCCTCAAGTGGATTATCAGTTACCAAAAACACCTAATGTATCAAATAAGATACAAAAATATAAATGTTAAATTTTATGGAAATTTGGATGTTTTTGGATTTCAGTAGAAAGTGAAATAAACAATTCAGTTCCAAAAAATGAGAAATTTTTTGCTATAATTTGTGTATTCAGGCTTTAAAGGGTTAAACAGGCCAGTCATGCTCAAAAACCCTCCAATGTGGCTGAACTAAAACAATTCTGCAAAGAAGAGCGGGCCAAAATTCCTCCACAGTGATGTGAAAGACTCACTGCCAGCTTTCATAAACACTTGCTTGCAGTTGTTGCTGACAAGGGTGGGAAAGCTGTAAACTTGTATTTACTCCTTGTCTAGTATTAAATTTTTTGATGATCGGAAACATTTAAATGTGACAAATGAAGGTGTATCAGTTTAACATCAGGACTGGCCAGTATCAGCCATTCTGAAAAACACTTGCCATTGGCAGATAATGTGGGCAGGAAGCGCTGTCAGAAGATGTTTATCTGTGCTGTGTCGAATCAATCTAACGCTGGCGTTTAGCTAACAGCTGATTCAGAGAAGAGATTTATTACTGGGCAGAAGATGAGACGTTGGACGAACCCTGATCTGCATAATGGGAGTGTAACACCGAAAGAAAAGATAAGAAAAAGTACTGACCATCGGCTTACCTGTAATTTAAATGTTTTTTACAGTCAGTCTGTCTCTACCCTTTATTCAATAAGAAGAACCAGCCCACAACAACCACTACCTGAACAAAGAAAAGGATACTTTTAATCTTATTACAAGCCTCTATTTGTAGAGATTGCTGCAATAATCAGTAACACTGAGCAGCTTATTAACAGAAGGCCAAATAGTGTTAATTTTAATCCCAAAATAATCTGTTGATAACTTCCGTTTCTTAATCAGACCTGAGAAAATAGTAAATAAACAAAGCTATGAAACATTTCTTGATCCAAAGTGACAACTTAGAACCCAAATCATTATTACAATAAAAAGATACATGTATATTACGTATATTCCTATTTATAGGCTAAACTGTAGTCAACGCTATAATGAATAAGTTTTAACTGAAAAGACAGCGTCAAGAGTGAAAGTCAATTTTTTTGTCTCCTTAGATACAAACGTAACATCAGTTTGAACTGTACTGTAAAAAGATGATAATGTGTCCATAGCAAAGTGTGAAAAAATGTTGATTTAGAAGACATAACAGTCTCATCTCGGTCTTTAGCTACAGGTATTTCAGCAAACCCACTCCACATGCTTGGCTACGATGATCCAAGGTGACACTGGATATGATAGACTTTCATTTCTCCGAAGAGAAATTTGTCCTGGACTCTGTCCCACAGGCACAAAATCAATATATACATAAATAGAGCTCATACAACACACAGAACATTACATCCTGTAAAAGCAGCAATTCCATCTAACAATTTCCCACATGTACAGTACATGAAAACCTAGTGGCAATAGTGCCATACTGGCATAATGCACGACCCCTCGGCACATCTTACTGTACCTGTTATTCAGAAATTTAATGGACATGGGCACATGTGAATGTCTGTATTAGTTCAGTCTGGTCTGAGGGAACCAAAATCTTCTTCCTGAGGGTAAAAGGGAATACTCAGTGAAGGATGTGGGTCGGATCAGATAAAAAATTTCTGTACCTTTAGGACAGCAGTATAAAACAATAACATTAACTTAACTACAGAAGAGTAACATCTTTTGGTGGGGGCAGTGTGATGGTGTGGGGCAGCATTTAGCTCACTTAAAAAAAACGTGTCTTGTTTCTTCAGACCTCAATCTTCCAATCCACTGAGAACAGCAGGATAAGCTGTTTGGCATTGGCAGAGAAAATCTGGCAAACTTTTTATGGGTACAACCCACATACTCAGCTCTACTGCTCATCCTACAAACGCAGGGTCCTTGCAAATGTGGTACCATTTAAAAAGAAAATAAACAGGGTTTTCAGTGGTATGAGATTTATTGCCAAGTAGCATTGTTACAACAAAGAAATGATCTACCACTTGATCTACTACTTTAGGTTACCTCCAAAGAGATAAATCAAAACTTTTAATGCTGAGCAACTGAAATGTAACTTTAAATCTTTTATTTAAGTTTGCCAGTTTGAGCTAAAAGCATTTGTTGGTGTTAATTTGATCCCAAATAAATCCTGTTCCTTGTTTGTTTACATTCACAGACAGTTTTGTTAGCAGTCCTTGACATGACAGCAGGTTAACTTCAACATTATGACACAGAGCTAGATGTTTATACACATCTATAAGAAAGGTTAAAGGCCACCATTTTCCAACAACTACCCCATGGTGATCTGATTTTCTTCACTCCATGCCACACTGACCATGTGATCCTTTTTCTTCAATTTGAAAATCCTACATGAAAATGCACAGAGGCCCAAGAGTTCATACACACACGTCAACACACACATAGACAGAGAGGGTAAGGGGCTGCTATAGAGTGGCTCATAAAATCCCAGAATCAACATTCACTGTTTTAAAAAAAAGACAAAAACAACAACAAACATTCCTCAGATACTTCTGCAGTGGACTGGGTGATGCCTTTATATGGAAACTAGTAAACCTAGAGGTCAGCTGGAACTCTCCCTGTCACACTGAAACACTAAATAAACACAGTTTAAGGGCCAGATATGGAGACGATATGTCACCATAATATAGTGATGGACAGATTCCTTATACGCTGCATGTGCCTGAATCATAAAAATACACACAAGCTGCTCCGTTCTCTGCTCCCTCTGCTTCCTGCCTCTCCTCTCACCACTTGAGGTAATGACGTTTCTTAAGGTTGCACCACAAACAAAAGAGCTTTCAACCCAAAACTAAACTACCCCCACTGTGACAGCAGACATACCAACACTGCATTGGAACAGGAAGTGGACTGAAGACAGGAAACTCTCAAAACAATACAAAGTAAACGAGCATGTGTAAATATAGTTTGTGAGTACAAAGTCTGGAGTGCAGGAATAAAGCCCAACACAACAAACACTACTTTTTCTCTATAACAGGGAAAACAAATAGTAACCAGGTATGTTTACAAGCTTTTTATGTACTCTGCTGCTTGTGCCCATCCTCTCAGCCAAAAAGGTCACAGCTGGAACACCAAACAATACAGTCATACTAGCGGCTGAAGTGCACATCAGCTTATGTAACAGGAATGCCACATCTTGAACTCTTTTACCTTGAAGAAGTTTTTGATGGCTGGAATGTGGCCGGCACACTCTGTCTTTCGGTATTCCTCCACGTTTTGGCCGACCTGAGGACAAACACAGGATGCAGACACTTAGATTCATGCCATGCCTCCCTCTGAGGAAACAGAAGAAGAGGAGGAAGAAAGGCAGGGCAACAGTATCCATAGAGTGGACACTGGAACACATCCTCACTAAAAGGACACAAGTTCAAATGTACTAAAATAATTCTGAAGTATGTTACGGCAAATCAAACCTGTGCAGCATACCTGTGTATTAATAAAAATGTATTTTTCTGAACAAAATTCAAACTTTAGACACTGCCTAAGTATGGACCAACAGTTTTGGGATTTTTTTTTATCATTATTCTTGGATTATCAAGGACCAGACCGTGGGTGAATGTGTTCAGCTTTCTAAAGCACTTTTCACACATGACCTCCTGAAAATGTCACCAAAATTTAAAATCTTCCAGACTTCATCTTTCACACATGTCCCCAATCATACAAGATTTTTCCCTGTCAAACATGGGTTGCAGGATATAATGTCAGACGAATACCACAGAATGTTGCAGTGTCATGTTTTTAACATATCTACAGCAGTCTGATGCTATGATGGCAGTGTTTGCCTTTTTATCAATGCTACATGTAGCTGGATGTATTCACAGTGCCATTGAATGAGTGGGAAAGAACATACTAGCAAGAAGAAAGAGGACAGTATGAAGCAGCTTAATTGCATAAACTAGAGCTGAAATGGTTGCAAAGTGAATTTGAAGCAGCAGTAGTAATGCTGTCGTTAGCATAGCACAGAGATATGAGAGAGACAGCAGCTCAGCCTTAGTCTGGTCACCACCATACTTCATTCCGATACTAAAGAGCAGTCAGGTAACAACATTAACGTCACCTATTTGTGTTGGTGTGATTAATGGGAAGCACAGTAATGAGGTTACAGGTGTGTTCTCTCCTCTCTAAGTATAATGTCTGTCTTAACATCAACATTAAATGATCGTGCTCTGTCATCCTGGCTGTGGATTTCATACAAGCTGCAGCGACTCGTATTACAACGGCTTAAACGACTGTTTTAAGGTGTTTTAAGTCCATGATGGTTCAAATGAGCGGGCTTTGGTGTCAGTTGCTGCTAAAGCTAAGTTAAATTAATGGTAAACGTAGCACTTCAGAGAAATCCTTTGCCAAAAAAGTTGGTGGTTGTTTTTTCTTGAGTGCTTTTATTGTGAACACCCACATCAGTAGATGTAATGTTTTTAGTAGCAGCTTGCATTCTAAGTTGATTTTTAGAGTGAAAACTTCACATTTAATGCTTCCTGCTGCAACACTTTGTCTTTTTTCAATCGGTAGACATTTATTTCTACATCTACTTTTACACAGGAATACACTTTCATTTTAAATATATTAAGTTTGCTGCGGCAGCCCTGCGCTGTCAGTTGTTAATAGTTGTTGCCATTTTCACAGTGCACTGCAGTTTGAAATATTCTATTTTAAAACATTACATTTGTTACTGCTTTCAGGAAGGGCTCCCAGGAATTTGTAGGGCTGCCAGTTGATCTACATCAAACATCGCAACGACTGATACAAAAATAAGAAAGTACGAAGAGTCATCTTTAGTCTCTGATTTCACCTGTAAAAAGGTGAGAAACAAGGAGGGTGCACTTCTTCCTTCTGCTACATGCCATCTGTGTGAGATAGGTACTCATAGGGACATTGATACATGTTTACATACTGATGTACTAGGAGAGGGGTGGAGCTTTAGAACAATTTCATCTGTAAAGAGTGGTCTGGAAATGTTTGGAAGCCACTGTTAAAGGTGTGAAGAGCAACTCTGCTTGAATAATTTCAGGAAATGTTCAAAGTTTTGTGCATTTTTATGCTATTATTTGCTTCTATATTTATATTATACATTTTAAATGTTTTTGTTGATTTTAAATAGTCTTATGTGGCTTTTTAATATGTTTATTTCTGCCCATTTCTTTGTTTGAATCCCTGTAAGATTAGAAATGAAAGAGGCCTACACAGGACTGCTTTTAGGGCTGCTGATTTTCTAACAATCTGAGGCATGTGATGGTTCAGCAACTGTCTGACAAGCATCAAGTATGACCAAATAAGTATTTGAATATTTAAAAGTTCAGCTTGTCCTGTGATTAATGAACTTACAGCATTTCAAGACATGTCAGATTCCAGATAAGCCACTGTCACAACAGGAGCATACAATGTGAATAAGCCAAGTGGTTTAGGATTTCTTTCCAGACTTTTTTACGGATTAAAAAGCACGTAGACTTTTCAGTATGTGACCGCTTAAGATGTTAAACCCATTATCTTGGGACAGCTAAATGACTTTGCTGCAGCCAAAGAATGCTAGTGTGTAGGTGCCTGTGTGTGTGCCAGCTAACGTCATATGTATGTGCTAAGTATGCGGCTGTTTCAGTCATTCCTGTTGGTATGTCTTTAATAACGCTTACATGAACTAAGCCCCATGAGTCCGTCTGCCACTCACCCAGCTGATCAGAGCGATCCGGGGGCCTCCGGTCTCCACGCTGCCCAATTTGCACAGTCCATATTGAGGCTTGGAGATGTGAAACTTTTCTGCCAGCTCTGCCACACCACCCGCTGTTTGAGAGACACAGGGACACGTTGCAGAGACACGTTTGGACAAGCAAAGACAACAGAAATTGATAGACAGTTTAACATTAAAGGGATTTTTACATTTCCTCAAAAGCTAAAATTTTACATTATAAAGTTGCTTTGAGGTAAGCTGAAGATTTACTTCTTCATGGGGCTTAAGTGCAAAAACTAGGGGTGCACCGATTGAAATTTTCTGGCCAATCACCGATCTTTAAAACCTGCCGATTCCGATTTTGGCCAATACCGTGTTTTTTTTTTATAACTGACAGCATACACCTTCAATGTTCCAATCTTATTTTATTTAAAAACATTGAACAATACCCATGAAACAATACAAACTTGGTGTTTTAACTGCACATGAGGTAGTTCTCTCAAATATGAATAAAAAGTTTAGAGCATTTCTGTCCAAACTACTAAATTATATCAGTCTTTCATTTTTCACATTTTAGTAGGTAGACGTAGATAAGATCGGTGGATAAGATCGGTTTCATATGTAAGTATCGGCCAATCACCGATCCCCCAAAATTAAGGAAATCGGCGCCGATACCGATTTTGGCCGATCGATCGGTGAGCCCTAGCAAAAACCCCTGATTTTTATCATGTAAAAACACAAATATGATATTTTTTTATTTCCTTGAAATGGGATTATCATAGCCCTGAATCGGTTAATATCGAGCAACAATTTTTATGCATTTTTTTCTAATTCTGAGAATTTAATAAATTGTTATGATAGTGCTCGTAAAGGAAACCAGGAAAAAAGCATAATTTCCCCTCATGCCAAATATGGTAAAATTGCTGACGCTTGGCAATGAATAGGAAGAACTACACATTTGAAACAATGACTCCAGAATGAAAGCCTAATATCATGGGGATTCAAAACTTGTGGTTTTAATGGATTTCAACAGGGCATTTTTGGGGACAAACATCCTGAGTGTATACAAAAAGTGTACAGAGCTCATTATTGACCCCTTACAGGTTCTGCTATTAAAATATCAAAAATGTACGGAAAAAACTCCACCACTTACATTGTTAGCAATAACACAGTCAAAATAATAATAATAAAAAAGACCTAAAAGCCACAAAATGGCTTTTACACCCTCCCCACCCACCCCTTTCAATGGGTTAAAAATGCTAAATTAGCATATCAGTGAAACCACATACCTGCTATGAAAATGTGCATGCCTTACCTCCAGAATCAGCCAGTTTGAGCTTGTTGGTGAGTCCATCATACATGAATATTGCCCTGTGGACAGACAAACACAAAGAGATCAACTTCTGGAAAAATGTGGGACGCAGAGAAATGAAAAGCATGTTTTTATTGTTGTATATTAGAAAAGAAAATAGCAACTAAATAGTTTGATTTCTGTTTGCCCATGGAGTAAGACAAAATGTCCATATCCTCATCTGAGTATGTGGACAGCTGAGTATGTAATACTTTAGAGGCACACACACATGCATAGCCAGATGTTTAACCGCACATACTTTGTCTAAACCACGAAGAGCTTTCCTGCAGTGCAAAGCATCTCCATCATGCATCAGCAGATATGAATAATCTTCAGCTGTGACACGCACTTGCTCACTCTCTAACCTCTGCTTTCCAGATACATTTACAGTAGGGTGACCATATTTTGACTTCCGAAAACCAGGACACTCGGCCCAGCAACGAGAGATTCAAATGATACTTGAAGTTTACTCAAAGATGCCTTATAATTTCAGAACATTTAAAGTATCCCTCTTCTGTATGGATAGAAAATTGTTATATTACCAAATACTAGTATCTATAAGCAAAGGCACAAATTCAGATAGGCTTCTCAGAGGTTACTAAACGTGTTTTATTATGACAAGTTTCAAAAATAACAAATGAAATAATCATAGAAAAAATGTCTCTCTGTATTAGAAAATAAATAACTAAATAAAAAATAAATAACTAAAAAATACCTCTGCTATATTAGCAAACCAACTTTAACAAAAATAGCTCTAACAAACTTACAAAAACTAACTAACAAAAAATATCTATATCTTAAGTTTTGCGAGTTCTGCTCGCTCGTGTGAGTGTAAAGAGAGCGGCCCACACAGCAGACTGCCAGGGATTACGTCAAATACAGTACCGCAGGTGCAGAGTGCCCTAGTGCTGGTCAATTTAGTGGCCCAGTGAAAAACAATGAAAACCAGGACATTTTCATCACTTTATAAAAAACAACCAGGACGGTCAGGACATATGTGAAAACAGGGCATGTCCTGGGAAAACAGGACATTTAGTCACCATAATTTACAGCATGTGTACAACAGGAAGGTGTTCAGCAGCACAAAACCTCCATTCAGAGTCTAAGCTTCATAGACGGTCCTGAATGTGAAATTAAATGCTGTTCACAGCTACAGGCTTTTTGACATTTTGCAGGTGAAAACCTGCCCTACCACACCCTTGAGTCAGTCAAACTACAGGTCACTGTGGCAACTTGACAACTCATGATGTGTTTCCAAGAGTTGTACAAACTACCTGAGCAGAGTTTCTTTGGAGCTAATTCGGCTTAAGTACACAAGATAAGGTAGCTTTGTTACACAATGGCAGAACAATTTGAAATATTAGTCAAGAGGACCTCAAGTTAGTTACCATTTTAGTAGTTGATTATCTGCATGACTGTTTTTTGGCGGTTTTAATCAGTACATTTACATGAAATTTGAAAACTGTTGTAGAAAAACTGGAATTTTAAAAATGCATGTTTGAATAAAATCAAACTGCATTGAAATTCTTAAAGTCAGACTAACACACCCAGGAAATGCAGTTGTAGATGGATTTAAGGTCTTAACACACTCAACATACTTAACTCACTCTGTAATCTGAAAAATCGTCACACACTCGAACCTTGCACACTGAGCCTGTTGCTTTTTTATTTGCTTTCACTGTGAAAATTGTAGAATGTGGCAAATTGTTTCATACTGCAAGACTGTGGCTCTGTCACTCCTTTATCCATCCTGACAGAGAGCTTCTTACAGCACCCACACATGTGTCATAGCACTGTGCCAAGTTGGAGAGATTAAGAACAACTTTTTCAGTCTCTGTTATGATCTGTGAATAGGCTACAAATATATGCCTTTATCTTTTATATTTCCATGGTTGATCTCCACGCAAAACACAGGCAGATCACGTCATTTAAAAGTGAGGGTTCAGTGCAAAGAGAAAGGGGAGAGAGAGGGAGAGTGAGGGGAGGGGGGGCGAGTAAGCGAGACAGTAGCAGCGGCGCTGATCTTCATTAATCATCCATCTGTATGACTTGGACTGATGTGAAATTTGCATAAAATCACACCTGTTCTAAAAATCATAATGACAGACAAAGATTTTAGCATCAGTCTGCATACATGATTAAAACAACATGAGCTCCATTTTCTATTTTAGCCTGTAAAAATTCAGATGAAAAAACTGACTCAGTGTGCAAAGCCCTTTATTTATTTATACTTAAAGTAAAGCTTACAGTATAATAGGTATAAAATGCATGAAGCTGCAGAATTTGTAACTGGTACATTGATTAAAACCTAATGAACCACTGAAGAAAGTCTGTGTTAAAATTTTTCAACACTCTTATTGGTCACACAGAGGATGTCAGAGGCTTCTGCTAGTTTATTTAACTGCATTTAAACTGGCTTGTTTCATTGTTAGGGTTTGAAATTTTGTTGTAGTTCAAGGATCCTTTCAAGAAACGACCAGGATATACTATTAAAAACATGAGTTTAAACTCAGCGACTTTCAAGTCAGTACAGCTAGCACAGCTGTTGTTAGCATTAGCCCAGTATTGGACTAAGCTTTTTTTCCTAGGTCAAAATGTGAATAGTAAGAAAACATATGATGATGGGACTTGACTTGGAGAAATTAAAACAAAGATTATTTTAATATAAAATTGACAGCACATGTGATATTTGTTTATAATGTAAGAGTCTGGTGTAGTGCTAAAAGAAGAAATAATCAAAGACTGTTCTGTATCTTTTGAGCTGTAAATGCTACACATGTGCTATCAGCAGTGTGGGGTGTAACATGGTAAAAAAGTAACACACTACTGTAATCACATACATTGTCTGTAAAAAATAAATAAAACCAAGAAAATTAACATTTAAATATGTACAAGGTCTTGTTGGGTGTTTTAGATAGTATATACAAGTGTGTGTGCAATGATGGGCTTGCAACGGGTGCCAGAATGCTGAATGATAAAAATGACAGCAGAAGATAAACAAACAATAGATTAGAAACTGTGCTCAGGTCAGAAACAGCTCTCCACTTCCATGTACTCCACATCAAATTTTCAAACACCTGCTAAGGCAGAAAAATAACACAAAGCTAGAAGCTAGAGGCTCCAAACAGCTGCATGATGCCAATGCCTTCCAAGCAGCCAAAGCTCAATTTCCAACAACAGCAACAGGCAATCACAAAAGCTGGGATACATATGCTTGTGGCAGCATATGTGGTGGAGGAAATGTTACCTACTGTTGCCTTGTTCTTGACATAGATTTAGTGAGGTGCTATTTTGGTATGATTTTCACAACTTTACTGCCACTTTTTAATATAGAGCAGAAAGGAGAGCTCTGGGGTATGTCTTATATCATCACTGCTTGCATTGACATCACTCACGTATCCTTACGCCTTTTACGGCATGAAACAGTGCCATTACATTATATATCATATGTGGAAATATGTAAGGAAAAGGATTAATGCAAAAGTAATGTAACTAGTAGTGTGACTTGTTACTTTAAACTGTGCTAATGCATGACCTTTTTTAGAAAGTAGTGAATAATGAGTAATGGATTAATATTTTTGAGTAACTATCCCAACATTGGCTATCAGACTAACATATGTCTGATTCATGTGTGCGTTTGAAGGCAACTGGGGTATGTGTGAGTGTCAGCAGCTTTACAAGGCTGCCTGCAGAGAGAAAAACTGTCGAAGCTTTACAGGACTGTGTTCGTGAGCACAAATATGTTCATAAGTCTGTGTCTGACGGTGTGTCTCCAGGGGGGAGTGTCAATAACATCTGGAGCTGGGTAGCAAGAGCGTGAGGCCATGAGCAGCTATTACAACAGGCCAAAGGTGAACAGTCTATGTGTTTGTGTTGGTATTTGGAGAAGACAGACAGACAGAGAGAAGAATAAAAGTATTGGTTTAAAAGGGTTTAAAGCATTAAAAACAACATATGTATGCTAAAAATAGGCTAGCTAGCTCAGTTAGCATCTCTGAATCACTCAGTTATTTCTCCCTAATACAACAAGTCTCTGTCTGTCAGAAGAATAGAGAAAAAAAACAGTTACTTTGTCTGTGAGGGTGCTGAAGACACAATAATCATATTGTACGCCTTACTGAGCAATCAGCAGGGACTGCATGTGTGAGGAGGCAGGCTGATGCCGCTCACTTTGTTTTGTATTCTGCTGATAAGTAATTTGTATTTACAGTATCTATTGTGTATGCATTGTTACTTAGGATTTAATCAGAACATAATGCAATTAGTGGAAAAAATCCTCAAGGGCTCCACAGCATAATGTGCACTCATTGTCCTCCACATCATCCACATATCTCTGCACAGATTAGTCTAGGAACAATAACCAGAGCAACAACATTCTCTACTTCCCAATTAGTCCAACCAGCATCCAGAGCTTATACACCAGTCCACGCTGAGTAATCCCCTGGTACTTACGACATCCCCAAAGGTCACCATTCACGAGCCGTCAAGGTCAAAGGTCACTGTGCCTCTGAAGGAGCCTTAATTGCGTGTGCAAATTCTCCACCAGCAGAGAACAGGCTCCCACATGAGGAAACACTGAAATGCAGTGGAGTCTTTGTTTCTTTGCAGAACTTTTTTAAGCTAAAGTTTTTTTTTAAATCTTATCTCCTGGCATTTACTTCTCAGGACTTGATCCCTAACTTTGATTCTATCATGGCAAGGTGGGGCAGAAATGCAGTAACTGTGTGAAAGCAAAACAAATATGTAATAGTCAAAATGTTAAACTATTTTATCAAGTCAAAAAGTGCTTATCTAATAAACTTTATTATGCAAAAGCATTTGAAATATTAATCAACTACATCTCACCTAAATGATAGATAAATGTAACGACAAAAAGTGAAAAATAAATTATATTGAGTAGACCAGGTCAAAAAAAGCCCAAAGAGGACGAACATATATTTCATTTGAATTTGTTTTCACTATATCATGAGTAAATTCCAGTCATTTTTTGTAAGATCATGACTTATTTATTGGATTATCTTGGAATGGATCGATAACTTATCTTGTGATAATGTAATAAATAAATTAAGATAAAAAAAATAAACTAGACCTACTTCTTGGCAGTTCTATGCCTCTATATGCAAAGTTTCCCATTGCTGGAAAGTGAAAGTACGGTGATGGGTAAAGAGGAAGGGCTAGGTTGTTTCTGTGGTAGAAATGTTAATAGAAAGGCTTACCATGATACCTAATGACCTTTACCTTTCACCCTTAGCCTCCTAAATCTAACCAGGTCATCCCTGAGCGAGAGTAAATATATGTGCAGTGTTTAAAAAAAAAGCCTTTTTTTAGATTATTCCATTCACAAGCAGTGGATAAAAATGAGCTGCATGACCTTGACATTTGACCTACGACCTCCAAAAAGTGATCCTTCATCCTTACGTCAGGAAAAACATTTGTGTAAAGTTTGAACAGAATCCCCTCAGAGTTCTAAAGTCAGCTTGTTCACAAGATGAACTGGAAAGCAAGGTATGAACATGAGGCCCAATGACCTTTGACCTATGACTTCAAAAAACAAATCAGCTCATCCTTGAGTCAGGGTTAACATTTATGTAAAGTTTGATGAAAGTCTGTTAAAGCATTCTATAGATATTCCTGACAGGAAACCCAAAAACATAAGGCCTCTGGCCTCTGCTTTTGCTAGCGCAGTAGCCTGTAGGTTCTTTGCAGATGATGTCATGGAGCAGCGGAGAACTCCCCTTGGAGGGCAAGAAGGGATTTCTGCATAGGAAATGCTACCAAAGAAGTTAAGTTTTGAGCTGTTCACGACTATGCCAAGCAATCTTTAGCTACTTATGTGTCCCAAAAGTAGTGAAATTTAGAGCAAAATAAGGGAAAAAAACTCAAAAAGAAACAGCAGCAGGCAGGAATTTAAAAAGCCTCCATCTAAAGCCTTGCTGAGCCGTGTCACACAACGCTCATATGTGGTCCGTTTCCACAGAGCGGTCCGGTTTGTTTCAGTACAGTTTGCCATGGTTAACACATTAAACCCTGATCTTGCCAGTGTTTCCTCAGCTGATGTCTGTCCAGTCTCACTCATTGTGATGGGAAATTTATCTCTTTAAGGAGATCAAGATGATTTGACTTAGCTTTTCAAATGCGGATTACATAACATCAAAAAGGAAACCCAAACAAGAGCTAGCAACTGTGGCTAACATGAAAGAGCCATTCCATAGGACAGGCTCTTTCGTGAACAGCAGATGTTCCCTGGGCTGCTTGACTCACAAAGTTTATTCACTTGATAGTTGTCACTGTTGCAATTAAAAGCATATTTATGACAGGATGCAGACTTTTTTAATCAAAGGCGCTAAGCTAGTCTCTTGGCTCAGTACAAGACTCCTTTAAACTCTTGTCCCTGCTCATCTGGCTAGAAAACACTAGACACTAGGAGGCCTGCAAAATGTGATACTGATCACCTCCACACCAGGTAAATCAGTTTAACTGGTGAAGTGTAGGGATTTTACTCAATGCTTGTACATATTTCTGATAACTGCAGCGTACTAAGTACTAACTTTCCTCCGTTCCCACTCATTCCTAATGGCAGTTCCCCACTTCCTGACCCCCAGCAGACAACTTGGAAACAACTTTTTATCAAAAAAAAATTGAGTAAAACTAAGTTCTAGTTATGTCCACTTAGGAGTTTGTACCTTGAATTGTTATTTGCTTTCTTTAAGACACATTTACACTTTGTACATTCCTACAATATTATCTGAATGGTTGAAATGGAGATTTTTTTTTGTACTCTTTGTCAAGTAAATACATCAATTAATGAAATTCTAACAGTGACAAGATATTCTAACATTGGTTTACCTGCCTCAATAGTTCTTGTGAAAGATTTTTTTTAAATTACATTACAATCTTAGAGATAGCCCAAAACAGAGCTGGGAAATTGCTCAAGTTTCAATTTCAATCATGATTTTGGCTTACTATGATCATAAAAACAAGATAAACATGGCTGAATACCGTGCTGCATGCTTTGTTGCACTTGTTTTGTCATGTTTTAAAAGGTTTTTGTCTCCTTCATTGTTATTAATCGCATTACCTTTAAATTTTTATGTTTATCCACTCATGTATTTTCCTGTTTTTAGGCTGTGTGGGCCATGTGGTAAGATAACGATGTCTCTGTGCTGGCATGGTGGGATGGAGGGATGTGACTCTGGGATGCTGGAGATCACTATTTGGCCCTCTAGAGGTGTTGTGGGACTCACTGAATGAAAGGGAAGGTGGGTTCCTACTTGACAATCCTGGTGAAGTGCTGGTTGCTTGCTACACATCGGTCTGCATAGTTGATTTCTGGAAGCAAATAGTAATGGGTGAGCGATTCTTCTCTGAGCACTGACCCTTTCTGTAGGGCACATTCTGAACCTTTATTGCTTTCTTTCAAAGTGCTAATAATGTCTTGGCTCAGTAAATGCATCTGATGCAGATGTTGTAATTGTGTTTCATAATCGTGATCTCAATACCAATCATAACAATCTTAATTATGAATTCTGCCACAATCGGGCAGCCCTTACCCTAGTGCCCACTCTCGCTCACTTAAATGGATGCCTTTCTCTTCTTCACTGTATCTATACACCACTTGATCAGGACAAAGCAGATAGACCCCCACTCTTTCACACATGTAGGCTTCATAAGAGCCAAACAGGCTGATGAGAAAAACAGACTCTCTGTATGTCTGTACTGGATCCCACCTCCAACCTCAGCCAGCAATGACCTCAGCTCTGAGAGAGGGAGGGACTGAGGGTGGAGGAGAGAAAAGAAGAAAAGAGAAGAGGCATTATAAATGAAGGGAGAGGGGCCATCATTAAGGGGAGTGAGGAGCATGAAAAGCGGAGAGGGCAGGGCAAAGGGAAGGAAAAACAATGATGCCATAATATTAAAAAAAACTCACCCTTTTTTTTTTTACTAATTAATAATGAAGAATGACATCAGTGTGAGATTACAACAGCCTTCTCAGTGCTGCAATGAAACAAATAAACAGCCATTCATCTAAGACAAAGGCAAATATGCAGTCATAAACACAGACAAACACAGTCTGAGCCAGAAACAATAGAAATGGTTGGTTTGGACTGCTAGAGTAATACCTCCAGACATTACTGGCTGTAAGATGAACATAACAGAAGCAGATGCTCTGTGGTGGAGAAGGCCTTGTTTTCACTCAGGCTTTCAACTACACAACTGTTTCATTGTGGAATTACGCAGGAAATATTTGAACACAATGTTCATATTTCTCACAGAAGATTTCCATCCCTTGTTCTGTCGCAGAGCTCTGCTTTAATGCTCTTGGGATGTGCATTCCTTTACTATTGTGCACTATAAGAGAGAGCGAAAGGAACATTTAAGACAACATTTTGGCACAAGAACCAATAACTGTTCCTCATATCCCCTATTCACTTTCCCATTCTTACTCTCTTCATATGTTCTGCAGATATCTTAGCATCATTACTACTCTAAATTCATTATTCTGACCTCCGTCTCCAACACCACATTTATCTCGCCGTGCTACGTTAAATCCTGTAGTGTATCATACCTCTTGCATAAACTGAAGCAATATCTCACTCTCATCTCTTTTCCCTCGTCTCCACACTTCCCCTGTCTCTCTTACAGGAGGATCTCATGGACTCACAGGTCATTTTATTCATTCCATCTCTGCCAGCAGGGGAGATATGAGAGATTTGTGGTTATGCACGCTGTGGAGATATGATAAACGGTGCATGAAGAGGAAGATATGAGAAAATGGATGAGAGGTTGGGAGTTCCCCCTAGAATTCACTGCCTGTATTAAGCTCTCCATCAGATCTGTCCCTTTTTCCCCCTCATATTGCAAACGTATCCCCAGTTGGTCCCCCGACTCTCATGTAAGGCATTTGTCAAGATCTGTGATATTAAAAGCACACGCTTTTGAACGCATATTTCACGTTCCGATTTTCATTTCATTGACCTGCCTACCACAAGAGTCTTTCTGTTCACTTCATTTTACATCTCATGTTTTTTTCCTCTCTGAGCCACCCTCCCCCCCCCCCCCAACTTTTCTACTCTGGGCTCAAAGCTGACCTGGGCTCTCAGTGCTATTTTTAGTCCGTCTACCTCTCCGTCTGTGTTGAAGAGCAGGGGGGGGACTCAGAGACATCCCCACAGCACACAGCGCTCATTTCCTCTCGCCAAACATGGGCAAAGAAAACTCCAGCCAGACTCCCCTCACCCCCACCCACCCCCCAGTCCGGCATGTTACTCATATATTGTCCACGCGGCGACCCCAGCTGAACATGTTTTCCCCCCATCTGTCTGGACTGCAGAAACATGTGGAGGTTTATGGGTAGAGGTTAGGAAATGTGAGTAAGAGAGGAAGTGACAGAGTCAGAGAGTGATGGAACACTTCAGCAGAAGAAGAAGGGAAAAGGATGGAGAAGATAAAACCACGTCTGTGTGGTTACAGAGGCCTGTGGATTTTATACAGGATGTGCTGTGATTTTATACAGTGATGCAACCATAGTAAGGTGCTAGAAAACATTTTAAAAATCACAATAGGGTGCCAGTTTAGCGGCACTCGTATACAGAGGCTACAGTGATCAGTGCACTGGTTGTAGGCCTGAATCCTGATCCTGGCCCTGATTGGTATGTCTTCCCCCACTCTCTCTCTCCCCATATTTCCTGTCTTGCCTCTGCTGTCCTATTCAATAAAGTCTCCCCCCACCACCACCACCAAAAAAAAAAATCACATTAAGGTACCTTTATGGTTAAAATGAATCAACTCAAGCAGGAATAAAGAATATTCAAAATAAACCAATACTCCTAGTCAGTCCACTAACCCAGTCAGTATTTTTTTTTCCCTGGCCCCTCATTAAGTGATGAAACATGGATGTCAAAATCATTTAGACTGTTGCTGAAGGATGGTGTTTATGTGAACATGGCTCAGTGTTTACTTAATATTCCACAATGACCCAGATCACTCAGAGGAAGATTGCAACAGAGACAGAGAATCGCCAGAGAGAAATGTGTGACAATCTCTTGTGAAAATCAAGCAAGGAATTAAGACAGTCGAAAGAAAACAAAGATTGGAAAAGCAAACAAATAAGGGATAGTTTTGGTCCTCACACTCCTGGCTCTCTGCATTTCTCCAGAGTTCAGTCAGGTGCCCTGCAGAGAGCAGGCTGTAACCTGTAATCCCAACAGAACGAGCTGCAGGGCCCCTTAATAAGATATGCAGAACAAGAGGGGATAGAAACAGAGACCACCAGAGGAATACTTAACATTACACAGGTAAAGCAATATTTACAAATGGAATTTGATTTGTTTTAACTCAATAGAGAAATGGCATTTTATTGGAAAGCAACACTAATTGGGAAAATGTTGATGTGCTCATAGAGTCATGGGGTTAAGAGTGGAGAGGGTGGAAAGGCTAATGCTATAGGGAGTTCAGTGGACTCCTACAATGATGAAGTCACATGTCCACAAGCCAAACATCCTCAAGCAGTGTGTGGGTTAAGGTGTAGTACTGATGCCATTAGAGCTAAAGTTTATTCCTCACATGCTTCAAGAATGACTGCATATTATTAAGAATGTACAGAAGCATGACAGCACATCCTCACTAAGAAGCCATGGTCCCTTCTAAAAGCTGGCTCTGGGAAAAGGTCTTACATAAACCTGGCAGAGACTCTGGTTAGGGTTATGATGTGATGCCGGTGCCTAGCACAGAAACCTTGATCCAATTATCAAAGCATGCCAAGCCTCAATCAACACTGTGAACTCAAGCCAACTGGACTGTATGGAGCTGACACACTCTGAGACACAAACTTTGATTCAGTCCATGTTTCATATCCAGTAAAGCCTTAAATTCTGTTTAATTAACTAAATCAGCATCACTGTAGATGATCTGATTATATTTAGTGCCAGTGTATTGTCTAGAATTTCATATTCTTCTAATTAGGAGTAATGCAAATTAAGAAAAATCACATAAAAACTACTTTACCTCTAGTTTAATAAAGCACCCTGTCAAAATATTTGACAAAAAGGAAGTCTTATCTCAAGAAAACTAGAATGCATATGAAAGTAGTCATTCTGGTATCATTTGAAGTCGGTTTGTGGTCAGAGGTAGCTGTAACACAAATAAGCAGGCTGTGGTCGTGGTAAAGAGCAAGTGTGAAGACTTGACTCACACTTGCTGACGTGCAGTCCTGGAAACCATCACCTATCATCACACAAAAATGTGTCCCTTTATCATTCTCTGTACACAAAGATATTAGCAAGTGAGAGCAGATACTCCAGTCAGATGTTGTCATGACTTAAACTACATTCTCACGTCTGAAGTTTCTAGTCTGGCTATAAAAATTGACTAAAATAATGAAAGAATGAAGACTTCCCCCGGATATCTCTGAACAGTTATCTGTTCCTCTGCTGCTTAAACAGGAAGTCCCTAAAGTTTGCTTGAAACTTTATCAGATGATTCACATCGTACTGTGCTCTCATAAGCTGAAATGAAACATAACTCTATACTTGTATATATTTCAGTTCCCTTTTGAGCTGACAGATTTCCACATAGTAATGTTAATTAGGAAAAAAACATGTAATGTAACACAAGTGACTGCATAAATGTTCACCCCCTTTAAAGTGATGGACCTAATTCAACAGAGGTCCGGATAATTGGTGTAAGTAGTCTCACAATTAGTGAAACAGGGAGTACAGTGAATGTGTCTCAAGTGATTATAGTATAAAGACACCTGAGTCTGGAAGGCTCAGTCACTGGTTTATCAGTATTCCTGGCTGCCATTACACCATGAAGACAAAAGAACACTCAGAGAAAAGGCGATTGAAAAGTATGAGTCAGAGGATGGATACAAAAAAAATGTCAAGGCACTGAACAGCCCCGGAGCTCAGTTAAATCCATCATCAAGAAATGGATGGAACATGGCACATTGTAAATCTGTCTAGATCAGACCATCCTCACAAACTGAGTGACTGTACAAGAAAGAGATTAGTGAGAGAGGTCATCAAGACACCTATGACTACTCTGAAGGAGTTACAAGCTTTAGTCAAAGCTTTATTGGAGAATGGCAAAGAGAAAGCCACTGTTGAGACAACAGTTTATCAAAAGGCATGGGAGACTCCATGGTCAAGTGGAAGAAAGTTCTTTGATCTGATGAGACCAAAATGGTGCTTTTTGGCCATCAGACAAGACACAATGTTGGACACATAACTCTGCCTGTAACCACAAACAAAACACCATACCCACTGTGAAGCACAGTGGTGGCAGCATCATGCTTTGGGGGATGCTTCTTGGCAGCCGGCCCTTGAGGGCCCATAAAAAGGTAGAGGATATAATGAACAAGGCAAAATATAGGAAAATCCTGGAGGACAGTCTTGTTCACTCTGTAAGAGAACTACAGCTTGGGAGAAGACTTATTTTTCAGCAGGACAATGACCTGAAGCATACAGCACAAGCGACACAGAAATGATTTCAAGACAACAAGGTGAATGTTCTGGAGTGGTCGAGTCAAAGCCCAGACCTCGATCCAACACTGAGTTTGGGGCTGGACTTGAAAAGGGCTGTTCCCACCTGATCCCTGTGCAACCTGGGAGAGTTTGAGCAGTTTTGCAAAGAAGGATGAAGTAAAATTGCAGGATTAAGACCTATCCACGCAGACTGAGTGCTGTGATTGCAGCCAAAGCTGCATCTACTAAATACTGACTTGGATGAGGTGAATACTAGTCACTTATTTTGCATTACATATTTCTATTTAATTGACATTACTTTGTAGAAATCTGCTTTCATGTTGATATTTAAGAGATTTTTTCCTTTCAAAAAAGCCACATTACATTGACCCTGATTGAGTTATAAAATCAAGAAAAGGGTTGATAGCAAACAAGCATTTCTTCTTTAGGACTGTGTACTAGTGGCTCACACTCCAGTAGTTCATGGTAAGTCTTTAAAAGATTATTACATAATGACTTCAATCAAATCAGCACATACTTTGCCTTAATGTGTTATCAGCTTCAATTTCAGAAGTCTAGCTGCATCAATAAACATTTACTAATAGAGTACACTAACCAGGCTCTTTGACACCAGCAAACAGAGTAATGCAAAAATCACTAGCTGTTTTTCATGCTTCACATACTTCTGTAAACTTCTGACAGTTTGAGGGCAAAATGAGACATGCTGGGGTGAAAATCTGACCTCATTTAAGTCTGAAGTTACAACTGTTTGTTTTTAGGAGCCACTGCATCTTTTCCTGGTGGTTTTGACTTTCAATAAAGAATATCAGTTTTGACATGCATGTTTTGAATACACTCACATTCATGATGAAGAATTACTCCTACAGATGATAAATCATGTTTAACTACAGCTATCTAAGGAGTGAGGTAGAAGCTGGACTCATTTTTGACCCATAAGAAAAACTGCTCAGATCCTCCCTTTGAGTAACGCTGACTGATCCATGCAGGGTTTGACTGGGTGGAGGACACAGAAGACTCCCCTAGAGACTATTACAGACCTCTGCAGCTATTTGACCTGAATAAGAGGGTAAATAGCAGATTTAATGACATAGGCAATGGAGGACTTAATTATAAGAAATTGCAGAAATTATAGCTCATTTTAAATAGAATTTGGGGTAAAAGACAGAGAGCCAATGATATCAACCCATAGAGGACGAGGTGATGAGAGGCAGAGGGAGAGACTGAAGGGAATGCTGAAAGAAGGAGGGAAGGGAGGAAAAATTTCCGTTCTCTGCAAAACACAGAGCCAGAGAAGTTTACAATATGTCAAACTAAACAATTAAGCAATTAAATCTCTGCCAAGGAGCAGTGAGAGGAAACAGCCCTCTGTGTAGTGAAGAGGACGGACGAAGAATGAGAGGGGTGGACAAAGAGAGACACAAACAACTCGCTGCTGTGTCGTCGGACGTCCATTCAAACCACAAACAGCAACACAGTATAATCAGGTGATGAGCTGTGAGACAGTGAGTGAAGTGGATTGTATGGACAACATTTGGTTTCCTGTTACAGCTGTGGGTTAATCCACTGATAGCATTACCCTGGTATTGTGTTAGAGCTGCACACATCACTGACTGCCACGCTTCTTGTTTTGTAATATAATCACCATCGGGACATGCCATGTGTGTCCGAAGGTTTCAGTTTATTTCCTCTTTAAAATAAATTACCCTTACACGACACGTCTTTGACTGATTGCTTCCATGCTGGCAATAGACAAGGCCCGATGTATTGTGTTTTCTTGTGAATCCAAAATCTAATGAACCCTTTGAGGGATCTTCAAATCTCAGCCCTTAAAACACACTTTAAAATCCTTAGTAAAGTCTCAAACATTTTCATTCCTGCATCATTTTTGTACCTGATAGAGAAAACAGCAGAACTTAATGGTGCAAAATTGTGCTCAGGGTTTAGTCTAAGATGGGTTCAGTGTCATGCAGGTGTGTGTTTAAGACAGATGTGGCTGTGCAAGACAGGCAAAGAGACAAGCTTCTCAAAGATGTTATTCACACTGAGGAGAAAGATGAAAGCAGCAGGGGATGTAGATAGATATAAGTAGGCTGGATAGAAGGGGCACTTTAACAATGGCACACAAAGGGAAACAGCCTGGGTGTATGAGAGGTTTCCAGGGAGGCAGAAGAGTATGTGGTTATTGGGGGCAAGTGTCTTAAGAAAGGGTCTCTGTGGGATAAATTGTTATGACTCTTACAAGGAGGTATAGCTGTGGGGGGCTGACGGGAACTGAATTTACACCTGAGGAGGGATGCATGGAAGGGAAAGGAAAGGAAAGGAAAGGAAAGGAAAGGAAAGGAAAGGAAAGGAAAGGAAAGGAAAGGAAAGGAAAGGAAATGAGATAAAATGCTCTGTAATCTTGTCCTCTGGGATTTCTTTGGCATTTCCTGAGTATGCTGTTATTCACTGTTACTCACACATAGAAAAAAAAACATCCTGGCTCTACATCAACATTATTATGGGATGGTTCAAACATGATGGCATCCCACCTTCATCCATTTCCTGCAGTTAAACAAAGCTAACTCTCAAGTATCACATGTCCACTTAAACCTCATTTTGCTGCCTCTCTTACAGCTTTGATCTCACTCCTCTTCATCCTCCTCCACCTGTCTTCTTCTCATCTTTCCCACTCCTTTGCTCTGTCACTCCTCCAACCCTTAATCCTTCACTTATTTGGCTTTTTTATAACCTCTTGTAAAGACCACCCTGCTCAACCTGTCCTTTTCTTGTCACTCTATTTTCTCATTTGTTATTCCTCTATAATTCTTACCTAAAGCCTGTCCCCATTCATCTGCTCCCCCCTTTCCCAGCCTCCCCAATCCTTCTCCACTCATCTCCCCCGCTTCATTCACTCTCCCTTAACAAACAACTCAGCTTTCCCACCAGGGTCGTCAGGGCAACGTAGCCCCCTGACTCACCCACTACTCCAACCCCACCAGGAGAAAAAGTGAACAAACAAGGCAGAGGAAAGGAAAATGGAGTTCCCAGTCAAGGCCTCATAAGATGCTAATAGTTAACCCCCAAACTGTCATGTTTATAGCCATGGAGCTCCTTTCTTACCATGGTGATAAGGGAGCAAACACAGCTGATGATACCTCAGAGTCAGGACGACTCTGACAATGAGGGGAATTTGCATGGATTTGAATGTTGCAGAGTTGCTGAAAATATCAATGGCAGTGTGAGTGTCTGACAAAATCATAAGAGTGTAATTAGCAGAGGAATAATAAATATGCTTTGGTCTGTCAAGGATTAGTGTCTGTCAGACTCTGCTTGTGTTGTATTTGGCACACTCACAGAAAGGCAAGTCACAGCAACACAAAACATGATGAGACTTTTCCATGTGTAAGTGGTTACTCCTTTCACAGCTTTCAATGAGGCTCTGGATGGGAAAAGATGCCAGAAAGACAAAATGTACTACAAAAACACACCCTAACTTTGAGTAGTTTTGTTGGATCACCAATGCTTCTGGGTCTACATTACATATTTGGACACTTGACCATTACAACAACAGGGACTGCAATGACACTGTATTCAAATACTTGTACTTTAATACAGAGTTTTGAAGCTATAACAGCCTCTACTCATCTTAAAAGGCTTTCCACAAGATTTGGGAGTGTTTCTGTGGGAATTTTTGCCCATTCATTCTGTAGAGCATTTATCTGATCAGGCATTGATGTTGGACAAAAGGCCTGGCTTGCAGTCTCCATTCCAGTTCATCTCAAAGGTGCTTGATAGGGTTGAGGTCAGGGCTCTTGGCAAGCCAGTCAAGTTCCTCCACACCAAACTGATCAAGCCATGTCTTTGCAGTCTTTGCTTGTTGCAATGGGGCGCAGTCATGTTGGAATAGAAAAGGGCCTTCCCTAAACTGCTGCCACAAAGTTGGAAGCATAGCATTGTCCAAAATGTCTTGGTATATTGAGGCCTTAAGATTGGCCTTCACTGGAAATAAGGGGCCTAGCCCAAACCCTGACAAACAGCCCCATACCATTATCCCTCCTCCATCAAACTTCACAGTTGGCACAATGCAGTCAGGCAGGTAACATTCTCTCAGCATCCGCTAAACCCAGACTCAGTCATCTGACTGTCAAACAGAGACAAATCATTTTTCCCCTGCTACACAGTCCAGTGTCAACGCGCTTTTCACCACTCCATCTGACGCCTGGCATTGGACTTAGTGATTGATGCTTGCATACAGAAAAGCCATTCACAATGAAGCTCATGCCGCACAGTTTTTGTGCTTACATTAATGTCAGTGGAAGTTCAGAACTCCTCAGCTACAGAACCACCAGAGCTTGGTGACTTTCGTGCACAGTGTACCATAAAATACCAAATAATAGCCAGGGCATTTATTTGTTTCAATCACTGAGCAGGCCAGGCAGCTATTTGGGACCAGGCATTTAATTCCTTTCTCACAAAAATCTTGCTTAGCAAAAAATGGAAAAATATGGTAAATTTAATCAAACTATTTATTTACACCAGTATGAATATCACCTTTACATTTTTAAGACAAGATTACAGTAGCATAGTTATACTTTTTTCTTCTTCTGTCAACTCAACATTCTATAAACACTTTAAATACTGGTAAGGAACTAAAAAAACACAAAGCTTATACTGGTGAGCAAGGTAAAAGGTAAAAGGTAAATAATATAAGACCAAAGGCTGAACAATAACGGCCGAATCCAGGATCACTGCACCGGGGCCATGGCGCTGCTATCTCACATGAGAAAACCAGTAAGGGACGGTGCCCCAGCCAATGAGGAGGCTAGTACTTGCAGCCAATCAGGCTCAGGTCAGAGGGAGCGTTCCTATTGGCCGCTGTAGCTTCCGTATCTCAGCTCAGCGAGAAGTTGATTCAATGGCGGAATTACGGCGGTGTTCGGTCCTGTGTAGACTTTGTTCATGATGAGATGAAGTGTTTTCTTGCCTGTGATTTGGCCATTGATTTCAGTGGAAAAGCAGAGCAAAATCACTCTACGAGCGTTTTGCCACCGTCAGTATTCAATTCAGCTGACATTTTCATCTGTGAGGAGGTATGTAAGGAGAGGGGCGGAGCTACGGAGCTCAAACAGTCAAATCATGAGTCAAACACAGAGAAGAACAGGAATGGAAGGGGAGTTGAGAGTTGATTCTATACGGTTCTCATTGAAAGTCACATACCCGAGCTTTAAATAAATTACACCCGGCATTTATTTGGAACAGGCGGTTATTTATCAAAATGCACACCCGGCAGTTAATTAGGACCCGGCGATTAATTGGGACCCGGCTATTATTTGGTATTTTACAGTAGCTTAAGGCTCACTGATGCTCAACATTTGAACCGCATACAGATACAGATGGACCTTTCTGTTCGTACTCTGCATTCATTTTGTCCATTTTTCATCCATCTTTCGAAGCTTATGGGTACGGACCAAATGTAGTAATACTGCCGCCAATCACTGGGCAGTGTTGAGCAATGCAGCCAACAGTTTAACCCAGGGCAGCAAAAAAAAAAAAAAAAAAAGGAAAAAGGGCTAAACTTAATCAAGAGAAAGTCCGCTACGAGTGCACAGTTGCAGTCAATGGGACTCATGGAACAGCACTGAAGTAGCGTTGTGAGCGAGGACGACCTCTAGTGGATTAGTTTTTCAATGTCCACTCAGCATAATAGATGCGTTTAGTTTAAGGGCAATGACGGTTGTAAAGTTCAAAAGGCTCAGTCGCTGTTGTTCCTAAACGCTTTCTAATTATATCACTTAGAGTCGACTGTGGAATATCTAGCAGGGATGCAATTTCACAAACCGTCTTATTGTAAAGGTGGCATCATTGACTGTACCACACTTGAAGTCTCTTCAGATTGACGCATTTTGTATCATGAATGTTTGCAAATGGAGACTGTGGGGAGTAGAGATCCAGTGTTGGTGCCACATTGTTGATGTCACTTTCTTTCTACCAGCCAAAGCACAAATGTAAGAGCGAAAATGCCAAAGATCCTTCTGGTTATCTCGTCTGGTTCACAGTGTTAGCAGAGCTTTCAGCCAATTAGTGGTATTTCCCCCTTTTCAAGCATCAAGTTTGTTATTAAAACTAAGCTTCTCAAATCAATGAAACCTTGGGGGTTAATACATATCAGCGTGATGAAAATGAATAATGAAAACATGTTTGAAAGAACTTAAAATGATGGGTATTTGAGCTTTATAATTTGACCCCTTTCCCATCTGTTAATATGGAGGATGTAGAGCTTACAACATATACTCCATATGAGGGAGTTCCAAATGTTTTGTCCTAACTCTTTGGAGCAAAGTCTAACACATGCAAATCTTATTTGCCTCCCCAGCTCTAACTCTTCAGTGCTTAAACAGCTGTCTGAATCTACTTGTGGGGAAAGTGAAGCAATTCAGCAGAACATTGTGTCTAACCATTTCCTTACTCAGCATTTGACAAAACAACCAGGGTACAAACATTACCACAGGTCACACTTCCATGCCTGTAATGTTAGAATACAGTCAGTTTCACAGATTATATCTTTGGAAAACTCTGCAACTCAAACACGAGCAAAGCTTGATTTCATATTGTGCTCAGACATCCCCTAAAGGTGCCTCAGCCGTGCTCATCCTCTTGCCAATGTTTGCAGAAAGACTAAAATACAGATGTTCTTAGACAGCCATCTGACACACCCATGAAATCCCACTGTGACTGCAACACTCACAGCACATTAGTTTGATTCAACAAACAATTTACCTCAATCCTGCTTCCATTTTTCATCCCATTTGCATGAAAAATGCATCTGCTTTCTCTAAGGGACAGCCATAATTTTCCAGCAGAGGGTCCCAGCCTGGATCTTGAACTGCAAAGGGAAACAATAATGCATTTGTTGTGTTCACAACCGTGGGCATACAAGGGAAAGATTTCCAGAGGAAACAACGTGCAGGAGGCATCTGGATTGAGGTCAACTGCTGTGAGGGACTAAAAGGAACAAAGGGAGAATTTTGACTGAAAGGTCAAGTGTGAGAAGAATAAAATAATGTGAGTTATTGTTCATGTTGATCCTTGTATACAGCTTAAAGGGGAGAAGCTACTCCTGGCTACAATGCTTTTACCAAAGTAGCAGCTTCGTGACACAAAGTGACACTAAAAGATCTGCATTGCTACCAAGTCATGACATATTTACTGCTTTTCTTCAATAGAAAGTACAAGTCACACTTTAAAACTGTTTACTTATGGTCTTACACCCTGCAGTTTGCACCCTAGGGCAAATATACAAGGACATGCAAACAGTACAAACATAGCATGTTCCCTCCTACAGCCATGTCTCATCATGCCTGGTATACCTACTATTACCCCGCAGCTTCATCTGAGACCTTAAATGAATCTAAACAGTGTTTAAAGAGGTAGTAAGCAGTTGTTTAGAGATTATGGTTGGAACCATTCTCTAAGTTCAGCCAAACAAAGATCCACATACCAGCTATTAAAACCATCATTGTTATCATCTTCCAGAGTGCCACACACAGACATGCTCATACAAGCACATGGGTAAACTGAGGTTCGTCTTTAAAGACGGCACAACTTCAGGGTTAAACAATGTACATACATTCTACACAGTGCCTATAAAAAGCACCCACTTCCTTGGATGTTCTACGCTTTTATTGATTTTTTTTAATGTGGCTTTTTCAACCCCCTTCAAGTCAGTATTTAGTAGATGCACCTTTGGCTGCAAATATGGCTAGCTCATCTTGACACCTTAATTTTACTTCATTCTTCTTTGTACAACTGCTCAAGCTGTGTCAGGTTCCATGGGGTGTTAACAGCCCCTTTCAAGTCCAGCCACAATCCACTGGATTGGGATCTAGGCTTTGACTCGGCCACTCCAGAACATTCACCTTGTTGTCTTTAAACCATTTCTGTGTAGCTTTCGCTGTATGCTTCAGGTCATTGTCTTACGGGAGAATACATCTTCTCCCAATCAGTAGTTCTCTTGCAGACTTAATACAGTTGTTCTTCTATATTTTGCTGCATTCATTTTGCCCTCTACCTTAACAAGTCTTCCAGAGCCGGCCCCCGAGAAGCATCCCCAAAGCATGATGCTGCCACCACCGTGCTTCACAGTGGGGATGGTGTGTTTGCGGTGATGTGCAGTGTTTGGTGTCTGCCAAACAACATTTAACAGTTACTGAAAGCAGAGTCTCTCCCACCTCAGCTGCTGAAGCGTGTAACTCCGTCAGAGCAGTCAGGAGTCTTGGTGGCCTCTCCTACTAGTCTCATTGCACAGTCATCCAGTTTGGGAGGACAGTCTGATGTAGGCAGATTAACACGTGTCATATTCCCTCCATTTCTTGATGAAGGATTTAACTGAATTCTGGGGGATGTTCAGGGCTTTGAAATCTTTTTGTATCCATCCCCTGACTTACAGTTCTCAATAATCTTTTCCCTGAGTTGCTTAAAGTGTTCTTTTGTCTTCATGATGTAATGTTAGATTGAATGGATTGAATTATTAAAAATCAATACGATAGTAAAACATCTAAGGGGGTTAATACTTTTTATAGGCACTGTACATGAAATGCATGACTGTCTCTGACAATATCTGTGAATACCATGCTATGAAGACCTGCAACAATGTTTGATTTTAAGATTAATTCATCAGAAATTAACCAAAACTTAAGATGCAATGTTTCATGGTAACAATTGTAGGTAGGCAGGCTTCATATATTTTTGGAAACCAATGGAGGTCCACTCATTGACTCCCAGTGCAAAGTATTGCAAAGACAGAGAGAATCAGACAGACAGGTCAGCAGAGAGCAGACTGGGCAACAGTCCAGTCTAACCATCCTGTGACCAGCCATTTACAGTACACAGATGTTGATTTAACGATCTATCAAACATGTCCTGTTATCATGGAGACTGATAGCAACACTGTGCTCAGTCTTTGAAGCCTTATCTTGAACAAAAAGAGGAAACCAACCAGACTGCTTGTTTTCTTCCTGTGAGACTGCACAGTCAGGTAATCAGAACAATTTGTTTCAACACAGAAACAATGACAAACTTAACTGAACTTGAATAGAATTACATGCCAGCTCACATTTCCACAGTTAGTGTTAATATTATTTACAGCTGTCTTTTGCCTGGTTGTTCTCTTATAAGGAAACTGAGCAAAAGCAGAACATTTTCAGGGAAGCTGAAGCACTAACTTCTTGATATCAGATTGATTATAGAGTTTATTTTATCTTTACAAACAAGATAACCAACCCACACACTTCCACCTCTAATCTCCCTGAGTCTCTGTCACACAAGCAGAAGCTCTACAGTAGTCGCACATGTAACCTCTCTCCCATCCTCTCCCCACACCCACAGGTGTCTTCCTGCAGCGTAACTTTAGACACGGGAGCTCTGTAGGTCGCGGTTAATCATGCATGAGCCTGTGGAAATTCTGGCAAGTAGCAGCAACACAAACACCCCGGGCCTGCGCTGAAATAAAGGAAGCTACATTTATCAGCAACAGGAGAGTCCCTTTCTCAGGAGACTGGAGGCCTGAAGAGGACAGGATCATGTGATGTCTCTAATGAAAATGAGTAAGATGGATCACTAAAGTTTCCCACAGAGAGTCAAAATTAAAGAAAGATAAATGAGGGTATCAAAGAACATAATAGATCCCTATATTAATTACTGAATCACATATTGTACATTTTAGGAATATCCAATATTTCAACAGATGCATAGCTCCAGCATGATGATTAACCCTGCTGCAAGAGGTGCATTTCTAAAGCCAATGAGTCTGCAGCAAGGCTGTTTCAGAATGTCGAAGAGGACAGTTGCATTTTAGGCATGAGTTTGCAGTAGCTACTTGTACAGCAAGCCAGTGGAGCAGTTACCGCTGATGTAGCTACAAACTTTCTTTATCAAAAGAAGGGCATAGAACTGCACTGAAAGCTTATGGTATAGAGATGCTTTTACATTTCTCCTGACCATCTTTAACAAGAGTTTGTTTCACCATCTGACTCCACTAATAACTGATAATGGCAGCGAGTGTTTCGAGTTCACTCTTTGGAGCTGCAAATGCCCACTACATCCTTATTAGTCTTGGGTTGGATATCATTTCGGTTTTTTTTCTGATGCCAGTACAAAATAAATACTTTTCAAACAGTGCCTAGACGGTGCCTAGATGGTGCCTAAATCGATACTTTTTAGAGAAAAAAAAAGTGTGCTGTCAGTCAGCGGGAGAGTAAAAGCTGTCTGGTATCGTAAATGATTCACAGAAATATCTCTACAGGATGTCAGCTGAATTGAGTTGAGTTGGGATAAGAAAAGAAACCTGTTACAACTTAATATAGAGATCACACAAATTCAATAACTTTGTTTTTGCCTTTTATTTTGGGGGGCAGAGGGGCGCATTGGGATGGCGGGGTATTGAAATGAAGTATCGATATCTTTGTTGTTTGTCAGATCGGTAGGTATCAGATGTATTGGTGCCGGTATTATGATTGTACCAGATTTCAATACCCATCTCTACAGATAAATAAATAGAGAATAAGTACATATTATATATTGTGTTACCTAGAAGATGTGTTGCAAGAGTCCTTTAAAATGAACTCGAAGTAATATGACTACAAGCCAGTATTCATGCAATGCTTGGGTTGTTTATGTACTGTCAACATAAATGACATCAAACAAAGCCTATCTCCGAGAGATTCTAGAGCTTCTATACTGGGAAATTTTGGCAAGGACACACTTTTTAAAAGAGATTTTTAATCTCAGAGGTTTTCCTGGTTAAAAAAAATTTGCAGTCTGAAAGGATTTCAATTATCGCTGCTTGAGTCATTGCTGCAGGTATAAAAGAAGCTGAAACAAAGGGAACTGTAGATAGCTGATCGGCTTAAACACCAATGAAGGGAGCCAGTGAGCCAGTGCCGAGCAGAAGTGCAGCGGACTTGAGTGGGTAAATCTACCGATCATCTTTTCTCAGATAAAGTGCAACTGTATTCAGTGCTGTTAAATGCAGCAAATCAATGTTAAAAGGAACCCTGCATGATCAGACCAGTTCATCTTGTTGGATAGATATTTGTATCTCTCATATACCTATTAAACGAAAAAACTCACTAGATATCTGCATTTTGAGTAATTTGAGTTTATAAATTCACCAGGAGGCCACCATGCGCTGTGATGTCACAGTTCCGCACTCGCCATTTCTATGCACTGGCAGCCGGAGACGCAGCACGTCTTACACACAGAGAATTCTAAAAATTTAAGGTCTCTTCTATTTTTTATTTGCACCACGAGCGGTTATCTGTCTATCTAGACAGGAAAACAATAAATGCAGAGCCAGACTTACCTTCTTGTAGAAAATATTTATGTCCACATCTGCAGAATATGTTTAAAATCCTTTTCTTGATGAACCAGATGAAGGCCGCGAGCTAAACGCATCTGTTTAATAAAGTTGTTCCCCGAACTTCTACTATTTACGAAGCTTTCTGTTTCCACACAGTTCAGGTAAAGGTAAACACAGATCCAAAGCACTTCTGATTTGCACTTTTCAAAGTAAAAGTCCACTGTAGCATTTCTATGGAGAAACTCTGTTGTATGTACATACTGCTTTTATTTTGAAAAACTCCCGGCATGCTTCCACTATGCGCTGAATCAGTCACTTCCACAGAGTTTTACTGAGGTAAAACTGAGGAGGAATGACAGAGCTTTGACAGCAGGGAGACAAAACCAACACGCAGCAAACTCCTGTCTGGTATAAAAGCTGTTATGGCAGCAACAGCTGCAAGCAGAAAAAATGTCTGAAAAATGGTTAATAGCAACGACGAAGATCGCTGCGGCACTGCGACGTCACACAGACCAAACATGGCGGCCTCCTGGTGAGTTTATGAGCTTAGAGTTACTCAAACTGCAGATATCTGGGATATTTAGTGAGTTTTTTTAGTTCAATATACATTTGAGAAATGCAAATATCTATCCAACAAGATAAACTTGTCTGATCATGCAGGGTTCCTTTTAAAACAAATGTCCAGCAGTTGTTTAAAATGGCCAATATTCTTGAAGACTAACAGTCATTTTGCCCAGGGACAAAAAAGAATAGTGAAACTCAGACTCTGTCATAGGCTCTGTCGCTCAAACTGGCCTGTAACGAATGAGCCAGGCAGGACATTCGTCCAATCACCCTCTGAGATTTTCTTTAAAGGTTCTGCCCTTCACAAACACAGACTGAGGGCTGTCACCAAGATAGATGTGAGACATATCCTATCAATATGGGAAACAGTCTATCTGGTTATCAGGTTTGATCATTTCCACCATTAAACAATAAAATACCATCAAATTATCTGTTAATGATGATTTCACCACTAGCTATGTCTCTTGTTGTATATTAGGTTTAGAGTGAGCGCTTTAGTTAGCACCTTATCAAAATGTGTATGCATATAGTGCATACACTTTTGTGTCTGTTTAAGGATAAACAGCAGTTAGCAGAAGTTATTCTCAGCTGTTAGCCTGTTTAGGACAATGAGACAAGAGAGACTGTAACAAACACTGCGTTGAAAAATGTGATTCACTGATTGATTTAATAAAGTGAAAACATCATATCTCTTTGGATGTTACACTCTAAGATGAACCTTATGCCTCTGTGGTGCAACAATGACACAACCTAAGTTACGACATTGGCAGAGAAGATTTGGCAGATTTTTCATGGGTGAAACCCACATACTCAGCTCTGCTGCTCATCCCACATATGCATAGTCCTTACAAATTAGGCACCATCTAAAATGGAAAAAAAAACAGGCTTACCGACAGTGTAAGACTTATTGTCAAGAAGCATTGTTACAACAAAGAAATAAACTACAGAACACAAAAGTCCTTACTTTTTGTGCCAAGTTCAGGTTCAGTGTAAAGCTTAGTCTAGACTTTACACAATAACTAAGGATGAAACTTATACATAGCTGTTGCAGTAGGCTGCTGACCAGTACTGAACAGAGACAAGTTTAACTGGTCATTAAATGCTGTAAAACTGAATCACTCTTGTTACTACAATGAATCAGATATTTATCTAATTCGTCACAGCCTTTCATAATCCCTGCAAGAGAACACAATGAAACACTGACAACTATCACAGCACACAGTGTCACAGTGTGGACTGTGAGATTGATGTCTTAATGAAGGTGTGTTCAAAGTCACCAGGGTGCGCACATGTGTGGATTCAGCCTACGCCCTATTCTGACGACCAGTTCAAGCTGATAGACTCTGCAGGACTGAAACAATGCAGCAAATATTTCTGAAAGCTGATTTCTTCCCTTAAGCTGGTGCTTCCCCCCTTTAAGCTGCGGCTGCACTCTATTTGATACTTGGCAAGGAGACACTTCTGGTAACTCGTGCTGCTTCGGAAAATTGCTCTTATTTACACAGTGATATTGGATGAGATTAAAATTTGCAGAACAAACCAGTTATGAATGTGTTTTATTGAATTATAAAAAACAATGAGACTGTTTTTTTCAAAGACAAGACTAATATGATAGAATACTGCACTGATGCTTTCAAACACAAAAACAACAGAAATGTTGAATAAAGTTTCTATTTGAATCACTTATTTGGGTGTAAACTGAACATAAATCAGGTTTCTGCTGCTAGGAATTGGAGGAATTTCCTGCTCAGAGGATAAGACAATGTCCTTGGGAACATGCTTTTTCACTGTTTCTCTTTTTTCTGCCTCCAAAAGCACACACAAACACAAAACACATGCAGACAGTGTGATTCCAGCCCTCGAGTGAGACACTTTGTTGTCTTCAGTGGAATAAGAGACCGAGGGGAGACCCCCGAGGCTGCATGTTGAGTAGAGAGGTCTGAATGAAGGATGCATTGAAATTGCTCCTCTTTTCTTCACGGCCTCACCCACAAAGGGTCTGTTTCCCATTCAGGACACCCAAGGTCATTAGATAATACACACAGGGACCTCAAGGCCACACAGTGGGGGCGGAATTGTTTGACAAAACCAGCCTCCTGCCCCTCTACTCCGTACAAACTTCTCAACGCCCCCTGCTCACTTTAATAGTCCCTGTAGGATCCAAATGCACGCCTTGAAACAAACACATTCACATGCAAACTTGCATGCACGCTCATAAAATCCCTTCAATGCGCACAGAGACAAATGCACGCACTAGCTAGTCTGCAGGTTTGACAGTGGGAATCATGACATCATCCTGTCCCCCTCCCACCTCTCTATTCAGTCAAAGCAGTTATTTAGCCTTCTAAGTGGGTTCAAGGAATGCAGGGGAATATTCATTCTGTCTTTTTTTTCTTTTCCTATTGTGTTCTCTGATAAGAGAGCCAAACCTGCATGCACACTGGTAAGATGCAGCATCAACATGAGGTGTCACTTTGGGACTGAACCTCCATTATCACACTATCGTGGAAACTTTTTATGATTTTTCCAAAGGTAAGAAAGACTTAAAACTGAACACTGGGGGCTTTCTTTCCATAATGTTCCTGAAAATAAAAGTGTGCTGAATCTCACACCTTCATACCCCATCATGAGGGGAAGGTAAAGGGAAACCCTGGTGTGGCAGAGGAAGATGAATCAGACCGAAATCAGTCGTTAACTTCTACATGAGGACATGTGTGGACCCCGGCAAACATCATTAAAGGCACATCTAAGTATTTCTGAAGTCGGGCTGTATGAGTTACCTAGGAGTAGTAGTGACATTAACATCCAGTGATTTCGGTGAGCACTGCTACTTTAAGAAGGACTCACTGATTGTACCGGATAGGCTCTACAGCATGGCAGATGGGTACAGTTTCTCCGTGGAATTTATCAAGTTTTGGTAAAAATTGGCCACAAAACAATGTTGGCTCAAATGTATGCACTATCGAAAATTTCAGAAGCATTTCATTTTATACCCAGAAAGCCTCTGTGTTTTTTTCATCGTTTTGCAATGCAAAAGCATGTAACCAAAGCCAACGCCTGCATTGCAAATGGTGACAAAAACACAGATGCTTCCTGGATAAAAAAAAATAAAACACTTCAAACAATTTTTCATAGTGCATATGCTTGAGCCAACTCTGTTTTTTGGCCCATATTTTGACCAAAAACACTCCATGGAGAAAATGTACCCATCTGTTACACTGTGTAGCCTGGCCTCCTGGCTGGTACAACCAGAAAGTCCTTCTTAAAGGAGCGATGCTCACTAAAATCACAGGATGTTAATGTCACTACTACTCCTAGGTGCCTCATATGACTCAACTTCAAAAATACTGAAAAATCTCTTTAAGGAATAACGTCATCATAGTGAGTGGGAACATGAAAGACCAGCATCATAGTACAATGTATCTCATTCTTTGGGCACTAGCTTACAATAACTGGTGACAACATGTCTGCGGATGGAGATGACAATACCACACGCTCACAGAATCGGCATGGAGGAAGAAGAAAGGAAAGACAAACAGAGAAGAAAAATAAGGTTGAGGTTGTTGTTGTTTGGGGAAAAAGGAACGGCCACCATAGTAACAGAGCCTGTGGCAAAGTAGCAGAATGAGCCAGGTATCAGGTGGTCAGGTTACAACATGATGAGGTTTCACACATGTCAGAGCAAAAGTTGTCATAAAATTATGTCAACATTGAATAATTATTCAAAACTGAGCTGGTTCTTCACTGTGTCCTACACACTGTGAGTTATACTGCCCATTTTCACTCTGCACTGCATTTAAACACATCTCTGTTATTGCTTGGCATTCTAATTATTGTTTTTGCTTGGTTTTAAAGATGGCACTCGTGCGTGCAAGCTTTCAGTCAAATTTAAAAGCATCTCCCTGAAAGACAACCCTCCTGTCAGAGATCAGTACATCAGCAGAAACGTGATCCAGCAATGCTGAGAATGAAGCCTCTCTGCTCCTGAAGGAGAAAAGCAAAGTCATGGAGCGCAGAGCGAGCGGGCCGCCGGCCAGGTGCTGCGCTCTGAGCCGCACCAACCGCCTGGCGTGCGTAATGGACGGCTAACCACAATTCACACAGCAGCTCCCTGTGCTCATTAACCAGCCTGGATGCATTAGTCACTAATGGTCGTAAATATAGTACAGGTTGCGTGCTGTCTTTGAGTTGGCACCGTAGTTGCCCTCATTGGATTAATGGATACCAAGCCTTAGTTTACGCAACAGTACAATAGGTTCTGCGTAAAAGCCTAAATAAGTGCAACAAGATAGAGAACGTGACAGTTTAAGTAGTTAAACTATCTTTTTATGGAGTAAAAAAACTCATGAAGAGCTACTGAGGAAGCATGATGCTGACAGAAAGATTCTGTTTTGTGTAAGAGCACTTTGAGTTACCAGTTGGTGGAGGAGCGGGGGTTCAGGATGTCCTCTTTCGCCGTGAGCAGCGACAAGCTGTAGGTATCAAGGTCGACCCCTCGCGCGCTCATGATGGCAAAAGTTTCCAGACCACTCCTGCAGCTTCTGCTCTCTTCGCTTGTCCCGACGCTTTTCGGGGTCCGACTATCTGCTGGAAAACTGCCACAGCGAAACTGCAAGGTCGTCTTCAGGCGAGAAAATACTAGCAGGGGTTTGCAGGTTCATGCAAAGTGGGGTTTAGGTTCCAGAGGGGAGAGATCTGCGCACTGACAGCGTGGAGGAGACTGCGACTGCACTCTGGTCTTTGTGCAGCGGAGTAGAAGAAGTTTGCTCTAAAAAGCCCCACCTCCCGTTGAGAGAGTGGAAAGCATAATGACTTCACTGGTTTGGTCACTCTGAAGAGACGCAGCTATTTAGAGAGATTATGAATGCATGTCCCATTATTCCCCACATCTTTACCTCTGAGGGACAACTTTCTTGTGTTTCTGACCTCTCCATTATAACAAAATCATTAACTGGGAGTCAATAAGAAACAAACATCAGAAAAAGACATATCCTTCTCAAATACTTAGGACAATACGCTTCTCTTAAAGCAGACATCAACAATAGGAGCTATTGATGTGGTTTTTAGCAGAGACTAAAGGGGCAACACGGCATCCTTGCCTATGTCAGTCTCTTTTTTTGTTTTTGAATTGGCCCCCACTGGTCCTTGGCAGACCCCAGAAAAGCCATTTACAGTGCAGACAAACTCAGAGCGAGCCAAAGAGGGGCCAATTTCATGGGAACTGATTCTGTGGCAGGCAGCGAATAAAGTAGAGCAGGGGAGGCTGTTACAATGTTTAAAAACAGCTGGAGGTCTGTGCGTTGACTGCCCAACAGTGGCACACACACGGACGAAACCATGACGCACACAAGCGCTGCCATGCTCCAGTGCAATGGCTAACATATGCGCAACTTGTGAACTCTGGCTAAACTCCCTCCAGACTTGCACACACAGACACATACGCACACTCATGCTCTGGCGTTCACCTGTGGGTCAGCAGCATGAGGGTTAAAGACTTTGGATTATGGGAATGTTCCTGGGCTCAGTAATTTACTTAGCAGCCATTCTTAGATAATCCAGGACAGATGTAGGGGATAAAAGTCACAGGATTTTATTTTCTGATGTGTCAGGCTCAGGCTGGACTTGACCTGGTGACATTTGATTACTGATCACCTTTAATGATATGTCATAAACCATGCTAGACATGTATGAGTACAGATTTCATTGTGAATACTGGATTGACACAAAATGATGAAGAAACAACTTCCTCATGATGAAAAACCCTTCCTGTTTTATGTCTGTCTTCCCTTTTCTGGGGTGTATTTTTCACTGTCAAGTTGCAAATGTTTTGGGAATGAAGTAACAGTTCCAAACCACAAAAGCAAGACAGTTTTTTTATTTTGAAATTTAACACTTTGAGTCTTAAAACATTATTTTATAAATCAATCATGGTCAATGTAATTTTTGCCTTTTGTTACAAAAAGAACTCATTAATGTCAAAGGGAAAGCATTCCTACAAAGTAATATCAATTAAACAAAAATATGTTAAAATAAGTGACAGGTATAGATATTCAAGTCAGCATTTAGTAGATGCACCTTTGGCTGCAATCACAGCACTGAGTCTGTGTGGATAGGTCTCAGCCAGGCTCACACATCTGGACACTGCAATTCTACTCTATTCTTCTGTTCAAAACTGCCCAAGCTCTACCAGGTAGCACGGGAATGTGGCGTTGAACAGTCTCTTTCAAGTCCAGCCACAAGTTTATTTGATTAAGGTCTGGGCTCTGACTCAACCACTCCAGAATATTCACCTTGTTGTGTTTAAACCATTTCTGTGAAGCTTCCACTGTATGCTTCAGGTCATTGTCCTGGAAAAGAAATGTTCTCCCAAGCCATAGTTCTCTTGCAGACTGAATGAGATTGCCTTCCAGGGTTTGACATTGCTTTGTTCATTTTACACTCTACCTTCACAAGACTTCCAGGGCCCGCTGCTGAGAAACATCCCCACAGCATGATGCTGCTACCACTGTTCTTCACAGTGGGGTTTGTGTGTTTGTGGTGATGTGCAGTGTTTAGTGTCTGCCAAACAGCACCATTTTGGTCTCATCAGGCCAAAGAACTTTCTTCCACTTGACCATGGAGTCTCCCACGTGCCTTTTGGCAAACTCTAGTTGAGATTTAATGAGTTTTCTTCATCAGTATCTTTCTCTTTGCCACTCTCTCATAAAGCTTTGACTGGAGAAGAACCTGGGCAACAGTTACTGAATGCAGAGTCTCTCCCATCTCAGCTGCTGAAGCTTGTAACTCCTTCAGGGCAGTCATAGGTGTCTTGGTGGACTCTCTCACTAGTCCTCTTCTTGCACGGTCACTCAGTTTGTGAGGACGGCCTGATCAAGGCAGATTTACACATGTGCCATGTTCCTTCCATTTCTTGATGAAGGATTTAACTAAACTTCAGGGAATGCTCAGCGGCTTGGAAATATTTTTGTATCCATCCCCTGACTTGTACTTTTCAATCATCTTTCCTCTGAGTTGCTTGGAGTGTTCCTTTGTCTTCATGGTGTAATGGTAGCCACAAATACTTATTTACTGGTGACTGCATTTTCCAGATGCAGGTGCATTTATACTACAATCATATGAGACACAATCACCCCAGCGTTTCCCATTTCACAAATTGTGACACAAATTTTTCTGAATTGGCATTACTTTGTAGAACTCTACTTTGACATTACAGAGGGTTTTTTTGGTCCAAAAAGCCAAATTATACTTACTATGATTGATTTATTAAATCAATGAAAGGGTAAAATATACAAGGGGATGTATTCTTTCTATAGGCACTGTAACTGTTAGGCTTTAATGTATGCCTTACTGTTTGACAGGGATTGTACCCCCCCCAAAAGCCCAAATCTGCTGAACTTCTACAGTAACTTGTGAGAAAATTTTGCATTAGTTGTATAATCAAGCACACAAACTTTGCTGTCTTGGCCAAAGCTTGCATGCCAGAAGGACAAGGGGCATGACATCCCCACGCCGCTATTATTCTTACAACTTCCTGCTATTAGAGGCTCTCCTGCCCTCTCAGTGCTTCTCTGTAGATGTGAACGGCAGAGCTGTTATGCTCCACTTCAGAGGACTTTGGCATTTCCTCTGCTGGGGTGCGGTGGCAGCTGTTGTTGGAGATGGGGTCTAAATGTGGGAATGATTGTATTTCCACTGGGATTCAGGACTAGAGTGTTTGTGTGTGTGTGCTAATGGGGGATTTTCAACTCATTTACTGAAACTCCTTCTCTAATTGTCACTGGCGTTTTGAGCAGCTTCCTGCCTTCCTGTTAAAGTCTGGACTAACAGAGTGTGGGTGACAGCGCTGAGTGGTCCAACCACATGACACATACTCTAAAGGTCTCCCAGAGCTCTCTTTAATTCTGAATTAAAGTTTCTAAGACTGTTCTTTGATTTTCAGTGCTCGTGTATGGGACGGTTCCTTGTAATAACGTGTGGGATTGCATAATATAAATCATAATCTCCCTCTGAATTGACTAAATAAACTATCGAAACCCAACAAACCGCTTCCTTGTAGGCATGGATTAGACCAAATCCTGTTTCCCTGCATGGGTTGAATGGAGGCTTGCGTGGCAGGTTTATGTGTGCTCAGACCTGATGGGCGGGGTCAAAAGGTCAGGGATGGGTTTGGGTTCAGGGGTCACAGCGTGAGCTTTGTACTGATGTTGTCCTGCACTGCACCTGCAATATGTTTTCCATTAGTCCTCTTTACACACTTAAAGGGGGCTGAAACCTCCTCCCTGTCACACTTGCATGTGTGTGAACAGTTGCAGTGCTTGTAATTTTCTGTTCTGCTTGTCATAAATATAGCCTTTGCTATTGCATCATCTGATTGTTTTGTGAATATCTAAAGCTGCTGGAATGTGTCCAACATTTTAGGGGCTGTTTGTGCCAAGTGTCAAACTCACACTGTCTGGTACAAGGTAATATTTATTTTCATGGAAATAAGTAAGAAGCATCAGTTTTATAATTAAAGATTGTAGAAGGAAATAAACATGGATGTAGTCTCAGTGACGAAACTTGTTTCTAAAGAAGAAATTTCAAGTCAGTGATGGTTTAAATTAGTTAAAAAATGTTTAATTTAGATGGGATGGCTGGTATTGGTGTTACAAAATCTCAGGCTATGAGATCTCGCAAACTGAAACGTCACAAGAGTTAGGTTTTTGCTCATTTCCTAATAGCATGCAAGCATACGGCATCACGCACTTGCTTTCCACTCTGCATCTGTTAAAAATGCAAATCTCCATCCTGCAAATTTCCGGCTCCCCCATGTACTGAGTATGAGATCCAGGGCTTTTATTTTGAAAGCAGAGAAGCAGAAGTGTTTCACTTTCCAGTGAAAAGCTTTCGATATCTTAAAGCCCAAAAGTTTTGCCATGCTGACAACAGCCATAGCACAACATTTCAAACACGAATATGGATATTATTCATGCACAACTTTCTTAATTTTGTAAAATGAGCTAACAAGCTCTACTGAGTAAAGAAAGTGAAAGAAAATCAAGGAAATACTCTTGTCAGACACCCCTGGTACCTTGTCATCTCCCTCCTTCCTTATTCCCCCTCACAGGAGTGACAGAGAGGAAAACAGCGCAACGGGAAAAATGTCATGCCATGTTGCACCACACTGCAAATGCTGTCTGGATACAACAATAAGAATCCATTTAAGAAAGCTGATTTTGTTGCTGACACTTGAGATTCATGTGTTAAACAACAGAATATTATTATAAAAGACAGCATTTTAATGAAGGCCTGCTTTTCGACAGTTCAGGTTAATCTAACTACTTGTATCATTATTACTGGATTTGTAGCAGTGGGCATATAGAAAATAAAGCATGGGCATACTATTAAAATTCATTTAGATGCATTTTGATTTGTAGCAATATGTTAGCAGTGGTATCTATTGATTGTGAAAATGGCTGTGTTTTAAAAAAAGGGTAACAATTGTAAATAACTATTGAATTAAAGGCTATTTTCAGTCATCAGCATTGCTATCAAAGCTTTCCTAAAAATAGAGTAAAATCTCAATCTTTCTCTCTTGAGCTAAGAGTCTTGTCACACCTCTTCCAGCGGGTCATTGAAGGTGATAGTTCAGTGTCAGTAACATTTATCTAAGAGAAGTGAGGCTTACTTGCAAACAGCCACATTCCTTATTATTCAACGCTGTTTGTCTTGCTATAATAAAATATGGATGAGTTGAAAAAATACCCCATGTTCAGTTTTCATTAAAAAGAAACAATAGGGAGAAAACTCATTCTCAAACCAGTGAACATGTTTATTTGAGCTGCAAAATTCAGTATAGGGATAGATATTTGCAGCAGCCCATAGAAGGTTTGGGAAGGGCAGAACATTTCAATAAAATACAGAAAATTAATGGATTAGGATTCTGTCTATCACATTTATTTCAGGCTAACCAGAGTGTTAAAACACCTGACATAATAGGAGTGTGTCACCCTGGGGAATAAGGTAAATCTAAAAAAAAAAACTGAATATCATGATTTTTTCCCTGTGATTTGAAACTTCCATACATTCTAGATTCATCTCATGCAAAGTGAAATATTACAAGACTCTTTTTGTTTTCATATTACTGCTCACAAAAATCCACTAAAAACATTAGAATATCATAAAACATCCCTCCAAAGTAAGATTGGAGCTCCTTCTGAACAAATTACTGCATCTATGTGACATGGCATAGAGCCAATCAGTCTGTCGCACTGCTGGGGTGTTATGAAGCCCAGGTTGCTCTGAGAGTAGTCTTCAGCTCGTCTGTATTGTTGACTCTGGTGTCTCTCATCTTCCCGTTGACTTTTCCCCAGAGATTCTCTAGGGGGTTCAGGTCAGACCAGTTGGCCGGCCAATCAAGCACAGTAATATTCTGGTCAGCAAACCAGTTTCTGTTTTTTTTGGCTTCACTGTGGGCAGGTGCCAAGTCCTGCTGGAAAAGGAAATCAGTGTCTCCATAAAGCTTCTCAGCAGATGGAAGCTTAAAGAAAGCTAAAGTCTCCTGGTAGAAGGCTGACAGTGCTGACTCTAGATTTGATAAAGCACAGTGGACCAACAGGATGACATGGCACCTCAAACCATCACCAACTGTGGAAACTGAAAGCACTGGACTTCAAGAACCTTGGATTCTACACTTCCCAGATCTTCGTCCAGACTTGATTTTCAAATGAAATGCAAAATTGAGTTTCATCTGAAAACAGAACTTTGGACCACTGAACAGCGGTCCAGCTCTTTTTCTCCTTAGTCCAGATGAGAAGCTTATAACATTGTCTGTGGTTCAGGATTGACCTGACTCTACTCTAATTAAACTTTCACTGAAGCCAGTCAAGAAAAGCAAAAGCATCTTTTTGGTCAAGTAAAACTTACGGTTCCTTTTTTGCTCTTCTTTCAATAATGAAATGTTCATGATAAAACAAATCACTTCACTGCTCTCTGTTGTTTACAGGCTCCGCCACACATTTGTCATCCTTAGATAACCAGGAACAAGCATTTCAGCTTGAAGCTTTGCAAGACAGATGTGCCTGATGACAGACATGAAATCTGGCCAATACATCAGTTTTGCAAGGTCAGGGCTCTGATGAGGATTTTTCGGCTTTAAGAACTAGCATAGTTTGTTAAAATTACAGAGCTGAAAAGTCAATCATCTCTGAGAGCAAAGTTACATAAGGCTCATGATTTTATTATAGAAGTCTTATTGAAGGGCCTCTCTAAAGGAAATGCAGATTTTTGTAATGAATCTGAGATTGAAAATTGTGTTTATTTTTAGTCTTTCATTCTTGTTGTTATAGTTTTATATTGTTATTTTGTAAGAATAAGCTGGATTTAGGGAGGTGGATATCTTTGTTGCACTAACCTCATCTCAATTGCTCAACATTACCCAGAGAAATGTGTTTTTACTTCACCAGATTGAGCACATTTTGGGTGTCCTACCTCCTCCTCCTGTTGTGGTAACGCTGAGCTCAGTGGAGGAGTGTGTTATTGCTCCTCTGGAGGTTGATAATGAAGTGTGTGTGGGAGAGGCTCACTTGTTTTGATGACACAGCTGAGTGGAAGTCAGTCACAAGTGATATGCCAGAAGTGTATACACATTCATCTGAAAGCTGAGAGCACAAACACAGTACATCAGCAGCTGCTCTAAGGTTGCTTTGACTTGAAAGACTAATGATGTCAATTCAGGTGGCAGACAGGAGCGATAAGAGGAGGAAACTGCAGAGATATTTTGCAAAGATTGAAACAAAAGACGCTGGATGAAAGAAAAGGACACAGTGCATGGATTTTAAAGGCAAACATAACACTGGCTTGCACATGTGTGTAATAAAGGAAAAGAAAGAGGGGGTCTACACATTTCCTACTGATCTGGTTGTCTCCTCTATGGACTTTCAGGTGAGGTCACTGTTCAGCTATGTGACTCCACAACAACACTGACATACCTCCCCCTGAGCCTCAGTGTGTGTACCACTTACATTACTGTGCTTTGCGCAATTTCAGATCCCATTCTTACATGAAAAAAATAAGGTTTTCCAGATTGCTGTTCATTTTTCTTTTGTCTCCCTTGTTCACAACAGCAAGGAAACTTTGTACTTCCTAAGTGTTTCAAATCTGTATTTGCTTCAGTGAAATATGACAAGCACAAACTAATGGCTGGGTATTACAGGAATAAAAAGAGAGCATAAATCTTAGTGGAAAAAAGAAGCCCCTTGTCTGCTTTCTCATATGAAATAACCCTTAAATTAGGCCAATGGTGTCAGGATTCATAAACTTTGCTTAAAGGGGCCCTGATTTAGAGCTGCATGTCTGCATGTGGGGGCGTGCAGACAGTTTTGTTTATGGAGCAGATGTTGGGAAGGTCTGGACCAACAAAATGCATATGAGACACACTTAGAGGAAGGGGAAATACATACAGGAATGTGCCATCACTCCACTACTAAGAACTTTCTTTGTGCATTTTTGCTCTGCTTTGGCTGACCATTGTGTGTGCATGATCTTTGTTTGTGACCCTCTCATTTACTCACAATTTGACCCTTTATGCACATTTAACATATCACATTCTCAGCGGGTTTTCGTTTTGCTCTAAGTTACCTTTAGTAACATTGCATCACTTACTATCCAGGATGTTATTGTGTTAGCAGCGTGTCACAGTTTGCATTATAGCACAAGGCTAGTTTAGTTTCGTTCATGTCACACATTACAACTTTCCACTCCTTTACTCTCTTACCTTTGTGTGCTGCTTTGTTTAAACCCACCATGCAGAACTCCCTAAACCAGACAAGCACTTCCTGATTTTTAGGGTGGCTCTGATGTCATCACTGACATCACTGGGTCATACCAAGAGGAGGGTTTGTCTTTTCTATATCATGGTTCCTGCTGTTCATTTTTTCTTTATTCCTCAGAGAAATCGGTTACAAAGGGTTAGATAATGGCAGAGTAATTAAGTAAAGTGAAAGAGCAGTTATAAAAGTAGAAATGGGATTTGAAGTCCTTATAGTAAAGGTTATGGAGAAGTCAACCCCTGTAGGGTAAATGTCCAGGCTTCTCTGTGTTAAATGATCACCTTATAAAAGCTGCAGGAGTCATTTACCTGTCATTCATGCCTTTTTGTCCCTCTGTGCTGGAGATATAGCTGAGGTCAAAGGGGCTGTGTTTACGTTTTCCATTGTCCATCTGGGCATATTTTAAACACTCTTTCAGGGATCTTTGTCAAACTTTGCACTAATGTCTTGTCTGACTCAAGGGTGAACTGGTGAGATTCTGGAGATCATAGGTCAAAAATGAAGATTATCAGACATTATGATTCTATCTTTCTATCTGCCACAGTTTGCCAGAACAACATATTTCCTGTTTTAGATTTTTTTTTTTTTTTTTTTTTTTTCAAATCCAGCTTTTTTCATGAAAACTTGGTGGCAGTTACATTCATGGAATAACACTGCAAACATTGCATAGAGAAAAAGCCTAGTGGTCTAATCTGGGATTCAATTATGTGTCAACCCATTTCATAAGTAAATACACAAGCAATGACTTGCTTTAGCTTCATTAGCTTTTGCTTTGTAAGCTTTAGCTAAAGCTAGCATAGCTATGCTAGCTACATGATTAACATTACAACATAAGCCAATATAGATAAATAAACTGTAGCTTAAGCAAACGTAGCAAAAGCTACTTATCTACAAAGATAATGTAGATAAGTAGTTTACATCACTGCTTTATGATCTTAGCTTTAGCTACGTTATTCATGTTTGCAACGTTAGCTGTGTAGCCATGTTAGCCATGTACCTACACAGCTAATGGAGCTACATAATTTTGCTACATCAGAATGTTTTAATGGAAGACACCTTTTTTTCCTGTAAGCAGACAGTTTACTCAGCTTTATTAAACATTTTGTGATCACGTTTTGCCGGTCAAGTTATAACTTTTGACTTTTGGTATCCTTATCATTACCTTAACCCTTTCTATAACCCTAAAATAAAGTTAAATATGACTTTAATTCACAAGATTTAGTGGGTATTTCCATTCTGAGGTATCCCCTCGTATCCACAGTAAATGGCACGTCATTGTGACTCGAGTTGAAATTGCTAATTTTAGTGTCGTTTTAGCTAGCATGTTGTTGTTTCCTCTGACAAAGCCTGCAGACCCAAACAGCTGTTCAGATATGCTGAAGCAGAAGACCAAGTAGCTAGAAGCCGAAGCTAACATTGCAAAATAGTGCTGAACACAGAGGCTTTCAGGGTGAAAAATAAAAAGCTTAAAAAATTTTCAATCTAATGTACACTTGAACCAGCATTGTTTTTTTAGCCCATTTTTACATAAAACTCTTTATATTACGCAAAGCAACTATACCCAGCTACTATGCACAAAATAATAATGATACCTTGATTCATAGTACCCTCATTAAGACAGCAGGATCAAGGCAGCAAATAGCTCCTCTATACTCATCTCAAGGTCTGATTTACAAAGCATATTACGCTAATCATCTTCAAGCATAACACTTCTATAAAGTACATTGGATTGGTTTTATTAACCTAAATACACTAGAGCTGAGGTATATGAAAGTATCCTTGTCATCATTTTATTTAGCCTATCTGTATGCAGCCCTCAGTGAAGAAAGTTAGATCACTTTTCAATGCTGTTGTCTCAACCTTGGTTGCTCTGAAAACACAGTCGTACCCTTTCAAACTCAGCTTGGGAACAATAAAGACTTCTTTCAATGATTTAAATTTCTCTTTAACTTTTCAATCCTTTTACTCCACTCTTAAAGGTGTATTTTGCTGATAATTTTTTTCATCTCCAGTCATCTGTATGGTCGATAAAGAGCATGCAAAATGTGCAGTCCTCAGCTGTAACATATTGCTTTGTGTTTGGCCTTTACATTCAGATCTTCTTATCTGCTCCAGAGAGAACCCTGCAAAATGAGATCCAGATGTGGTGATGTCAGCGCACGTCCGTGACTTTACAGATGCTTGCTGCAAGGTTGCGGTGCAAGAGCAGGGACAAGGTTGGTGGGAAATTAGCGCACGGCTTACAGAGTAAATAGCTGACGCAGCATAAAAGTCTGTAATCAGTGATGAGTGTGAGCGTGAATGATGCCAAGGTCTCTGCTTGAAAATGCAGGCCAGTAAACACCATCATTTTATAGAGACTGCAAGGAAAAAGGGCGTCATTGAATGTAAATAGTTTTTTTGGCATCCAGTTCAACTATAAGTCCTAATTCAGCATTAAAACACAGAGAGACAGCATATGGTCATAAACCACTGCAGCCACCTTCTCAGTGCCTCTTCTGTCATCAGCCACATCACTAAACATCACCATGGCAACACTCCCCCCATGTTTCTGCGGCCGTCTGTGATCTCTCACCAGACCAACTTTATTAAAAGTCTCAGCTCTCTGCATGGTGATCAGGATGATGTATGTGGGAGAGAAACACCCGGAACGATCTGCTGACTCAGGCTCCTCATCAATCTTGTGTTGTTTTTTTGTTTTTTTTGTTTGTTTGTTTGTTTTGGCTTTTAATATCATAACTGGACATGTACAGTTTCATTTAAATGGAAACATGTCGAGACCTTTTTGTTTTGATCTTCATGATTATGGTGTCCAGCTCATGAAAATAAAAAATCCACTATCTCAACAATTTTTAATATTGTGAAAATGTCCAGTTTGCAAATGTTTCCTGAGCCTTCATTCTCTCACTCTGCTTCAGTGCACACAACTGCAATTATGAGGAAGACTTCTGCCTGCGGCCAGAAACTGGTTTGCTGACCATGGTATTACTGTGCTTTATTTGCCTGCCAACTGGTCTGACCTGAACCCCATAGAGACTCTATGGGGCATTGTAAAGATGAAGATGTGAGACACCAGACTCAACAATACAGACGAGCTGAAGGCTGCTGTCAGAGCAACCTGGGCTTCGTAACACCCCAGCAGTGCAACAGACTGATTGGCTCCATGCCCCATTGTATCGATGAAAGGAGCTCCAACCAATTTCTGAGTGCATAGATGAGCACAAATTTCCAGAAGGCCAACATTTCTGTTATATAGATCCCTTAGGACTGTTTATTTGTGATATTCAAATATTTTGAGATTGTAGATTTTTTATTTTCAAAAGCTGTAACTTGTGATAATCAAGAAAAAAACAAAAACATATTGAAATATTGCGTGAGATGAATCTAGAAAATGGATTAAATCACCAGGAAAACTTTTTCATGATATTCTAATTTTATAGGTTCCCTGGTTTTACCTGTCCTCTGTGTATTTTTGAACTTTTCAACTTTCATTCTGGATAAACTGCTGAAACATGGGGCATCAGTGACCTGCTGGGATCGTGTCCTCAAGGGGGGCGGCTTAGGTTTGTGTCCTACGGCTCTTTTCAGCCTTGTCATTCCCTGTTCTGTCTGCCCAGTTTTCACTCAGTGTATTATTCCATGCCTCCAAAAAAAGTATGAAAGCCCAAAAATAAATCTGAAATAACTGAATTGCTTAAACATCGATGCACTAAATATTCCAATGAAAGACTATGTTGTCATGAATTTTCCTCAGCAAGGTTGCAGTTCTCTTTAATTCCACTAGATGGCAGAAAAAGATCAAATTTTGAGTGTGTTGTAAATATTGTAGGTAAATACGAGGAAACAAAGGACAGGCAAGGTTGAAATTTATGAATGTTTCATTCTTTGCTGACTGATGCTTGTTCATATATGGACTTGTAAAAGCCACATTTTCTACAGTGGGCTAAATAGTGTGCAGCAGCTATCATTAAATTATTCGAGATTCTGTTTAAAACAAAATAATGGACATGGAGTATTAATGTTTAAAAACTAATATTTTGCTCCTCTGTAAGATAAATCTTTTAAGACTTTACATTTCTGAGGCACTTAAGTGAGGCATACCTTTTTTTTTTGTAACTCAAAACCTCAAAAAAGCTATTTAGGCTTTTGACAATCATGAGGTAAGCCTCTTTGAAACCAGGGATTCTGATCATTGAGAAATGTAAATTTAAAAAGCTTAGAAATGCTGTGATGTGCATCTAAACCATCAGTGCGTTTTCAGTGGGTAAAACTGACTACTAAACTAAAATGACCAAAACTGAGTTTTTGCTTTTTGTACTGCAAAGCATTTTATGAACCGCTTTTTACAAGTGGCTGTCTTCTTTGTAGTGTAAAACTAATTATTGTTTTTCTTCATACAGTGGAATATAAGATGTTCTACATCAGGGTTGTTCAAATTGTGGCCCAGGGGCCAAATGTGGCCCCCTGTTCATTTTTTATCGGCTTGGGGCAAATTGTAGAAATAAAACGAAATATGGCCCACAGTAGACCATGAGGCTTGTGCTCAGCTGTGCCATGGTTTTTAGTTCTAACACTTGATGGTGCTGCTGTAAATTCTGTAAACAAACATTTTGACAAGAAGAATCCGACATTTTTTCATTACTTAGGGAAATTGGAAATAATATCGACAGTCAGAATAATGAGTTCTCTATTTATAATGTCATTAGGGATCAAAACAACAGGATTAAAGCATCCAATCGCAGCACTCAAAGCATATCAAACTAATCATCTTCAAGCACCAACATTTCTGTAAAGTTTGGTGGCTTTATGCAGTTTTCTCTTGTTTTGAGTCTGAATATGGACTTGAGATGTCAGCATATCCTCCCCCTGCTGCACGGAGCATCATTTTGTTCTTGACCACCGGCAGATCCAGTTGTACATGCTGACCAGGACCCCCTAAAAACCAGATCAGCTGGCCCAAACTTCTTGATAATGATTAGTTCTTTCTTTTGTTGGCTATTGAGCCAACAAAAGCCATATAGCCATTATTTCTTTTCAAGCATATTCAGTTACTAAGCACATCTTAAATTACTGGTCCATTAGATTGGTTTGTTTAATTTTAACACACTAAGGTATATCAAAGTGGTCAGCCTTATGCTTTTTTAAGCAAACCTCATGGAAAAAAGTTTGGACACCTCTCTTCTACACTCAGTAAAGTCCACACAGCCAATAAGAAACCAATGAGACCAGTTGTTCAAAAGATTAACCGTTTTAATAAAATCCATGTCAAACATCAAAATACTGAAATGGCAAAAAAAGAAAAAACCTTTTTTTTCAACTTTGTTTTTCTTTTTTTGTACAAATCACAGTGGTTCAAAAAAATATTACAAATTTTAGTTTCAAAACATTTTTTTTTTTTTTTTGCAACAGCAGCAAAAACATTCTGATTGTTGTATATTTTCTTGAAAGCCCTTAATGGTTTGTGAGTGTGGTGTGCTCTTTTCTTTTGCCTTTATTGTAATACATTGAGTAACATGAATAGTAATAATGTTAATAAAACTCACATGAGTCAATGGAAACAAAAGTGCATAACGATACTACACAGTTAATACGATCCACTTTCAACTTACAGTATAGACCAGGGGTTAATCACACCATGTGTATATGTAGACACACTTCTTCTGTGTGCATACAATCCTCAGTATACACCAGCTTAGTTCATACATACAGTGTGGTGAGCAGTATAAAGTCAGGAGCTATCATGAGCTGGGACTCATTTTAAATGTACAACACTGTAATGTACTTTGGATAACAACTATAATTATTAAAGCATCATATATATATAGTTGTCACAGCTAATGACTGCCTTTAATTCACCAGAAGTTCACAGATTCTGTTCCCCAGCGTAGAACACACTGACTTTATGCAGGATTGCATAATTATAGCAATTTGCAGCTAAATAGTGGAAGCAAAGGGCATACTTTCTGAATTTGAGAGTTCATGAAAAAGTGAAGAAGTAACAAAATATTTGTGTTAAGTAAAAACACTTGTCCTACTTATCAAAAAGTTGTATTAGGCTACATAATAGAAAGTGCAGGCACCTGAAAGAGTGCGAAACATTATCTTAATCTGCTGGTTTGCTGGGTTTCTTGGTCATTTCATATGATTTTGTTGCGTAGCTTTAGCGTAGATGACATTACATGCTAAAATTGTAAAGCTTCATATATGTGTTATCATTGGAAGTTATCAAAATCACCTCCACAAACTATGCTAATGAAAGAAAAGCTGCCTACCATTATTTCTGTGCTAACACGTGTATTACTTGGCTTAATCGACTTTAATTTGAGCCCAGAAGGCTGCAGTAGCATGCTGTCAGAGCCAAAAGAGAGAGATTTCACTGAAGGCACAGGAGAGGAGACACCAACTACTAAAAACAAGGTGTTCCTTCATATCAATATAAAAAAGGAGGGTCTGGCCTGCTAAGAAGGAAGAAAAGTCTCACAGAAATAAATGTGGCAGTGAGAAGGATGTGCTAAGGTAGAGAAATACAATCCAAAGGGAAACCACAACCAGTAATCCTTCATCTTTAGTCTGCAGGGGTCAGTCTAGAGAAAGGAGACAAGGTTTAAAATCTGAATTTCTACATTTTTCTGTCTGTTTGCCAGTGTTTGTCAACCTTGTCTGGCCTGCAACACCATTACCCATATTCTGAATTTCACCATAATAATCAGTGAATACTCTAATAGTTTTGAACCTGAGGTATTCAGATAATCAAATAAATACTATAGCATTATAACATATATCAAAGATGTCTTAACTGATTTCATAATTTAGTTTTAGATGCAACCATAGAGACCCCATAGGAAACCTTTCTGCCTAAACAGAAGCCTAAGTGTAACCCCAGATACATGCATCATGCTCTAACCAATTCTTCTGTCATCGATTACATTCTCAAAACATGTGCATTACAACCCTTGATTTAAGCCTAATTTACTTGTTTAATGTCCTCCACCCAGTATCTTAAAAATCACAAGAACAATCTTGTTTGACCAACAGGAACAGCTTGAAAGGGACAGCTGTAACACTGCACAGCAGCAACAAGTGCAGAAAGTGGCAGCATGTTATTCAAAGTCTATTTTTTTAGTGATGCTACCATAAGCTGTGCTGAGCTGATGTAGTAAAAACAGAGTCGTGCATAAAGCCACAGCGAGAAAAAGAGCTACTGTGGGGTTCAGTGCCAACTGTAGACCTTTAAAAAGAAGCTGGACACGCCGTGTTATTCAGCTCCTCACTGAGCAAGAGGTGGGAAAATCGGAAAGACTGAAGTGGAAACATCGTGCTACAATCATGATGTTAAAAAAAAAAACAATCTTACATATAAGGAACAATTCATGCTAAGCACAGAGAAGGTAAAGTCATAGACAAAAAAGAAGAAAGTGCATTCAAACACCAAATGTCATTATCATGACAAAAATTAGGCCACCATGCAAATAAACCACGATCCAAAAGTGGTCACCCCCTCTTAGCACACAGGCCAGCCAGTGCTCCTAAAAAGTCAAAGTCAGTGGCATTACATTTACAACACAGGAATCAACCTGGTTAACCTCTCAATCACCTGGTCAGTGGAGATTCCCAACCATAATGTGAACTGTACATCCAAATTAAGAACAATCTTGAAGAAGATGCTAATGCAAAGCGGTGTAATTACACCAATCTACTCTACTGTTATCATTTGAGGCCATTTGTCTGAACAGCAGACAAGCAGCAGGCCTAAAGATTCAATCTACAAAATCAATCTTAAATTATTAACATTATCATGGCCATTATTTATTTTATCCATCATATAAACCACTGCAGAATCCATCTGCACATTTGACCTGACATCTTTATAAAATATCACTATTGTCTTTTAGTTCTCACCAACTATAAGGCACACAGACTGAGAGAAGAGGCTTAACGGGTCAAACCATCTATTAAAAAAATCTAATACGTAACCTTGCTGTGGGGACTAAAACAGTTTGTGAAGTCCATCATCCCCCATCTATGTCCTCTTTAATTCCCAAAGCTTTCAAATTTGGTGGATTTATTCCTGACTATGTAGGTCACAGGTAACGTACTTTTGCTTTTTTAGATACAGCTCAATTCTTACTCGTATCTCACGAGATGCGATCCAACTTCTATTTTGGGCGACTGACAATGACTTTAACACGCCACCCGTGGACAGCACCACATGTCTCACACCGTCTCCTACAGTTTGCCTGGGTAAAAGCTGAGGGGCGAAAACCCACAAATAGAAGCAATGTGCTAATAGAAAAATCATCACCACAATGTCTCGTTTTCACATTTGGCCCTAGAGCCCACATAAATTAGCACCTTTAACAAGAAAATCAGATTTCTGCTCTAATGTGAAGTTACATATCAAGCTGTTTGTCATTGCAGACAACACTCACAACTGCAAATTCAATCCAAAGTAGTAAAATTCTCCTGGTTAACAAGGAAGCAAAACACGCTGAATACAAAAGCAGCAAAAGAAATTACACAGGTGTAACCACTGTATATAAAAGAGAAATCTGCACATTCTCAAAAGCAGTGACCTAAAATGACCTCTTACAGACTGTTAGCAAACGGAGAAGAAAAATTAAGTTTTTTTTAAAAAATGCTCGTATTAAATTGCAACACCATCAACACTTCTGCACGTTCATTGCAGGTAAACACTAAACAGCTAGACAAACTGCAGATATATATCGCATGTGTTCGCTGCGTGTTCATGTGGACACTGTCCCACTGTATCCAAAGCACCATTTTTCAATTTCAGCCCGAGGAATAGAAGGCAATGTCCTGCAGACACCTTATCTCCCAGAAAACACCACCACAAGGAGGGGTTTAATCATTATACCACACTGCTTCCTTCTTCAAACACACCTTTAGTCTTCCTCTTCCCTTTAAAGGAAGCAAGGATCCAGAAATAGAGTGAGGAAGAAAGAGATCAAAATAATCACAGCTTTGGTTTTCAGAATTAGATGAAAATTGACAGGTTTTGTTTTTAAAATGCACTAAAAACGTGTGCTTTACACTCTGCATGGATTTAAATGATACTGATGCTCTTAATAACTGAAACAAGACATCTCAGACATCGAAACTCTCAGTTAGAGTGAGGGTTAGTGCTGGGGCCCTGAGCAGTGCTGCCCCTAGTGGTGTAGGGGTGTAAAGGCAGGCCGGCTTAGGTGCTTCAGCGCAGCCTAGTGGTCATGGACGTTACAAGCGCGTTAGTTAATACTGTACCCATCATTCCTCCATGGTAGAGGTATAAAGTAAGGCTAGCCCTCATTCACTTCCATCATAGAGTGGTCACTTTGAATGTCTCTGAAGTGCAGTTTGGTGAATCCAACTCATCCAGGAGAGCTTTTGTTTGCTTCATTTGCACATGTGGCGTGCATGAAAGGAGGGTGGGGAGGTGCAAGGCTGCATGACAGACAACTAGGGCTGCATTAACAGGAGGCTAATAGCTATCATTTGGCCTCCTGATGGAGCAGCCTTACTTGCTAATGGTTGCTCTCAAACTGGGCTCTAACTGTCCCATTTGTGCAGCAAAGTCCTTAACACTTCCTCGGATTAGCAAGCACCCTCATCCTAAAAGATGCTAAATGTATACATAAAAAGTTCAAATTAATAATAAATTCATTGTTAAGTGTGTATTCCTGGGATTCCAGCGCTGGTTTTTGAGGGGCGGATCTTTTGCACAGGTCTGCGTGTGCGAGCTAACAGTCTGCTAAGAAGTGAAGGCAGAGGTAAGCTCCAGTGAGGAGCAGCAGTGTTCCATGTGTAATAGTCATTAAGGTCAAAGTGAAGGATGGAGACTGAGAGAGATAGAGAGCCCTTGCTCCCAGTCCAATCACTCAAAGGCTGGGACGCTGTGAGTGCTGGTGGAGGGACGGAGCTCTGGTTGAGGGGACGAGGGGGCTGCACTGCAACGCCGCAGGCCAGCACAGATCAGGGCGTCTGGGAAGCACTCAACTGGGAAGCATCACTCAATCATAAAAAATGCAAACATACGCTCACACACCCACGCACATACCCTTCAGTTTAGTCTACACTTGCCACACAAGAAAATGCACTCATGAAGTTACCCACAGTTATAAAGAGGCACATACATTCCCCCAAGCATGCTGACATTCAGGCGTAGTCACACTGAGAGTCATTTCTCCTCTGACTGACGGATCGAAGCCGACCTCCTCCTATATAAGCGTTACAGGGCATAGGGGTTAGTTATCCTGGACGGGATAACCCAGGTCAGGGTGTAGGAGTCAGTGGAAGAAACCCTTTAGGAGACATGTGGAGAGGAGGATGGGTGTTTCCAGAAACACCAGCCCCGTTTGGTGTGCTGCTTGCGCAAGATCTCCTCCTCACGTTCACGCTCTTTCTGAGAGCGCAGGTAGCGGTCCTCCTCCTTCAGGAACCACACAGGAGGCCAGCGCTGCTTCTCAAAGTGCCTCTGGTTTTCTACAGAGAAGAAAATATGCTATTAGTTATGTTTATGACTTTCTACTATTATCTCTTTTTTGTAGCTAAAGTTCAGACTTCCATGCCCAACCGAATGTTTGATATGAACAAGTCACATCATGCTACAGTTCCTCAGTAACCATGATAGTTTGTCAAAAGAAAAAAAAAAAAAAAAAAAACACAGTTCTGTAATGCAGTGATTATGTGGAGGCAGACTATCAAGGCCAAAAGATGTGAAGTGCTTTTACCTGGAGACATGACCTTCATGTCCTTGGGAAACTTGCGACAGATGCTGTTGTAATTAGTGCAGATGTGGTGGAGACACCAAGCTGACAGCTGCTTGGCATTATGGAACTAAAAAAGGAGAAAAAGAGAAGGGTTATTACAGCTGTGAAAGAGGAGATCAGAAAATTTCAAAGATAAACAAAATGTTCTCAAATGCACCCACGTACTATTGGAAAAGATCAAAAGCTAATTTTTATTTGCAGACCCTGGACATACCTGTGCAATTTCCAGGTAAGCCAACACCTGCCCATCAATGTCACCTCCTTTGACAGCCAACTGGAGCAGCTCATCCACAGCATGTTGTTCTGAAAATGCACAAAAATATACAGAATTATGACAGCATTTGGATCTACATTTTACCTCTCAGTCATGAAGTTTTCCTCAGTCTGACAGTTAAAACAAACACTACCCTAAAAACTAAACCAGCCTTGTTATTGATAAATAACTTTAGAAGATATTCTGCCACAAAAAGCTAGGACAAGACTTAAATTTAAGATCTTTTCATTCTGGATCAAATTTTTCAATTATTTTATTATAGTCTAGAGCACTGTTTCCCAAACTTTTTTTCTAGTGATCTGCACCATCCTTGGCTGATTGGTTGAGCTGAAAAGTGGTGCTAGCTTGATAACATTAGTTCCAGATTCAGTCAGGTCCTGACCTGGCACTTTCTGTTTTATGAGCTAAAGGGGCTACTTTACTTCTGTCACATACACTTTCATTGCATGCTCAACCCCTCGGGCCTTCAGTGGCTGTCTGGTCTGGATCAATGTTTATCTTTTTTCTATTTTTTTTGTTTTTTATTAGCCAAGCATCCATGATTGTGTCTACTTCTTTTGCCATCTTGTTTTGAGTTTTATTTTGGTGGAGAAGGTGAGTGTTATAGGGTGGAGCTCTCTCATGTGGCTATAATATTTACTTTAAAAATAAATGTAGCAAAGACATTCTGAAAACTCAACTGGCAACTCAAAAAATATTTCCCGACCCACCTGCCAGTCCCAACCCAGACTTAAGAAATGAGTGGTCTAGAGAGCCAGTACCTGTGAGGGCAACAAGACGTGGCAAACAGAGACGGTTGGCCAGGATGATCAGCTCCATTGGCTCCAGACCAGGACAGGGCGTCAGCACACCACAGTACAAGAACTCCAACACTCCATGCATGCACGCTGCACTGGTGTTAGGGATGGGTACCTGGAAGAAAATAAAGTTGGATTTGAAGGTTTGAAGCTCCATCCATCCATTATCTAAACTGCTTAGCCAGTTTGAGGTAACATGGGGGTTAGAGCTTATCGCTGCTCTTATTGGGCAAGAATTCACACATGCACAACACAGAAAAATAGAACATGCAAACTCCACACAAAAATGCCCTGTCCAATGGGGGTTCCATCCAGGAACAGACCAACTTTTAGGTCTTACTTACATTAATGTTTTCAATAAGTTAAGGAAAACATATGAAGTGTTTGCATAGTGTCACACTGTGACAAAAAGTATGAATTTTCCTCTGTGCTTGCACACTTGTAGCGACCCCCGAAATATGTTCATGTGCTTCATTTGAGTGTACTGTCTAGAAATGCAATGAGGTGTAAAAGTCATTAATATATCATATTTAAAGTAAATAAACATATTTAAAGTCAAAGAAAACAGCTTGCTGCTATTAATACTTTTTACTTGATCCAGACTCAGATACAAACACTGTCTGAGGGTCTGGTAGAGTTAGCAACGTGGCTAATTCTAATGCTATAGACCCCAAATTGCACACTGTAAACCCTGCAATGGTGCTACTATGTAGGTTTGAATGTTTAGAATGACGTGTATGCTTATCATTGCTGTTGTTTTCCTCTTGTGTACAGTCTGTATTTCATGTGTATTCCTGGGCTAATTAAAAAATCGAGGGTAGGTATGTTGATTTGAACTTTTGTACATGTAAACCACCATAAATTAACAAGAAAATACTTTTAGAGATGCACTAATGGCAGCACCAGTAGCCTAAAGATTATGCCAGTGCAACCCATGTACAGAGCAAGTTGTCCTCAAGTGGGTGTCCCAGGTTCAAAACCGGCCTGTGGATGTTTTCTTGCATGTCATTCCCTGCTTTCACTCTATCCAGTTTCTTCTCTATCCACTGCAAAGCATAAGACTCCCAAATAAAGATTTAAAAAAGAAACATTTCTAAATAGAATTTAATCAACTATGAATTAATGCACCAACTATGGGACTATGAAAGTTAAACCTAATTGCCAATCCACTTAAAAATATATCCTGTAGTGACCTCCAGATGTCGCCAAACCATCAATAAGCATTATGCAACAGCACAGGTAGTCTGGTCCTGTTGCTTTCCAGTGCAGCCCAGTAAGCCCATTTAGGGAGCTAAATAAATAAACGCATACTAATGAGCATGACCCTTTAATCGTCCTAATTACTGTTACACAAACAGTACTTCACCTACAGGTGACGCTCTGGATTGACTGGGAAGGAGGGTGGATGATGATGTGAGTGACGGCCTGACCCCTCCAGGAGCTCTGGGTGTACCCACCAAGGTGCTCTTTAGCCTCCAATTAAGAGAATGTCAGCTTGACGTAACCCCTCGTTATGACTAAAAAGTCACAACACCAACACAAGGGTGGTCTCTGGTGTTTAACGGCCCCAGCTGGGTCCAGGAAGCATTAATGAGTGGACGCATTCACAGTGAAGGGGCATTAATGGATACATCAAGCTGTAATAAAGTGTGTTCTGTTGCCCTGGCAGTCAGCTGATCTGGAGGTTAGTCAAAAAATTCAGGTTCAAGTTCCTTTATTTGGACCTATAGGTAGATGTGTTTTGCAGTAAGTGACATAATAACATCCATTATGGCACAAATATCACATAAAGTAGCAAAGTATCAAACACTAAAATCAGTTCACAAATATTTAAAAATAATCTATTGAATCTGACCATTGACAAGTTTTAAGACTTGAACGTTAGAGGGAATAAATAAACACCAATTAACCTAACGAACATTGACTGTGGGAGAATGCCAGAGTACCTGGAGAAAACCCTGTTACATTCTTCTCTGACAGAAATGACTAAAGCTTCCAACTTAACAAAAAAGTAAGGAAATTTGTGTTTAGTAGATTATTTCTTTGTTGTAACAATTCTTCTTGAGAATGAATCTTATATCATTCGAAAGACTGTTTATTTCCCTTTTAAATGATGCTACATTTGTAAGGATCATGCATTTGTGGGATGAGTAGCAGAGCTGAGTATGTGGATTGAGCCCATGAGAAATGTGCCAAATTTTCTCTGCCTATACCAAACAGCTTATTCTGCTGTTGCTATTGACTCTTGTTTTGAGCTCTTGGTACTTCAAGGTGCTGCAATCTCAATGCAGAGTTGACATTCTGCAACCAGTCACAATTCAAGATCTCCACAGTCTGGTACCAAACTCCATCCTCCAAGATGACAATGCTCACCCCCACAGAGTAGATTTATCAGACACTACCTCCACAATTTGGGAGTGGAAAGGATGGAATGGCCTGCCAGTAGTCCCAACCTCAACCCCCATTGAACACTTGTAGGAACAGCTTGGGCGTGCTGTTCGTTCAGAGTGACCAACACAACCACACTGGCTGACTCGTGACAAATGCTGGTTGAATGGGATACCACCCCACAGCAGTGTGTGACCAGGCTGGTGACCAGCATGAGGAGAAGGTAGCAGGCTGTTGTGGCTGTGTATGGTTCTTCCACACACAGGCCCCTTTTTGTTGAACAGATAAATTGTTAAATTTCCAGTGTGTCTTGTTTCTTCAGACCTCAGTCATCACATTCAATCAATAAGCCGTTGAGCATTGGCAGAGAAGATTTGGCAAATTTTTCATGGGCGCAACCCACATGCTCAGCTCTGCTGCTCATCCCGTACATGCATGTTCCTTACAAATAAGGCACCATTTAAAATGGAAATAAACAGGCTTTCCAACGATATAAGATTTATTGCCAGGGAGCATCATTACAACAAAGAAATAACCTACCAAACACTAATTTCATTACTTTTTGTACTAAGTTACACATAAATCATTCTAAAGCGTATTTATAAATAACCTTCCAAAACCATAATTTCATTGTATAACATGTTGATAAGGCTCTTAATTAACAGAAAAATGCAATGTTTCCAAAATGATATCTTATAATGTTTTTAAATAGGTATTTATTTTAGCAGCTATCGCATGAACCAAAAACAATGATTTACAACAATAAAGGCAACTGCTAGTGCTAACAAACAGTCTGTTGATGGCAGCATGATTTTATCAGCATTTGGCTCATAAAATTAATTTTACCTCAATTAGCACTGCAAAGCTTTTTAGAAAAAAACATGCACATATATTACCAAAATAAAAAATACACCCATGCTCATAAACATAAACGTTTATAGGCCCATTGTGTAAGCAGTCTTTGAGTCTTTGTCTTCAGGGCACCTGCCCTCTACACTGTGCCAGCCTCATACTCATAAACACAACACTAAGATGAACTGTTTAGAGTAACCATAGACACTGGCAGCCCACCAGCAGCAAACACTGTGACCCCTCACTGAGGCTGATGTCCCTTTTTTTATAACCACCATCCACAATAGCTGCAAACCCACTCATGGTGAGGAACAAAATCTAGGCCTGAAAAAGGTTTTTTTAAGTCACCTTCTTATTTCCTATATAATTATGCACTTTGCACCTAAGCTGAATGTACAGCATTTTTTAATCATCGTCCTTCTCTCGCTGAGTATTAGAGTTCCTCACAATCCTTGCTCCCTGAATCTCTGTAACCCAAGCCTGCTGACCTTGAAAGTAACCAAACCTCGGGGGATCTGGTTCTGAAACATGGTCCACTGATACTCGACTTAAAGACTGCCACAGACATGAACTTCCTCTCTGGTTAGGTCAGATCTCTGCCCCCAAGGAGCACCCAGCGACCAGAAGCTGAACCTCAGGTGAGAGCACACCTAAGGTAACGTGACACTCCACATGCAGAATGCTGAGCTGGAAAGACTGACGTTTCTAGGGCAACTTTGTGTACCGAGACAGGAACTTATCCAAGTAAACCATTAACTTTGACCTAATTTTACTGATGTTTTATCACACGTTAACGCTGTTGTTAACATGTGCTGGATCTAGCTGATTGGTTTGAACCTAAATTCTGACCTGAGTTAACCACTTTAAATCTAGCAGAAAAACACCAAGAGTGAATTTCTGCACAAAACTTAAGGATAACTCCATCCCACCGTAAGTGAAACTCACCTCCTCGATGTAGCTCTCCATGAAGGAGCCCCGAAACATGGCCGCCATCCAGTTGCAGCTGGAGATGAGCAGAGGCTTATGAGCCGGGAGGCAGCCATCGTCCAGCCGGAACACCACATCTAAAACCGGGGTGGGAAAAGAGCAATCATCTCGTGGAGTGCCACAGAAGCCCAAGCTACAGAGGGGGGAAAGACAGACAAGGTAGACGCCACACACACACACACACACACACAGAGGCAGACAGGAGGACAGACAGACACACACAGAGACATAGACACAGGTAGACAGACAGAGAGATAAATCGACAGAAGGACAGACCAGTTTTCCACACAGAGTTAGGGAAGAGAGCAGGCGCATGGAGGGAGGTTTTCACGTATACATGGGGATATGACGGCAGACCATAACCAGACTACAGCCTTGCCATCTGCTCCGGACTGGTCAAATGAATTTCTGGCATGTTTGATATTCTGTTTGTGCGACTACACACACCCCGACGGTGAGAGCAGAGCCCTGAGCAGAATCCTCAACTTCGAGGCATTTTTCCTTTGGAAGCTGTCAGACAACGTCCCAAATCTGTCCCAAATACAAAAAACAAAAAAAAACAAAAAAACTAAAAACTAAACAAAACCAAAAAACTACTAAATAGAAAAGGTATACAAGTGGACAGTTGCATTGGAATTGGGGCTTTCTATGCTTTAAGATCATCGCCTGTGTACAGAGAAATGCCTCTCTGAGTCAGTCTTTGCTAGTTTGTGAGCGCCCTTAAGATGACTTAGCTCATTTGACAGTCACTGACATTTTTGTCAAGTAGGCTTATTCTTTCATGTTACTCTTTGTTACTTTTATGGCTCCAAATACACCTGTAATTTTCAACTAAAGTGCACAGTCTAATGCCAATAATCGAGCATAGAGCATTTGTTTAGGCTGGCCACGGAGTCAAGCGCTTCCATAACTGAGATCAACTGATCTCATGCAACCCCTCATCAGCTGATCTGCTCTAAGCATGCTATTCGCTAGTCACTCTCACGCTGCCTTATTCAAACTGCTCTTGCCTAGTCGGTGTCATTCTGTGGTTATTAATGCCTGCTCTGCTCTGGGTTTTTGCTGCTTCCCTCCCTGCCTCTGGCCTTCCTTACTGGCATGGGAAGAGCATGGATGAGCAGGAATAACTGCTCATAAAGAAATATTAATAGCCGTGAATAATGTCTGTTTCTTGACAAAGTGGTCCTGACTGAACTGGTACTTCCACTGTCCACTGTAATAAGTAACATCATGGTAGTCTGCAAAGGTACATATGGAATCTTGTATATCTTGTTTGTTTTTCTATATCATATAAAGGCATCAGTGTTATTTTCAGTGTCTTTCATAGACAACCAAAGACCAAAACGAAGAGCTTTAAATAAAATCACGCTAAAGTCCTGTCCATCCATAGTGTTAAAGGGAATATCAGCAAGTAATTTAAAGTCATAATTATGTGAACTGAAGGTAGAGAATTGTGTAGATACAAAAATATCCATTTATACAAAATAAATGACCATTCCATTATCATAACAACATAGAAGGTATAGGGGGAAGTGAGACAGGCTGTGTTCAGAGACAGCAGATGCTGGGCACTGGCTGTGAATGACAACATGCATACAAAACAGTTGAGGGGGACAGACAACGCCACACAAAACACAAGACACAGGGAGCACACAAGACCGAACACAAGACAACCAGGCAGACTGACACAGCTGTCATCAAACCACTTGATGACTTCAACAGGACATCAGAAAACATAAACCACCGCATGTTAAAATGCACCTTTTATAGCATAAAATTGATAACAGAAAATGTACATAGTACATTTTTAAAGACTGAAAGAGAGTGCTGGAAATTAGCAACATCTTTTCTGTCCATGTCTTCTACTCCCACACTCACATCCACAGTCTAACACACAAACATGCACACAAACACCTACTGATGGGACACATCTACAGTAACACCAATGCTGTTGAGATTGTTGAATGTTTGGCACAGTGCTTTACCAGCAAAGGTCCCCTTGTTGAGACACTCCTTGATGCGGTTGGCTCTGCGGACGTGGAAAGCCTTGGTGATCTCCTGGTTCATGAAGCTCTCTCTGTTCAGAACATTCGCCACCATCATCCGTAGGTCAAACACCTCCAGCAGCTCCGCAATGGTCGCCACTTGCATCAGATCCCCTCTGGCCTCGTCCAGACTGCCTGTGTACAGGTACTGAAGCACCGCCTGGAACCAGAACAAACATGGATATTCTTATTGATTTCTTCATATCATAGAGGAAATGATAAGATATGATGCTCTTAAGTCCTTCACCTTGAATGGTTCTTCCTGTATGAGTGCATCCATGGCTACAACAGTCATAAGTCGAGGTCTTCCAGTCATGGGGTCATCAACATGTTCCAGACAAACACTCAGGAAGCCCCTGCCCCATCCTGAAAGAGCTCGCCCAGTCCCTAGTGCTCCCAGGGAGTACAGAGCTCGAGATGGGAGTGCATTATCACTCTGGGAAGTCCTTAAAGAGCCCTGCTGGAGCAGCTGGGGTCGATTCAGGCCCCGCACTCCTCCATCAGCCCCGTCTTTATCGATGTCTAGGCTCTTAGTGCGCCCAGCCTGCTCCTTGGCTCCTCTTCTGCTCTGCTCATCCTCCTCTGCAATCTCCAGGTTCTCCTTGTTCTCCTGATCCTCTGCATTTGGGCTCGTACATGATCCGCCTAGATCAAGAGTGAAGAGATCATAGAACTTGGAGCAGGAAGTAGCCAGATAGACTTTGTGTGCAAAGACGCGAGTGGCGCCTCCCTGCAGGAGAAATAGAACATCTGCACACAACGGCAGGCAGAAAAGGGAATCAGGACCCTCCCCGTCTGCAGGAGGGGGGTCTGGGATCCCCACAATAGGACGAGGCGGGCGAGGAGGAAGGAAAGGTGCCTGGAGGAGGGGCCTTTGGACTTTTTTTAGGTGAGACTTCCAGAACTGAAGGTGACGGCGGGAGATGAGGGCGGCTCGGATGGCATTGTCAAAAACATCTTTGACACCAAACTGGGCAACGATGCTGGTCTCATAGTAAGGAATCCCAAGCTCCTTTGCGACCTCATGGCCTCTCTCTGGGGGGAGGATGTCAGTGGGTTTAATGGGTCTGTTGGACAGAAAGAGAAGATGTTAAAGACTGAAATATGTACAAGTAAAAGAAAGTTTACTAGTGCCAAAGCCTTTAATGTCATTATCTTTTTGCCTTTTTTAACAGAAACTTTATTCTAACAAAAAAGAATTGAAAAATACATAAATTGTACTTTACAGAGACCTTTAATGATAGCTGAGGGTTGATTTACTCCAACCTAATGACAAAAAGCAAATCTGGTGCATGTTTTTATCTGAATCTATCTGTAAATGCCTGAAGAAGAAGGTGTCTCACTTGGCTAGGGGTCGCCGTGCGCGGTTTACTGCATCCAGGTCAGCGTAGCGCAGATCCAGCTGGCAGCCAACCAGGATGATGGGCGTCCGGGGACAAAAGTGCTTGATCTCCGGGAACCACATGGTGCGTACATGGCGCAGGGAATTGGGATTAGCCAAAGAGAAGCAAAGCACCACGACGTCAGACCTACAGAGAGAGGCAAAAAAAAGAACTCTTCATTTGATGCTCTAACAACATAACAGAGATAAGAGAGGTAAAAGATGGCAGGGGAGGGATGATTTGTTGTGTCACGAGCGAGCAGACGTCAGCAGAGAGACGTCGTGCAGCGTTTGATGGAGTGAAGCGGACAGTGAAAAGAAAGAGAAAGGGGTCAGGACTGAGTCACTGAACATCATGTCAGATTATGTTAAAACATGTGTGATATGTGTGTGGAAAAAGCTTGGTCAGCTGCTGCAAGGCATTGTGGGAGCACGGACGGTGCCATTGAGAAATCCGAGGTCACAAGATTTGTGTGGGTGGGTCTGCATGTGTGACTGTGTGTGAGTCTAGACCTCTGGGCTGGTGATCTGTGTGGCCCATCTCTCTCGCTCTGTTACGTAAATCTCCCTAAGCCCTCCAAGGCTACATGGACCACAAAGAGAGGGCTAAGAATAGATCACGATACACACAAACACACAAATTCAATTCCTCAACCAATATGTTGGAGCGAACAGATGGCAGCACTTACAGCTGTCCTCTGGAGCTGATGTTTTGGAGGCATGTTGGTGCGTGTTTCTAGGTAATGATGAATGGAGCTGTGTGTCAGTGAGATGGATCGTTAACTATCAGCACAACACTGACAAAGCAGGAATCCTCTTCATCAATGATCTATTTCTTAAAACAAGAGCACTGCTTTTAATACCAGGACAGGACAGGGGGTATATTTGACATTATCATCAGTTGTTTAGCTCCCATGCTTCGTCTTTGAAATAGTCTGCAGATAATGAAATAAAATATCCTGTTGCTAATATTTACAAATGTACACAGAAGTCACGAGAATGTGACTGCTTAACGTCCTGAACTTGAGAGCAGCATTACACACCACTTAAACACTTCTCTTATTTCCCCAGGGGAAAATTCTTGTGCTGCAGCGAGCATTGGCATATTTTCTGAGCTGACAAAGGCCACACTGTAAAAACTGTCTTATCTACTAGTTTTAAATAGAATTTTACTTAAAGTTTGACTTTATTTTGTAAAATTAAACAAAAGGCCAATCAACAAAGGTTTAGCTGTAAGTTTTTTAGTATTATCCTAATACAGAATCAGCTTTGAGTGTTTTATTACTTTATCAACATAATGATCATGCACCTGGTAGGCTGTATTACTTATGGATTGATCCACTAAATTAAATGGCTCCAATTGTTGCAGCACAGTGCAAGTCTGAGGCAGAGCATGTTGGCTCTAAATGTCACTTGTTGCTAAATAAATCTTTTAATGGGAGCTCTCTATGGTGCATGATATCAATACCATCCATCCATCATCCACCCTGATTATCCCATTTGGAGTCACTGGCAGGGGGGGCAACCCAACTGTCACTGGATGCGAGCCGGGGTACACCCTGGACTGGTCTCTGGTCAATCCCAGGGCTGTTACACAGAGACAAAAATCCAGGCACACTCACTCATACAGGCAATTTAGAGTCACCAATTCACCTAATGAGCATGTCTTTAGACTCTGGTAGGTATATTTGTCTCAGCTGATATTTACAATCAATATAGCGGCCAAATATAAGGCATGACTAATGAGACTAATGCTGTAATACAATTTTATACACATTAAAGTGAAACAATGCTGTTGTAGGATTGATGTAATTTTTCGTTTTACAACAGCCTAAAATTATTGATTTGTTCATTAAATCTAAGTCTTCTAAATTATCTTAATGGTTGAACCTATATTTTTCATTTAAACTGGCAGCTGGATACCAAATTAAATTCTGTCATTGGATCAATGTATTGTGCTGATCCAGGAAGCAGTCATCTGGAGCAGGGACTGCTGGGATTGTTTGGTACAAGGGAATTCACTCTTCTGATGTTCTATAATGTTCATGTTTCATTGTGGGGTTGTAATGGTGCATGATTTGTTTGTTGGTTCATGTTTTTTGGGGGAGGGTGTTCTGTTCAAGTGTCACACCATGAGTGAGGGGGTTAATGGTGCAGACTACCCTGCCTGTATATGTGTGTATCTGCGTCAAAAATAAACTATAGTTGTTCATGTTTACTGCATGAGAGCTTGACTATGAGCCATTCCTCACCACAGCTTGCCACGGTGTTTTTTATGGCATCAAGCCTACTGTGCGCTTTTGAAACAACGCCCTGAGTGGATTTGAGAAACATTTGATGCAACAGCAGCCACCACTTTTTGAGTGGCTCTCCCTCTACACTCCAGCACAGGCATCCAGTGTTAACCTAGGTGTTGAAATGCGTCCGTTGTGATTAAGGGAAATTTTTATTTTAGTTTAGGACAATCTAAAAAAATTAGGTTTGATAAACATTTAAACATAGTTTCTATGAACTTAAAAAATTTACATTTACCTAATTGAAAAAAACTTAATTGATTCAATTCAAAATGTTTCGTGTGACTGATTACTTCATTTTTTTAAAGTTCAACCAATGTTTTATTTTTCAGTGTAGAACAAACATTTTTCAATGTCTTTCTCCTTCAATATACTCCCCTTTTGCTTTAACACACGCTGCATTCAGGTCTCTGCAGTGCAGTAGGTCTTCTTCAGACATTTTTCTCAGGAACTCCGTCGTTCTTTTCTTAACTTCTGACACAGAATCAAAACGTGTTGCTTTGAGCACTGATTTGATCAGGTGAATAGGGAGGATAATCAAGCACTGTGATATGTTTTTGGGCCAGAAACTGTTTTACCAAGAGCATAATGTGAGCTTGTGCATTGTCTTGATAAAGAATGAAACAATTTTTCCACAATTGCGGTCTCTGTCTTCAGACTTCTCCTCCCAGTTTTCTAGAACATTTTTGTAATAGTGTTACTTCACCGTTGACCCTTATGGAACCCACTCCTCAAAAAAAATGTCAAAGAAAACAATCAACATGTCTTTAAATTTGGCCTTGCTTTGTTGTGCTTCCTGCATCCTTGGTGACATTTGTGTTTTCCAATACATTGACTGCTGTTTTGTCTCATCGTATTGGAAGATCCAAGTTTCATAGTATGTAATCACTCCCTCTTAAAAAAATCTGGGTTTCCTTCAATTTGTTCCAAATATCTCTGCAAATTTGCTCACATTTTTCCTTTTGATCAGGAATCAGAAGTTTTGAGACAACTTTGGCACACACTTTTGTCATGTTCTAATTTTCATGCAAAATTTGCTTTATCAATGGAGACCATTTCTGCTGTCATTCTTAAACTGAGTCATTGATCATTTCAAACAATTTATTCAATTTGTTGAATGTTTTCAGGAGTTTTTGATGTGCACGGGCACCACGAATGTTCATCGTCTCAGATATCCTCTCTCTCTTCACAAATCTTCTTTGTGCCATACAAACACATGTGCACGTGGCATGCAGTGCTCCCTGTACACCTCAGTTAATTAAAGATTGGGCTGTTTTATACAATAAAAAGGTGTGAATGTATTAAAATCAGTATGAGTTTAAAATGAGTTTGGAACTTTAAGACATCGTAAATAATCCAACTCTGTGCATCATTTTTTTATGTTTTTAATCCAGCACCCACTAAGAGATACGCCTGCCTTATCTTTGACTTTCTCATTTTTTGCAGCAAAGTTTGATGGAAATTCCATCTCTTTTTAGTGATCTAGACCAGCAAGAACATCCTACTCTTTCGGCTTCAAAACAGCTCTTCATTTGGTACCATTTCACTAGATTAGCAAGTCTTGCTATGTTATGAGATAAAGTTAATTTGTACTATCATTTTACTTCATTTGTGCTTAATTTATTTAATTAATGAAAATTTCATGTAATTATTTTGCTAAATATTTCATCACTGCAAAATGTCTTGCAGGCTAGATGGGATCTGCTCACTGGCTGGGTCATATGACTCCCCCGGTATGAAAAGTTGATGTTAAACCATCACAAGTCTTTAGTGTAGTGTGCCTGTGGTAGATCAGTGTGGATTAAAGATCATCCCAATTGAGTCAATTATATAACAGATAAAGACTCGACAACAGGATCAATAGTTTCAATCATGCTCTACTTTAAGAATATGCCAATACAATAAAGGCTTTGAACCTTTTTATAAATAGAGACAAGTGTCTTGGTGTTTTGATATTTTTGCAGATCCAGATCTTAATGTTAATACAAATGATGCAGATTTTCATTGCAGTGATCCAACACATCACTGCAGTAAATACAGGTTCCATGGTCCAACTTTACATTCACTGGTGTAATCTCTGAAAAGCTTTTTCCTGCCATAATATGCAGGGCTGAAGCATTACATCACAGCTCACAACTCCCATTAGCACTTTGTCAAAGGATCATTACCATGGCTAAGTCTGTACAGGTCATGTTATGTGTACGTGCCTTTGTACTCGTGGTTAAAGGATAATTTTTTCCCCCCTACTAGCAAGGTCTCACTGTCAGGGTTTGTGGCTAGAATACACATACATTATCATGACACTGTTCTGACATTAAAAACTCCAGGGATGCATTTTGAAGCTTTGCAAAAGTAGAAAACTGAGCCCTGGAAGGCTTTAAACTTCCAGGATATTAACATATCTTTCAAAATAAATCATGTGAAATCAGTAAGAATGAAGGGTAATAATAAAAATGCATGCTTGAATAATCAATTAGTGCTTCTGAGCTTATTTTTTATTCAATCTGCAGGTCAACTGCAATGACCTATATATTGTGTTCATGTGTATAAATGTGAACAGTCACGCTTTTTTTTTTTTTACTTAAACAGGGCAGCAGCATAAAGGTGAAGTTCTATAAAATGCAAAGTCATGTCAGTTAGGCAAAAGATACTGCTGTGTCATCTCTAATAATTAACCACCAGCAATAATTTATAACAGATAGCTCACCCAGTGACTGGTTGTCTAGTGCTTTCTCTCTGTGTCAGTGTGTGTGAGTGTGTTTTTGTATCGGATCCAAACTACAAAGGTCATCCGTTGCCGGATTATGTAAGAGGAGACACACATATGCACACAGAGACTTGCACACACACACACAAACACTGCCAACATGTCCTCAATAATCAGATTTTCTGCAGTAATTAAGATGGATCTCATGCAGACTTATTTATGACATTACAATGACACAGCCTGGCATGACACCCCTTATCTTCTAATAGTTCAGTGCAAACAGCACCATAAAGGGTTATTACATGAACTGCTTAGAAGCACAGGGCGTCTGTGAAAAATGACTCTGTGTTCTTGCTTATTTATAAATGGATTTCTGCTAATTGGAAGAAAAAACAAAGTTGAGGTTGGCTCAGATTGAGTTTGGCTTGGCCTATTTTCTGACTGAGATTGTTTTCAAACCAGAATGTTTCTCTCCTAACAGAGCATGTGACGGTCTGCGTATTGTCTGACAATGTGATGTTTTGAGTTTTGACATCAACAACAGAACGGAGGAAGGTGAGGAGAGGGTAAAGGAGAACGAGAGTGTCAAGGGCAGCGGTGTGGTGTTAAGTAACAGGTTAATTAGGGAGACGGGGTAGAGAGGAGGTGTTGGGTAAGGTGAGGTGAGATGGAAGAGCGGAGTCAGAGGGCAGATTGGAGGAGAGGGGATGGGGCAGGAGGAACAAATGGAGCTGGAAAAGGGGAGGAAGGAGCTGTCGCCTGGAGCTGCAGACACAAGGAAGGAAACAGCTGAGCTGGCACTGCGTCTTTATCAGCTGACTGCAGGCTGACAAAGCATACAGGACATGTGGACAGGCATGCACACAGACACGTAAACAAACAGATGTAGATCACTGTGCAAATGTACAGAGAGAGAGAGAGAGGCGACAGAGGGCAGGAAATGTGAACTGTAAACTGAACCACACGCAATCTAGAAGCTGCAAAATGTGGGGGTGAGACAAAGTTCATATACATATAAGGCTATGACGGATATACTGCATCTGGTGTGTGTGTGTTTGGAGGTCTTAGTTACAGCTAATGTCTATGAAAGAAGCACATTTTGTGATTGATTATATGGATTAAAGGGATTTTAAGTTCATTTTTGACTGACTCAAGTGAGGTGTCCATCCAAACAAAAAGAAATGTATGCATCCACTAATGTTATGAGAATCTTAGGATTCAGATGATCAAGCAGAAGGTGGTGTTTCTCATGACAAGAGACACTGCAGAAGAAGAGCGGTTGACATTCTAACGTATGTTGTTGCATCATTACGATGAAGAGATAAACAAAACCACCAATCAGCTGAGGACCAAGAAGAAGATAAAAAAAATGGAGGATTTTATCAGCAAAAGGGAGTGTTGGACAACTTTGTTTACCTACAGTGGAAAGAAAAACTATGTGAACCCTTTGACAAATGTGAACTGATCTGCATCTAAGTCACAAGTTTAGACAAACACAATGTGCTTAACCTAATACCAGACAAATATTGATAATATTTCAAGTCTTTATTGGACACAGCCATTAAAAAATCACAGTGCTGCTGTAAAAAGTAATTGAACCTTGGATTTAATAACTAGTTGAACCTCCTTTGGCAGCAATAACCCCAACCAAGAGTGTCTGGTAGCTGCCGATCAGTCCTGCACAACGTTCAGGAGGAATTTTGGACCATTCTTCCTTACAGAATTGCTCCAGCTCACCCATATTCATGGTGTGAACGGCTCTCTTGAGGTCATTCCACAGCATCTCTGTTTGATTCAAGTCAACCAACCAGCAGTCCAGGCCTTGAGGCAGTAAAGCAGCCCCAAATCATGGCACTCCCTCCACCATTCACTGTGGGAATGATACTCTCATGTTGGTATGTGGTACCCATTTTAGTGCTGCAGCTTCTTCAAAAATAATTCAACCTTAGTTTCATCAGTCCACAAAACATTTTCCCAGGAGTATTGTGGAGTGTCAAGGTGTTCCTTGGCAAACTTTACTTTAGGGCTCTAAACTGCTACTTTAGGGCTCTTTTTTACCTCTCTGAGCTTTCTGCGCCGTGCCTTTAGAGTCAACCTGGCTGGGCGCCCACTTCTAGGGAGGGTAGCCTCCATACCGTATCGTCTTCATTTGTCAACAGTTTGTCTAACTGTGGACTGTTGAATACCTTAAGTCTTCGAGACGACTTTGTAACCCCTTCTAGTCTTAAGCAATTCAACAATTCTAGATTGAAGGTCTTCTGAGATCTCTTTTTTTGTGAGGTTACCTCAGAATGTTTGAGTAATTTTGTAAGTTACAAAAGCCCTAGACCTGGCTCAAATCTCTTTTAACTGATTGAATTTTAGGTGTGCTAACACCTGACTCCAATTAGCTCTTTTTGGAGCTATTAGCCATAAGGGTTCACTCAGCTTTTCCTGTGAATGTTTAATGATTGTGCTTAATGAAGACATGGAACATTACAGAACTAGACAGAGCAACAGATGTTAGGCAATGGCTTATATCCATCTGCTGACCACGGTAGATGCTGCTTTAAAAACATCCCTGGGTGCTTACTTAGGCATGTCAACTACAAGAGATCATTGTTTATTCACTAAACATGCTTCCACTGCAAAGTTACACCCTTATTTAATCTTTAGGCAAACTTTTCCACCTCCTCCAAGCTAAAAAAAATGTCTTTCAATATTTGTAGGGTTTTTTAAACCGCTGATCTTATTATATATTTGTGCATTTTTTAAATTCATTTTAATTTGCAACATCTCCAGGCAGGTTATTCAAGCATAAATGGAAAAATTGCATAAAACTAGATGATGGAAACCACACTTGAGACTAAAGTAAGTATGATCTAAGAGAATAAAGACACATGGCATACAGACATTAATTCAGCTAAATATGTGTTATGAAATTTAATGGAGTTTTCCTATTCTAATATCATCATCACTGCTGTTTGAATATTATTGGTGTTTTATTTCACATGGCAATGAAAGTCTGTGCATTTCCTGCCAGTAGAACAGCTTCGATGGAAGGATTCAGAGAGGAGGACTGAGAAATGATCCAGTCATGTCTGTTGGAGCATGACACAACAGCTGGAGGGCATAGTTCAACTAAAAAACTGTAGCAGCAGGATTACACAGGAAAGAACTTGGCTAAATGTTGATGTGACTGATCACTCACTGTATTCCCCTGAACCAACAAACAAAGGCTGTGGTCACGCATTAGCCTATAGCAGCTTGAGTGGATGCCTTATAAACCCTCCAGCAAAGACAAAGTAATCCCTTGGCAGCCCTGATCGGGATAATGGAACATGTTGCAAGGTAGTTAACCTTGTGGTCAGCCAACAATCGTGTTATTGGGTCAATGAGTAGACTATGTCTGAGGCCATGTGAGTGTCTGTGTTTCTGCTCACCTGCCATAGGCAAATCGTCTGTCTTTGTGATGATCCCCAAATGTGTCCCATAGCCTCAGGGAAACACTGACCTCATCCACGACATCACGAGATCTCTCTAACACCTGCAACACAGACATGCAGTATATCCTTGGGTCAAAAGGTCACTCATTATGATGTTTGTGTTTTAGAGGGATTAACGGGTTATGCAATCGCCGGGCTTAAGATTGCACAATCTCATACTGCATGGTCATTTTTTTAAATAATGCTGCATATTAAAGGCCTGATAGGGGACGCTTTTACAAATGTTACTCTGAAAGGGAACAAATCAGCCTTAGTAGAAGGTCAAAATGTGCACCCAAGTTTGTCTACATGTGGCTTTCTAGTTTGTGTAATAGTGACTGTGTTTGCCCACCTCCTGGCATACTCGGTACTGGTCGATGGCCCAGACGGTTGGCACGTGGGTGGCAAGCAGCTGATACTGTGTGAGGGTGGCATTGCAGGCCCGGGCACAGATTAGCCTGGTCTTGCCTACTGCATTATCCCCAACCACCACACATTTAATGGTTTCCACATTGGGCCGCTCATAGTCTGTGTCTATATCCATGGAGAGGGCCCTGGAGAGAAGAAAACAGGAGAGATGGGGAGAGAGGTTAATTCAAAATTAATAGCAAATTAAAAACACATTGATTATGGCTCCCAGGAGGAATGACAATGCATTTTGACAAGGTAAAGCAGCTAGCATTGGGAACTGTAGCTCCTGAATGTCGCCCAGTCCAGGCTGGGGAAGCATTGTTAAGGCTCCGTGCCCCTGTAGCTGTGCTGACCAGCGAACAGAGGCTTCTGCCAAACTCCAAAACTGAACACATGGTTCGCAGGCTGAGGAATAGAGGGACCACAGAGCTATTTCTGTACCAGTACAGAGAGCGAGAGAGAAAGACAGAGGCACAAAAGAGAAAGACAACCCTTTCTCTCCCTGTCTCTCCAACTCTTATCTGTTACCCTTTAGGTGCATGGATGGTATCTTCACCTTACAGGAAACAAAGACTTTCCAGAAACAAGATTTTTAAACTTCTGCACAGTTCTAGTCAAAATCAAACAACACTGATTCCTGTTTGGAAAGCATGGCAATTTGAATGCAAATCCTAATATTGGGTAATTTCTGTTTTTTTGTGAACAAAAATGCAGGTAAACTCCTGCAAAGTGGATAAAATGCAAGAATACATTCATTGCATTGGTTCTGCATCAAAACATCACAAAACTTGCTGTGCAATTTAGGCAATCCTCTCTCACTTTCACTTGCTGCAGCTTTTGGTATAAAAATATGATTGAAAATATGTTCATTCTTTACAGCTTTTGTACATCTGAAACCATCTAAATGAAGCTCAGTGTTAGTTCATGCAGTACATGGTAGGCATAAGCCCAGCCATGATCATCCGACTGACACCTCCTAGATCCCATAGCCAATCACTGTTCTTTCTCTCAACACAGTGGTGTATTTAAATACGACGTACTTTTCACTAACCCCTGCTTGCATTTATGCTGATGAACCACGCTGCTGCTGCTGCTGGCAGAGCTCAACTTTTCCACCCCAGCCTCCTCCTTTATTACATGAAGCTTGTTGCATCCTCATATTGAGATTAATACTACTAAAGATTAAATGCTTTGAAATATTTTTATTGTATTTAGTACGTATTGTCGTAAATGTATCTATCCACATGGGGGTTTCTAGCCGGACACAAAGTCAAAGCATGCTGCTTCTGAGCAGAGCTTTCTCCGCCAAGTAAACCTGTACACCCATTCTGCAATAAAATGGTAAAATGTATGACGAGCGTTCCAGACTGAACTATATTTTCGACAACAAAAACACTTGACAGCGTAAAGTGACTAAGCATCTATCTTCGTTGCCAAAAAGAAGCTTAAACGTCAAAGCCAAAACAGTCAAATCCCCTTTAAAAGCTTTGGCAATTAACTTATTAGGTCAATCAGGAGCCTGGGAGGAGGTGTGCATCTCACAGGGTTAAATGTATTTACTGTAGGCTTCCACAGAGGTTGCCACAAAACAAACAAAGTGTTTGCATGTTTAATCACTTGTCGTCTGCAGACTTAACCTCAGCAAAACAGAGAGGTGGAAAGGTGCTCAGTTTAACAGACTTACTCTGTTAAAAGCAAACATACGTAGCTGTGGAAAGCCTGTGAAAATCTCTTTTCCATAAACTGCTTTCAAACATTTCTGACATGTGAAAACACTTGTTAATACCAATTTTCAAAAAGAATAAAAAAACATTCTTGGAAGAATCAGCTCTATTACATAACCAGCCCCCACACACATACACTCTCTGGCCAATAGTCAGCTAATCAGTCCATCCGTCCCTGCAACGAGTTCAAAGACCCAGCCCAAGGCCCCATAAATAGAGCATCTGAAACATTCATAAAGGCCCTCGCTTGTTATTCCATTGACGTGGATGCCAGTGCAACACTTCAGTCCGACACCAGCAGCTAAAAATGGCACCTATTCATCGGACACTTGAGCCATGTGCACACTGTTTCCCAGCCATGACCTCCTTCTCTTTGCACTCCTTCATCCTGTGCATGCTGCAAAACAAAACTTACTTCCCCCCTGAACACCTAAAATGTTGACTTCCTCAATCAAGAACAACAGCCTTCCTGTCAAACAGAAGCAATTACGTCAGCCAAAGAGCATACCTTTGTCTGTCTGAAGCTGCAGAAAAATGTCTATCAAAGAAGCCTCTTCTTGAACGGTCCATATGGAGCAGATAAAAACTGTGCTTTTCAGAGTTATAAATACCCCTCTCTCCCTTGCCACCTGTCTGCCTGCGACACCTTCACAGACACGTACTACAGGTGGAAGAGAGGAGATAAAAGAAGCAATAAAAACTTAGCACTGCCTCGCACTTATCTAACAGCTATCTGTCTAATGGTGAGGGCAGCTTCCAGAGCGGAAGTCCTCTTAGAGCTGAATTAGGAACAGAGGGATGAGGTGCCAAGTGTGACATGCTGTGCATGTCCTTCTTGGTCAAGGCCAGAACATGTGGCAAATGACAAATGAGGACAAAACAGCCAAAGCACGGGGTGGCAGAGACAAAAAAGAGAAAGGGAGTGCATATAAATTCCCTGTCTTGAAATGAAACAGTACAGGGGATTGTAGGAGAGAAAAAGCAGGGCAAGGATTACTGGTATCTTAGAGAGAAAGAGATGGACTGTCAGACATGCCAAAGGGATCAAAAGGGCAAAAACCAACAATAACCAAGGTTACACAAGGGAACAAATCACAGCTTTTCCTGCTGACGCTTCTCTCTACTGTCAAGCATGGAGCTCTCTGAGGGAAAAAAAGACAGACAGAGGAGGGTGCAGTTTTAGGGGCTTCAACTACTGACCCACAGGAGTCAGGAAGTCAGTGCGTGTATGTCAGCGTGCATGTGAGAGCGTGCGTGCGGTAATGAGCTTAGGGCCGGTCTGCGAGGCAGGGAATGATGCGAGCAGTGATGTAACCAGGAGGCGGAGTTGTTGCTGATGGTGTGGACAGTTTCTCAGGGGGATCAAGAGGAGCCTGCTTCCAGATTTCATCCTCCATGTGAGGCTCTGAGCAAGACGGTCATGCACCGGTTAACACAGAAATTACACATTTATTTACTCACACATCACTGCAGTGGAAAGGAATGCACCTGCTCCAAGGTTTTAAATCTAAACTGCATGACTGAGGGATGAGCAGAAACTGAGAGCAGAGCAGACGATCAGGTTTCATTTTTAGGGAACTGTAAGCGGACGTCTAGACCTCATCTGCAGCCTAGTGTCATCTTTCCAAATAAGAGCCTGCACAAAGAAATGTTTGGAATCTGCATGTGGAAAAGAGAATGAGATCCTGACCCAGTTTTTGTGCATGTGCTTGAAATTCTGACTTTCATAGTGACACATTGATGGGTGCAGACAAGAATACAGTGATAGGAACACTGACGGGAACTCGAACGCCCACTCGACACACAAAAACCGACCTTCTGCTTTACTCTGGAATGCCACGGATTGACTCAGTGTGTGCGTGCATGCAGGAGGAGCAGTCAGACAAAGAAGCTCATGCATAATTTGGACAGTGAGCATCTCAGTATGGCTTTGCTTTAAAGCCAGAGGGGGGGTTTCATAAGGAGATGGATTACAGCTTGATCGGCATGAAGACTTCCTGGCGTTATTCACCTCTCCTCTCTGTTTTTTTCTGCTTCCTTTCTACATCTTTTCATTTATCCAGCTGTCTGTCTGGTTTGTTCACAGCTGTGCCCACTCAACCACACCTTCTGACCCCACACTCCCTCTCCTATCCTGTATTTATCCTCAAATGTAACGCCTCAGCAAACAGCTATTCCATCCTTCACTTTGCTCGTTGTCTTTGAGCAATCTCTCTCCACCGCCCTGCTTCTATTTCCTCTCCAATCTGCTGTCATGCCCCTTCCAACCCTCCTTCCATTTATCCATCTATCTGTGACCTCACACTTTTCTGGATAGCAGTCAAATAGTAGCATTAAGCAGACAGCCCTCCCACACCCGCTTTCTTTCCTCTGCCCCCCTCCCGGTCTCCCTCGCTCTGTTATGTAACACCTTCAGTGATCCAGTGGCAGCAGCCGCTCATCCCAAAAAACCTCCATAGCCCCCTTCTGCCCCTTTTTTTCCCCCTTCTTTGCTTAAGTTAACTCAAAAAGCCATTACAAAACCTTCGCTTCTTCTCCTCTGTCCATCCAGCCCTCCAAAAATATGACCCCAACGGCCACCCATTTTATTCACGGTCCAACACTTGCACAGAGCTTTGGGGTTTAAGCTGACTCGCGCATGACTGTCCATGTGTAATTGTTGGAAGAAATTATGTGAAATCATGTATGCAACCTCATTATTTTATGACTATTTTTGTCAAAACTCTCATGACTGGAAGTGTCTCAGGTGTGGTAGTGTGTGTCATGTAGGTGTTTGAGACAGTGACTGCCACAGGCGCAGCTGGCACAGACTGGTTACATAACCCGGTCTGTAGCCTCTGCTTGGCTCCCTGGATGGCTGACAGTAGACCTCCGACTCAAACACAGCTCAGCTCAGACATGCATTCACGCACACGCATGCCAGCACATACTTGCCTCACCCACTGCAGATGGTGCTGGTGTTAGAGCATGGCCAGTGGCAGGCGCTGATATGTACCCATCTATCCTAATGAAGGAGAGGGTGTTTAAGAGCAGCATGTCCGTCTGCCTTCAGTGGTTCCTCCTCTTTCCTCTGTGGTGCAGTAATGCTTTGTAAACACAGGAAGGCTCCTCTTGGTGCCCTCATTTCCTTTATCCCTCCCAATCTACCTCCTCCTCCCTCTCAGTCCACATTTTCCACTGACTCTTTACCTCCATCCCTCATGCTGTCTTAACTTGTTCCTCTCTATCTCATTACTGTAATTAATCTGTTTTTCAAATACAAAATATATTTCCAATATCTCATAGAACTTTTTAATCCTTTATGATAAAACTGACAATTTCTTTGCCACTCACCATCAGAGACAGCTGTGCACCTTCACTGTTCCCAAACTTTAATTCAGTTATGAATATCCTGTCAACAATTTAATGTTATTATGCACCATGATGGGCTGCATCCTCATTTTTCTGTACAACTGCAAGGAGCTACTTTTTCATCAATGAATACAAGCGGTCAAAAAACTACGATCTTCCTTTTTGTTATTTAGAAAGTGCTTCAGAAATCAAGTCAGCATAAAACTGATTTGATTGTAAACAAAAATAAATTGCTCTAAAATCCAGTATATGACAAGTATTTTCATTTTTTTTAGGGCTGTCAGACAATTTATAAATTCATTCTCATGCTGCCTTATTGGTTACGCTCTGCCACTCTCTCTGCAAGCTGCTCTTGAAACCCCCCTCCAACCCAGCTCCTCACTCATTTTGCTTCTGAATTAATCAGTCTCATTCTGTCTAACTTTAATGGCTCCAAAATACACCTGTAATTATCAACTCAAGTGCACAGTAGTCTGATGGCAATAATCAAGCATATAGTGTTAGTTCAGTTAGGCCATGGAGTCAAGCATGTTGAAGTAGCTTTACCAAAGTGTGATGAAAGGAACAATAAAGCATGCATTAACTGCAGTTCAAAAATGTTGATGCCCTATTTGTGGATCTTGGTTAATCATTATTAATGTGATTAATCTTGTCAGCCCTACTATTTTTTCTGCTAAAAATTGGCATCTCGCATACTAATATGACCAATGCACCAGAATAAAATGCTGAGACATGCACTGTCATGACCACAGGTGCAGCCCCATTACTGTGAAAACAGCGATGCAGACCAGACTAGCGAGGGTAGGCATCACTTTACACCACTGTTTCTTCCTCATTAGATCACAATCCTGCATTAAAAGAAAACAGGGGGTAAACTGTTGAGTAAATAAACCTTGTAGAGTGCTACTTTGACTGAAGAGACTCAACTATCATATTCTAGCTGATGCACAAAAAACCATGGTACTGAAAGAGCAACTCATCTGCATGGAAATCGCACATTTTCATGAACTTTGCGGAATGAAATGAATGCAATGTCTGCATCGCAGTTTAGAAACAACTGATTTCGACACCTCTATCAGGTGACTTTTTGATTGCTTTGGCTCTGCTTAGTCAGTGCAGGTCCAAATTCAAAGAACCAAAAATTACTTCTAAGATTGCATGCACCAAATGCTGAGTTAATAAACTCGCCGCCTTCATAACTGTACGGACCTTTTCAATCACCATTGCATACTTGGCATAATTTGATTCTGGAAAATCGACATGCATCAAGCGGTAAATTTCAAAGCTAATTTACTAATCTACTCGTTTAAAAATCTTGAGGCAAGAATCATTAAAGTTCTCCTTTTCAAAGCCTGAGTGAAAAGAATTGATGAAATGTGAGCACTGTTTTGTGGTTATTCTCGGAAATTTGTCTCAGTAACTTGAAATACAGTTACACTGAGCTAAGTGACTATTGTCAATACAGAGATTGATTAGGGTTATTCTGGAAGCCAGTATTCCACATATCTCATTTAAGAATGCATCAGGTGATTTAAACAAAATGCTATGAAAAACTGACCTGAAATAAAACCTGGATCATTATAACTTAAAAGTAGCTTGGATCCTCATCATCAAAAGTGCTGGGAAACAGTTCAAGTGCAACTCACCGAAGCTCTCGTTCCACACTGACACAGATAATGCATAAAAATTACACACAGTTGCAGGTTCTATTACATTTGTTTGCCTTCCAATAAAGACTGATAAAGAGGTCAGAGCATCCATGTAAGCCTCATAAAGCAGGCTGGCTCGTCCATGTGTGTCTGTCACCGCTGCCCTGCATGTTATCTCTGAGCTGTTGACACAGCCAAAGCGCCGGGCGTGGTGCCTAACCAGGACAATAAGTAGCTCTGTTCCAGATCCATCTCTGACTGTATACATAAAGACCGCAAGGATCATTTATTCATGGCAGTACTGCTGATGGAAGATCTTAAAACATATCTGTAAAATAAGATCTACAAGGACAGGAAAGAGAGGACTAAAGAAATAAAAGATATTCGGAACAGTTGGTGTTTCCACATGATGCTGATCCACACAGAGATGATCTACAGGCATCTCATCAGGAGGAAAACACACTGGCTGAAAGACAAATATTGCACAATATGGAAGAGAAGCGTGCCAAATTGTTTGCACAACAACTTCCTGCAGATATGATTAACTTATCATGATTGGGAAATGAAACATGGTCAGGTAAAGGCTTGAGCTGAGAGGCTCCTTCTCCAGCCTCCTGCTACCTGCCTGCGTAACAAAATCCCTCTAATGACGTCACGGCCAGAGGATCAGCGTTACAGTGTGTGTCTTTGTGTGTTCCCAAGTGTGTGCGTGCGTGCGCGAAGGCGTCTGCGATTTTAAAAACTGAGATTCTGCATCATGTTATCTATTGTACCAGGTTTTTTTTTTAATCCACATGCAGTTCCAGTCAGAGCTGTGCTGAAGCATCAGCCCTCTCATCAATGAAAGGCACCTCGTGCGCTCCCTCTCCCCACAGCCATTCATAACCACCTGGCTCATTCATATTTTTGGGGGAACCGATTCAACAAAACTGGCAGTCTATTGTGTTGTCATTTGTGTCAGGAGACATGCAATGCAAAATAGAGTGTGTATTCAGGGCGATGAAAGGATGATTTTCACATATCTGTGTTATAAAAGCCAGGTTGATATCAGCCTACATCCCAAATGATGCGCTGATAAGTCTTGCGTAATGTGCCAAGCCCATCCGCAGCACTAGTAACAAAACCAAAGCAGAATGTTCTTTTAATCGCAGTCCATACAGCACGTGTGGGATTAAAACAACAGAATCATGCACTTTAACATCCCCCTGTCATATTCAAAAAAATATAAGAGCCTTTGAGAGCATTACAGGAATGTTGTCAAAATATAAACGGAGATTAAAAAGCCATTAAGTGGCAGCAGTATGGTCACATAGTAGGAATAACACACAGCTGGGGATTTCATAATCTTTGGAGTGAAGGATTTTACAAGCAGTGTGTGGACTGCTTTGTGCATTGAGAGCATGTGACCCAGCATTGCTGCAGGAGGGGTCCCTACCTTCCGACGGTTCCGGTATTGACCCACATGCCACCCTGCTGGTGGTCCAGCCGGTCTCTCAAACCGGACAAAGGCGCGCGAGGAACAGATCGATGTCGTCGGTGGTCCCGTTGTTTCTTAAAGAGCACATACAGCCGCGGACGTCGCACAGGACCTCTGCCCTGTCATATCCTCCTCCTCTCACTTCCCCTCAACGCCTCCTTATTCCAGCGCCTCAACAAGTGCCCTCTTCCTGCTGTGCTGCACACCGGAGTCAGCGCTATTCGGGTTCGACAGCGACGCTTTTTTTGCATGAAATCAAAACATAACTGGCATAAAGATCCTTCTAGTCTGAGCCACCCCCTTTTGTGTTGTTGTTTCCCCAGCTGATTTCATCAGAGGCACGCCTCCACGACTGCGCGTCACGACACAAGGCGGCCAACACATCCTGTGCTGCGTTCAGGGGCTGTCAGAAAAGTAGATATTGGGGAAAGCTTGGTGCTGCTTGGTTATATCCATCAAACAACACTGGCTTCAAACCGGTGGCATATTTCAGGTTATAAAATGAACAACAAAAGTCATTAATGCTAAAAGAGGCGCCTTTATTTAACCCTTTAATGGCGCGTTACCTCAAATATATTATTAAACCCTTACCGGCTGCACTTTCCACTACATTGTCATCGTTTCTTTAAAGTGAGACTTTTTAAATTAAGCTCAGTCATCACATACCTGCTCTCAAGATTTACATAACTTTACTGTACAGATAAACCAGTGTATTTGAGGGTTTAGGGTGTGGGATGTCAGACCTATTGAGGAGCACTTTAAGGTGACATCAGCGATATGAACGCAGAAGCCAATCATATCCTGCAGAGCTCATAGTAGCCCCGCCCCCTTTCCTACTCTGTCCATCCTGTTAACTCGAAACATGCCGCAAAACACGCTGCCTTTTGTTGGTTAACCACACACTTTCACCAGTGTGCTGGTTGTAAAATCCGTGACATATTTATAGTATTTACACTCAGACAGATGATATTTGGCACATTTTTGGAAAACACTGCATTAATTCCACAAATAAGCCAAAATACAAACGTGCTGATCTGATTTTGATTTTCCTTTTATCTCTATTTAATCACGGAGATCGCCCCTTACCAATCAAGATTAGTGTTACTAAACGGATGGGGAGATTTTTTTTTTCTTCTGTGGTTATTCTTGGTCTTCAGGCATAGCAACTAGCTTCCACATAGCAACACTTGTGTATTGCTACAAAAGGCAAAACAGGAGCTAAGAAAAAACAGGCAGATCGTGGATTGCAGTGGAAAAGCTCCAACCTTTTGCCCTCATATTTTCCCAAGATCTCATTATTTTGGGATTCATTTCTGGTATGTTAATCTGCACCAAAGAAGAAAAATGCCGTCACTCCCCCAAGAGGCAAAAATACCTCAGTGTTCATCCAGAGGAACTATTTATAGTTTAAACCCTAAATTACTTTGAATATTTGACATGATCCAACAGAAGACTTCATCCAGGCATGTTTTATGTGTCAGCTTTTGTGTCTGACTTTCACTACAACCATGTCTGATATGCAGCAAAGACATGAAAGAATTTTCCACAATGGATTCTGTGTTATGATTTCAATTGAACATTTTTGATGCTCGGCCATGTGGGGACCCCAGATGATCTGTTCCCAACCTTTCTGTCATGAATGAGAAAGACTGCCCTCTTCTGGTGAAATATGGTAGCCTACTGAGCTCTCTGAAACAAAGACAGATATAAACTCTGTCTGCTAGATTATGTAAGTGCTTTCACTGCCCTGAGATTACATCTGTGACGGACACTCATGTATCAGACTTCATGCTTAATAAATTGGGATCATGCTATAGAAAATGGGGGTTGTATTACTTCACCCATTCTCACTCCTGAGAACTCATTAAAATGTGTTTTTTTTCCTCACTCCAGCATCAAAATAAAGTGAACAGACGCTCCCTGTGCAGCTAGTGGAGATGTCTCTTTTATATCTTTTTGTCCGAAGTGGTCTTGAAGCCCTGAGAAAACACTGCCCCCTAACCCGACTGGCACGGCCAGAATGGACCGGCATGAAAGATGGGCAGAAGAAAGCACAGCCCCAAAAGCAGCGGCACTGAGAGGGGGCTTAGAAAAGAGGAGAGGCAGCCCCTTTGAAGGGGAAAGGCATGCTTGTGAGAGAACTCTCAAGCAGCACAGTCTGAGGTGATGTCTGGCCTTTTCAGCTACAGTAGTACGATCAAGTACTGTGCAGCTTTGTTTACGAGCTTTATCGCTCTTTTATTAACTGTGTGGGAAGTCTGCTCCCATTGCTTTAACACTTTGGTGAGATTAAAGTTTGGAGAATGAGCTGAGATCACTCTTTGGCATGACTGCTGCAACAAGGAGTGTCCTGCTGCTTAGACAAATACTCGGTTCAGTCTGCGCTGGTATTCAAAGCCATCCAATTTTCCTCGAGCTTTACTAAAGAACCTATTTTACATTAAAACTGTTCGTTCAAATTCAGGAAAAGGTCATTCTTAGGTCATCATAAATTGCAGGCATAGAAACTGGGGAAGAGGGGCAGGATTCCCTTTGTTTTTGAATATATATATATTTTTAATACCTGTATTTGAGAGACAGGACAGTGAATATAGTTGAAAATCAGTGAGACTGTGCCAGCACCCCTTAAGGACTCACTCTGAGTACACAGGTCATGTGAACTATGTGATGATTGGTCTCCTGACTTGCTGTTGTTCCTAAATGCTTCCACTTTCTGATAATGTCACTTATAGCTGACTGTGGAATATCCAGCAGGGAGGAAATCTCATGAATCACCTTTTTGCATAGGTGACATCCATCACAGTAGCATGCTTGAAGTCACTGAGCTCTTCTGAACGACTCATTTTGTATCACAAATTTTTGCAAATGGAGACTTCATGGCTAGGTGCTTGATCTTATACACCTGTGGCAACTGGTCTGATTGAGACACCTAAATTCACTAATCAACAGATGTGGCCAAAATCTTAAGTCCAGATAGTGTTTATTGCTAGTCATTTTGAGAAATTAACCAGATGTGTTTTTTGTTACTCAGCCTTGGCTTAGTTGTAGTGTGCAGCATGTCTACTGCTTTCTTTCTCCTTTTTTTGCTTGAATCTCTCAGAATAGAAAACAACAAAGTAATGTCACTGTATAAAAGCTCTTTATGCATGTACTGAGTAAGATTCCTTTCTCGCTATAAAAAAAGAATATCAGGTATCATTTTAATGGCCATGGAGCAATTTGAAATGAAACTCTTCACCTCCCGTCCACTCCTCCGCTGACCCCGAGCTCACCACGAGTGTCCAACAGGCCTGCACACCCCCTGCCCCAGCACTGTACTGGAACTGTTCTAAAGCTGTCAAAACACACAGCTTCTCACACTCCCCGTGTCCACAGAGAGATCGCCTCGAACACACACCATCCTGAGTGCTTATAAACACACACTCAGCCCCGTGCACTGACACAAGTAGGTCAGAGCTGCAGTGGGTCTTCCAAACAGTCCTCCAGCACCATGGGACTGATAGCGGTATCAAAGATTAAATTCTACCTCCAGCCCCAACGCACAAATGAGCAATCATTACATACTGCATACTGTATGCGGAGCAACAGGATGTGATGTTTGTTTTTTCAAGAGGACTTTAGCCAATATTTTTGTTTTGCAGAGGAAGATATGCAACAGAGGGGAATTAACTGTAAATGTTTCTATGCATGGGAAAAAAAAATCAGAAGTCAACGGTCAAGGATGAGGTGAAGGATGGAGTGAAATGAGCTTGTGGGAAACTGGCAGTGGCACTGAAACAAACTTAAAAACATACATCATGTTAATCTGTGACTATGAATATCGTTTTCATTTCAACTCTTAATCTCTGGCCCTCTTTTTCCCTTTTCACTCTCTTTTTCTAACACACATTTTGACATGGATAAGTGGCTGAGATGATGTGATGCCAGAGCCAGCACCCTGGCATGAACTGCAGTGTGTTTTGTGACAGCAGGCCTATTTGGCATCTGGCGATGTGCATGTTATCAGAGTGTGAGAGTTTAAAGTGAAAAACATTCAGCACAAGATAAGTCATGAGAAAGAGAGAGATAGTTCACTTGCTTGGTTATCAGGAGTTGGTCTTATCTCCGGTCGGTCAGAAAACTGCATGTTTGTGAGCAGCTGTTGTTGCCTCATTACACCCTAATGAAGACATATCACTCACAGCACAGGCACAGCAGGGGAAAGACTACCAGACATCAGTCTGAAGCTATTTAATATGCTACTTTCTCTTTGCTATATGATGATTTAGAGACATACCTTCTACATCGTTGGTCTTACAACTCCTGAATTTCTGCCAAGTTAAGGGAAACCAACACTTCATACACCTAAAATATCACCCCTTAATATTTCAATCTAATGCGGAATCTGTTTATAAAGGTAGCAGACCAGCAAGCTAACCCACCCAAAATAAGCCACATTTTTATCCAATCCAATCTTATGAGCACTGGCCTTTTAGGTCAAATCTCCAACCCCTCTCCAGTTGGGCAGCAACAATTTTAATGATCATAAAAATATTAATTTGACCTGTGAGGTGCACATCCTGCATGGGGACAGGTTGGTTAGAGTAGGCATTAATGCAATGAAAAATATTCATGTGTCAGATTGGTAATGGGCAATATATGTTTTTTTTTTTTTGTGTGTGTGTTTTTTGTTTTGTTTTGTTTTGTTTTTTTCTGGCCAAAATAAGTTTTTAAAAAATTTTACAAGAACACAACAATAAAGATGACAGAAGACTATGTTCAATGGGTGAAACACTGTTAATGAGATAACAAAAAAAAACAAACAACATTGAAAGAAATCTGAAGTAAATGATAAACACATGTAATTTAAAAATATTGCATTTAGACGTGAAGTTGTGTCCTGTGTACCAGCTATAATGTCAACAGTGAATTGCAGGGGGCTGCCGGCCTTCATCACTCATACATTCAGGTTTTCACTGGTATGTGCTTCTTTATTTACTTGCAGATTTTTATTTTTTCTTTTCTTTTTCTTATTCATTGAGTCCTGCAGAAGCAGCTGTATGTATGAAGCAATACAGTGCATCATATCTGAACATATCATGTTGTATTATATCTAAGATAATCTAGTCCTTTCATAACTAATCGCATCATGTTGTATCGTTTCATTTTGTGTTGTGTTGTATTGTATCATATTGTGACATGTTGTATTATACTGTACAGTGTCTTTTCATGTCTTGTCAAATGGTATCGTATGGTATTGCACAGCATTACAATGCATCTTATCATTTCACAATGAATTGTATTGCATTGTATCGTAACACAATGCATATGCACCCAATCATATCTCAACATATCATATTACAACACAATGCATCGCATCACAATGTATTGTATTGTATCCTATCATATTGCATTGTATTATATCCTATCATATCGTATTGTGTTGTATAGCACTGAAATGTATCGAATCATATCACAATGTTCTTTATTGAATAGTATCCTATCACAAACAACACATATTATATCACAGAGATTATATTGTATGATATTGCTCATACATCATATTGTATCCTATTCTATCAAATTTTATTGTATCATATCATGTTGTGACATAGGGTTGGACAATTATGGCAAAAATCAAACTCACACTTAATTGAACTTTTCACCTTGATTATGATGAATAAATGATTATTCCACCCCTAACCCCCAGCTTGGTTTGTTCTGTATAATATATATTTGTATAATTTCAAAACAAATAACTGAAAGGAGCATACACAAATGAACAATTTATGCTGATTTATTGAAACAACTTAAATCACAACACACATTGGCTGAAATTAAAATATTTTTTGTAAAATTTCAAATTTTTCAAGAAAAGTACAAAATATTGTATTTCTTGCCAACAAAATAAAATATGTTTACAATGTTGAATGAAAAGTAGAAAATAACCTTGCTGCTCATGTTGGAGTCGGCTCCATGTTTGAGTTTTAGTGGACTGGATGGGATGGTGTTACATGACTAGTACTTCTCTTGAGTTTCCAGCAGGCTAACATCAGGAGAGAGAGAATTACATGGGAAAGATTGAAATTATCAACACAGCAGGTTTATGTCAGTTAGAGGCTTTAAATGATGATTTTGACTATTTTGAGATTAATTGCCCAGCTCTATTGTGACATGTTGTATACATATCACAATGCACTCTATTTTATTGTATTTCAACACAACCTATACCATATTCTATTGATTGTATCATATCGTATTGAATCTTATCATCTTAATATCACATCATATCATATTGCAATACAATGCAGCGCATCAGATTGTATTGTATTGTATTATTTTGTTTTGTATTGTTATATCGTATTGCATCATAATATATTATATCACAACCTATTGTAATGTATTGCATCATAACATAAGGCAAATCATATCCTATCAATCATATTGTATGGTTTCATACTGAACCACACTGTAACGTATCATATCGAATCCAATACCATTGCATCATAATTACATCCTTTTATACTGTATCCTATTATATTCTATCCTACTGTATTGCATCATTTCTTTCATACTGCACACTTATAACCATGTGCATCATTCCTTATATATCATAATATCATAATATTGCCCATTATTACTTTAAAGACATGATCATCAATATCTGAATACTTTTAATAATTATCATGTTCAATTTATTTCATAAAATAGATATTAACAATACTACAGCATATTATGTTACTACTTTTGTACTGAGCTGACTTCAATATATTGCATATTGCTATTCTATCTAAGGCCGGCCACGCACTAGACGATATTTTAATCTGAAACTGTGGGAGACCACAGACTTCAGGAAAATTTCCAAAGATTTTTCATCTTTAATCCTCTGAACGCACAAACTAGACGACTCAAAGAACATATAAATACCATGTTTTTAATACTCATGATTCTGGATGTCTTACGCAATGAAATCAAACACTCAACTAGCATTAATCATACTTGCAGGATCAGATGTATGAGCTACTAATCTGTGTATCATCTCCATCAGCCCAAACAGGAGAGGAGATAAAAGCCCGAATATCATCAGGTACTAATCCCTGATCATCACAGAGACTGACAGTTTGAGTCTTATGTTGTGTTTACTGATGTATGGTGAGGTCAAGTCTGTGCTGGTGCTGATGGGCCATGATGGTGGAATATGTGGAGAATGTAAAGTGGATTGAGGTCCTGGGACAAAGGCCAGAGAGACGGAGCAGATGGAGAAGGATGGGTGGGGGGGGTAGCATTGTATGGGGGGTAGATTGGATATGGCGGGGTTCTTTGTTTTTCACTGCCTGCTGTCTGCCTGAGAATAAACAGACCAGTTATTATGATATTAATGCCAACTTGAATGTTTCACAGTGAGGTTCCTGGCTTTCTGAAAGTGGAACAACATGAAAACAGAGCTGTATTCCTCACACACAAGCCCCAAAGTCTGCCAAATCTGTGCCATGCTGGATCTGGCACACCAAACCAACGACAACAGAACATCTGCCACCCTCAGCTCAAACCCGTGTTCAGCTACACAGCCTCTTTGTGACGGTCTTTAGCATCCAAGGTCCATGGCCTCTGGCGCCAACAATAGTTAAGACATCTCAGAGTAGAAAACACTTTGGTGAGGAATTCCAGACAGGCCTTTTGTTGGATGAATTATATTCCTGTTTGTTGACAGTCCTTGCTTGTAATATTTAAACCACTTCATCTTCACAGCCTGAGACAGAGGAGTGTGTGGTTAGAAAAAGGTGGACATGGTGTTTTGAGGAGATGAGTGGATGCTCTGAATTCCTGAGTGGCACAAATCTTCTGTGAAAAAGACAAAGTATGCACAACAGAAGTCGTCAGAAGTCATAATATGTAGTCTGCGTTCTTCCATGAGCAGAATGAGGCTGCACAGGCACGTCCTGCATGTCTTGTTATGTCCATGTTCATGTATAGACACAGAGAACACACTCCTTCAACAACATCAATCATCATGTTTAATTCAATCAGGTGCAAACAAACATGCATGCTCTCTGCTGGATGGAGAAACACAGGTCAGCAGAGGTGCCTCTTAAGCTGGGGCTGTCAAGTGGCAGGGCTAATCTTATTAAGGCTATCTTCAGCCACTCTTAAAGTGATAGTTCACATAACTGGACTATTTGTGCATTTCAATCAAAGCATATGGGAATTGAAGAATGGCATAGGGAAAGATTAAGTTGCATCAAAATATCCAAATAAAGAGATTCTGTTTGAGTCATAGGGATTTGTTTGACCCTTTAACTGATTTTATTAATTAATAAGGGACTATGATTTGGCTTTTTTGACCAAAAGAAAATACAAACAAAATGTAATGTCAAAGTGAAAACAGATTTCTACAAAGTAATGTCAACTAGATACAAATATATAAGGTAAGATAAATGAATGCATAAATATTTACCCTCTTCAAGTCAGTGTTAAACAGAAGCACCTGTGGCTGCACTCAACACTGAGTCTGTGTGGACAGCTCTCAATCAGGCTTGCACATCTGGACACTGCAGTTTTACTCCATTCTTCTTTGCAAAACTGCTCAAGCTCTGTCAGGTTGCTCAGGGATCAACTCAAGCCACAAATTCTCTATTGGATTGAGGTCTGGGTTTTGACCCCAGAACACTCCTTGTTGCCTCTTCACCATTTCTGTAGCTTTCGCTGTATGGTTCGAGGTCATTGTCTCGTTGGAAAATAAATCTTCTCCCAAGCCATGGCTCACTTACAGAATGATTTAGATTGTCCACCAGGATTTCCCAGTACTTTGCCACATTCATTTAACCCTCTGCCTATACAAGCCTTCCAGGGCCGGCTGCTGAGAAGTATCCCCACAGCATGATGCTGCCACCGGCCGCCATGCTTCCAAGTGGTGAATATCAACAGTCTTAGCTTATTAAGATGCAGATCCAATTAAATATGGGCTTCATATAAAACTTAATAGAATTGCATGAGTTTCCAGGCAGTCTGTCACATGATGCCAGTGGTAAAATTTGCAAAGCAAATGTCTAAAAATGGTATAACATCCATACTTGTCATGCAAAATGACACCCTCCACTCAGCCATTATTTAGGGCTGACAATGACGCTGTGTCTGCAGAAAACCATTAAGAACAGTGAACAGTCTGATTCAGCTGGTACACAGTTGTGGGATTCTGACTCACTGAGGTCACAACAATGTCAAACAAGTCCTGCTAGACTGTGGCTTTGACAAGTTTAACAAGTGTAATCCTCTGAACATGTTCTCTACGCCACATCTGATTAGATTTATAACACTTAGCTCCCCAGATACACAGAAGGGTTCAGTGCCAGTTTGAGATTGATTTAATCTGCCAGACATAGTCTCTACCAACTTCTTAATGTGTCCTTTAGAAAATCCATCAGCACAGATCACAGGGGAGCTTATCACAGCCTACCTTTAAAGATTACCTAAACCAGATCTTTTGTTCTAATATGATGAGCAGAGAAAGATGAATGAGTTAGGGCACTAGATTTACTTTTTAATCTAGGTATGAGATGAAAGAGACTACAAAATTGTATTCATCCAGCATACCTCTTTTCTTTTTTTTATGTGTATAGGGTTTATTGGTGCCTAAAATGATTTTTACTCTTTCTTGATGATGGGTTTCCTTCCTCTTAAAAATGGCCTTATGATACGACCTAATTACATGTAGAAAAAAAAGGTATTTAACTTTTTAGGTTGAAACATTCAAAAGTGTTGCTATTCATGCCACCATACAACAAAAATACTTGGCAGGTTGCAAATTACTCTCTGTTGTGCCTACATTTGATACTCTGTAGTTTTTAGGGCAGGGCTCCCCAACAAGTGGCTTGCATGGTATCCTGCGAGCAGGTTTTCAGTGGCTTGCCAAAAGGCTTGCAGACTGTTTTCCATGACAAATTCACCTTGAAAGCCTCCAATACAAAAAAAGGACAGGCCTTTCCACTGTCAGTAAAAAAGTGATGCTTCTGTCTAGTTTGTGGACATCTGAACTAAACCAATCACAGCAAAGTAACAACAGCCTGCATCGACACTTGGTCAGTTAAGCTGTACACCAGCTGAGCTAACCTGAAGAGTTAGCTGCCATTGAGTGAGCCTGTTCAGCCAGATGTATGATGGACTACAGGGACAGCCATGCAAAGATAAAGCAGGAAACATAATATTTCCCTAGGGAGTGGAACAGTGAGGGGTGTATTTCCACAAATGTAAAGGACTCGTGTCTCATGACCTGCAGCACCAGTGTCTCAGTCATGCCAATGGCTACTTTATATGGGACTTTGCTGCAAGCAACACACTATAAATGCTGAAACCGTCACTTAAAGATACAACAATCTTTATTCACATAAATGATGAAATTGGAAATGTAGCAACAGAGGCAATAATTAAAGTGGCATACATCCTAACAGTTGAGTCTCTATGCTAAGGCTTTGCATGTAGGAGAAGTACCTCACATTTTTTGTTTTGATATACTATTTCAGGGGTGTCAAACTCAATCACAGAAGGGGCTGGATTCTGGATTCAGGTCTAACCTGTGGGCCCAAAAACAGTCACCTTTTTAACCAGAAACTATCAACCTCATTTCACCAGTAATTAAATATGAAAAAACAATTTAGCAGTGATGATCAATGATTTTGACCTTTAAAAAGTTAAAAAGATAAGTTTAAAGGCACACAATCTGAGAAAAGTAAATTTATTAATTCTAAAAGGTCAAAGCATGAATTTGACATTGAAAAATAATGTTTTCAGAGGCAAATATAATGGAAAGAAAGTCAAAATCACAAGTTTAAAAGGTCAAAATGTGAAATAAAATTTGCAATCATGAAATTAAAAGTCAAAATATGATTTAAATCTTTAAATTGTTAGTCTAAGAGATCAAACTTTGGGATTATGAAGTCAAAGTTTACAGTTGAAAATATGAGATAAGATACAAAGTAATTGGTTAAAAATGTCAAAATATGGATTCAAAATTAGAATTATGAATATTAAAGCTTAAAATATTATATGAGAAGTCAAAATTCTCAGTTGAAATGCTCAAAGTATGAAATAAAAAGTCAAAATCCTAAGATTGAGTCTTAATTGTGAGATGCTAATTGAAAATGTGAAACTAAAACACAAATTTTATTTCCTTTCCCACATTCCTGACTCCTTATCTGAATATTTTTACTCCTTACTTTTTTAGATTTTATGACTTAACAAGGATATCTAAAATCATCAAGGATACATTCACATTTTTATACTTGAGGAAATCTGCAGACCTCATATTGACGGGACAGTTATAACAGAAATAACATATGATCTTGTGGGCCAGATTTAACTGTTCCAAGGGCCTGCACTATTTGGACAAAAGTAATTGGCCACACCTGTAAATTTTTGAATCCAGGTGTTTCAATTAGAGCCATTGCCACAGGTGTAGAAAACCAAGCACCAGTCAACTGTAAGTGATAATTAGAAAATGGAAGCATTTAGGAGTAACAGCAACTCAGCCACAAGGCAGAAGACTACATAAAATCCCAGAGTGGCACATGGTGCATAGTCATTATTGCTCTGCTGATTCCATAGCTAAAGAGCTCTGAACTTCCGCTTAATGCTTCAGCATACCGAGACATTTTGGACAATGCTATGCTATCAACTTTGTGGCAACAGTTTAGGTAAAGTTCTTTTCTATTCCAACATACAGTTGCAAGAAAAAGTATGTGAACCCTTTGGGATATCTTGGATTTCTGCATAAATTGGTCATAAAATGTGTTCTGATCTTCATCTAAGTCACAATAGACGAACACAGTCTGCTTAAACTAATACCGCACAAAAAATGATATGTTTTCATGTTTTTATTGAACAAAACATGTAAACATTCATAGTGCAGGGTGGAAAAAGTATGTGAACCTTTGGATTTAATAACTGGTTGACCCTCCTTTGGCAGCAATAACCTCAACCAAACGTTTCCTGTAGTTGCAGATCAGACCTGCACAACAGTCAGGAGGAATTTTGGACCATTCCTCTTTACAAAACTGTTTCAGTTCAGCAATATTCTTGGGATGTCTGGTGTGAATCGCTCTCTTGAGGTCATGCCACAGCATCTCAAGTGGGCTGAGGTCAGGACTCTGACTGGGCCGCTCCAGAAGTCGTATTTTCTTCTGTTGAAGCCATCCTGTTGTTGATTTACTTCTATGCTTTGGGTCGTGGTCCTTTTGCATCACCCATCCTCTGCTGACCTTCAGTTGGCGGACAGATGGTCTTAAGTTTTCCTGCAAAATGTCTTGATAAACTTGAGAATTCATTTTTCCGTCAATGACAGCAATCTGTCCAAGCCCTAAGGCAGCAAAGCAACCCCAAACCATGATGGCCCCTCCACCATATTTCACAGTTGGGATGAGGTTTTGATGTTGGTGTGCTGTGCCTTTTTTTCTCCACACATAGCGCTGTGTGTTCCTTCCAAACAACTCAATTTTGGTTTCATCTGTCCACAGAATATTTTGCCTGTAGTGCTGTGGAACATCCAGGTGCTCTTTTGCAAACTTCAAATGTGCAGCAATGTTTTTTTTTTTTTTTTTTTTTTGGACAGCAGTGGCTTGGCCAGGTTGGCTGACTCCTGGCTCCAATTAGCTCTTGGAGAAGTCATTAGCCTTGGTGTTCACATACTTTTTCCACCCTGCACTGTGAATGTTTACATGTTTTGTTCAATAAAATCATGAAAACATATATTTTTTTTGTGCGGTATTAGTTTAAGCAGACTATGTTTGTCCATTGTTGTGACTTAGATGAAGATCAGAACACATTTTATGACCAATTTATGCAGAAATCCCAAAGGGTTCACATACTTTTTCTTGCAACTGTAATTGTGCCCCAGTGCACAAAACAACACTATAAAGACATGGTTTGATGAGTTTAGTGTGGAAGAACTTGACTGGCCTGCACAGATACCTGACCTTAACCCCATGGTGGTCTTTTGGAATGAACTAGAATGAAGCTTGCAAGCCAGGCCTTCTTGTCAACCATCAGCACCTAACCTCACAAATGCTCTACAGTATGAATGGGCACAAATTCCCACAGACACACCAAAAATCTTGTGGAAAGCCTTCCAAGAAGTATGGAGGCTGTTATTGCAGCAAAAGGGGGCCAACTCTATATCAAAGTACGTATATTTGAATACAATGTCAATACAATCCCTGTTGGTGAAGTAGTCAGGCGTTTGAATACTGTTGTCCATACAGTGTATTTTAAATGACTCAACTTAAGCAATGGGATAAATGTAGCTCAATTACACTTTTATTGAAAAAGAGTTGGACACATGCTGAAAATTACAGTGCCATGAAAGTGTATGATCTGTTTGTATTAAAAGATGCAGGCAACATCCTGAAAATTGCACTCCAGATTTTTGCAGCACGGCACTCTGTTATCTCCTTAGAAGGACAAGTTTGACCCTGTAAAATCTCAAATCTGAATACCCATTTATGAATAAAATGTAGCACGCAAAAAATGTAATCCACCAAAAATCTTCTGGGCAGATTATTGAAAATTATATAACCTCTTTTTTTTCTGCTGCAGTATGCACTTTGCTGGACATTTGGTGATGTCATTTGTCAGATCTGCAATCTATATGAATCAGCCATTCTAGGGAACATGTTAGCTGCAAACAACAAAGGTATTTTTCTTCATCAGATCTCCATGTATACTCCATGTTAACTTATGTTTAAATGGCAGATCCAAAAAAAAATGATACACCCATGGAAAATGCCTTTTATAGCTCACTTTTTGTACAGTATTTCTTCCTTTATATAAGACTTCAATTACCAAGAATTTCTGCTAGGTGCTCTGTTTTAGTGCATAAAGATTCCCACCATTCTCAGCAGCTCTGTTAATTATATGATACAGTTAATGGGTGATCAAAAGCAAATTGCTGAAACTTTTGATCGCATTGTATTTCTGGATATGACACCATACCGCTACCTGTGGTGATGTTGGGAATAATGGTAACTTCTCTGACCTTTATAGAGGACTGCCGCTGCTCTCTGAGGAAGTATCAGAGTAAACTTTGGGCTCAGACAACAAACAGGAAAAGGTGAACAAGGACAAAAAAGAGCTCCAAAGATCAGAGCAGAAAGCGATGAATTGCATTTTCTCATTAAAGATACATTAAGCAATATTACTAGATTTATAACTCATTAAAAATGTATCAAATAAATTGGAATAGTGCAAAGTTCTGACAGAGACTGGGCACAGGACAAACACTAAATTTGTGAAGATAGGGATGCATTTGGCCCCAGAACAGGTCAGTCAGTATTCCAGAAACAGCCTGATCAAACAGAGAGTGAAGCCAAGACAAACACTGCTGGACTTCAGTCTGGCACAGAGAGGCAAAGCTGCAACCCTGCAGAGAAACACACTGCACAGAGTCGGTACATCAACCCAACACACTCTTGAAAGTGCTGTGTACCAGGGGTTATTCACCTTTTTGGCCTGTGAAGCCTTAATTAAGACCCATCAATAACCCAATCAGAGAGCCCCTCACTGTAGGTTACATATTACATATTGCATTACCACAGGAAACATGGAACTGTCATTTTTTAATTGCAACAACTTCATAAGGCTTGAAAAAATATCCAGTAATTATCATTAGTAATGTAAACATTAAGGTAAAAAGAGGCATGTCCACTGTATGTAGCAGACATGTTTTTATGCTTCTGCACCTGCAGTGGCCAAGGCCAGAGGCGTTATGAAGGGTTGCTAATCCATCCAGGCCATTCCTCTGAACTTGATATTTCAAAGACCCTCTCAGGGATCTTCAAACTCTGCACAAATGTCAATTCTGACTCAAGGATGACCTGCTTAGACTTTGGAAGCCATTACTCAGTGGTTAAGGTCATCAGTTCATGCACTGCTTGTCATTGGGATTTCTCAAGAATGCTTCAAGGGATTTCCTTCAAACTTCACTAAAATACCCACCATGACTCAGAAATTAAATAGCTACATTTTAAAGGCCTTGATCATCAGGCCTCATGTTTATCCTTTGCTTGTCAACACTAGTATATCTTGAGAACGCTTTGAGGGATTTCCTTCAAACTTGGCGCAGAGGTATCCTATAACTCACAGGCGAATTAGTTTGATTTCAGAGGTCAGTGTCATTGGGCCCCATGCTCATCCCTTGCATGTCGTAGCAGTAGCTCAAGACCGCTTAAAGGGATTTCTTCACACTTTGCAAAAATGCCCATGACAATTCAAGGATGAAGTGGTTAGATTTTGAAGGCCAAAAGTCAGGGTCATTTCACCCCATGTTCATCAATTGCATGTGAACCCAATATCTCAAGAATGCTTTGAGGGACTTTCTTCAAACTGAACAATATTCTTTTTCAAGGGAGTACTACGGTGTTAGATTTTCTGGTTATGGCTTAATGATAACAATGTCAAAGTAATATTAACCAGCCTTATTTACACATCTTTACTTTTAAAGTCAGTCAGAGGTGGAATTGTTTCCTGATCTCTAAAAAGTCTGCACGTCATAAAAACTGCAGCACACTTCCATCAGCACTCAAGACCGTGCTGTTACTGCCCTGGTCATTAGATGCATGCAAGCACACAAATACGTTGCCTTGTGGGTGCCTTTGTTCTATCAGTGTCAAAGTAATGTTTAACAAGCTTATTTACACATCAGTGAAAATCTTTTATTTGTACGTCATACAGAGGTGGAAATTTCCTGATCTCGGGAAAGTTTGTGTGTAATAAAAACTGCAGCACACCTCCATTAGCTCTAACAGACAGTAGGCTAATCTTTACTCTATTAAGGTTGTGCTTTTACAGTCCTTGTCATTAAGATGCTTAATGCAATAAGGCCAACTTGCATGGAGAGGGGTGTTTTTCCCCCAAATAACTGCATAATGGCACCAGTTTTGAACCAGTACACCCAAGAGAGACAGACAGACACCCTGCCAATTATAGTAGTAAGATGACATTATCACAGAGCCCACCCCAGCCCAATTGTTTACCTTCCAGAGGGATATTACTGCTGCCTTATCCCCGTACTAAACTTAATTTAGCTACATTTTAGTTTAACCTGTAATCCCTTAAGTGGGTCCAGACGGAATGAAAACAGCTGATTTTGGCCTTAAAACTGCAGCCTTGTTTAAAATTCTAACATCCATTTTTGCATCAGTTTTGCAGGTCTGCAAACAAAAACCAAGTATGTAACTTTAACATCCAGTTGTTAGACTACTACACTGTGAAATATGAATGGGAATGTTGTCCATGACTAATCCTACCTATCTAAATTTGTTTCAAGCAAAACCAGTATCAGCCTGCCTCTTTTTAAAACACACAATTGTTCATGGATACAGAAATAGATGGGAGGAAAGGAGAGGAGGGGGGAAATAAGTGTAAAAAGCTAAAAATGACAGACAGGCTGAGACACAGAGAGAGGAATAAACTACGTTAGAGAGAGATGAGGCATAACAGGAAGGTCCTTTGTTGTGTTTACTTCAAATAGCCAGCGTGTTGTTTATCCATTTGTGCTGCTCTGTTTGTTAGAGTTCCTCAAATTGTGCTGCACTTGGACAAACAAAAACAAACCTGTTGTGTTTGCTAACGGATGGAGCAAAACAGAGCAAGGAGTTTATCTCCGTAGCAATGCTGTTTTGATTTTATCCATTAAGGCCTGGAGTGGGTTTCATTACCCTGAGAGGTCAAACTATTTTCTCCGCCAGTAGAGGAGCAAAGTGATCCTTTCAGCATGAAAACACAAAAATCACCAAATATACACAGAGTTATGACTTTCACCAGACAGCAGCAGCACAATGCCCCTAATGCTGCAGGAATCAGAGGTCAGAGTGCATCTCTGACTGAGAGAAAGTCAAACAGGACCAAACATGCATGCACACCACTGAACCGCAGAGCATCCTGAAATAGTGAAATGGAAAAATCTATACTGGTGTCCAGTTATTTCCGCACTGCCTGATGATACAACAGGCATACAAGAGTCACCACTCACCGTGACCACATGTCATCCGCTGGCCGAGCTGCAGCACAGCCACATAGGCTTTAATCATTTAAATAAGGGCAAGGGGCAGCAGGGTGGAAGCTCTTTTGGATGCTGCATTACTGTTGATCCCAGTTAATCCTAACCACTTGTGATGGAGTTCATCCAAAACAGACGAAAAAACACACTTGGGCACAAAAAATGAGAATATACATCACAAAATACCCAGTACAGCTCTTTAATGCCTGTAACAGTACACCATGTTCCTGCTGTGAGATTGATCTCTGCATTGAGGGGGGGAAGTAGAAGGCGACTTAACGGTGAACTCTAACAACTGTAATGGAGTGAAACAACACTTGGGAAGTCAATATTCTTGCAGAGCACAACCTCTGCAAAGAAATGCATCAGTATTAAGTAGCATGTGATTTAAAATAGGATTTTAATTGATTAAATTGATTAAATATTAATGTTAAAATGAAAGTGATGTGTTCCTGTGAGAGGTAGAGAGAGATAAACAAAGAGGTAAATTATTCCAAAGCCAGACTGTGAGAGAGTTTAGCATTTATCTGTCCTTAGATGACCTCAGATGGTTTACATATTGGCTAATTATAACATACATGAAGGTAGAAGATGTGGCTTAAAAAGTCTGACAAAGTGTGTTGTCTATGTATTGTGTTCAGCACATTTTTAAAAGTTTATTTACATTTACAGCACATGCTTACTCTGAATCTCAGTTAGATTTTAAGTTTTTCTTTGATTATCCTTGTTTAAATCTTGTAAAATGTCCACGCTAGGGATGATGACATTTAGACCACACTGCAAGGGACCCCAAAAACCACAAGATCCATCTGACTGTGCATGCCCACACCCAGTGGATCCATTTCTTAAGTGGAATGGAGCGCAGTGTGGGAGTTTATGAGTACCAAAGTTCATGCAGAAAAGAAGACAATTTGGGCGTTTTCATTATATTGAGCAGCTTGGCTCTACTTGGTTTGACTCTGCACTGCAGGGTATTTGCTTTTCCACCACAAGTGAGCTACCTGGTTGACGGGACATCTAGAGCTAATGACGCAGGGTTTTGAATCGATGGTGTTAAATAGTAGCGCTTCAGTAAGCATTGTTTTGTTCCGACAGAAGAAGAAGAAGCACTGTTTGGTTTAGTTGTCCACTCATATCATGCCTGTTCATGCTCTTGTCCCAAGGTAATTCAAAGTTTGGTGCAGCAGTTGCTTATGAAGCGTCCCCGAATGATGATAAACCACTGGGACATCAACACAGCACAGTTGGAGGCGTGGCAGGCGTGCTTGTGCCCTGCTCTAGAGCAGGACCATTCTGGGTGTGGCCAAACTAGTGATGGAAAAGTAAATCAGCTCAGCTTGGTTTGGGTCGGCGTAGCAAAAAGTCAGAACAGAAAATCCCCAGATATGCTAGTCCGAGGTTGATTTGTTGTTTACTTGCTTCCTGTTTTGGTGTCATGTTGATGTATAACCTTGCAAAGCCCATGAAATGGCCAGATTCCATATCTGTCAGCAGGATGATCCATCTTGGAAAAAGAAAGCTTCAAGTGGAAACATTTGTGCCCAGTCTGAGAATGAATGGACCAATCAGATAACCTGACATGCCAGATGGATTTGTTTCACACATCCATCTGGGAAAGCTTCAATAGGAAAAGTTTGAGAAAAGGCAGAGGCTTTGAAAAAACTCGGAGTGTGATTGGATGAACAGTCTGTCTGTCACATCTCTACGGGCCAGTCAGAGCAACAAAACACAGGACATAGTAGCTATCGAGCTGCTACCAGCTACCAAGGAATAACGTGAAACATGGCAACTATAGACGTATAAATACTCGACGTTTGTTGTTTTTGAAAAGAAAACAACTCTGATAAAACTTATGCTTTAGCAGAATCCACGCTAATCTCTTTCGCCATAATTGCACCGGCTTCTTGCTGCTGCTTGTTTACGTCACGACACTGCTGTGCCTGAAAGTACTGCTCCTCTCGCTGATTGGTCCTGTCAGTTTCTAACTGGGCCCAAACGGTTCAGATGGGAGCTTAACAAGATGAATTTGCCAGTGAAAAACAAGAAAATGGGCATATCCATCTGCTTTGCAAGGTTAAAAATCAGCATCAATTGAGGAGAAAGAGGCCATCGCTACAAGCACAGTTTAGTTGTACTGCAAGCCTGTAAACAATTGGGGCCAGTGAAGAGGTTAGCATGGATTCAACTTCAGTGGTAGTTTTATCCAAACTGGACATTTGTGGCTGGATAGCTCAATGATTTAAATCACTGACCTTGCTAAAGGACAATAGAGATTCAAATCCTGGTCTGGGCACAATCAGCATCCATTGTGAACCCTTAGGCAAGGTCTTTAATGCCATGAAATACCAGTCTATCACTCAAATGTAAGTCGCTTTGGATAAAAGCGTCTGCTAATTGACACTGTAACATTGTATCACTTCTTGATTAATAGAGGAGCAAAAAACCTCAATCTTGGTGGAAAGATGTGTTCCTCTCCCTTAGGCTCTGGCTCCACTAATAGCAAACTACTGTAATGGATGCCTTTTGAACTTGCTTGTTGTTACCTTCCTGGTAGGAATGCACAATATTGGATTTCTGCCCATATCCAATTTACTGATATTTACACATTAATTTCAGCCGATATCGATATTGATATCGATACCGATACCGATATTCATATGTAGTTTAGACCTAAAACCCCAGTCATGAAAACACAATCTAAAGTTTGAGATTGAACAAATCAACAAATTATAGTCCTTAAAACAGGTCCAGCCCCAAAACACTACTTACCTTGTACAGCAAATCTTTCAAACTGATATAGGCAGATTTTGATTGACAAAATTTTTTTTGTAAGTATTGAGTATCCCTACTCTGCGGAGCTGCACAGCCCTACTTTGTTATCAGTTTTGTTGCTCTGATTGATCCATAATGACTGTAACAGACTGAACGCTTGTTCCAGTCATTCCTGGAGATTTTTTGACGGTTTCGCCCTTTGCAAAACCGACATATGACTGTTGCCTAGATGGATGTGAAATACAATATATCGCCAAAAGTATTCACTCACCCATCCAAATAATTGAAATCAGGTGTTCCAATCACCTCCATGGCCACAGGTGTATAAAATCAAGCACCTAGGCATGCAGACTGTTTCTACAAACATTTGTGAAAGAATGGGTCGCTCTCAGGAGCTCAGTGAGTTCCAGCGTGGTACTGTGATAGGATGCCACCTGTGCAACAAGTCCAGTCGTGAAATTTCCTTGCTCCTAAATATTCCACAGTCAAGTACAATTCATGAAATGGATATTTGAAATAGTCAGTCTGCTGAATCAGCTTAGCTGAGATAGTAAGAGGAAATACGATTGGCACAAGATACACTGTGTTTTATTTTCTTAATTGACCTGACGCTCTGCGTATTCTTTTGTTGGACTTCCTGTTTGTGTAAATCTGCTTCCATCAGCTTAATGAATAATAAAAGCAGCTCTATTGAAAAAAGACAACATGTATCTCAAGCTAAGAGCAGAGAGTTTGCTGAGCAGGCTGTGGAAACACAAGTGTTGACAGGAAAGGGCAGACAAAACGCTATGCAAGAGGACCTGCAATTTCCACATAGTCTTTGTGGGCAAAATCATAGCCTTTCTAGTCCATGACTTTCCACAGCACACAGAAATGCACCCAGGACACACAAAGCATCAGGTCAATTGCAAAATAAAACACTATTTACAGAGTGCCAATCATTTATCTAGTCTCTATATCAACATTATATTACAACAGGTAGCAGTACATCAACCTCTGGCCAGCACAGTCAAATCCTGTGTTTATGGTGTTGTCTTTTAGTCTGTGAACTTGAGATATTGTGATCTAGCTGCTCTGGACTTCTCACCTGATCCGCTTCAAAAAACTGAGTGAAGGCATGCACTGCTGGTAGAAGCAAAACTGAGAAACAGCTGGAAAACTGCAGACAAAGATCCTATGGAAAATTCGTGTGAGTGACAGGTGTGATCGTACATGTAGTGAAGCTGCTCCGAGTGTGTTAAACCAAACCACGTTATTTATAGCGAGTCAATTACAGATTTAATGGGGAGGCAAACCACAGAGTCTAGAGTCAGACAAACACACGCTAGGATGATGACAGAGCTCTCATCTACAGCTCACTACCATCAGTTATCCAATCTGAATCATCCACTCTGGTATGTTTATGCATGTGTGAGGCGGGTGTGTGTAGCAGAGGGAGAAATAAAGTGTCAGTCTGGTTGCATCAGCCTCCTGAAACTGCAAAAAACTCAATCAAATAGCACGTAGGCGATTACTAACAAAAAGACAACGTGTGTCTAAAAATAGACGCAAAAGGGAAACACCTTAACCTGTGGGTAGGTGCAGTCACACAAGATTACACACTAAAACAATTATAGAATAAATTCCTGCGGTTTCTTGAGTGCTTTGGCCACCACTGAAACTGGTCTGACCCTGATTAGCAGGAATGGCACCCATGGGTGTTTCTCTCACTACAGATTAGTTTAAAGCTCACTGCTCTAACTGGAGAGGAGTCAGGGAAACACACAGACAGGCAGGGAGCATGCTTGTGTGTCAGTGTGTTTACATCTATTTAAAGGTGTGCAGGGAGCATGCTTGTCTTTGTGAGTCACCGTGTCTGAATGCTTGCTAATGACTTTGGGTGGGATGGAAGATTTTTGGAGGTAGCTGCATGATGCTGCTAGGGCGGAGAAGGCAATAAAGGGAGGGGTGATAGACAGCAAAGTATGATGGGATTTACATCTGTAAATGTCCCATTAACACCATCAGTGCAAAAATGACATGAGGAGGCTGTTCAGTGTAAGCAGCACTGGAGATAAACTGGACTCTGGTTGTCGCATCCTTATGAATTGTGTTGTGTAGTTTAATCTATTAAACTATCCTTTATAGTATAGCATTACAATGATAACCTACAGCATCTTACACATTCTGGACAAAAGTATTCGACTACCAGACCATTAAACCAACAGGGATTGTAATGGCATTGTATTCAAATACATGTACTTTAATATGGAGTTGCCCCTTTTTGCAGCTATACCAGCCTCCACTTTTCTTGGAAGGCTTTCCACAAGAGTTTAAAGTATTTCTGTGAGAATTTGTGCCAATTCATTCTGTACAGCATTTATGAGGTCAGGCACTGATGTTGGAGGAGAAGGCCTGGCTCACAATCTCCATTCCAGTTTACCCAAAAGATGCTTGATGGGGCTGAGGTCAGGGGTCTTTATGTGCCAGTCAAGCACTTCCAGAGCAAACTGATCAAACCATGTATTTGTAGTCCCTACTTTGTGCACTGAGGCACAATCATGTTGGAACACAAAAGGGCCTCCCCAAAAGTGTTGCCAAGTCAAGTTGGAGGCATAGCATTGCCAGAATTGACTGGTTTGTTGAATCATCAAGATTGGCCTCACTGGAGATAAGGGGCCTAGCCCAAACCCTGAAAAACAGCCCCACACCACACTTCACAGTTGGCATAGCGCAGTCAAGCAGGTAATGTCGGTTTTCTTAGCATCCACCAAACCCAGACTTGCCCATTTCACTGCCACACAGAGAAGCATTGTTCATCACTCCAAAGAACACTTTCCACTGATGCATGAGTCATGCGTCGATGTGCTTTACACCGCTCCATCCAAATCTTGGCATTGGACTTGGTGATGTGAGGCTTGCATGCAGCTGCTCGACCATGGAAATCCATTCTATAAAGCACAACAGTTTTTGTGCTTACATTACTACCAGAGGAAGTTTAGAACTCTTAAGGAATCAGCAGAGCATCTGCAACTTTTATGTGCCATGCATCTCAGCAATTATTGCCCCCACTTTGAGGTTTAAGTGGCCTTGGCTGAGTTATGTTGCTCCTAAATGCTTCCTTTTACTAGTAATACTGCTTAAAGTTGACTGTGGAAGCTCCAGCAATGATGAAATTACACGAACTGTATTATGTCTTATTGAATAAAATTGCATCATCAAAAAACAATGTAATGTAGCACACGTGACATCGTATCCTATTGCATTGCATCGTACATCAAATGCATAGTGGTACCTTCCTTGCTATAGCTTTATGGATGATCACTTAAGTGAACCCAGTTCCTGTTGTTGCTGAAGATGCTGTTTTTAAATCTTTCATTAATAAAAGGCATAAATGCTGAATAGTGTTTGATGGGGTGATGAGAAATCAGCTGGACAGACCAGCAGACATGATGTAAGAACAAAAAGGAAGATAACGAAGACAGCCCAGCACTAAGAATGAGAGACGCCTGAGATCATCAAGGCGTGTTAATAACACAGAAGCCAGACATATGGGACTGTTTGCTCCCTTACAGACATGGGAAGAAGTCAGTGCAGGTCAGCCTCTTTAGTCTAGCAGGGGAGGCAATAAAATCCACACCCATAAAACCATGCTCAAACCACACATATCTATCTTTATCAAACCCTCTGAGAACTTATGGATGAAATGCAATCTGTGATTGCAGCACAAGCGAACTGAAATACCTCATTGGCATACCCTCAGTCATATGACTTTGGAGCCAATTCACCCTAGGGGATCGGCTTTCTGCCACAAATGAGAGGAGCAGATGCTAAAGAAAGAGACACCCAGGCATCAAATTGCATATAGAGTTGCACACATACAAAAATATGCATGCATAATCACACGTAGATATACAGGAAGATATATTTGTTGCAGTGATACATCCGTACCACCATGACACACAGAAGAGCACACACATAAATAGAGAGGAGCTTCAGCCAAGCTACCAAGCTGTGCCTCTTGGTGTCTGTGGCATAACATGCTGTCTTATTCTGAACACACATACAGACGCACACACAATCATCGACTCAGAGAGAAATTAAGCAGAGCAAAGACAGATATATTCACTGCTGGATGAGGAGTGTTTGTACATTTTTCAGAATGTGAAGTGTATGTAAACATTAGCCATAAGCCTTGAGCCTACGGACAGTCCTATTTCTCATTATCAACACCAGACACTTTCGTCATAAGAGCTGGCTTGCTCTAATTCAGCTGGAATGTTAGCTAGACCTGACCCTGACCCTATCTCATGTCTGTCATACTTCATCACTTTGAAGCTGCATGATGCTGACTATATGACCTGGCAGAGCTTCCTACAGGTGATGGTGTCAGAGTAACAGAAACTTAACCTGAGGGTCATGCAGTTATACATGTCAAAGGCCACTAAAGTTCAGTTTTTAGTTGAATTTAAGGAGCTAAAAATATAATAGTTCTGTTTATTAATATGAATCCAAATGCATGCACTACTACACAAAAAAATGAAAGACTGCTAAGAACCTTTGACCCAGAACTCTTTCCCCACATTCTGTACATAGTGAGATTGTGTAACATGCCTCCCTATCCTGTATCTCTGGACCACGGCCTGTCAGACCCTGGCCTGAGACCAGCGCGGAGCTGTCTAAGTGGCCACCACCAGACGTAAACACCCTCCCTGAAATGAGCTGGCTCTCTTATCTCCTGTCGCCTTGCTGCAGCGGCCCTGCCCGGGCCTGTGCTGTCCTCGCTGGCAATGCGACACCTTCTTATCCACGACTGTCAACACATACAGAGATGCAGCTCATTCCCACACATGGACTGCCTGGCCTCGGAAAGGTGTGTTTAACCACATACAGGAAATCATCTTGGAAGTATTTCTAAAAAGATGCAGTCGAGACTGTGCTGTTTATTAGCATTATTTTTAGTGTTTTTAATGTTTAATTCAGACCAGCTGCGGAGGCCTGAGCTGCTCAAACACACATAATGATGTATAAAAAGAGGGAGTGTGTGCTAATGATACAGCACAGTAGATAACCACAAATGAGGAATTAAAAGCAGATGTTTAAAGGTGTTTTACATGTGGTTAAAGTTCTGGCTTTCTCAAAGGGAAGTACCAGTTCTTCCTCATCTGAAAGGACAAATGCTAAGGGTTACTGGTTCTATTTACGTTTCATCTTTTTAAATGTTTTCCATTTTTTCCCAGTTCAAACTTAAAAGAGGAAGCAAGGAAAAAATGTGAGGTGAAAGAGGGTTCAAGCAATGTGTTTTGGCCCTGTGATTTATCATGTTTACAGTCAAATGCAATCTAGTGCCTGACATCCGCTCCCTCTCTCTGGCTCTCACTCAGCCTGCTTGGCTCTAATTTGCCCTCTGCCAACAACCCCTTTATGTCCCTCTTCCTTGGGATCCTTTCTCCTTTTGCTCCATTCCTAACACCCTCTATAGCTTTATTTTTCTATTTAACATCTTGAAAGATTACCCTCTTTTCTTTCTTTCCTTCTTTGACCTTCCCATACACTCTTTTCTCGCTGACATCCTGTTTTAAAAACAACCAAAGAGGCAACCGGTGAGAGAGAAACAAACTGTACAGTTGCCATCAACAGCACAATCACTCACTTCTCTCTCTCTTTCCCTCGCTCCCTCACACCACGCTGTCTCTCCGTCCAAAACTTAAGTAAGAGGACAAACATCATGTGGTGCTGGTGAGAGAAAAAGAAGACACTGTTGTGCAGTGACTGAGTCTCTGTTAGTTTTTTCTTCTCAATGTATTGGCATGCAGGTTATGTGTGTGTGCATGCATTTTCTATTTCTCCATCTTTGCATACTTTCAGGCATGCATACATATGTCAAACAATACGTCTGGATACAGTTAAACTTAAGGGGGTGTGGTCTGCAGGCAGACTCTATTATGAGTGCTCCCCTGTTTATGTGCATATGCAACTGAAACTGTGCATGTGCAGCGTTGCTTGACCCACACAAAGACACAGCTTCTTATATGACTCCCAGCTGTGTGGACTTGGCCCACTAGTCAGTCGTCCAGCAGCCAGGAATGTTTGGTGTGCAACCGTACTGGAAAGCCCCAGTTACCCACACATACACACACTCACTCACAGCCTTCTCTGGAATCAACCTACTCAGACGGAGGGACGGGCCTCACCCCAAAGGAAGAATGGTTCAAATTCCACAGTTGATAGAAAAACACAGAGGAGTGGGACTGAGCAAGTAGAGGAACTGATGTCAGCTCCATCAGACCCCTCCTCCCCCCCACAGCCCCCACGCCCCCCACACCCACCATCTGTTCCCTTGCTCACAGCGGAGGAAAAAATGAGGAGATGGGAAACAAAAAAACTGGAAAATATTTGACTCCGGTGGGCATTGTTCTGTAGCTGATATCTGGATGGAGTTTTTAGGTTTTTGTTCATTTTTCAGCCTTTATGTGTTTCAGTCTAAACAGCAGCCTCTGTTTGGCTCTGCAGTGACTCAACTCTTCAGCTATGTCCTCAAGCTGGACTCTCACCCCGACTGCAGGTGGCAGAGATATCGGAGTCTGTGTTTAACTAGGCCAAGTAAACTAGCCTTTGCAAAGCACGCTTACTCTCTGATTGATTATTTTATCACCAAGAGAGCCTGATTAGTGTAGTTTAGGGCTAGGAAAAGGCATTTTCCCACTGAATTTGAGGTACTTACCATGAGATCTAAAGTTTGGTTGCAAAATATCAATTTGATATCTTTCTCTGCATAATCTCTGTCAGTGATTCTCAGCTGGTCTAGCCTCAGGACATACCACCATCTCCTTGATGAGAAATCATATCCAAAATCTCCCAAAAAATGTTCAGCCTCTTCAACCTCCTTATCAAAAATATTGCAGTCTTAACCTAAATTGGACCCATATGATTGGAGATAAATAAGCATATTTACATCATTGAATAGGACATGTTTACATTCTACTACATACTACATGTTAATTTGGATTGTTTCTAGATATGTTCAGTAATTAACACATTATTATGGGAGAACCAGCTTTGCTTCCCCAAGATGACTTTAGAAATAAGCCATACAGTGCCAATAAAAAAGTATAGATCTCAATCAGGCTTGCACATCCAGACACTGAAATTTTACTCCATTCTTCTTTGAAAAACTGCTCAGTCTCTGTCAGGTTGCACAGGGATCGAGCGCGAACAGCCCTTACCAAGTCCAACCACAACTGCTCCTCTCACCTCTACCTTTACAAGCCTTCCAGGGCCGGCTGCCGAGAAGCATCCCCACAGCATGATGCTGCCACCATCATGCTTCACAGTAGGGATGAAGTGTGGGGAAGTTCAGTGTTTGGTAGCACCATTTTGGACTCATCAGACCAAAGAACTCTCTTCTAATTGACCATGAAGTCTCCCACATGCCTTTTGGGCAAAGTCTAGTTAGAGATTTAATATGAGTTTTCTTCATCAGCGTCTTTCTCATTGTCACGCTCCCATAAAGCTTTGACTGGTGAAGAACCCGGGCAACAGTGGTTGTATGCAGAGTCTCAGAGTCTCTTCACAGGTGCTGAAGTTGGAAGAGTACTCATAACTGTCTTGGCAGCCTCTCTCACTAGTTTCCTTCTTGTATGGTCCCTCAGATTGTGAGGACGTCCTGATCTAGCCAATTCATGATGATGGATTTAACGGAACTCTGGAGGATGATCAGTGCCTTGGAAATTTTTTGTGTCCATCCATTGATTTATGCTTTTCAAAAACCCTTTCTCTGAGTTGTCCCAGTGTTCTCAGTGTTCTTTTGTCTTCATGGTGTAATGGTAGCCAGGAATACCGATTAATCAGTTAATAAGCCTTCCAGATGCAGGTGTTTTTGTATTACAATCACTTGAGACACATTGATTGCAATCCCGTGATCCCAATTTCACTAATTGTGAGACTATTAGTACCAACTAGTTGGACCTCTGTTAAATTAGGTCAGTCAGTTTAAAAGGGTGAATATTTATGCACCTATTTGACCATACATATTTTTGTTTAATTGACATTACTTTGTAGAAATTTGATTTCACTTTGAAATTAAAGATTCTTTTGTATTTTTTTGTCAAAACGCCACATTATATTGACCATGATTGATTTTTTTTTGCCCCTATAAGGGCTACAAAGGTGTAGATAGTGTCATTAGAATGGCAAGATGCAGGGCAAGTTAGATAGTGGCTGTGATTTACAGTTCAAAAGGTATTGAACTTTTTGTATCTTCTTGTTATATACAACAACATCAGTCTCGGTGGGTTAACCCAGACAGTGCTCTTCCACAGAGTTCAGTACTTCGTCCTAGCTGTGTTGAAATTGGTCCCCACAGGCGGGACTCCTCTAACTTAGTGGGCAACTTCACTCAAGGTGCAAAAGTGTTCACTGCCGAAAGGCATTCTAAGAAAACTCTACTGTTAACTTAAAACTAAAAATGTGTTCTATCAACTCAGAAAAATAGAGCTGACATATCTATTTTATGTTGTTACTTAAACACAACTCAGTCTTACCAGAGTGTGTCACATCTACCATTTGAACTAAATTCTTAATTTAATTTTGAAGCTTTTGGTGTTCCCAAAATAAATCAGCTGAAATAAGATTTTTTTTTGTTCTGAATGAATAATCAAAGTTAATGTCCCTGATCATTTCAATACCCAAATTTGAAGGTAGTCTGAAAACATGTTTTTAAAGTTTAAAAAAAATGAGATTTTTTAACAGTTTTGACTCCACCTACTTTTGGGTCATGGCCCACCAGCTGAGAACTACTGATCTAGATTATATTTATCGCAATTTGAGTTAAAAATCACTTACTTTTAAATGACATTTTATTTATCTGTTTATCCAGTGTGAAGTTTTATGGAATCTCTTCTGTTTTTCAGTTAAGACGTCTTGTTTCATAAGACTGAAATAAAGTATTAATACATAATTGCAGAAGTTGGCTTCCAAAAAAATGTGTAACTGTTCCTTTAAGGCACCGGTTTATAACAGTGGCTTTTCCCTGACTTTCTTGGTTAAAAAAAAAAGGGACACACCCACAATCTTCTTTTTACCACAGTCAGCATGAAGTGTAGAAAGTGAACTTAGAATAATATGACATAAGTTCTCTACATCCCCAAAGACACTGGTGCAGATACAGACAGCTAAAGACGAGTTTGGTAAAGATCCACGAGCAACTCTAGAAAAACTCTTTAAAAAGCGTCACTTACTGTAAACAGAGCTTAGAAACCAGGCTGTTCAAGTTCAGCGTCAGTCTAGTCTGTAAGTCCAAAACTGAGCACAACACAATCTAAGTGAACCGTTATGCAACCCCTCGCCTGTCTATCCACATGTGGTCTGCTTTGGAGCGCGTGCTGTTGTAAGTATCCAGTTTACATCATTAGAAAAACACAACTATGCGTAAAAACAATTCCTCCTACCTTTAAAGACATTCACCTCTGGAATCAGCTTGTGTCTCTCTCGGCTCGACGTCCACTTTCGGTTCACACCTCTCTCTCTCTCTCTCTTTCTGTCTCTCTCTCTCCGCTGCTTTTTCTCTCTTCAGTTTATTCTGGGCAGCAGCAGCGCTCGTCTCCTGCTTCTCCCCATTAAACTGCAAGGCACAAACACACATTCGATCACTTCAGAGCATTCCTCCAGTCTGGACGACAACATCTAATCATAACACATGCTCCTCTTTTTTCAGCCTGGACTTGAACGTGCTCAAATGACCGGCTTGGTTTCTAAACGCGCGTGTTTGGTGAAGATCTGCCAGAAGTGACAGAAGAAAAACACTCCCGACTGTTGCAGCCCAGAGACGTCGGGAGGAATGTAATTACACGAAGACGGCTGCATATTGCAAAATGTGAAGACATGATCTTCTCTGAGAGCTGTTGTGCTCTGCGATCTGCCTGGGCAGTGGTCCTGATGCGAGTTTTTTCCACGTCCCTTTGTTGTTTCAGTCGCACCTACGAGGAGGGAGCACATGGAGGAGGGGGAACCTTTGCCTCCACTTTCTTTTGTCTGTCTGTTTGTTTTTCTTACACAGCAGAGCGTCTCGACATGGCTGGATTACACTGTTATTTTTCTCAAATAATGACTGACTTTACAACACAGATGCAGGAGTGATTATACCCCGAATTTTGATCGGCTCGTCCTTATCACATCTGTCTGATCTCATCATCCCTCATCATTTCTATTTGATCTGATGTGTCTAGCCTAAAATGATACAAGCATATTTGAAAATAAAAGACCATTTGCCCTCTGTCTCTCTCCAAGTCCCCCCTGTCTCACCAAATTTGTCGCCAGAAGTTTAGTCCTCGCTGGGGAGTGGGCTGCCGCCGCTGTCTGTTTCTCTTTCTCTCTATCCTCTCCTCCCCTCACCCTCTCTTGCTGTCTCTCCCAAGCAGTGGCAGAGCCCAGATAATATGCCTCACTGTAGACCAGCCTTTACCCACAGCACGCCAGCGTCTGTCCGCGAGCGCAGTGACGACACAGGCAGCAGTGCCACACCCATCCATTCATAAAGTGGAGCGCGTGCCAGCCTCCAGGCTGGACAGTGAGGAGGGAGGGAGACATCCATCATACTCCTACAGGGAGAGATTACAGAGTTGGGTATTCTCTTAGGGACTCAAACACAAAAAACTTGTGAATGTCAAATTCTAAAAAAGTAATTCAGAGGAATCCTTTTGTCAATCTCAGGTTTGCTGGACTGTCTCATTTCCCATGGCCTTCATTCATTCTTAAGAAATTCATAAATGTGGCTATGAGAAACAATGTGACAGCTCTGTGTCCACCAAAAGTTGTACATATTACATTACACACCGTAAAACCAAACAAAATTAAAGTACTTAAAGTATTTGTTGTAACTTATTATGTTTAAGAAGTGGAAATATATTTTTAATAAGGCTCAAGGTAAAACATGTATATAATATATATAAAAGATATAATTATATATTTCATATAAAGTACTTCAATTATGTCTTTTACACAGTTGAATTTTTAACAATCATGCCTCCCAAAGTAAAGTTACTACATTGACTATAAGTAACACATAGAGAAAGATGAACTTTGACCCAGAAAGTGCCCTTCCAGACACTTCCGTGCACCATCCTTGCCATGTTGAAGTTGGTCCCCAGGTGAGAATTTTTGGGAATGTTTGGGAAAGGGCAGAGCCTTTGAAAAAAAAAACTTGGAGGGTGATTGGATGAACGTTCTGTCTGTCGCGTCTTTACGGGCCAGTCAGAACCCCAAAACACAGGACGTTGCCACCACCAAGCTGTACATGCGCAGCTACCAAGGAATAAACTCCATATTGAACTGCATAACACGAACTATGGCAACAATAGACATTGCAGTACACAACTTTTGTCATTTTTGAAAAGAAAACAACTCACTGCTGTTCTTTGTTCTTCTTTTAACAAAAAAATGTAGTCAAGTTGTGATAAAACTGGTGCTTTAGCAGCATCCACGCTAATGTCTTCTGCCATAACAGCACCAGCCTGTTGTTGCTGCTTGCTTGCGTCACAACTCGGCCGCACCTGAATGGACTGCCCCTCATCACTGATTGGTCCTGTCACTTTCAAACAGGGCCCAACCAACCAACCCAAACAGTTCAGACGGGAACTTTGCAAGATGGAATCACCAGTAAGAAACACAAAACGTATCCCTCTGCTTTGCCCACTCAGCAGTCACAGAGTTACTCTGATGACCACTCAACAGTCACAGAGTTACTCTGATGACCACTCAACAGACACAGAGTTATTCTGATGACCACTCAACAAACACAGCGTTACTCTGATGACCACTCAACAGACACAGAGTTATTCTGATGACCACTCAACAGACACAGAGTTACTTTGATGACCACCTAACAGTCACAGAGTTACTCTGATGACCACCTAACAGTCACAGAGTTACTCTGATGACCACTCAACAGTCACAGAGTTACTCTGATGACCACTCAACAGTTACAAAGTTGATCTGATGACCACTCAACAGTCACAGAGTTATTCTGATGACCACTCAACAGTCAGAGTTACTCTGATGATCATTCAACAGTCACAGAGTTACTCTCATGACCACCCAACAGTCACAGAGTTACTCTGATGACCACTCAACAGTCAGAGTTACTCTGATGACCACTCAACAGTCACAGAGTTACTCCGATGGCCACTCAACACTCAATAGTCTCAGAGTTACTCTGATGACCACTCAACAGTCAGAGTTACTCTGATGATCATTCAACAGTCACAGAGTTACTCTCCTGACCACCCAACAGTCACAGAGTTACTCTGATGACCACTCAACAGTCAGAGTTACTCTGATGACCACTTAATAGTCACAGAGTTCCTCTGATGACCACCTAACAGTCACAGAGTTAATCTGTTGACCACTCAACAGTCACAGAGTTACTCTGATGACCACTCAACAGTCACAGAGTCACTCTGATGACCACTCAACAGTCACAGAGTTACTCTGATGACCACTCAGCAGTCACAGAGTTACTCTGATGACCACTCAACAGTCACAGAGTTACTCTGATGACCACCTAACAGTCATGGTGTTAAATTGTGACTGTTAAGTATCTTTATTACTCTTCTCACTTAATAAACTTGTTGTTGTCCAACTTTTCAAACTCAAAAACCAAAGATATTCCATTCACTACATAGAAGATGGGGAACACTCTAAAATATATCCATGTTGTAGAGTAGAAAAGCACTGAAACTGGGCTCTTTTTTGCATTATTCTTTAGCAATGGACCATTAAGCCTTTGTGAGGATTTTTAAATGGTATTTAAAGACAGTGAAATGAATACTTATCACTCAGTATTACACAAAAGAAAGTGATGTTATTATAATGTCTGAAACTGGTGCTGGGCTACGTTACAAAAGTAAAGTTTCACTTACAGATGCTTTTGTCCAACATGATGTACACCTGAGAGAGTGGGTGCCAGATGAATTGATGAATCCATGGGGTCGTTCAGACAATGGATTATAAGGGATCAACAGTGCATCTTAGGCATTCAGGTACAAAGTAAATGCACTTTAGTACACATGACATAGTTGGAGCAAGGGGGTGGCTTACAGGGCATTTCTTGTAAATTTCTTGTACCATACAACTTGCTTTTCATTGATTGTTCTTGTGTCAATTCAAAAAAAAATTTCTAAATTCCTCTACCTTTGTTATATCACTTTAAACAACAGACAGTTTCTGCCTTTTTTAGGGGGGAAGATGGAGATGTTATTGACCACTGGTATGTTGGTTTCAAAAGGAATAGGACACTTTAAGAACATTTACGTATTATAAATGATGTTGACTCTATAGGATGACTTTTTTTGGTAGATTTTTCTTGTTTTTGTCCAAATGGTGTGGATTTGTCAGCATTCTAAGGGCACACCCACACTAGGACATCCATTCTGTGCCGTATTCTAAACGTGCTGAAGCCCATTTGACCCCCTCCCCTCTCCTCCCTTTGGCCCGCACTCACACTGCTCAACGCATCCAGGTCTTATACTTGTTGAGGACTCAGTATACATAAGTGTTGTTTTTTGGCTGTAAAACAGCAACAGATTTATACAATATCTGATTTGACACCGGGGTTATTTCACCTGACCTGGGATCAGTAGCTATGTTAACTATACAGAGCCCAGTGAGGAGCAAGAGTGGAGCGTATAATCTGGAGCCTGATCAGAGTTCCAAGCATTTCTGCTGAATGAAACCCAGACTTTGTAACTCATATGAGCACCTACAGTTGTTCTTTTGCATGTTCGTGTACTATCTGAATCCCCCTGGCATTCCTTTATGCACCATGAACTGTGCCATCTCTCAGCGTAATTTTGGATGCCTTTCAGTGCTGCACCAAACAAGCTCTCCTGTCATAGGACAGCCTGTATCCAGAGCAGGACTAAATGTTCAGTAAATTTTTTTTTTTTTTTTTTTTTTACCGCGACAAGAGCAATTTTACCATCTGATGAGAGCTAGAACACTGTAAAACAAAATAAGTTGAGTTTACTTAAAATAAAATATGGAAACTCGTTGCCTCAAAAATAAGAAGTAAACTACATTTGACTTTTGTGAGTTAAAAAAAACTTGTTTGTTTTTAGTGTGCAGTACTCGCTCTACATAACCTTTTTTTAGTATTCACTACTAGTTTAAAACCAATTATTTTAAGTGCTCAAACCTGAGATTCAAATGTTAATTTAAGTTTGCAGGACTTAGGCTAAATCATCGACTTTGAGTGTGCAATACTTAATATTTTTAGTGCATTGTAAATACAGATAAGTTCAATTATAGATATTATAGATATACTTAAATTGTTTGACTAATGTTCACTTAAAACTAAAATGAATTCTATCAGTTCATAAAAATAGAGTTGAAAACGCTGTTTTGGATTTGTAAGTAAACACAACTCCATTTTACCCCCTTTTTACTTAATTTGTTTAAACCAAGTAAACTACAGTAAATTGAGCCCTTTAGCTGTTATGGCCAAGAAGCACAAGTAACTTGTTTATAATAAGTATTTAGAACAGGTTACAAAAAACTGAATTATTTCAACTCAATGTTCCTGAGTAAAATTGATGTTGCGTTGTACAGTGAAGTGAAAATGCCACAGGATTAATAAACGATGTCCCGTTTAAACATCAGCAACCAAGACCACAATTTCACTTCTTGACAACATGAAATAGAATTAAAGGTAAGTTGATTCAGGGGATGATAGTATGATATTATAATTTTATAATAAGAGAGGTTAAATCAGCTGTGAGATTAACCTCTGCACACACTTATCCGTGTATGTGGCATTCTCCTTTACACACGGAGGATCAAAGTTGTTTGTTATCCTGTGATCTGCTGTTTGTGGCTCAAACAAGGAAAGAAGCTTTATTTCACAAACAATAAAACCTCTCACAGTCGTTAAAGGCTGACTTTGCCAGAAACCGGTCAGAAATGTGGACTGGACTGGGATCCGTTAGAACAAGGTCATAGTGGAGCCGTGCAAAGTTAAATTCTTCAGCTCTTATAAAATCTTTGTAACTTGTTGAAATATAGTGAGACAAAATTTATAGCTCCCGCTGTCTTTCTAGAAAAAATCCTGCTGTCTCTAGCATGCAGCTGCTGTCTGGTGTGCTTTCTGTGCTCTGAGGCCAGTACTCTTGTTGTTACTTCATGTTATGTCACATTCCTGCACTTGTGTTCCTTCATCTGCATCCGTGCCATGTTTAGGCCCACCTCATCCTTCCATGCTGCGAAGCGTGCCACGCTGAAGCACAGAACGATTGCACTAACACTGGCCAAACGTACCAGACTTTAGGTTGAAATGGGCCAAGGCACGGTACGGATGGCCTAGTGTGAGAGTGCCCTAAATCTACGTTTGTACTTAAATTGCTTAAAAATAGTACACATAGCTGCCTTATAAGCAGTTTCAAGGTAGCAAGTCTCTGGATATTCAGATACCCTGGATATTTAACTCTCCTGGCTCAGCCCCTGCTCCTGACTATGCAGATGATCATATCTGTTGTCGGTGTTTCAAAGACACGTATAAAGTGCAAAATGGTACCAAATGAGGAGCCTTTGGGAACCAAATATCGGCTTTTATTACTGAGCTGAGTCAAATAATCCAGATCTGTAAAATGAGCCACAAATCCCATCACCTGAGCGAAGCTGGATGGACATAAATTAAGCCTTGTTTTTTTGTGTAAATGCGGAATACCGCAGGTTACATGTTGCACCTATACTAAACCAAACAATCTATATGAGGGCATCGAAGACCACTTCCATATGCAGTCTGAACTATCATTTATCAGTTTACACTACCCACTTAGGCAAGTTCACACAAAGCGTTTAAGGATCCACTTGGTATCTGAATGCCCAAAGTGACATTCCTGTTAATGCAATAGGAGCTGACAGGACAGGCAGCTCTTCAAACAGCCCTAGGTGCTTGTCTAAGTGTGTTAATTAAGAGTCATTATCATTTTTTCCAAATGTTTCCACAGCAAACAGTCATACTTTCTTTTTTTCAATACCTGAGCCGATAAAATGTGAAGACTCAGGAAGGTGTTCCACTCTCTAAAGAGCACATCAGAAAGACTGATGATTTTGATTCCAACCTCTGAGCTTCACAGCCGGTCCTCCTTGATCAGTTGGTCATACAGCTGACTCATCATGTCCACCTGTTGAACCAGCCTGTTTGTACAAGGTTGCATGACATTACACCATTCACATAAGCATCCTATTCAAGGCATTTAAACACCTTTGTTTTTACAAAAACAAGGGTGTTTTTCACCCACCCAGTTTGTTTTGAAACTATCTGGGTGGATGTTTAAGTCTGGAGAAACACTATTGTGTCGTACGACACCACCCAGGAAGGCTGCTGCATACAGCATTGTTTGCTAAGTTTGGTCAGTCTTGTGCTTTGTGCATGAGTCCTGTCTGTGTTATTAAATGTTTTCAGTGATATTGAAAAAAATTGTGAGAATTTGCATATTTTGCTCATATTGCAAGCTTTTTAAACTCTTCTGACAGTGATACCAAGACAATACCAGTAAAACAGACACCACCTTCTGTGACACAAATGACTCCGTGGAATTAAGAAAATTATGAAAGCTAATCAAGAAAATTGAGATAGCCAGAGCTGGAACACAAAGAGCTGGTAAATGTTCTTTTACTTCTCTTGTTCAGGAGATTTTGCCTGTCAGTCTCAGTAACCTGTTTGTCTAAATGACCACAGCATACTCCAAATTCAGTCAAACTATGACCAAAAATGTCCAGAACTAAGTTTGATGTCATTACTGGAACTCAGTATGACCAATGACAAAAATTGGATTGTCTGGGCTCTTCAAAAACCCAGAGAATAGACCCACACCCCCCCAAGTTGTGATTTTTCAATGATATCAATGCATGTGTGTTGGGTCAGTAACATTGGTGCTAGCATCCTGGCTAACAGTTACTTCATTTAGGAGCTGATATGTGTGTAAAGCTTTTATTGGATTCTGATGTTCAAAATATTTATTTCTGTCGCTTTGTATTTTTTTAAATCATTGTTTCTACCCATTTTGGCACATTTGATTCCGCACTGAACCCATTTTTGTGACTTACAGGCATTTTTTGCCACTTTTAGCCAAGTTTTTGGCACTTTTTAAATCATTTTTAAAATCATGTTTCCCTTTCTTAACCCATATTTTCTGCCATATGTCCTCTTTCAACCTGTTTTGCCAATTTTTTAACCAATTCTTGCCATCGTTTTACCACCTTTAACCCATTTTCGAAACTTCTAACCCCTTTTTGCCACTTTTGGATCACTTTTGCAACTTTTTATCCCTTTTTGCCACTGGTATCCTTTTTAACTCAGATTTACTGCTTCATCCCTTTTTGTTACCTGTCCAACCATTTTTTTTCCATGGTTAACCACTTCTCACCACTGAATTTTATCTATTTTAGCCACCTCTATTCCATTTTTGCCACTTCTTTATGGGTTTTCACCATTTTACTGCCAATTTTTGTCACTTTAAGCCAATTTCTTACCACTTTAATTTTTTGCCAATTTTCACTCATTTTGCCACTTTTAATCCTTCCGCCTCTATTTCAACACTTTTTCCCACTTATTTCTGCCAATTTTTGCTGCTATTGACCGATTTTTGCCAATTGTCACCTTTACTCTGAAATTATTTGATTATTCCTTAAAATTATTTCAATTCTTCCTACTTTTTCCTCTGATATCCTGACATCCACATTGTTAATGTTACAAATAAAAAGGGCATTCTTTTTCAAGTAAATAGGTTTACTTTTTATGAAAGCTACTGTGCTGTATAGCTAAATACAATTAATTTTGTTGCTTTGATAGGAGTGGTTCTTATTCAGGTTAAATATAAAACATGATTATCACAGATTAGCTTTGAAATGGATTATGATTTTGCAGACTTCCATGGGCCACCTATTTGGCTGGGCCCCAGAAAGCTTTCCCCTTTATTCCCCCTTGGGGGGGGGGGGGGGGGGTCATCACCTATGACACTTACAAAGCAGCAAGTACAGGATGAGAAGTTTTAAAATGACCAAACAGGAATACTGACATCCCTATTTTGGCATAATTATTTTAACCGTTAAAGGAGCATTTCAGCATCATTCCAAGGAGGGAAAAAAAGAAAAAAAGCAGTTCCTTGTATTTGCACCTTGAACTTGGCAGAAGCATAAATGTCAGAAAACAGAGGGGGTGTGAGAGGCCTCTTGTCTCTCACAGATTCTCTCAGACTCCTGCTCAGCCAAGCATCTGAAGCAGCCATTGTCCTGCGGAGGGAACCGAGCGACCTGCCCAGACTTGCTCCTACCTCAGCGTGAATGCAAGTCCTTGGCAACCAAGCTCTGACTGTGGACAGCACACAAGAGTCATCATATATTCACACTGATATGAACACATCCTTTTGTGCAAATACTGTTAGCAGAAGCTTCTATTGTAAACGCAAAAATAGATATGCCTCATTTCTAGACCACAAAGTTCTGCTGACACACATGAAAGGTCACATTACCGCTCTGTTTGAGGCCCTTTGTCCTCTTTCTTCTTCATGTCCCATACAGGTCTATTGAACCTTTTTCTCAAAGTTTCTCATGCAGCACTTTTCCATTTCCAGGAGCTTCTGTTACAGCACTATTGATGAACCTACGTGGGCACAAAAGGGGCATAATGCTGGGCGTCCACATGGTTAACCTCCCTCTATCTGTCCGTCCCTCTCCTGAGGGGGTAAACTGCTGATCCCATAGGTGTGAAAGGCCTGCGTTAGCTAAATTTCCACAAACAAAAACAGCACACAGCACTTACCAGCAAACAAATACAAAACAAACACACTGCCACACAAAATGGTGATCTTTGTCCTGCTCGGATCGATTTCACTCAGCAACTCTGTACCTCAGCTGCGGCATGTCAGGAGCCACAATGGCCTTTGACACCAGCCACCGAATGACCACAATGTCATCTCACTTTGTGCGCCGAGCAACCACAATGGGCCCTCTCTTTGCCTCCGAGTGTCTGTTATTCTTCTGCCTGATCTCCTGGACAAAGCGTGGTTACAGAAGTACCAATTGAGCTTGAACAATCGCTCACAAAGGAGGCACTGACTTGGTGTTTCCAGCCCTCCTGCCAACTGGAACACATACAGGCCAGTGTTCTGGGAAGGTAAACTGGCATCGTATCCAGGAGTGCTCATTGTGGTACAGATACTAATTTGTGAACGACCACATAATGAGATTTTCCAGCTAAAATGAGTCACAGTGTCAGACTCAGGTCTGAGATTACTTGATTATCACGGATATAAACCACAGGCGAAGGAAAAATAATAATGAATGACATCAGATATATTTACTACACAATTTGTATTGTGCAATGTAATTATTCTTCCTAATGCACATTTTATATGTAGCTAGCTTTGTTGCAGAACTATTTACAAATATGTAAATAGATCCACAAATGTGTACATTGATCTGTACACAGATCTGCAAATGTGTACATAGGTCTGCAACTGCAAGCACAGATCTGTAAACGTGTATGTAGATCTGCAAATGCATACACAGATCTGTAAATTTGTGCACAGGTCTGCAAATGTCTCGATAGGTCTGCAAACATGTGCAGAGTTCTGCACATGTGTAGATTGATTTGCAAACGTGTTCACAGATCTGCAAATGTGTGCACATATCTGTGTACAGATCTTTAATACCATTTTTGGTTCTATGAACAACTATCTGTTTTTTTATTGTTTTGCAATGATAATAGCTCCATAATTTATAGTATTTTATTTGCTTTGAAAATGATGAAAATTATAGATGCAGTAAGGAGATTATTTGAGGAATAAATGCACAAGTTTCTTGCTGAATGCTGATCACTTAGCGTATGATGTATTTCTGTTAAAAATGTATTATTACTAAATGTTATACTTTTTCTGCAGCTTTCTTAGGCCTTCCTTGGAAATCAGACAAAAAAGGAAAACAGGAAAAACAACACAGCGGTTTCACTCTGAAGTCCCAGAACATAGCCGGATGTGACTCACATTAAAAAGTGAAGGCTGTTAGTCACAGACTGAGAAAGGAAAGTCATCTCTTACTGTGGGATTCTAATGAAACCAAAAATTGGCGGTTTCTTTAGTTCCATAGAACATATGACTCAAGGTAAGTGACAGATCTTCCAGGAACTAGTAAGTTCAAACGAAAACCCTAACCCCAAAAGTCTGTAGTATACCCTACCTACTTTAGTACCAAGACAGCTACCTGCATTTTTAGGGTTAATTTTTCCTCAGTGGTTTCCAATGCCATGTGCTTTCTTTGCCATGTTCATACAGTTGCATGCTGTGGTTTGTGTGCCATGTTTAATGCCGGTGATAGATGAGGCTTCGAAAGTCATAAGTCAAAGGTCAAGGTCATTGAAACTCATTTATATCCACTGCTTGTCAACGCAGTATCTCAGAAACTCCTTGAAGGATTTTCTTCAAACTTTGTGCAAACTTACACTATGACACAAGGATGATATTTGACTTTTGGAGGTCAAACTAAGGTCACTGGACCTCATGTTGATCCAATTCTTGTGAATGTGATATCTCAATAAAACTTTTTTTTTTAAATGTTCACTCTGCTTAATAGATGAACTGTTTACATTTTGCAGGTTTTAGATCAAGGGTCAGGTTCAGTGGGCCTCATGTTCATATCTTGGTTGTGAATGCAGTATCTCTAGAACATTTTGAGAGATTGTTTTCAAACTTTAAAAATAGAAATACTCTGATTCAAGGACGAACTGACTGGAGTTTGGAAATAAAAAGTCTGAGGTCATGTTCATCCTATTGTGTTTACTAATAGGACTTTAGAGGTCAGAGACAAGGCCACCCATAAGGGGGGATAAAAGGGAAGAGCTTTCTGGGGCCCAGCCAAACCAGGGGCCCATGGAGAACAAGAAAATCATGGTCCATTGTTAAGCCATATGCCATATATCCAGAACACTTTGAGGAATTTCCTTCAAACTTTGGCACAGATGTCCACTCTGATTCAAGAATGAAGTGGTTAGATCAGCCTTCCCCAAACCTAAGTATGCTTTTCCAGCCCTATTTGTAAAATTCTTCTTGTATAACCATAACACGAGACTAAATAGATACCTTTTTAATCATAAATTTGCTTCACAAATAGGGAATTTCAAAGCAAATACTTTTCTTTTTGACACATTAACATTTCCTGGAAAGTGTTTGTGGGGTCAATTTACGGCAGTAGATACAGTCTATGAGGTGATGCCATTTATTTTGCTTTGTTCAGGCTTCTACAAAGACACTTAAATTTCAATATTTATCTCTGAAAATGTCTTTTGTGGCCCAGCAAACTCTTCCAAAGTAGAATTAATGTCTCTGACAACACTGATAAATTCTTAAAATTGAAAATGTAATGTAAAGTGGAGTGTCACCAGGTAAACACCAAATAAATCGTGACACTGATTGTATACAGAGACAATATGTAATAAAGGGGGCATGAGTTTAAACCTTCTAGCTGAGATTTGTTTCTTCAGAGACTAGCATAATAACATGTAATCAAATATTTGTATCCAAATGAGTTATTTTATTTATTTATTTTCAATTTATTATTATATTTTGTTTATAATTATTACTATTACTATCATCATCATCATTATCATCATTATTATTATTAGTAGTAGTAGTAGGAGTAGTCGTAGTAATAGTAGTAGCAGTAATAATATTTTCAGTGATTTAGTTGTGTAACATGGACCATCTATAGTACTTCTGGGTCCCACCAGCGGGCCCTTCGAGCAGTACTGGGTTAGATTTTGGAGGTTATGTTCACTGATTCTTTGAACACTACCACAGAAACCACCCCACCCCATCTCCTTAACCCCTCCCCCCAGGTGGGAGTTCTAGTTTACATCTTACCTGGCTGTTACATCTAAATAAAGTTGAGTTTAAACCCTTCAGAAATGTGCCTCACACTATTCTACTAGACTTCTAATGAATGCACGTGGATTACTTCTCCATAAGTCTGCCATGTCTGACGTTTCTATGCTTTGTATTTGATAAACTGAAGAAATCCATGATCTGTGTAATTCTGTGTGTTGACTGAGGGACCAGGTGTCACTTTGTCAGTGTGGACAGAGATCAGAGAATCAACAATATAACCCCCACCATCTATTCCTCCCTCAGCCTCTCCTTCATCAAGGGGACTCGTCTGACGGTCCACACTCAGTTCTGGTTCTCATTCTGGGCTGTCTTTCTCCTTCTCTGGTGTCACTGAGGTGCTATGAATAGACTCTGCCGTATGCTCAGGCTGTCAGCTGGGTATTGGCACGTGTGGCTCATGGCAATACGGCCACAGCGTAACACTCCCAACCCGCGTCACTGCACCGACGGCACACACTTGCGTCGCCATGGAAACAGGGACGAGCACTACCTCTGCCCTGACATCCATTGGTTGTTTTTTTTCCAGACAAACTCTGATCTCTTTTACTCTATCTGCCTCTGTTTGTCTTTCTCCTTCTTTTTTCCATTTTTGATTCATGCTTTCCCATTTCTTTCTGTTTCTCTCTGTCTTGTTTTTTTGCTGGATTTGTGACAGTATGGAGAAGGCAGTATGAGAGGCCGTCCTGAGGGTTTCCTGTCAATGTCTTAATTACTATCATTATGTGTACTTGTATCAAAACCAACATTTCAAGGTGCTTCCCAAAACATCAAAGTCCAGCAATTAAAATTCCAATAAAATAATAAATCAGGGGTTTAAAAGGAAAAGGTACAAAAGATAATGATAACAAATGAAAGAAACAATCGAAATGATTTTTAGATAAAAGATTAAAAACCTAGATTGGTGGTTGATTAAACACTTAGTATCCAGTGTGAGATCAGCACAGATTAAAAGCATTAAGTCACCTGACCATTAAACCAACAAGGACTGTAATGGAGTTGTATTCAAACAACCCTTTTTCAACTATAACAGCACCCACTCTTCTTGAAAGGCTTTCCAATAGATTTTGGATCATTTCTGTGGGATTTTGTGCCTATTCATTCTCTAGAGCATATACTATGAGGTCAGACGCTGATGTTGGACAAGAAGGCCTGGCTCATAGTCTCCATTCCAGTTGATCCCAAAGGTGTTTGATGGAGTTGAGGTCAGCTCTGTGCAGGCCAGTAAAGTCCTCCACACCAAACTCATCAAACCATGTCTTTAAAGTCCTTGTTTCGTTCACTGAGGAACAGTCATGTTGGAATAAAAAAGGGCTCTCCTAAAACTGTTGCCACGGAGTTGGAAGCATAGCATTGCCCAAAATGTCTTGGTATGCTGAAGCATTTAGACTAATCTTCACTTAAGATAAGGGGCCTAGCAAAAACTATGAAAAACAGCCCCATCTCACTGTCAAACAGAGAAGCATGATTAGACGCTCCACAGAATCAGTTTTCCCTGTTCCACAGTCCTGTGTCGGTGTGCTTTACTCCACTCCATCTGATGCTTAGCATTGGACTAGGTGATGTGAGGCTTACATGCAACTGCCCCAACATGGACACCTATTCCCTGAAGCTCCCGCCGGACAGTTTTTGTGTTTACAGGAATGCCAGTGGAAGTTTAGAACTCTCCAGCTATGGAGTCAGCAGAGCGATGATGACTCTACACACCCTAGCAGTTGATGACCCCGCTCTCCGATTTTTATGTGGCCTTCTGCTTTATGGCTGAGGGGCTGTTGTTCCTAAATGCTTCCACTTTTGAATAACAGTGGAATACCCAACGGCAGGAATGAAATTTCACAATCTGTCTTATTGCTAAGGTGGCATCCACCACAGTACCACTACTTGGAGATGTTTCATTGATTTCTGATTTACATCTGTAAGAAGACCATTACAGTAATCTAGTCGTGAAAGATAACAGAAAGGTTTCTGACATATGGTTTCAAAATTATTGACAGGGAGCCAATAGAGAATTTTAAGGGAGGGCCAATGATTAAAATTTCTGTTTTGTCAGGATTTAATTTCGAAAAAATAGCGGACATCCATTTTGAAATGTCTGTAAGATAGTCTGTAAGGTCTGAAAGGTTTGTATTGATATTTGGTTTAACCAGGAATATGACTGTCTTTCATCAGCTTAATAGTGAAATGAAATATTTTGTCACTGTATAATTTGGCCTTGAGGCAACAAAAACAGAATTGGCCCTAATATTGAACCCTGAAGGACACCACAATTCACTCCAGAGTGAGGGGAAACTATTTTTGTCCAAGACATAAAATAATTCCATTTGATAGATACAAGTAAAACCATTGTACACTGATTGTCATTGTTACATTCTGTATGGTGAGAATGTATTAATGTGTGTCATAATCTTTCTTCATAGGTGCATTTATGAGCAAAAAGGAGCGTCTTTACACTCTACGTGAAATCAGGAACTCTCTTCTCTGGTTTTCTCTCATGTCCTCACTTCTCCGTCCCTCTCTCCACACAGGCATGCAGTGTGGGAGTGGCCGGCCTGAACAGACAGGTGTGTGGGTCACTGCGTTTCTTGTTGAGAGCCAACAGTTTTCTCAGGAGGAAGGAGCAGATTGCACTGTTTGTACTTCTGCTCCATTTACCACTTTGTGTTTAATCACATATCATTTACAGACTTCTGGCAGGCAGGCAGGAGGACAGATGGAAAGAGGGGACAGGTACAAAGTTAACTAAACAGAATTAATAGACAGGAGTAAAAGAGTAGATGGAGCACCTTTTCCTGCATGTTCCTTTTTTATGCTACAGTCTCCATAACACTGTAACAGTGATAGAAGAGTTAATGTACTAAAATTATTAAGCTATTTACTGTTGGAATCAGATCAGTTAAGCACCAAAGTTTAATAGTGACCTTTTACAGACATGTGACTATCCTGTTATCATTCACTACAGTGGGCGGTGGACGTACTGGTGTTGACACTGGACTATCATATATTTCAGTCGTTCAGGGTGTGATTAGAAATCCTAAAAAGAAAGAAAGTATCAGAAACTGGCAATAGAATCAGCCATGTATCAGTGGCTCTGTCAAAAGAAACGTGCAAAGACCCACTGAAAGAGGTGTGACCCAGTGGGATCCAGCTGTGCTCTTAAAGCATGCAACAGTACCAATGTCTACTTAGCTGTCCACATTAAAACCCGTGTAAGTCCCAGATCTGCTTGGGGTCCTGCACCTCCTAGTGACGTTACACAACATGACCAGCTGTACACTGGCAGGATGGCATGTATGATGACTTAGCACATTGGGATTGGCTGTTCATTGGAGAGTTTATGGAAGTTGTTTGCAAAACCTCAACACAGAATGTTAATACTTTGATATGTACAACCCCAAATTCTGAAAGAGCACTTTTCCAGAAATCATTGTCTTTCAACCCAGTTTGCCATGCCATCCAAAAATGCAAGTTAAAGCTGTTTCATGTAAATAAGAAGCCATGTGTGAACATCATCTAGAGATACAGCTGTTTTCTATGGGTCCAAGCTCATTTAAAATGGACTGAGGTAAAATGGAAAACTGTTCTGTGGTCAGATTAATCAAAATGTGAAATTTCTTTTTGGAAACCAATGAAACAGTGTCCTGCAGACTAAGAGGAGAGGGACCTCCAGCTTGTTATCAGCTTGTTACCTGCATCTCTGATAGTATGAAGTTACATTAGTGCCTAGAGTGGGCAGCAACTATCAATGCTTAAAAGAATATAGAGGTTTAAGAGAAACTTAATCTCACAACATCGCTTTAAAGGAAGGCCTTGCATATTGCAGCAAGACAATGCTAAACCACATACCACATCCATCACAACAGCGTGGCTTCACAGTAGAAGAGTCCAGGTGCTGAACTGACTGACCTTTCACCAATAAAAATATTCAGTGCATCATAACTCAAAAATCCAGAGAAGAAGACGCAGGGCTCTTGAGCATCCAGAATCCTAAATCAGAAAAGAATTGGACAATCTACCTCTCCTAAAACTCCGGCAACTGGTCTCCTCACTTCCCATACATTTACAGACTGTTGTTGGTGTGGGGATTCTACACAATGGTAAACATGGCCCTGTCCATACTTTTTTGAGATGTGATGCTGCCATCAAATTCAAAATGAGCTAATAGTTTTAATGAAATGGTAAAATGTCTCAGTTTCAACATCTGTGTTGTTCTTTTTACATCATATGCTGCTCCCTCAGACCCCTCCCATTAAAAAGGGATAGTCTCCTACTGTCAGGGACATGTGAACTAACTCAAGAGGACCTCAGGGGCAGCCCTCCAGAGATTTTCTTGAAACTTTCACAAATGCATAAACCAAAAAAGCAGTTTTTGATCAGTGTGGCCATACTGATTAGATTTGGTTAGTCCCGCCTCTGACAAAGGCAAATAGCCAGTCAGATTTGGATCTATCCCTGGATGTCAATAAGGAAAGATTTATTAATAATTCAGTCAGAGCTGGTAATTTAAATCTTAAACCTAGTGCAGTTTCTTGTAGGAGTTATAGTCTGTTAAAGTTTATGAGTGTATGTGTGGGTTTATTTGGGAGCACATTTCATGTGTGTGTATTTCTGTGGTGCCCATTCATGCTCATTAATGTTGAGTGACACAGCAGCTGGAGAATGTGTCGTGAGAGGTCAGTGGATCATCTTTGTAAATTATCTTCTCTGAAGTCAAATGTTTGAGCATTTATGAGCCAAATATGTCACTTGTACTGATATACAAGCTCAAGTTTTAGATTTGATATAAGATACAGGATAACAACTTCATCATTTCACATATTTCAGAATCTTATAAAAGTCTTCCATGTTTACAAAGCAAAAAAAACAGTAGTTTGCAGTTCCAGAGTCTTTAGTTTACACCATATTGTTGCCTTTAATGAGATTTGCAGTAAAAAACATGCAATTATGCATGGAATAAATAAACCAATGTGAACATAGGCCTGTTATGAATATAGGCCATGTGCTAAATAGTCTGATTTATGAAGCAGTCACTCAATGATGAATGAGCAACATGCTGTTGACCTGCAACTCATCTGACCACGAGGATAAAAGTCACACTCTCTCTAAGAATGAATTTGACATTTAAAGATAGATACACTCTGTTTGACTCAAATGTCTCGTCCTTGTCTTTTACGTTCATAGACGAGGCCTCGCTGAACTTCTCAGAACAAACACGGCCTTTATCTGTGAACGACAATTCCACTTCTGCTCACTGCCACAGGCACACACACCCACTCACGCACTACACACATGCACAGGAGCAGAACTGAAGAGTCTCTGTACGAGCGCAGCAGGTGCTCCGAGAAACTGGCCTCTCTGTGGTGATACTGTTAGGCTGCATTTCCAGCAAGTGGTCTAGTTCAGTTTGGTTCGGTACACAGTTATCTTCATATCCACTGTCTTCACTTCCCAAGCAAATGCAGTATTAATGGACAAACACAAAATGTGTCATGTTCTACTGAGCTAAACAGCTTTTCTCCCTCTTTTATTCATAGACATTCTTTTAAAGGAAACATGGATCTGCTATTTAGCAAATAAACCTGTGGGGCACTGGTTAGATTGAAATGACAGCTCAATTCAAGAGGCAAAGTTACGAGCTGTGGTGATGTGTCACTGACTACAAGCTAGTTCTGAGTCGTCTTTTTATGTGAGTGACGGGACCTGCTCCTGTTTGAAGGCTAGAGTCCTTTAATACTATTTGTTGTTTTTGGATAGACATGAAAAGCCAAAATGGTAAGAAATAAAGATTTTTGGGAGCCATAAGACTGGCTCGTTTCAATGAGCTGAGACAAATGATTACTTCTGAAGCCTGGAATGAAAAGTATGTTTTTATTTGTTTGGTCGACAGACTAAAATTTGTATCAAAAAGTATAAAAACTGGGGTGAGGGGTTGGGGGGTTGTCTGTCCCTTCAAAAATGTCCAAACAGTATAGTTTACCATTCCTCCAGAAGGAGAAAGCAGTGACAGAAAGCAAGAAGAGGATACAAAGGAGGAATAGAAAGCAGGGACAGAGAGCAAGATGAGGATGACAGAGGAGGAGAAGGCAGGGCCAGAAAGTAAGATAACAGTGTGGAGGAGAAGAAAGCAGGGACAGAGAGTGAGATGAAGATGATGTAGGAGGAGAAGAAATTAGGGACAGAGAGTGAGATGAAGATGATGTAGGAGGAGAAGAAAGCAGGGACAGAGAGTGAGATGAAGATGATGTAGGAGGAGAAGAAGGCATGAGCAGAGAGCAAAATGATGATGATGGAGGAGAAGAAAGCAGGGACAGAACAAGACTTGGATGACAGAGGAGGCAAAGCACAGTCAGAGAGCAGCGTAAGGATATGGGGGAGAAGATAGCCGGAACAGAGAGCAAGGAGAAAATGATGGAGGAGAAGGATGCAGGAACAGAGCGCAACATGAGGAGGATGACGCAGGAGAATGCAAGGCAGAGGGCAAAATGAGGATGACAGATGCGAAGAAGCAGGGACAGAGAGCAAAATAAGGCAAACAGCGATGAAGAAAAGAGGGACAGAAAGAAAGATGAGGCTGATAACACCTAAACTAATGTGAAGGAAAAAACACAAGTGAATTTTATTTAACCAAAGTAAAAATGCTGCTCAATAAAAGGAAATTGTTAAAAATGCATTGAAATGCATAGATATTGGTAAAACTGCGCAACATTTTTGTTTAGCTGGCTGGCTAAGAGGGACCCTGTTTAATTTTCTTATTTGGGGTTCAACCTAGCTGAGCCCCTGCCACACAGTGCCAAAGTGTAACTGTATCAGATCAGACTGCTTGGTGGAAATCGTCAGGATCACACTAAAATTCAGACAGTTTGGATTAAATTCAACCTCAGATTAAGGTTCAATTATAAAATGAATGTTGTGAAAATGCTGTTATTACTGCCAAATCACCTCTTTTATTCATGGCTGCTGAACTTTGGGACTCTCTTTAGTGTAAAGACAGTTTGTATTATATGTGTTTCCAACTGATGCATCAGATAACCTGTATCTGTAAACTGTCTGTTTGGAAGTCTGCAGAGAAAGACAGCCACACACAGCTTGAATGTTTGATGGAAATTTGTATGTATTTTGATATATGAGACTCCCCCTGCAGACAGTAATTTGTCTCTTTCAAATTAACCCTATTAACTGTCTCACTCACGGAGCACACTGGAACAGGTTGCCAGTTTATTGCAGGTATTATTGTTGTGACAATTATGAGACTCACACAAAGGCAGTAAAAGAGATATTTAGGGTTGAGAAAATGAGACCTTGAGAATTTAAAGTAACAAAATTTGTATTAAAATTCAGACTCCCTTGAATAAAAATTGGTAAATTATTATTTATGGTATTGTTTTAGTTTAAAAACAGCATGTTAGTCATGCTGGTTCCATCAAACATCTATTATTACTATTGTACATATAAGTAAAAATACACTCAGAGACACACAATCATAAAATGACACACCGTTTTGAAATGAGACTGACTGTATTTGGAAGAATGTCTGAAAAATGAATCCATCATCATCTGACTGGTGCCTTCTGCACATACAGCCTCATACTCACAGGAATAACACACAGCACACACAACGTCAGCACATCAACGTCAGACAAACCAAACAGTGCCCAGTGCTAGGCAACCATGCCATCCCAGTGCAGATGGCAAGGTCTGATCATGTTTATTTTACTCTAATCTAATGCACTTAAGTCCTTGTGCATCCCCACAGCTTCTGAGTGACGTTAGGGCTGTGCAATGCGTGTGTGGAGAGTTTGGGGACACTTTATAAAAGCTGATATACAATAGGCTGTATTTAAATAGCCTGTCTGATAGCCTTTTATCCTCAACCAACTCAAAGACAATTTATAATTGTAGATTGGGCTGTAAAGGGAAACAGTAGTACTTTTTATCTGTTTAAAAGGGAAGCAGAAAATAAGTTTTATGAAGGAAGAGTTGCTGGACCCCTGTTATGGTACCATTTAAGGTCAATAAGAGCTCACAGATGTTGCAGCATGCAGACATGGACATTGACCAAACAGCACCAGGAGGAAACAGAAAGCTCCTGCAGTACTTGTAGTTTAGAGAATACCTTAATTAAACAGATGTGTTTCAGCTTGTGGCCTTCATCAGGGTCATCCTGGATGATCTAATAAAGTTGTTCTCTAAACTACAAGTGTTGCTGGAGCTTTCTGGTTTCCCCAAGACTTCATGCATCCTCCATGCACCATGGAAGTTAGTGTCAGAAATCCCTCAGAATTAGACTTAGAATCCCTTCTTCTAACTAAGCTGAACAAGCAAGTGGATTGCATTCTTTAAATGTTACATTTGGGCCTTTTTGGACTGTAACACACTTAGTGGCAGTGTTTAAGCAATCAGTCAACAAACTGTATGAAAGAAAGATGACAGCATTTGGTTTCACAAAAGCAATACAGAAATGTCTTAAACCTGACTGCACTGGTAAATATGACCAATTATATGAAGTCTGCTAGAAAAGCAACTTTGAAGAACATTTGGCTGTTTATAATTTTGAGGCACCCTGTGGACAGAGCAGAACGTCTGAATGCTTTGTGGATTTCGCCCCGTACATGCAAATGTAGCTTTATTGATTTAAAAAACTTCTCCTTTTCTGAATCAAAATGATTAAATATGACTTGATAGAAGTATTCAATCTTCCACCAAGTATCAGTCTGTATCTGGTAAGGGTGTGCCTACCTGAAAAGCTGCTATCATAGCAACCTGTCAACTAGGATAGAGACCTGGCCATGCATATCCACCCTGTAGCCATTAATTAAACTTCAAGCTCCGTGGTTGATGCAGATTATATGTCAGGGCTGGCAAACCCAGTAATAGAGCATAAGATGTCAAACTTTTAAACAAGACTGAACAGCTTTTCCAGAGTCTGACAGCATTTTAAAGTATATATCTTCTAATCTTTCTCTCTCCTTCTCACCAATGGAGTCTCAACATGTCACTCTTTGATACAAGCTTTCCAGAGATGTTTAGACTCCATCAGAGCTGTGTGTTGAGACATTTCCCCCTATCCAGAGGCCCACAGGAAGCTTGGACTGTCCTTGCATGACATGTGTGGGCGTGTAGCTTTCCATGATAGGGCTGAATATTGCACAGAAGCTCACAGGGGTGCACAGATGGATGGGTTTGGCACAGCTTAACTTTAATCTAGTTGTAGTAATAAAACAGATCCTTCCAAAATGCATTGCCATCCACCTACTTTTTGTCATTGGTTCATATTTGCAGAACAAGTTACTCCACATTCCGATCATTATAATCATCATGGTGGAATCACATTTATTTACACACCCTTTCTCTCTTTACTGAACTTGTTTGACCTACAATCATACCAGGAGTGTTTCTACACACTTAACTGCAAACTAATTGGCCTTGTGAGTCAATAATAATTATCAAACAGTAGAGTAATGTTAGAACGCAACCATCTGTTTGCATAGAACAAAACTTCAATATAGTTCACATTTAGAACATTTCATTCTTACTGTAAGCTTCAAAAGTAAAGTATTGGACAAGAACAATACCTATAAGGGAGCCAGATTAATGGTGTGTGCTTATTTTATCATGGTTTTAATTTATATGGTTTAAACTTGTTTTCCCCAAAAGGAAGTCTTTATTTACCAAAGAAAATCAAATTTTCCACAAAAAATAAACCCTATGGTACCAGCTGAGAATCAAACAATGGGCAAATACTTCACTGTGTCGAAGAAAGTTGAATATGATTATGTGATGTTCACAACTCAGTGGGCGAAAAAAAAACAGTTTCTGCACAAACTAAATCAGATGATATCTGATATAGAATAACTCAACAAGTAGAGAATCTCACAGTCTTTCAGTGCTTTAGAGTTGCACTGCTGATGTCAGTATATCTTCTTACCTACAAATGTTGTTTGTGGTTCAATTGCAATTCGATTTACTTCTGATTTGCATCTCTGCATTTGTCTGCCTTAATGCCACATTTTCCATATCTGTGCATCTGTCAGTCAGCAGAGGCACTTTTTCTGGTCTGTCAATTTGTTATCCCCCCCTCCTTCCCATTTCGGTGTGTTTAAAATGGAAGATCTATTTATACGGCATGTCTGTGGGAGCCTGTTTCCTGGTTGCTTCGTCAAAGAGCTGCTGTGTCTGTGGAAGCAGGCTGGAGGGGCTTTAGGCTTTTCATCCCCCCGGTGAGGCTCCATCCCTGCAGGGCTTAGCTGCAGACTCAGGCCCAGGCATATGCCACAAAGCTGGATGGGCAAGGGATAAATTGCTCCTCCGACAGCAAAATAATGAGCTAACACACAAATAGCCTTAAAAGATATTCATGCTGTGGTATGTACACAAACAAAGCAATAGTCCCAATGCATGCAACACCCACAAACAAAAGAGGCCATAACTGGTCCTGATGGATGAACTTGTATTGTAGCGTGACATTTGACAATCCGGGCTTGGTCGATACCCGAGTAGTTTTGTTTGTGCACTGATCAAACTTGTCTAGGTTGTCATGCACTTTAATAAATCAGACTATGACACATGCTTTGATAGCCCAGAAGCTGAATTACAGCAGGCATAAAAAGTGTTTACTCCTTTGGATGCTTTATCCTTTAATTGATTATATAAATCCATAATGGTCAATACAATTTGAATTATTTGACAAAAAATACAAAAAACACTCTTTGTTAAAGTGAAAGAAAATTTCTATAAAGTAATGTAAACTGAATAAAAATATGACATATAAAATAAGTGACTGCATAAATAGTCACCCCCTTAAAAGTGATTGACCTAATTCAACAGAGGTCCAGCTATTTGGTGCAACTAGTCTCACAGTTAGTGAAATGGGGATTACCTGAGTGCAGTGAATGTGTCTCAAGTGACAGTAATATAAAGACATCTGGTTCTGGAAGGTCCAGTCACTGGTTTATCAGTATTCCTGGCTACCATTACACCATGAAGACAAAGGAACACTCCAAGCAACTCAGGGAAAAGGTTACTGAAAAGTGTAACTGAGGGGATGGAAACAAAAAATTCCAAGGCACTGAACATCCCCCCGAGTTCAGTTAATGTAAATCCATCATCAACAACTGAAGGAACATGACACATCTGCCTCGATAAGGCCGTCCTCATAGACTGAGTGACCAGGCAAGAAGGAGACTAGTGAGAGAGGCCACGCAGACGCCGATGACTACTCTGAAAGAGTTACAAGCTTCAGCAGCTGAGATAGGAAAGACTCTGAATACAACAACTGTTGACCTGGTTCTTTACCAGTCAAAGCTTTATGGGAGGGTGGTAAACAGAAGGCCACTGTTGAAGAAAACTCAGATTAAATCTTGAATAGATTTCACCAAAAAGGCATGTGGGAGACTCCACAGTCAAATGGAAGAAGGTTTTTTGGTCTGATGAGACAAAAAAGGTGCTTTTCAGTCATCAGACAAGACGCTATGTTAGGCGGACAACAGACACTGCACGTCACCACAAACACACCATCCCCACTGTGATGCATGGTGGTGGCAGCATCATGCTGCGGGGATGGTCCTCAGCAGCCGACCCTGGAGGGCTAGTAAAGTCAGAGGGAAAAAGGAATGTGGCAAAATATAGGAAAATCTGGGTGGCCAATCTTATTCAGTCTGCAAGAAAACTACGGCTTGGGAAGAAGATTTATTTTCCAGCAGGACTGTGACCCTGAACCATACAGTGAAAGCTACACAGAAATGGTTTAAAGACAACAAGGTGAATGTTCTGGAGTGGCTGAGTCAAAGCGCAGACCTCAATCCAGTTGAAAATTTGTGGCTGCTCACTCCTGGATCCCAATGCAACATGAGAGAGCTTGAGTAAATTTGTGAGGAAGAATGGAGTAAAATTGCAGTGTCCAAATTTGCAAACCTGATTGAGACCTATCCACAGAGATTCAGGGCTGTGATTGCAGCCAAAGGTGCATCTACTAAATACTTTTTTCAATTTTGGCATCAAAGAGGGTTTTTTGTATTTTTTGGCCCAAAAAGCAAAATCATAGTGACCATATAAAGGGTACCAATTAAAGGGTAAAACATCCAAAGGGATGAATACATTTTACAGGCACTGTAAAGTCTGGTGCCTCTTTATTTCCATTATGGTCATTGTTTTTCTGAGTTACTTTATCATTTCACACATCAGACCACTTTTAATTGAGACCTGACGAATCTGTTATTGTCTTGTCATTCCCACTGACAATAAATGCTTGTTATCTTAACAGGAATGTAAGTTAAAAAAAAAAAAGGATGCTTTTATCCTGTTTTAATTTTGCACACACACCTGTGCACACATGCATGGCTGTGTTGTTGTCAAGACCACCTGAGCCAAGTCCCATTTGTGATCAAGACTAAAGTGTGCTGAGACCTGACAACAACTTAGAGGGATTTAAGCCTGAGTTGAGACCAAGGCCAGATCAGTGCAAATCACACAATGCATGACATTTAACTAGAAAATAAGGCATGCCTCGTAATCTGTAAGACTTACACTCCCACAACAAATCTCTCTGCAAACAATTAGCATTGAAATTAGAAGAGAGACAAGTTATTTGTTGCATGTTTCTACATGACATTTTGCATCCAATCACAGAAAAGGATGATTTAGGTTACACAATGAACATTTTTCCATGCAGTCATACATGGATTAGTTTGGGGGGAAAAAACAAGTTCTTATTGTCAGAAACCAAGGCAAGAATGAATTAAAACGTGTTCAGGTCTGACATGATTATCAGACCTTTCAAGGCTGATCTTTGAACCTAAAAGACTGACACAGTCCCCATAGATTAATACTTCCTGTTGGGTCTGACCAATGGTGTAGTGGTGCCTGTAGAGATGAGTACACTCTTAATTTATGCCCCACATTTTTAGCAACCCATCCAGCAAAGGATAAAAAGCCTGATTTGCACTGTTCTTGGAAATACACCTTAAAACAGGCCATCTGGATTGACACATCAACACTAAACATCTCCTGCTTGTCTTCCAGTTGTAAGGATTATTCATCATTATGAGGGAGGCTGAAAGGAAGTAGTGTTATCACTCTATTTGCATCATTGAACCAACAACGGCAATTTTGAGGCAGAGCAGGGCAAGTTCCTTTTCCATCTTAAGGAAAAAAATACGGCATACTACTGACTGATGAGCATCAAAGAGAGACTAAAAGTGAGTGAGTATACTGTATGGAGAGCCCGTGTACCCGTATACACCCTGCACTGCACCACTGGGTCGGACTTCTCTTACACTGTGTGCTCAGCTGTGTGTTACACCTAAAAGCTGACTATTGACAAGCACTGTAGCATTGCGCAGCATGAGTGGCCCTGAGGCTGTGTGCAGGACTAGGCTAGCGTCACACAGGACTATTGACTCAGTTGACAGGGAATAAGTGACTGCTGTTGTTTTTCCCCATCATAATTTTTTTCATAGATAAATGATGTCATATCCCCCCTCAGTGCTCTCATCCCTCTCTTCACCCAGCTCTTGTAGAAATCTCTGTACCTCTTATGCTCTTTCAATCCCTTGCGTTTTTCATGTATCACTTTTTGGCTAACCTTCCCTCCCTCTGAGCTGTCCCAGTTAGTTATGTAATCTGCCCGTCATTTGGGACCTAGTATTGACAGCTTAGTCTTCCACTGACCCTCTACGGCCAGTGTAGTTAGTCACCCCACCCTGGTAGGGAGCACAGAGGCATCACACAACACAGCATATTAAAAACCATTGATTCCATAATGACTGTTTGTGTGTTAATGTCACAGAGTGTATGATTACGCTTCACATTTGACCAGGCCATCAGCATTGACATGACTGTCAGCTGGTACCAACCAAATATAAGTTACATAATCTGCCATGTGTGTGGGCTCATAACAGTCTTGTCAGATGATGTTATGTGACCAGTGTTGACTGCAAACCAGAAAAGAACTCAGGGATTTTATAGATGCTTAGTCCTGAAATGACTGAAAAACAGCACACAATTCCTCGCTGACCTGATTCTTCTTATCTTACATGCAGTGATAAAGGGAATAGGATTGTAGTGAAGGCCTGCTGTGAACCAAAAGAAACTTGTGACCTGGGATAAGACACCACGGTGTCCAGGAAACAAACCTAAAATCTTCTCTGTGTACTATTAATTCAATGAAGTACTCCCTCAACTTTAAATGATTTTTAATTTGATTTAAAACTTAAATAGTATGTTAGTGTTTTTACTGTGTATCATACTTTCTTGGTTTGTTCGAATTGTTTCTTTTTTGTATTGTGTCACAGTAAATGACTTGAAATAAAGGTTAAATAAAAAGATTCTTTCCCATTAAAAAGATGTAACAAAATGTATAAGTTCCATGAACATTATCAATGTAACATAAAGTGTGTGTGTGTGTGTGGTGGTGGTGTGTGTGTGTGTGGGGCAAGCACATAAAGATCTATTTAACTGCAAAAAAAAATAAAGAGTATATCAATTTTTGAAGTTTGTCACAAGTAGAGTGGATGCAACAGGATAAAGGATGTTTAAAGTAAAAAAGAAAGTGGCTGATGAACTAAACAGAAAAATTAGAAGCCCCCCCCCCAGATAGTTGCGCTGATATTGCCTGGCATGAGTGGCCTGTGTTTTGAGGTCTGCTTCATGTGGCTTATCAAAATGTGAAGTTGCTCCAGTAATGTCTTTCATTCATCATGCCTTAGACGACTCCACCCTGCCCTCTATTGAACCTCATCATCATTACCCTGCTCAAAAACATTAATCCACGACTCCATCTAGTGGTGACATTTTTAAACACAAGAAACCCACAAACACCACAGCTTTCTCTGAACAAAGAAACGGGTATATCAGAAAGCAAAATAGAATACTTTATTTTTAGAGTTACATCCACAAACATGAAAATCTTTGTACATAAAATATTTATAGAAACTGTTACACATTATTTCTGCATTATTTCTTTAATGCTAATGTCCTTACATATATAATAACAGACATGTCTTTAAACAATGCTCATTTTTAAAAACATTCCTCCATCCTTACATCTTCCTAACTTTATCATGACTAGGTGGTTTTTGACTCCCCTCTTTTGGTCATCTTATACTTTCAGATATCCATCAAACCATTATAGTTTTTCACAATTGCAAGGATACTTTTCTCAAACTCTTCCTACCTTTTCTCAAAACATTGAACACAAATACCAGTTTTTTTTAAGCTATTTTCACAAAACTTCTTAATCTGTGTCTTAATCTGTCAAAATCACACAATCATCTCATCAAAACAGTCCTTACTGCACTCAGAATCAAACTTTGTTCTCACATTGAAGACACTGCAGTCAAAAGTCAGACACTAAAGCAAAACAGAAAACACTGAAGTCAATGGGAAAAGTTATTTTTTTTAGTCAGTGATAAGACAGAAAATAGTTGGTAATTAAAACAGATGATATAATACAGAAGAGATTTTCTGCATCGTTTCAAAACTCAACATTACTCAGGCCTTCATTAGGTTGATTAATCATAGCAAACAACACTCAAGGGCTGAGTACCAAAAATGTTGGGATACTGTTGGAATTAGAAGAGCAGACAGTGGTGTGTGAGAGTCATGTTTTCTTCTTCTGGTTTTGTTTGTTGTTTTCTCTTGAGAAATATTTACAACTCAGTCAGAGTTTACATATCTGATAGTTTTCACTCCATGAGAAAGAACTTTGTTGATCACTCTTAATTGAATTTCATCTAAAATATCTAGAGATGCACAATATTGGATTTTTGCTGATATCTAATATGCCAATATTAACAAAATTATTTTAGCTGATACAGATATCTAAATGTAGTCGGTCCCAAATCTACAGTCCTTGAAACCCAAAATTTAAAGTCTGAGGATGAATAAATCAAAAAATCCACTTTAAAGTGTAATGAATGATGATGAATGAAGAAAGGCTTCAGCTGGTGTTGGTCTTGTTGGTCCAAACTAAAATTCCACTAACATACTTACTGGTATGGCCAATATTTACAGCTGATATAGGCAAATTTAGAGCCAACATATCTGCTGTCAATATCATACTATATATCATGCATCCCTTGAAATGTCTGTTCTTGGTGTTGGTCTTCCTCTCCATCTTCAGCTTCTTCCTCGTAATCCTCTTACATAAACTCCTCCTACTCAGATAATTCACTTTTGCTCTCTGAACTGGTGTAATTTGGTCCCACATCATCAGAGACAAGTGTTTTCAGTTTTGACCGGCTGTGTTTAAAAGGTGACAACTGTGCTTTAATTGTGCCTAACTCCTGCCACCAGTGGTTACTATTCTGCATCACAAGCACATTACAATGCAAATTGTGTTTTAGAGAGTGACATTGTGTTTATAAGTTTGGAAAAAAAAATGGGTTTTGCAAATTGTGTCTAACTAGGAAAAGTGTTTCAGGTTTGGCAACAGGGCGGCTGATTGGATAAATTGTTTTAACTAACTGGCCATTTGGTTTGGGGAATGGGAAAACGTGTTTTAGCAATTGTGAAAAACTGTAATACACTTTTCCTCAATGAGATTAAAATCCTATGTCTGTGTGTAACGAATAATCTCACTCAGATCATATCCCGTCACTGCAAAGGCATAACCATCACCGTCACAGAACTTGGCCCCGCAGATCTGTGTGTCTGTCACACACTCATTGTGCAAATGTGCAACCTAAAACAAAAGAGAAAAAAGGACAATGTTATCATAATAAAGTTGTGTCATTGTGGAAAGCTTTGTATTTAATTTTAAGACCAGTGACCTCCACACTGTTGGTCTCTGGGGTCAGTGTCAGGTGCCACACCCTGACCAGAGAGTCCTCAGCTGCAGAAAGGAGCTAAAGCACAAAAGCATAATGATCATGGTTAAGATCAAAATTATAAACTGTTGGTAAAAAAAATAATGTTGTTTTTCTTATGGATAAGGTTTAAGAAACTTACTAGCCCTGAAAAAGGTGCAATGTCCAGCGAATATATCCAGCGAGCATGGGCATTGATTTCTGCATGCAGAATTCCTGTCACAGCCTCATAAATACGGATCTGGCCTGAACCATAACCTGCCACCACTGTACCTTTCCACAGCTTGACTGATGAACATGTCATACTGAGAGCGGTGAGGAGGATGGAGCATCATTTTCATTACGGAAAAAGATGAGATAATGGACATTGGATTAGATTGAGGAGGTGAAATAAAGAAGAAACAAAGGGCAGTGGAAAGCATTGAGAAACATTAAGTAGAGTACATTAATGTTATTTTGTTTTTAAATAGTATGACATAAAGAGGAAACAGGATTATAAAGGAAGATTAATATGAAAGATGATGGGTTATAATATTAGTTTGCTACCATCACTTTAGCTTAATTCAACCTGCTACACCAAAAACACTTGAATATATCTTACTCAAAACCAGCAATCTTATTAAGCAGCTGAAATTCCTCCCCAGACTTCCACACACACAGACTGCCCCCATCATCTGCACTGACCAGATCAGCTATACACTCCTGATGGGAGGGAGACAGACAGACAAAGGGATTATGCAAACGATGAAGCATTTGTTTTTCCTAGAAATATTACATAAGTAGGAATTTACTCAGGTACGTGGAAAAATTAGAGCTACCCTGTTCTGGCACAGACAGATCATGGACAGTGAACAATACACCCGTACCTGGCTGCCAGAACACTCTGAGGCCAAGTCTGTGATGGGCTCCTTATGTTCTTCTAGCACCTCAGACAGTGTGATATTACTGCCTTTACTGGGAACATCAAATACTAGGATGGATCCAGAGGAAACACCTGGAGAGAGACAGAAACGGTAGACTGAGGAGCTTGTATTTTGATATTTTCATACATTAAAACTTTGCTCTACTTACCAACACATATATAATTCTGCCACACTGCGGAAATCCCTCGAGCAAACACGGCTTGAGCTGGGACACAAAAAAAGTTATGTGAATGAACTACATTTTTGTAAGACAAACAAAACCCCTTTATTACTTGATATGCAGAGCACCTAGTGTGTGAATTCACCTGTAGGTGTTTCCGGAGTATCCAATGCATGCCAGTACACCATGATAGAGCCATCAGATTCATACATCTGTAAAAAACAACAAGTGAATAAATGAAAAATAACCTTATCTGTAAAATTAACCAATATAGAATTCTGCACTTTCATAACATACAATGATAGATCTTATAAGAATTAGCAGAATTTACAAAGCTGTCCTCTAATCTGACAGCTACTTATGGCTGCAGCAGATACATTTGAAAAACACACCTGGATGCCTTTCTGAGAGGTCACCACAAGCAGGTCACGAGAGGGCAAAACACAAAATGCAGCCTATAAATGAAGACACAGGATTTTGTTATTTTGTAATCCAGGCACATGAAAGTCCCTTTGCAACAGAATGAAACACAGCAGGCCAATACTTAAATAAAGTAGGTGTAGTTTTAAATTGCTCTTGAAGTTTTGTGAGGTGGTGGGGTTTTGTTAGTGTTGTGATCCAGAAGACTAAATTCCAAACTTCTAATTAGCCTGTGTGCCATATGAATGGTGGACTCATATAGCATAGAAGGTAAGTAGAAGTTCATTTGATTAAAATGCTATATGCCAAATATCAGTGTATCACTGTGGTCTAACCTGCATGATGAGAGATGTACTTGTGGCGACGTTGGGCTCCTTCGACTGAAGCTGACGATGAGAGTAGTTGAGGCCGTCCCAGGAGGCGCTGACCATGTTCACCACATTAGCGTGAACCACGGTGAAGTAGGTGAGGCGCCGCGGGGCGATGCGCTGCACGCTCAGGTTGTTGTAAAGCGACGAGGCGCTGTTTTTGATCTGGATGCTCTTCTCCTTGTGATACATGATGCAGTCTTCTCTGCACGGCGTAGTCTTTTAAATGGTAATGGATGATCTGCGAGTAATAGAGGAAAATAAAGAGATACGTTTACGACGTGAAGCAGAAAAAGAAATAGCACACACCGTTATCTGCGAGAGGTGAAGTAAATAGGTAATGGCAACCCTAAATCCCAAACATTAGCAGTGAGCTAAGACTGTTAGCACACGTCGCCGAAGGTTAGGGCAACGTAACTGCTATGACAAATTAACACGACAGGCTTAGCCTCCGTCTGCTGTGTCTTTATCGACCAATACAATTTAAGCAAGCGTAAATGATACAGATTTATAACTCGTGTTGACAACAGGATTACCTTCGCGTCCTTCGCAGCCATAGAGACAACGTCGTCTGTACGTATAACGTCACCCGTGCGTGCTGTGCTGCTGAGCAACCGAAGAGCACAGAGTACAATGGAGGATCTGAGGTAAGGTTTTAACATGTTGGAGCAGAAGTTTTTGGTTTGTTTAACGAACTAATAACAAAATAAATCGCCATTTAACGTATGATTACTACCATAGTACGACTAACATGCAATGATTAGGCTACATTTTACGCGTCAATTAATAGATTCATGGCATAAACAGGTGTTGTTGTCTTGCAAGTCTTACGTTCAGTATCAACTTGAAGATTTCTGTTTATGTTTTATGTGGCTTTTAAAGTTTTAAAGTTTAGTTTAAATTAAAATAAAAGTTGGCTACCTTATCGTGACCCAGCTAAAGACTCATCATCAACATCAGGAGATGTAAATGTGTATGTTTTTATCTAATCCACTAGAGTGTGCTCGTGGATACTATATGATAACACGGTTTCACTCCTACTGCCTAAGGCAGGGGTCATCAACTACATTTGTACAAGGGCCAGATTTTGTCTTGACAGGTGGTTTTGGGGCCACACTTTCAAATTCACTAAAATGAAACAATTATTTTGGTCAAAATAACATTATTGTATTAGTATTTGTATTCTGTTTCAAAATGTGCGCAATGGACAATTGAAATATTTTACCTACATATCTCTAGGACTGCAATGGTGTCCATCACTAGGTTTGATGCTAATATGCTTACATCCAAGTACTCTTGCCTGATTGGGGAAACAGTTTTTGTTTTGATTCTCAGACAGGAAAATCACTCTGTACAAGAGCCCGAAGTGAAACTTGATGCGGAAAACTGCAGATGTGATCAGGACTGGACTGATAAGTATGTGTTTATCATGCATCATATTTGCTAAAAATAGCTGACTAGTGTTTTTCTGTTTAAAAAAAAAAGATCAAACATTTAGTTTTTATTATTTTAGGGTTAATTTAATAACTGTGGGGATTTAAAGATATCCCTCATACCACAACACCTTTTTCCTCCTCAGATTTTCTGAATGAATCATCAACCTTTGGGTTGCCAGATAGGGATGCTGTTATTCCCTTTAAAATTGTTTTACTTTTTCCTTCATATATATATAATACTTAAAGTGTAACTAAACCATCAGAGCACTTTTTAGCAGAAAAAATATATACTCTATATTGAGCTTAACTAGTGTTGCTGAATAGTTCAGATCCAACACTCAAGATTTAAGCAAGAAATTTTAGATCTTAATTTTGTGTAAGAAATGTGCATAGTGACTGTCCTCTACAGGTTGAAACCAGACTACTGTCGCTGAATATTTCTATTCCCTGAGGTGTTACTATCTGGCTTCATCAACCCTTTGCCCCCATTATTTACATGAGCAAGCCCTGATGTGATTTTTGAAGACACTGCCTATAGATTTTGGGAGAACATCAGTTTGCACTGCACCATAATCTTAAAAGCCATCTGATAATCTGGCTTTTGCTAACTTTGGTCTGAAAGGAGGATCAGCCAAAAATCAGCATGATTACTGTGTAGTGTGTGGCCCACTTTAGGTACCCTTTAAATATATATCTACTATTTGCTTTTCATATTCCTTACCAGGATCTGAGCCAACATGCCCCGCTCAGCAGTCAAATCCCAAGCTGACAAGCGTCAACGTAGGCCATCTGTCCAAATGACCACACCTTCAGTAGAGAACATGGAAGATGAAGCAGTTATATCAGGATGCTTAACTAAGGCCCAATGGATAAGCCAGTTGATCCAGGAGGATGCAGATGAGACAGTAGGGGAAATCATGGAGGACCTGTTAAGCCGAGTCATGGAAGGATGTTTCAAGGTGTACATCAAAAACCAGGTAAATCTTAGAATATACTTTTATTTTGATTTCACTGGAAAGGTAGAGCTTATTGATGTTTGGGGGGACAACATGTAAGGTCTTTCATTCTTTTTTCATCCATTTTAGCCACACGTGTTAGTTGTACGGTATATTCATTATAATAGATCTTCTTTTCCTCTCTTTACCCATAAGATGGCACCTTTCTCCACATCCTGGGCCAAAAGCTACCACAAACAGACTGTAGAGCAGAAAATCATGTGCCTGGATGAAAGAGACATACCAGAGGAAGTAGCTGAAACAGAAGATTCAGAGCCTCTGCCTACAATTTTCGACAGCTGGGCTCAAGGATGTGTGCTTGTAATTCAAGGTCCTACACAACAACTTCACCCCACTCAGCAGCAGGTGATGTTGAAATATCACTGAAAATCTTCTCTTAGAATCTGGAAAAAAATCATTATTTGAACCCATCTTTATATCATATCTCAAAATCTGTTTCTTCAGGTGGCTGATATTAAGCACATCCCACCACAGGTGGACCCAAGTCCAAACCAACAATGCAGCGCAAAAGCTCAAAAAAGAAGTTCCCCAAAGCAATCTCAGGATCAAAAGAGTCCAAGGAGACCCCTCACAGATGAGTGTTGTAAAGTGTTTACTCCTCACCCACCACCAAAACTTATTAGGAAAAAAATACAGCCTGTAAATCTACCTCCTAAGCCAGTTCAAAGTAAATTGCTGCCACCTCTGTCCTGTTCAGCAGAGAGAAGGGATGGAGAGGTAGGCAGTAAAAATACACGACATTCGATTTCTAGTCACATGACTGGGTCATTTTATCAACAAAAGATCAGCAAACCCATACCAAAGCTTGATCCCTCCTGCCTGCCTCAACACTGCATCTTTCCTCAGTATGAGATTGTGGATGAAGACTGCACTAAACCAGTCTCTAAGAAACCAAGTGGACTATCCAAGCTTGAACCAAGGAAAACTTCCCTGAAGAACTTGACTAAATCTACAAATAAACAAGAAGGTATGGTTTCCTCTGGGCCTTTAAGATTGGACACAATGGGTTTGGCCAAAGGTGTTTCTCTCCTGGATTCTCAGACAGTTGACATGAACTCTCTCAAGTTAAATCTTCCTGCCTTGTCTACCAATCTGAAGCCAATACGAAGGGATGTAGTGGTGCCGATGTTTTCTGTTGATCAGGTTACCACAGGTCTATCACCTCAGGTCACCCACTGTTTCAGTTCAACAACTGTGACCACTGACGATAAAATGTAATAATATGTATCAGTAGCTGTATCAAGAGCTGAGTGAGCTAAAAGTTTATGAAATAAAAAGATCTTTTTTTATACAAGTACACCCTAACCTTAGCTGTGAAAATATTTTGACTCCATGTACTCTATCAAAATGTACACAATTGATACCGTGCAATCTTAAATGAAGATACACGGTAGTTTTGTGTATAACTGACTGTGAAAACAATGAAAGCACTTTTTATTGCATTACTCCATAATTTTCGTATCTTTAAAAAAGCTATTGTGTTATTCTTGTGCCTCCCAGGGTTTCCTATTTTTGCATCTAAATCTAGTTTCACACCAAACCTAAGTACAAAGCAATCCATATAATCTAAGAAAGTCATTGCACTTAAACTTTTAGCTAAACCTGAAAGCAATCAGTTAATGTAATTCATAAACATGTGATAGAAATGTGGCCATACGAGCTCACATATACAGCTGTACATTTTAGTTATTAAAGTGAGAAATATTTGTATCCATGTTACTCACAAAATTGCCAGTAAAGGCTGTAAATAAGTTCACTAATAGTCCTACACAGTCCAATCTTAAAATGTTTTTTTTAATTGCACTGATTTAACAGGGTTATCATTGAACTGAGTTTCTATTTTAAAAATGTAGTTTGTGGCTCTGGTAATTTCTATGTTAGACAATAACAGGTTTTCTTTTTTTTTCAGTAGCCCATTGCAGTGGTTCTCAAATGGTGTGGCAAAGCACACTGGTGTAGCTTCAGGCAAGTCTAGGTGTGCCTCTGGGAATCTTTAAAACCATATGTTAATAGCACAACTATACGACAACAGAAAGTACTCTAGCATGCCTTACAGCAGCTCTCTTGCATGAATATGAATATGGTGTGCCTTGAGACTACGACTTGATCTTGGGTGTGCGTGGGCAAAAACATTTTGAAAACCACTGACCTATTGATATCGACCAACATAGCCTTAATGGGAGAAACTCTGGTGGTGGAAGCAGTACATGACTATTGCACTCAAGTAAAGTTCAGTTACTTTCATTTTATTTTTAAGATTTATTCTTGAGATTTTTTGCTCTTTACAATTAAGTATGGAGGTTTTTTAACTCAACATATGATGCTTTTTACAATGTAGTGAAGTACAATACTTCCCCAAAAACATACTTAAGTAAAAAAAAAATCACTGATTTTATAAGGTTCTCAAAAGGTAGAAGTACTCTTAAAAGCTACCTAGTTTAAGTAAATGTATTTAGTTACTTTCCACCCCTGGGAAATACCTCTTAAAAATAACAATAACATACAAGTGAACGGCCGAAATCCTCCTAATCTATGTCAAGGTTATACTAATTCCCTTTCAAATATGTTCTACAACAACATTAATATTACCTTTTCTTTTCTGCAATGCAGGTTTATTGCAAGGCTAAACATTGCTGTTGGGCAGATGTAAACACACTTGGCACGATCTGTAATGACTTAAAATAAATAGATAATGACTACATAAAAACGATCACATTACGTGTCCTTTATGTATGTCCTTAATATTCAACCTAAAGCGATTTTAATATTGGAAATCCAGCTTGTACTTCGCACCTATGGTGTTCTTTACAAAAATTTAAACTACAGTACCCACCAGTAGCTTCAGAGTCTGACGCTGCAACCTAACTTGCATAGCCAACGTGACGCATTGAGACCAGCGAGCCAATCAGCAGTAGCTTTCACCGCCTCTGCACCAATCAGAGAAATATTTTGCTAAACAGCATGTTTAGTTGACCCTTTGCACATGTGAGAGCGTAATGGAGGGGAAGCAGTGTTGATCAAAAATACAAATAAAAAGTCGGGACTGCCATCACTTTGAAACTGGAGAAGACATGAAGAAGAAGCAGACAGTTGTAGAGGATCTCGAAGAGGTGAGATTTGTGACATATGTTGTCTTATGGCGGCTAAAAGGTTAGCTAAAACGCTGTGCAGACTACAGCCAAAAGTACACGTTTGTTGCTTTTTAGGCAATTTAACATAAACGTCTCTAGAAAAAGGCGCAATTAGACAAGTTTTCTTCACTATTGTCACCATTATTTCTTTGGTGTCTGTAGTAAATTTAATGTTTGTTATCATATACAGATGAATCCCTCAGACTCCTCAAATGAAGGGGAGGAAAATGAGGCTCCCAGTAAAGCCAAAAGGAGCAAACCAGCAGAGGAGGATGTGGTCTATCATCCGGTGAAGCTCTCTCGTAGTGATCTATACAGACCTCCCACAGCAGAGGAGCTCAACCAGCTGAAAGAAACAGAAAGCCTGTTTCACTGCAGTCTGATCAAAATGCAGGTAGGACATCTGACGTGACCATGAAAGAGCAGATAAAAGAAATCACATTCTGTGTAAATATCTGTAATCTGTCAACAATAACAGATGGAGGAGCTGCTGAAAGAGGTCTCCCTGTGTGAGCGTAGGAAACAACAAATAGACTCCTTCATTCAGGCAGTCACCAAGCTGCTTCAGACTGTACCTGAGTCACCTGAGGTTGAAGTATGTGGAACATAATTTGTAACCACCTATAGAGGCTTTATTCCATTTATTCAGATCTCCACAAGTGCACACACTGTCATCCTTAACTTGGTCTGATTTTGTATTCAGGTAAGTGACCTGTCATGGCTGTCTGGAGCAGTTAAGGTCCCATTCCTCTTGGTGCCCAAAACAACAAAGGGCAAATTCCACATGGCACCTCCTGCTTCGATTGACCTGATTGGCAGCTACCCTTTGGGCACTTGCACCAAACCACGCATCATAGTTGACCTGGCGGTCACAATCCCACCTGTAAGTCACCCGTTCCTCCTTTTGTATCTGATCACTTAGAGTCTCCAGGAAATGTGCTAAATATCTGCAATGTAATATTGACATCTGTGTATTCTCTCCACTCATCTCTTTGTTTTTAGGACATTCTCCACCCAAAGGATGCCCTGAACCAGAGGTATCCAAGGAAAAGGGCTCTCTACCTGGCAGGTCTGGCCCAGCACTTGATGTCCTTCTCTGACATTGGGACCATGCGTTATTCCTGTCTTCATGGGAACCGTCTCCGCCCTGTTTTGCTGCTGACTCCTCCAGGTATGACACTTTGTTTTCATCATATTTTACCCAAAACTCACAGCTTTTAAAAAAGCACTGAATTTAGTATTCATTGTTTTTTCATCAGTTTAACTGTATGATTTGAGTTTTATGAATAACTGTGCCATCGAATCAACTCATTCAGGTAAAGAAACAAACAGCTTCACTGTTCGTGTTCATGCCTGTCCTCCTCCTGGATTCTTCAAGCCAAGTCGTTTTCATCCTCAGAGGAATAATATTCGCACAGAGTGGTACACCGGATTGCAGACCTCCCTTGCTGGTAGTAGTGATTGTTACGACTTTTTAGCAGCACTTTTAATTCAAGTTTCATTATCAGGAGGATCAGTGTCTTTCTTGTTTTTGTTACAGAGAGCAGTGAACCTCCCACTCCACATTACAACAGCTCTGTTCTGGGGGATTTACTGCCCAGGGCTCACCACCAGTTTCTTTCGGCTGTCAGCTCCCAATGCTCAGCTTTTGGTGATGGGGTGGCTTTACTAAAAGTCTGGCTTCGTCAAAGAGAGCTTGACCTGGTAAGGAGGACTAAGATTGCTCTTTTACCTGTTGCGAAAAGCTTCCTTTTTGTTTTTTTTTTTCTTTTACCTTGTTCCATTCGTCTTTATTCATGTATCTCTCAATGTCTTTTAGGGCACTGGTGGTTTCAGTGGCTTCCTGGCTTCAATGCTGTTGAGTTATCTGCTGACCACTCACAGAATCAGTAACACCATGACAGCCTATCAGCTGCTTCGGAACAGTCTGAACTTCTTGGGTGAGAACTTTTTTTCTTAGTTGTATAGTAGCTCTAAAACATCTATACTGCAGTGTTAAATACCATATTTTTTGTGATGGAAAAATGAGGCCAAGATATATGATCACAGAACGTTTTCTACCTTTATGGTGACCAGTAAGATGCACAATTCAATTTGATAAAAGAAATTCATATTTTAGGTGAAAATAACAAAAAGAAGAAATACATGATTGCATAAATATGCACATCCATACTCCACATCACTAAGGCACCTTTTTATTTTATTACAGCATTCATGCTTTTTGGTTAGGAGTCTATCAGCATGGCCTCTCTCAGCAAAAAGCAAAATCTTCCTTCTCTTTCATGCAAAAATAGGTGAAACTGTGGGATAATGAGGGTATTTCCTGTGCACATTCCTCTTCAGGCAATACGATTTCCATACGATTCAGGGCTGTGCTTTGGCTGGGCAGGTCCAAAACTTCTATCTCACTCTGGTGAAGCCTTGTGTGCCATTGATTTTGATGTATACTTTGAGTCATTGTCGCACTGAAATTCCTCTCAACTTTCTAGCAAATACCTGAAGGTTTAATGCTAAAACTGATTAATATTTGGAAATGTTACTTTGTCCCTCCACCTTCACTAAAAACAGAGTTCCAGCTGAAGAGAAATGTCCCCAAAGCAAGATGCTGCCCTTAACATACATCACTGTTTTTGTTTTTCAATTGAACTGGATATGTTACAGGTAACAAGAAGGGTGGAAAAACCTACATATCTGTGCCTCATCTTTACACCACAAAAAATAAAACATTTTAACAGGGTTTTTTAGACCTTGTTAATCCACTGTGCATACTTTTTGAAGACTAAAACACCTTTTTTTCTTAATTTAGCATCAACAGATCTGACAGTGAATGGAATCAGCCTAGCAAAAGATCCTGACTCCACAGCTGTGAGTGGTCTGGACCGCATTATAAATGATGAACCTGTGAGCATACTGTCTTAGTTAATATTTATAGTTCAAGCTGTCTTTTTCTTTTCCTTGCAGCCATCTCTGTCAGAGTTCCACAGTGCTTTCCAGGTGGTGTTTGTTGACCCTTCCGGTCATCTCAACATGTGTGCCGACATGACTGCTTGTACCTACAAACAGGTAAGTATTCAAAAATGAGATGAGTGTTAAAGCAAAATTATTTTAACACAGACATCAAAAATGGGTCTTACTAGCTTAATTCATATTACTCCTCAGCTGCAGCATGAAGCTTCTGTGTCGATGCAGTTCTGGGACGACCCAACAGTGGACGGGTTCCACAGCCTCCTCATGACCCCGAAACCCATGATAGAGACAAGCGACCATGTCTTCCAGTGAGACTTCAATTATTTTTTTTTTCTTTTGAAATTCTAATTGAGTTCCCATCCTAATCCAGTCAATCCTGATGGTTTCTTCTCTTCCCCCTCTCAGGTTATGTGAGCTGGTGAAGCTTCAGTCCAGCTGTAAGAAGCTGAATCTTCTCAGTGAGCTGATGGACCACAGTGGAAACTATGTCCACACTGCGCTCCCTTTTATTCTGTTACTTCTTCAGCAAGGCCTAGGCCAAAGGATCAAGCTTCTTACGCACTCTCTGTCCCCAGATCCTGAGGTGAGAATGAGTGGCATTCGTAAATAACAGTTATCCATGCCAGGATTTTTAAACTGGCGGAGTCCACACTGAAGTTTCAAACTTATCTGGAAAGTAACATGGAGTAAATCTAATTAAACACTGTTGTACATTGTTGTTTAAATCTTTACGTCACTGAATTTGTTGAACATTTTTTCCTCACAGTGGTCTGTTGAGAATGAAGCTCCAAAACATAAAGCCCAGCCTCCCCTCTCCTTTGGTTTGCTTCTAAGACCGGATTTGGCAGCTTCTGTTCTGGAGAGAGGGCCTCCTGCAGACAGTCCTAAGGTAACCTCTGTTTTCTGTTCATATTTTCTATTAAATTAAACCTACATGGTCATTTATTTTTATCAGTTCAATATAAAACATGCTACAGAGAGGGGGCACTGTTTGTAAAAGTCTCTCCTCTAATATTGAACCATTTTACATTGCTGTTTGTTTGTACTCTTTATAAATTAACTTTTTAAATAATACACCAAATACAATGTTATGGTCAGATCTTTTTTTATTTCTAGGATGATTACAATTTGGGCTTTCACAAAGTTGGTCTTTTGCAACAGGCAAACTGTTTCTTACATCATTTTTTTTTAGAATTTTGAATATTTTAGACTTTCTTGTCACATGTGCACGGTTATGCTTGTAATGATTTAATTAAATAATGAATTTTCTCTCCCAGGCTGCTGAGTTCCGTCAGCTATGGGGCTCTCGCTCTGAGCTCCGTCGCTTTCAGGACGGTGCCATCACTGAGGCCGTGCTGTGGGAGGGAGAGAGCACATGCCAGAAGCGACTGGTTCCCAGACAGATTATCACACATCTGCTGCAGCTGTATGTATTTAATGTTGGCATAGCACACTCAGCATCACAGTATATATCACAGCAAAACTGGTAAACTTAAAGAGGGTAGTTTTCCCAGTGAGAGCACACTTACTTGGATAGTACACTAGTATAATGTAGCACTCTTTCTTGGAAACAAAACAGCAGTGATTTCCCAATTCAGAGTTTACATAATAGTTTGCATAACACCTGTGTTAAGGTAAGGCAGGTGTATCTAAAGGAGTAGACATGACTCTCCACTAGACATAATGGCATGCCAGATGTTCAATCTTAAATGCCAAGCATTTGAAGCCTACATGTTTTACATCAGATGTTGCTGATATAATTTTTACTACTGGCCGACTGTTCTAAACCAAGAGTCTCAGCCATCAAGTCACGTGGGGAAATGGGAAAAATAAGTCAGTGTTTCAATGTTGTGGACTACATTTGAGAGTGATAATCTTCAGCTGTGGGAAATAATGAAGAGACCACTTGGAAAAATCTCTGACCCAGAAAAAATGTAAACAAGTTTTTACTTGTATTTAAACAACAGAATACAAATGTTTTAACCCAGGACTCCAGAAGTCAATATTTGGAGAATAATCTGCAGTTTTCACACATGCCAGAAGCACCAATCTACTACATGGAGATGCATGTCGAGTATTTTCAACAAAGCCACTTCCAGCAGGTGCCAAGCTGAAAAGAGCAGATTGTCTAAGAAAAGGAGTCTGACTAAGAACACATGGAGCATGCAGTGCATTTCAAATGATAAGCAAATAATCATCATGAATTAACGGGCGCAGTAGGAGAGAGTGCACCGTCAAACAGATCAAAACGATGGCCTGGATGGAAACTGCTTTTGGGTACATGCTCACCACCAGCCTTTTACACTGCAGTTGGCTAAAAAAAAAAGCAGTTCAGCTTTGTTTATTGGCTTATCAGAATATGACCAAATCAGTCCTCCAATGTAAAAAGAGTGTTAATTTAGTAGAAACCAGAATAGAATGGCTTCCAGGCATATAGAGGTGCTGGTTTAAGGAAAATCTGGAGTGGTCCTGATTTTGGACATCAATTTAGAGAAATAATTTATCAGACACTTCCTATAGAGGGGTACCATGTTACTGGGCCAATTTTGCACCCAATTCCCCACTTTCCAACCAAAGTTAGCAAAGGCATGATAACCTGACGGCTGAAGATTATATTAACAGATTTTCCTGTGGTGTGAGGTGTGATAAGAAGGATTTTTAACCTCCCTGTTTTGCTCACAAGACAACCAGGGCTGCCGCAATTTAAAATGGTACATTTTAAACATATTCAATTTTTAAAATCAGAAATCCTGTTTTAAGGGGGAAAATGCCGAGGGAAGCAGAGAACTTTGTGGACTGTCATGTGATGCAGAGCTCATTGAGATTTTTAATTTCAATTAAGTTTCCCTGGTTAAATAAAGGTTAAAAGAAATACATTTTTAAAATAAGCTGACTGAAGAAGGAATTGTGACAAACAGACATGGCAATGATCGTTAACACAAAGCTTGATGGAATGAAATAACACTGATGGATCTCAGAAATGGAGAAACAACCTGATTTGCAGGTTTGTTTCTCCATGTCCTTTAAATTTGTGGTTCTGGTGGGTCTGGAGCCAAAAGTTAATGAATTACTGAAGACCTATGGACATGCATTCCTACATTTATTTTACCATGATAATGGGTATATTTAAATGTTTTCTTAACATTTCAACTCATTTAACTCCTTTTCTTGCAACAAGTCTGCTTTTCCCATGATAGTGGCAGTGATGGAAATGAACATTTTTGCCTTCCAGCCACCACGGCTGGTGAATTTAAAAAATCTAGGCTGCTTAGAGTTTCCATAGCAGTCAGGCCCTCAGCGCAGATTTGACTGCAACTAAACCTTAACTGAAGGCCAGAAAAATGTATTTTTGTATGAGCTCATATTTTGTTCTTCTGTTTGCTTCTGCACACGTTAAAGCACGTAGAAACCCTGGTTTTAAGAAGTGCTTTTTTTTTTTTCTTTACAGGGCTTACCAAAAGTTAAGACAACTTTAAGTTTCTTGCAGTAATTTGACTATTGGTTGGCTCTTTGGTCAGTGAGTATGTAGGTTAAATTAGCTCTGCTCATAAGTTCAGTAGGAATAAGCTGAAAGCTACGATCGTGTTTTTGCTGTTTACTGACACAAAATCCCTCTATTGTAGCTCACATTACAAAAACAAATCTAGAGAAGCACAATATGGAAATTTTTGCCAAGATTTAATGTGCCAATTTTTGCAATGCATTTTGGCTGATACCAATATCAGCACTGATATGCAATTGTAGTCCTGACCTTGAACTTGATTCCTTAAATTACACTTTAAAATTTAAACTACACACATTCATTCACATATATGGCCAATATGCCAATATCGATATGCAGATATTGTGCATCTAATTAAAACTGTTTAAACGAACCCTGAATGTTAAGACATGTTGACTTTATTAAATAAGCATAAGTGGTTTCTTTTGCCTCGCCTAACTTAAAAAATAGTATTTTTTAGGCCGTTGTTTGTATGCTGAAAGACATTGCATCTTTTTGTTTTCTTAATTAGTTTTCACTTTCCACAAATAAAATATCTTAATTATAATAGAAGTTTGGAAAAATGTTGTATACATTGAAACAAAAAATAGTTATTCAAACTCAAACCTATAAATAGTAGAATCAGGGAAAACCCATTAATAAGTGGTTGTATATAACATTAAAGGCAACAAATAGTTGCCTAACAGTCCTACAATAACTCCTTAATTATACAGGGTAATTTAGATTAAATGTTTCTGTTTACAAAGATCATCATGTCAACATGCTCTGGACTAAGTCTTGTACGTATTGTTGAATAAGTTTGTCCAGCCTCAGACAACAAAGATGGCAGTGACACCCCAGGTATGCACAGGTAATGTCTTGCCAGAGTGGCCAGTTTTGGGAATCTTGGTCCATTTACCCTCCACCAGTCCAGAGGATTTATGTCCAGTGAGGGAGCAATGTCTCTCAGGTAGTAATCTACCTGGGCCTCAGAGTCCGTAGCATAGGAAGAGCTGTAGTTGTCTCCCAGGAGCAACATCATGGTGTTTTTGGTGTCACTTCTTGTTTGTGAGGGCAAAGGTACCTGGCTAATACCAGGTGTTACCGGGGTCTCTTGCTGCTCGTCTTTTGTGATCACATCTTGTTTTGATACCAGTTCATGCAGTTTAACCTTTGCAGCCAGTCTTCCTGTCGGTGTAAGGAAGCTGAGATGTTTGTGGCGGGGGTCCAGCATGGAGGCGATCAGGGCTGGTTTCGAGGCGAGGTCGTTGGAGTCAACCTGTAAACAGTAGAGTAAATTAATATTATCAATTATGTAAAAGGAATGCAGATTACCATGATAAACATCATTCCTGTTTTGAAAGCATTTATATCAAGTTATTAAGAAGTATATTGTAAGAACAAATAGCATACCTCCATGTGATTTCTAAGTGACTTCTGAACCTTCATTTTGAACTCAGAGACTTGTTCAACATCATGCTCTTTGGGCACAAGGTGGATCTGAATGAGACTGAATGTGATCGGATAGATGTTTGAAATGGATACTTCTGTTTCTGCAGATATCACTGTAGTTGCCCATTTCAGTGTTGCCAGCACAGGTGTGAAACTCTCAATTATTTGCCAACAATCATCCCCAATCTCAAGAATCTGGGCTTCCTGTCTGTTGGTAAATGTGCGATCAGAAAGCACAGCTTTGATTGCCCACCGCTGCTCCAGTAACCGCTCAAACATGTCGCAAATTGTGTCCCATCTAGCTTTCTGTGATTGGATGAGCTTGTGCTGAGGCAGGCACATCTGAACCTGCTTTTGCACCAATGCCTCACTTGCCAGCAGGTTATGATTAAAGTGCTTGACTAGTTTTCCTGCAGCAGCAATGATGCGGACTATATCCTCGCTAAGCCCATCGTTGACTGCAAGCTGCAATGTAGTGGCAAAGCAAGTGGCGTAGTCCCATGTAACAGGGGGGCATGCAGGGGCTGAAAATATGTCCTCTGTGTTGTTGTGAACACACGCTGTCACTTTTCCAGCAAGACCCCAGTTATGCACAGTGTTAAGAAGGCTTTCCGTGATGCTGTCTGCAGAATTGTGGCTGTCTGATGATAGTTTGTGTGTCTGCAGCACAGCAGATCTCCCCTGCCAGTCTTCTGTTATGAATGAGCAGGAAACTGTAGTGTACCTCTGGAACTGAAGAGCTGTCCAGATGTCAACAGTGAGAGCAACTTTCTCCACCTTCCCCAGCTGCCCTATAAGCTCCTCTACCTTCTCCTGGAAATGGCCCTCAATAAGACGGGTAATATCCCCGGGAGATGGCATCTTATAGTTGGGCACAGTGTATGCAAGAAGGTCCCTAAAACCATCCCCATTGACCACACTGATGGGAAGCAGGTCCTTCTCTATCATTCTGCAGATCAGCTCAGTCACCTCTGCATGTGTTGCTACTGACACACCATCGTTAGGCACAGAGTCCGGGTGCTTGTTTTTAATGTGGTACATCATACTGGTAGTGCTGCTCTTGTATTTCAGCTTCGTGTCGCACAAAGTGCAGTGGACCTCGTCGTCCACTTTAATAAAAATGTCCCAAACAGAGCTCCGCTTCAGGCGCTTTCTCTCCCCATAGTCACGCTCGTGCTGGGCGCTTGTCATGTTAACGTTGGGTGACATGACAGACACCTGCATGATGTCTGAATTAGCCGTACTCTCCTCGTCGATACAATGGCCCCCGCAGATCACCGGTTTCTCGTCTTCGTCGGGGGGTGTTGGGGATGGATGGTACCTGCTCATGTGGTTTATCATGGAGCTGGTGGCTCCGCCGCAGTACTTCAGCGTAACCTCACATTTCGTGCAGCGAACAAAGCTCCCCACTTGTTCAAAGCAGTCCCACACAGAGCTCCGTCTCCTCCCGGAGCGCTTCATGTCTGTTGGATCCAAATGTTTTACTTTAGCCAGCTAGCTAGCGACATGTCCCCAGATGGGATTAGGGGGTCGTTGAACTAGTGACCCGTTTCATTTGACCGTCATGTAGGAATGTGCTGCTAATATGGTTGTTGATATGGCTTTGTTAAAGCCTCTTTTCTAAAAGGAATAACACATTTACTGTCCACTAGACATGCGGACATCCCAGAGTCCTGTGTGCGATATGTGGGGGCGATGGTGGATGACGTCATCAAAACGGGAAGTGAGGTAAATGCAAAATCTGTGCGATTTATTTTATTTTGATAAATATCAATTCAAAGCAAAGTCAGTGAGAATAATTTAGAATAATAACATTAGTATTATGTGTGAATCTTTTAGATGTAAATATGTGTATTGTTTACCTTGTTTACTGGCTCTTTTTTATTTAGCCTGCGGTGTCCTGTGTTCCTGTTTGAGCTACCCCTGAGTAAAAAACTCATTAATTATGCGACAAAACATTATACACTTCATATGCAGTGCATTCAGAAAGAACTCAAATCCACTTCACTTTTTTTTAAAATGTGTTGCTGCCTGATGCAACAGTTATTTTTTTTAATTCTCTTTAATCTACACTCTGTACCCCATAATGGCAAAGTGAAAACAGAATTTTGGAAAATTTGCAAATTTGAGAGAAAAAAAACCCTGAAGTATCACACTGGTTTAAGTATTAATACCTTTTGCAACAACATGTACCTTCAAAAGAAATCATACCTGCAAATGTTTAAGTTTTATAAAACAGTAGGTTGGGGGGGGGGGTCCAAGATATGGGTTTTGTTGAAACACTTGTTCCAGGTTTAAAGTTAGCTTTGAGTGAACACATGCATTGCTTTAGTTAGGACGCAAATTTCTTTTAGAAGAGGGTCTGGGGGTCCTCCCCCAGAAACTTTTGAGGTGTAACACTTTCTTTTATGTGTTCAGGGTTATTTTATGCACTACTTTGTCATGAAATTGTTTTTCTTTTTGTGGAGGAGAAGAAAATCAATTATGTCTGTTTAATTTAAATACTTTATTGTCATTTTTTGTCCTCCAATGAATTTTAATACTAGTGTCATCATTCCCAGGCTAATAATGCCTCTGCAGAAATTCTGATTTCTACTTTTTTTTTCTTTCTTTCTTTTGATTATCCAGGTGTGAGGAAAAAGGAGATTTAAATGACTGAAGTATTAGGCTGCAAGATTTAAAAAGTGAAGGGGTCCAAATACTTTCTGAATGACTTTATTTAGTATCTATTTCCTATAACATTGATAAGGATGTTATATGTTTTAAATTACCCTTATATATGAATTATGTACATTCTTGTTGTCAGTATTCATTATCTTGTCTGTTAAAGTGTATGGTCAATACTCCTTATCAGATGTGCCATCATTAAATGAGGGGAAACATATTTTTGCTTCTCTGCCCTTGGAATATTCCACAGCTCTTATTAAACTCACCACAATTATTCTCCTGATTCTCAACTAATCTTCTGATGAATGTAACTACTTAAACCTTTCTGTGCTCATCTCTGTTGGTTAGATTTATTTGTCTGCTTGTTTCTTTATGCCTTTATCCTTTTTTAAATCTTCCATGGACATCAAAGAAATTTACACCATGCCTTTAATGATTCTTTAAGATTTAAGTAAAGATTGACTTGATATGTGTGACGTTTTTCTCTTTAGGTTCCTACTACTGGAGAGGAGGAGAGTTTACTGGTGGTTCAGTCTTATGATGACTTGAGTAGAAAACTATGGAGGCTGGAGGGTCTGCCTCTCTCCATCACAGCAGTGCAAGGAGCCCACCAGGCACTTAGATACACACAGGTAAAACCCCTACTTATTACCAAAAGTATGTTCTCATTAAGGTAGTGTCCGTTTATGTAGGTTTGTCAGAAAATATTTAATACCATCATAATGTGACTCCAGGACACTGAGGCAACAACGCTGTAATGAAGCCACCTCAAGGCATTCATATTGAAACCACAACCACAGTGTGTTATGTGCTTCTCACCTCGGTAACGCCTCTGTTTTTATGTCTGATGCCAAAGCAGAGTAGGGATCACTTTGCTCGCTCGCCTGCAATCACCAAGGCATGAATATTAAGGATGTACGATACTGGATTTCTGCCAATATCTGATATGCTGACATTTACAGATTAATTTTAGCTGATATCGATACCGATATTGAAATATGCTTTTCAGGCAAGAAATTTCAGTCCTTTTGGACACACTTTAAGGTTTGAGGATGACCAAGGAAACATACTTTAGTCCCTAAAATCACTTTCAAGTTTATAGAATGACAATATATAAAGAAAAATACCTCAGCTGACATAGGTCTGTTGGTTCAGCCTAAAACTCCACTAATTTATTAGTGTATATGGACAAAATTTACAGTCGATATATGCTGAAATACCCAGTCAAAATATCAGATGTAAATATCAGCAGAAATCTTGATATCTACCAATACCCATCGTGCATCCCTAATGAATATCATGCCTTTAAATGACACTGAATGAGCTAGTTGTTATTGCTAGTCTGAGTAAGGTTTGTATATTGTTGATTTGGCTGATAGCAGTTTTAACATTTAATCTGTGCCTTTGCAGGTCTTTCCTCCTGTGCCACTGAAGCTGGACTACTCCTTCTTTGACAGAGACAAGACTAGCAGATCATTAGTGCCAAAGGACGGAAAACCCTGTCCAGCGTACATCACTCCTATCACAGGTAAAGTGCATCCGTCAGCAACTAGTTTTAGCTAACTCTTATTTAATCCAGAGAAGAAAACATCTACATTTGTTAACTCTTGAGATGTCTTCCACTGATAGATGAAAATGTCACTCTTAATTTCACATGCCCTTTTTGTGGTTACATGCATGTTCTGTTTAATCTACTTTAACAAACTGGAATGAAAACTGGTAAAACTGCTAAGCAGCTAAATTCTAACGTATTTATTACAGCTGTTGACCATGCAGTTCTCACACAAATATTTTACGATCTCTTTTTTGCAGTGATCTGTCACATGGAAGGAAGCGGGAAGTGGCCACATGACCGCCTCGCCATCCGTCATATACGAGCTGCTTTTCATATCCACCTGGGCGAGTTGCTCAAGAAGCATCATAATTATACATGCAGACCTTGCCCCACACACCTGGATGTTTTGAAGGTACTTCAGAAAACATTTTTTGTCTGTTGTGCAAGAGCTGGCATAATCTCATTTGTAAACACTGTCATTCTCTTTATGAATACAGTTTTTTCTCCCTTTGTCTGTGTACCCAGGATGGTTTGGTGTTCCGCATCCAGGTGGCATACCACCGTGAGCCCCAAGTGCTGCGGGAGAGTTTGAATGCAGAAGGGCTGCTGGTTGTAAGGGACAATGAGGAGGCTCAGGCGCTGGAGATGGCCACCATACATAAGCCTCTACTTACAAGCACATTGCACGGGTAAGACTGAAATAAAAGTACAAAGTAGGCTCAGTGTGTGTGTACCCTTTGCATTTTTTTACCTCACATGTTACTCTTTGAAAATGTTGAGAACACTTGTTGTTTTTATTTTCACTGTTTCCCCATAGTCTCCGTCCTCTGTCTTATTTGCTTCATCTTATGTGTTTTATATTGGTAGGCTCCAGCAGCAGCATACATGTTTCGGAGCAGTGTGTCGTCTGGCCAAACGCTGGCTGGGGTCTCAGCTCTTCAGCGAAGACCTAACAGAGGACACAGCAGACCTTTTGGTGGCGTCGCTTTTCCTACATCCTGCCCCCTTTACGCCTCCAGGGTAACTTTCTGCTTTTTTATAATCATCTCGTGTGGATGTTTTTTTTCTTTTTACCTTTCTTTGTTCGTTCAGTAGGTCATGTGAATGAATTTCTCTGTCCTCCTCAGTTCTCCTCAGGTCGGCTTCCTTCGCTTCCTTCATCTGCTCTCTTCCTTTGACTGGAGGAACAACCCGCTGGTTGTCAACCTAAACAACCAGCTCACAGGCAAGCCCTCTCTCCCACACACACACTTCTTTTACCTCTGTGTCATACAAACAAATCGCCTCTGACCTCCTTCTATTTACACACCCGACATACTTTGACATCCTGCTCATATCCATCGCTGGGTCAACACCATGTTTGATTGTTGTTTCTTTCTCCGTCACGTGTAGCTGCCGACTACACAGAGATCAAGAACGACTTCATGTCCTCAAGGGAGTCTCTGCCCGTCATGTTTATAGCTACGCCTAAAGATAAAAAACTATCTTTGTGGACCAAGAGAGCGCCAAGTGTGCAGGTCAGTAGACACAGAAATACACGAACAGCTCACGGAACAACACATTTAATAAATTTTCTCTTTTATGAATAAAAAAATATTAAATATTACAGTTAGTGAGTTAATAGGAAACATGAGAACATCAGTTACTTAAACATTATTCTTTTAAATAGATTTTTTTTTTCGAGTTACAAATATAACAAACACAGAATCACAAACAACGATGTAGAAAAGAGTTGCACGTTCTTGGCAGGGAGCAGTCACAAAGTTTCCCAATCCTGGAGCCTTTCCTCAGAGCACACTGGTCCCCTGGATCGCACTGCAATATTAGGAGTTGATAAAATGAAGACTTATCATCATGTTTTCACAAGTGGAAAAGCGCTGAATATATAGCTGTGAATGAATCAACTTTAGATTGATGAATAAAGGGGCAAAAAGTTCAGGTGCACAGATGTGCTGGCTTACATACCAGAGGCAGAAAGCCATGCTTTTTCCTCAGAGTTGGAATTTGATTGTTTTGAAGCCTCTCCAAAACTTCATGCAAATCGTTGATCTAATAAAGCAGAAATTTTATAATTATAATTAAAATACCACAAATAGATAAAGAAGTGAACAAAACAGCGTTTTGACCTATATTTAGATATTTAGAAAGTTCCTGTTTTAAACATTGATGATTATCAGACTATCAGGTGTAACTCACCAGTTGCTTCTCATTGCTGTCCTCCCCTGTGGAATAATAAGGTAGATTTTTTGTTTTGTACTCCTCTGTTTGGACATGGCCGTAGCTGTACATGAGTCCAGTGGCACACATCAGTGCACAGAAAAGGTACACAAACCAGCTGCCCATGGTGCGTAGTTGACCCAGATAAGCTTCCTGTACTAGACCACCTCACTCCTCCAACAAGCCCAACATTAACAGTGAGCCTCTCCCAGCATCCTGCTTTATAAGCAGGAACATTGTGCTCTGTGACGTCCTCACAGAGACGTCATTGTGGACTTCATTTCGCATGTTTATTCATAAAGTTACAAATTATTTTCATTTTAACATCCACGGAGATTTTCACTTTGTCTTTTCTTGTTGCTTGGGTTGCAAATATCAATTTCCTGTGTAAATCAAATTTCTGCCTTAATGACTTCCAGAAGTGAGAAGGTGTTTCAAAAACAAACTGCTCACATGAGTGGATGTTGTGGCTCAGTGGTAGCTCAACAAGTTCTCTCAACTGACCACTAGGGAGCAGCTTGTTATGGAGTGAGTCAGATTAAAGGATGAATGCGTGCAATTTTATGTGAACAAAAAAGATGCTTTCTATACCTCAGAAATGTTAAGTAGCTCTGCACATTTTCATGATCTATAACTAAACCAGAAGGGGTTTCCAGTTCCTAAGTTTCATTTTATTCTTACATTTCCTTGAATTACTGACATTCTGAGAGGAGAGATTATTTATCATTATGTCAGAGTGTCGAATTAAATGACTTGGAAGAAAACTTATTCAAAAAAGGCCACATTCACCATTTAAATACCATAAATACTCAGAAAATTATAGGAGTGATGATATGATGTTGCATTCTCAACATAACAAGTAAACCAGGGGTCAGGAGTGTACTCCTGAACTCTGGGTTGATTTACCCTCAGATAAGAAACTCTAGGTTTCTGCCTCCAAAACAGCTGATTCAAGCTTGATCGAACAACTCTGAAAAGGTCTTCTCACAGTTTAGAGCATGCACCACAGCAATAAAAATTTAAAAAAGGAACAGTAGATAGCAAGAGGTCCTTATACTTTACCTCTCTTGAGCAAGAAATCCAGAGGAAAACATACAGTGGACATGCATGTTTTCTGGGGACAAAAGGTGCCACATGGAGAGTATGTTTGAGTATTAGAGCCACATGAAAGAAACAGATTAAAGAGTGCCCACCACCAGCCAAATAAAATGTTAAAGAATGATTTTGTGACTGTAAATGGCAAAAAATAAACCATGATTTTCTGCTTATTCCTACCAATTTTATGAAGCCACTCAGACCCTGAAGCTCTCTGACCAAAGAGCCTAGCCTCCTCTCTGACACGTGGCTTTCCTTTCATCGCATTAGTTAAAACCTCCCAATAAGAAGCTCATTGAAATGCTCTTGCAGCAATTCCTGGATATTGAGTGATTTGTGCTATAATTTCCCTCTGTGTCTTTATTTGTTGTTCTGGTTTTTTTGTTTGGTAAAGTTTCTATATGTCAACCTCAACAGAGGTCTTGTTTCAAATAACTTAGCAGTGTGGGAATATTTTTGGTGCTGGTTCATCAGGATAATCTGATCTACCATGTTTGACCATCTTATGATGTTTTTTGCGTGACTGTAGATGCTGCAGCGCATGGTGATGATGGCTGCAGAGAGTCTGAAGGTACTGGGACAGCAGCTGATGGACAGCAGCCAAATAGAAGATGTCAGGGTGGGTAGAAGCATTTCAAAGCTATCCTTCACTCGACACTTTATTCCTTCTGAAATGATCTGCTGTCTGATGATCTATGGTGCACCAATCTGTGTTTGCATAGGTGGTGATGCGTCCTCCTCTAGATGCCTATGACGTGTTGATCCACCTGAACCCAAAGCAGGTCCCCTTGCTCAGCCAAGCAGTGGACCCCCCAACTGTCACCTTCAGCAGGGGCGTCATGCCTGGCACCGTGTCGGCATCTGGAGGGGCCCTGCCTGTTATCGACTACAATCCTGTGTCCCTTTACCTGTCAGAGCTTAGAGTGAGTCCTGGAGTCTCCTTTTTTAAAAGAAGGGGTGTGAATTTATTAGCACCTTGTCAACACGTGACTTAAGAGAGGCTGTGAACAGTTCAGGTCTGGAGTTTATTGTATGGGACTTCCAGGAGCTTCCTGATTGCGAAAATTAATTACAGACCAGAGTGATACTGGGTGATATTTTGCTTTGCGTAGTCTTATAACCAGGTCTGATCCTTAATATAAGTAGATTTTATAAAGATATTGTTAATGTTTCTGTGAAACTTTCTGCTTTAGCAGCTCCTTTTTCTTCATGCACTCATGCACATGTCTGTCTGCTAATAGCATGAGAGGACTTCTGCTTCATTATGCATCTTCTTATACTTGTAAAGGGATACAGTTGTCAAAGAGGTACCCCTAAATGACTAAAAAAGTTTGATGATGCTGACCGTAGACACATAGTTTTGCTTTGAAACAAAAATCCACTTTTCCCTCTCTTACTACAAAATGTTTCATTTTGTCAGCTTGTATCCTAACCCTTATCTATTTCCAGGAGGCTTTTGGAGACATAGCCCTCTTCTTCTGTGATCCCTTTGGTGGAACAGTTATCGCGGTTGTGTGGAAGCCAAAAGCCTTCACCCCTGCACCCTTTAAGGTAAATCTTAATTTATTCATGCCCTTCATCTGAAATCATTCATGTGAGAGAGAACAGCCTGTTCACCTATTAACCGCTTGCTTTGTTCTACATATGTCTCCATATCTATCCCCCTCACGTGTCTACATCCATCACTGACCTTATGCTCTACTTTCTCCTCCATCACCCATCACAGACGTCACAGGTGTCTGCTCGGACCGTTCAGGTGACCGGGGACGACGCGAAAACCATTCCTAACGTCGAGGCAATTTTGGAGGACTTCCAGGTCATTGGAAAGGGTCTAGTCAAGTCAGTTGAAGCTAGGACTGAGAAATGGTCGTTTTAGAGGAGTGCAAATGGGCACGCCCACAGAACACATTACCAGGTATTTTACACAGCAGAAGATACCTTTTGTTTGTTTTTTTGCTCATCAAGTCAGGAAATATGAAACGGATGAATTTTGGACATTTTCTTAACAACTTACTTGTTTATAATGTTGCAGTTGAACAAAAGACATGTTTGTCTAGTGTAACCTGTATGCTGCATAATAAATGCATGTCTTCTCTTTGATTCTCCATTTCATTCTTTTGATGACTGTTTTTTGTTTTTTGTTTTTTTTATGAATCTGTGATAATATAAGCTTTTCACCCCAGAAGATGGAGTGTGTTATCCAGGGTTATTAAAGTCTGTTAAATGAAAAATATGTACTTAAAATAGCTGACATAATAAAAGCAAAACCAGTGATATACAACCGTAATTAAAGCTCCAGTGAAGAACTTCCAGTTTGTGTTGATTTGGTGCCCCCTATGGTAAGAGTTGATCCTTTTCAGATTTTATCCTGTACATGTGTAAACAGTGTTTCTTGACAGAAAACATTTTAATTTATTTCAGCTGGAAGTTCCCATTAACAGATGGATACACTGGCCAAAATAGGACATAAAAGATTAAAAATCTTTAGCCATGGTGTAGAAAGACCCTTAACTGTGTCAAGAAAATATCCCAAATTAATACACCACCATCCACCTTACTGAATTGCTGATGTCAGCGTGAATTAATATTTATAGGTGCATCTCAAAAACTAGAATATCATGAAAAAGTTATTACCTCTGCCAAGGAGGTTATGTGATCGGGTGGGTTTGTTAGTTTCTCAGCAACATAACTCAAAAAGTTATGGACGGATTTTGATGAAATTTTCAGGAAATGTCAGAAATGGCATAAGGAATAACTGATTAGATTTTGGGTAATCCGGATCACCATCTGGATCCAGGAATTTTTTAAAGGATTCTGTACTATTGGGAGATAGGGCTAATGGTGGAGGTCTGCGTTCTGTGCTTTTCTAGTTTTTTTCTGATTTAATTCAACAAGTGAAAATCCCATTTTCAAGACTTTTTTTGGTTTTAAGCTTGATTACTGTTTAAAGCTCACAAAAATCAAAATCCAGTATCTCAAAATATTAGAATATCACAAAACATCAGTCAAAAAGAGGATTTATAATACAGAAATGTGGACCATCTGGAACATAATGTTTATTTATGCACTCATTAGTTGGCTGGAACTTCTTTTGCTCAAATTACTCTATGTATGCAACGTGGCGTGGAGCCAATCAGTCCGTGGCACTGCTGGTGTGTTATGAAGCCCAGGTTGCTCTGATAGCAGCCTTCAGCTCGACAGTATCGTTGAGTCTAGTGTTTCCCATATTCCCACTGACATTTCCCCAGAGATTCTCTACAGGGTTCAGGTCAGACCACTGGCTGGCCAGTCAAGCACAGTAATATAACGTCAGCACAGTAATATAACGGTCAGCAAACCAATTGCTGGTAGTTTTGGCTTCACTGTGGGCTGGTGCCAAGTCTGCTGCTGGAAAAGGAAATCAAACTCCATGAAGCTTCTCAGCAGATGGAAGCATAAATTGTTCTTAAAATCCCCTGGTGGAGACAGACAGTGTTGACTCTGGACTTAATAAAGCACAGTGGACCAACAGCAGCAGCACCTCAAACCATCACTGACTGTGGAAACTGAAAACACTAGACTTCAAATACCTTGGATTCTGGATCCTCTCGGATCTTCCTCCAGACTCTGGGACCTTGATTTCGAAATGAAATTCAAAATTTAGTTAAACCTGAAGACTGGACTTGGGACCACTGAGCAATGGCCCTGTTCTTTTTCTCCTTTGCTCAGATGAGAAGCTTGTAACATCTGTGGTTCAGGAGTGGCTCGACACTAAGGACACAACACTTGTAGCTGATTTCCTAAATACATCTGTGTGTGGTGGCTCTTAATACCCTGACTCCAGCCTCAGTCCACTCCTTGTGAAGCTCCCCTAAGTTCTTGAATCTGCTTTATGCGACAGTCCTCTGACGGCTGAGCTCATCCCTGTTGCTTGTGCAGCTTTTCTTACCACACTTTCCTCTTCCAGTGAACGTCTAAGGAATAGGCTTTGATACAGCACTCAGAGAACAGCCTGTCCTTTCAGCAGTGACCCTCTTTGGCTTGCCCTCCTCGTAAGGGTGTCAATAATTGTTCTCTGGACAGTAGTCAAGTCAGCAGTCTTAACCATAACCAGAATGAGAGAATGAACGCTCAGGAAATCTGCAATTTGGACTTTTCCACAATATTCTAATATCTTGAGACAGTGGATTTTTCAGCTGATTTTTCATCTGTCAGATGTAATCATCAAGATTAAAACAAAGAAAGTCTTGAAATGTTTTACTTTGTATGAGATAAATCTAGAACTTCGTCTAACTTTATGAAGTAAATCACAAACTTTTTCATTGTATTGTATTTTTTAGATGCACCTGTATATCTTTTAGGGTGGTTTAGTGAGCATTTTCCCTCTGTAGACTTTTTTTTCAATTGTAAGCTTACTAAAGACGCTATGAAGTCCCTTCCAGCCAAAAATCAAGCTCTGTGCTTTATGTCCCTGCTTTTAATCAGCCTCAGCATTGTTCCTCTTTGCTGTTCTTAAAAATACTCAGAGCAGTAGCTAGCATTTATCAAGTTTAACTGACACTTAAGGTCCGTCAGTTTAGCCTTCAGCATTTACTGAAGTTATTCGGGTTATCTCCAGGCCTGTTGTAAAATTATTTTCTCCCAGAATTTTTCAAGGAATTTAGTCTCTTTTGGCCAATTCTTAATTACGAAGCCAGTATTGAAGTAAATTGGTGCAGCTCCCATTAATTATTCAAATAGTTTAGCTCCAAGTCATTACTTTAGTTATCCAGTCTATGTCCTGACCATTACCCTAATGGCCTCATTAACATATCTGTGGGAGTCAGTGTCATGTTTTAAATGCAATGAATGGAGCCTTGAGTGTAGATTTTTCTTAAGTTGTTGGCTCCTTCCCTGTTTACTAAAAAAAAACTATCAGAATTGGATCTATAAGGAAATTCATTGCCTTATGCTTTTTGTACTTCTACTGTTTTGTTAAAAAAAAAAAAAACTATGTTGCACAACCTAGCACATGTCCTTATTTATAAGGTATGTATTGTCACTGGTTGCTGAAATGTACATAGCGACATTTTCTCCTCTCTGTACTGTAACAGTTCTTTTAGTCAGACAGAAGTGTTTTGTTTACCTGCTTTACATGTTTCAGCTACTTCCTGTAGCTTTCGTCAGAAGCGTCACGTGATGGTGCTGTGACGTGTCTTGTAGGCTGCTTACATGGTTTTGCCAGACAGTAGGGGAAGCTTACGCCCCCTACTGTCTGACGCCTTCACCAGGACCACATCCCATGTGTGTGACAAGGTGTAGGCTCCCTCGTCATGATTTATGCTCCTCGGACCTCGTTTGCAGATCTCGATGGCCTCTCTGATCCAGCGGTGGTATCTGTTGCTTTCGGCACGGATGACCCTGGCGTTTTTCCAGTCCATGATGTGGTTTTGTCTCTTGCAGTTTTCGGATATGGCTGATTTCAAGTTTTCTTGCTCTGCTTGTTCTTTTATTGCTCTTGTTTGTCTGTTTGCAGTTTCTTTTTCGCATTCTTTTTGGTGTTCTTTTTTCCATGTTCCAAAAGGTCTTCCAGTTTCCCCTACATATGTTTTAATGCATGAGAGACATGGTATTTCATATATCACATCACATTTGTGTTCTGGCTGTATTCTGTCCTTTGGTTTAACTAGTAACTGTCTGAGTTTTGTGTGAGGTTTGACTGGTGTGTTTATGTTGTGTTTCCTCATGGCCCTCTGTATGCGTTCTGTGACCCCCCCGATTTATGGTAACGTGGCTATGGCAGGTTTGTTGATGTTGTCAGTGTTTTGTTTCCTCTTTTTCTTTTCTGTGTTTTGTGCCTGCTGTTTCCCTTTGTCTATTGCCCATTGTGGATACTGACATTTGGTAAGTGTATTGTGTATGTGTGCCTCCTCCTCCTTGTCCTGAGTGTCTGTGATGATGGCGGCCCGGTTGTATAGTGTCCTGACTACTGACAGTTTGTGTGCTGTTGGGTGCTCAGATGTCCATAGTAGGTATTGGTCCGTGTGTGTGGGTTTCCTGTGTATTTTTATGTTTATGCTGCCGTTGTTGTGGTGGTGTATTTTAAGGTCCAAAAACGCTATTTCCTTGTTTGACTCCTCTTCTAGCGTGAATTTGATGCTGCCAGTGTGGTCTGTGGTGTTCAGATGGTCTGTGAGATGTTGTGTGTGGCCTGTTTTGATTTTTTACAAGATGTCGTCAACACATCTTTTCCAGAGTGTGATTCTGCAGTCAGATGGTGCTGTGGTGATGGCTTGTTGTTCCAGGTCTTCATAAAAAATCCGCTCATTATTGCTGACTGGGTCTCCCATGGCAAATCCTTCTTTCTGTTGGTACATTGTTCCTTGGTATTGAAAATAAGTAGATGTGGCTACGAATCTGAGGAGTGTCATTATGTCTTCTGTTGTGAGTTTCGTTCTTTTCCAGAGTGATTTGTCCTTGCTGAGTCTGTTATGTACAATGTTGAGAGTGGCTTCAACTGGGGTTTTTGTAAACAGAGATACTACATCGTGGGATATGAATATTTCATCTGGTTCTACGGTGATGTGTTTGAGGTCCTCTGCCAGTTGTTTCAAGTTTATACAGTGCTGATCCATGAGTCCTAATAGTGGTTTGATTATTTCAACTACTGATTTTGAAAGGTTGTACGTGACTGATCCCATGCTGTCGACGAGAGGGCGAAATGGTGTACCTGTTTTGTGTATTTTTGGAGTTGCATATATCCGGGGTGTGATGGTAGCTGTGGGTATGAGGTGATTGTAGGTATCCTGTGTTATTTTATTTTCAGCCAATAGAGGTTTGAGTAATGATTTGAGTGTCCTTTTTTTTGTTCAGATGGATCTTTCTTGAGTATATAGTAAGTGCTGTCATCATGTAAAAGTTCCTCCATTTTGTCCCTGTAACTGTCCCTGTCCATAACTACTGTGGTGCGGCTTTGTCCAAAACTTTCTTTTAATCTTAGGTAGAGATTCATTCTATCTTCTGTTTTAAACTGTACTGTAACAATTCTTTTAGTCAGACAGGAATGTTTTGTTTACCTGCTTTACATGTTTCAGCTACTTCCTGTAGTTTTCGTGACGAGGGAGCCTACACCTTGTCACACACATGAGATGTGGTCTTGGTGAAGGCAGTAGGGGAAGCTTACGCCCCCTACTGTCTGACGCCTTCACCAGGACCACATCCCATGTGTGTGACAAGGTGTAGGCTCTGACTGTCTGGCAAAACCATGTAAGCAGCCTACAAGACATGTCACAGCACCATCCCGTGACGCTTCTGACGAAAGCTACAGTAGTGGAGCAGATAAGTGAAATAATCGTTCAAATGGTGATACAAGCATGAAATTTGGTACATGTACTCTTCAGGGTCTACTCTTTTCAAAAGTAACGCTGGCCACACAAAAATCTAAGATGCAACCATTTTTCAAGATGGCCAACACATCACACTAGGCCCCATTGTAATGGGTTAAAAAATTGAAAAAAAAAACAAAAAACAAAATTATTGTCCAAGTCAAGGTTTTTGGACACTAAAATGGCAAGTGAAGGTAATTTTGCCCATGGCAGTTGCATATTATGCTTTAATCAAGATGGCGTCCAAGATCGCTGCTGCAAAAGACAAATTTCGCCATATCTCAGCGACTAATAGAGATAGACAAATTATTTTTGTGTCTAATCCTACCTTTTTCGGGTCAGAGAATCTAATGGACTTCTTCAAATAACCGTAAAGGCTACCTGATCTGTTGCATCAAAATGGCATTGAGGATGTCTACCATGAAACATATATTTTCATTTAAAAATATTTCCAGGCACACCGGTAGTCAAGTGGTTAAGGTGCGAACCATGTACACGGGCAGCCTGGGTTCGGATCCAGCCTGAGCTCCTTTGCCACATGTCTTTCCCCAACTCTCGCCCCTGTTTCTGAGTCTATCCACTGTCCTCCTCTATCCAAATAAAGGCACGAAAAGGCCCAAAAAAAAAATCTTAAAAAATTTTTTTTTTTGAAAAATTGCCTATTTTGTTTGATCCTGCCTTCCAAAAGTATTTATCCAACAAAGAAAAAATACACAGATCTATACATATCCTGGCTTAAAACCCATATTTTCAAGGTTAGGTGATTCAAAGGAAAACTTTATAAGAAAGTTAAAGTTTTACATTCATTTCAAGATTTTGTCAGCTGCCATGTTAGTTCCAAAAGAAGGCCAAAGTTCAGCAATGGTACACTTTTCATTTCATCATTCTTCTAATGGATGTCAAAGTAATCAAGAATGTCTCAGTAGAACTAGCAATGATCTTTGCAGTCAAGAATGTAGCATTGATTTATTGGTTAATGTAACCCTTTATGAATAGTGTAGGTCCCACTATCATAAACAACCACCAGGGTCCCCAGTGTCAATAGTGACTATTGCACCATAGCATTAAAAAAAAAAACAAAGATAAATAAATAAACAAGTAATAAGAAGAGAATGAATTGAACTGACCCATTTTTCCATGTCACACTAACCCACCAAGGTCATACTGTAAATACTAAAACTTCTCAAAGTGAAAGTAGATCTTATTGATGCCGCATAGGAATAGTGCGTAGAAAACAACACACATGTATACAGTATATACATTCATGTTAGTGCAAATAAGCACCATGATTAGAAATAAAGATAAAGAAATTTAAAAAAATGCTAGAGGAGTAAAGAGTCACACATCCCATTTGCAAGTGCACAGAGCTGTACAGGTGAGACCCAGCCTGTAGCACTTGCACCTGCCACGACAGCCTGATTTGCAGCTGCATTTGGTGAACTGGTGGCAACTCTTGGCTATGGGGGAGTTGTCTGTCCAGAAGACCTGCCATTCTTCATCAACCTTCGGCCATCCCCAGTCAGCAGGACTCTGCTTCTGGCTGACAGTTGGTTGTCTGGGCCCAAACACAGCCAGCCTGGTAGGCAGCATGCCTGGTGTGCTAGAGCAGAGCTGCTCTGGTTGGTTGAAGCCTCTGCTTTCTGGCAAACATGTCAAGTCTGGCCTCGTCCACAGTGGCAGCAGTGCTGGACCTGCCATCCATCAGTATGACAAACTTCTCCAGTATCTCCAGGTCACAATCTTCCACTGTGAGAGGGTACTGGCTCAGCTTGGAGAAGATAGGGGAGGCCTCTGGACAAATGTCCCATGTTTGCCTCGCAGTTTTCTTGCCCTTGTTGCAGACGGCTGTCACTTAAGTCCCGTGTGATCTGTACACCATCCAGGTAACTACATGAACAAGTCATGTAGAGCCCCCCTTACCCTTGGCTTGGCTCTCCCGCGAATTCCCGTCAATTCAGGTGTGGCTATCTAACTATATCTAATAACTACCAACTACTGTTTACAGGCTGATTGATATGGGGCTGTTAGACAGCATTTGGGACACTAAACTGAACTATACTACAACTACTAGTCTAATACTACAGTATTATTAAAGCTAGATCAGCTGACACTGAACCCCGTGCTGAGTTACAGCAACGATGTCACCAGTGTGCCCTGGTTGTGTGCTGACATTCACTCTGTTGCATTTGTAAGCTCTCACTATTGCCTCAGTTCTGTACTTACAAATTTGAAAATGGCTCCATTGGATTCTACGACCCAAAAAACGTATGTGAACACCAAAAAATCATGTAAATATGTTCAGTAGTTGCCTAGGTATGAATACAACTAAATTAATGGCAGCCATCTTGGATGCCATCTTTGTAATCAAATTTTATGTTGTGACAATAATTAAAACAAAACTCATGAAGCTGGTTATGAAGAAACATTTTTATCTTAAAAAAAATCATTAGGCAACAATTTAATAAAATGAAATAAAGCAAAATGTGGTCAGGCAAGGCAGCCATCTTGAAAAATGACCACCATCTTGGATTTTTATGTTGCCAGTGTTATTTTTGAAAAGAGTAGACCTTGAAGAGTACATGTACCAAATTTCATGCTCGTATCACTATTTGAACAATTCTTGTGAAATATGCAGTTATCCGCTGCACTACAGGAAGTAGCTGAAACATGTAAAGCAGGTAAACACAACACTCCTGTCTGACTAAAAGAATTGTTACAGTACAGTTTAAAACAGAAGACAGAATGAATCTCTACCTAAGATTTTCTCCTCTCTTTCTTTCTGTGAGTGGAGACTGAATGGTCACACAGCGCTGAGCAACATCACCCCCATCCCCTCCGGCTTTTCTATTATTGCATCTGATTGGTTAAAGGTCGGACACACAAACACATGCAACTACACATACATATGGAGTCAATCACGGCGCTTTTGTTAATGAGGAAGTGTCTTTAAGGTGTTGGCTGTGGCAGAACAGTGAGGGGGAAATATCCAACCTTTATTCTGTGCTCTTTTGTGCTGGAAGGAGGGGCGGGGGGCGGAGTGGATGGCTCTCAACGGCGTGCCGGCTCCAATTATTCACACTAAAGAGCCGGCACATTCGTATAATTCCCTTACTTTAACATTTTTATTTTTTTAAGTGGCGGAAATTGGCTTCCATACATTGACGACCGACACATCACTACTCACGGCTGACCATTATGTGCTGTGAAATTCAAACTTCTGGCTATTTAATGTTGACAGAAGGCTGGAACCTTCCTCGTTTTGGCTTTTAGTGTGAAATTTTTTACTCAGTACTCAATGCTTTTTAAAATGGAGTGAAGTACAATACTTCTTTCAAAATGTACTTAAGTAAAAGTAGTGATTTTGAAAAGTACTCAAAAACGTACAAGTACACAGAAAAGCTACTCAATTACAGTAACTTGAGTAAATATAATTAGTTACTGTCCACCTCTGGTAAAGACAGACAACATAGAGCATATGTAAAAGAACACGAGTTACGTCTCTGTGCCAGTGATTTCCTAGGCTGGAGGCATTTTGTTCTCAGGTTGTCAGCCCAGGCCAATTCTTGGGACTGTGATACCTCAAGAACTCTGAGGGGCTTTTGGCTTTAGTTGATAGGACAGCTGAAAAGAGACAGGAAGTGTGGGGAGATAGATAAGGCACCAACATGCAGGATCAAGAAGTGATCGAAGTTCAAGGTCATTGGGCTTAATGTCTATCTCCTGCTTTTGCATACTATATCAGAAGAATACATGGAAGGACTTTCTTCAAAGTTTGCACAAATGTCCATTCTGAGCCAAAGATGAGCAGATTTGATTTTGGAGGTCATAGGTCAAGGTCATTAGGCTTTGTGTTCATCCTTTAATGAATCACATTACCACAGAAACCACTCTAGCCCTACTTCTGCACCCACCACTCTACCTTCACTTTCCAGCAGGGCTTGGCAATTAATCGCAAATTAGATTTAATTGCATTATGGCCTGCTGCAATGTACAAATCACACAAGTTGTAACATATTATTTAACTTGAAATGTGTCAAAATACTGTTTTAATAAATCAAATTTTTGCAGCAGCAGAGATTTTATGCACATTATGCAAATGTTCTAGTGTCAATTTTTTAATAGTGGTTTACAAAAATCCTCCTTTTTCTGTTTTATGTATGTTTTTCTTAATCAAAATGAGGGAAATTAAAATGATAAAACCCTTTATTAGCAAATGACCTCAAATTTGCAATATGAGCAAAAGAAAAAGTTTATTCTATATAAAATTGATGAAGCTTAGTGTTAGTTCGCAAAAGTAAAACCCCAAAATGCATTTAGCTGATAGCCAGCTTCACCTCCTCCACCCCAGCTGTGGCCTTTATAGCATAAAGCTCGCTGCATCCTCATATTCAGATTCATGCTACTATGGATTGATTGCCTCTGAATAATTTCATTGTTTTCAATACACATTGTCATATATGTATGTATCTATATGGGGATTTCTAGCCATGTGTTTCCTGCAAAGTCTAAGCATGCTGCTTTACTAACCCAGAGAGCATTTTCTGAGCAGAGCCTTCTCTTCCAAGTAAAACTGTATGATGATTTATTGCTTGAATTTGTTTAAAAACACATAAGATGAGGAACCTAAGAATAATTGCATGTTAAATTGCAATTGCAATATTGGGGGGAAATAATCGCAATTAGATTATTTTTGCAAATCATTCAGCCCTGCTTTCCAGCAACCGTGAACCTCAAGGAGGCATATGACTCCCACACCAAACTGGTGTTTGTACATCAGCTTCCCTGGTCGAAATCTTAAAGAAGCAGGTGAGCTTACTTTTTGGTTCTAATAATCATAAAAAAAGGTGAACAGGTGCTAAAGAAAATGTGTTTCTGTTCTCTGTAGTTGCAAGTTACAGCAGAATATGTCTTTAGATATAAGTCTTGTGCTTTTCTTGTTTCACATGTTTCTCTAAATTCCATGCTCCCCTGAATTCTCAAAAAGTAGAGCACTTTCCAATTTTCCTGTTAGAGAGGAAATTTGAGGTCTCAATCTTCAACTTTCTGTTGGTACATTTTTTTCTCGTGCAGCAAACACTGCTTTACAACCTCAGAGACGAACTGGCAGGTTATGCAACACTTCACTGGAGCAATGTGAAAATGCAGAGTTATAGGCTTAAAATCTCTTTAAACTGTAAGTTTGCATTTATTTAATTGGACCGTTGATGTAGCAAGTTAATCAAAACATATCTGACTTCTACAGCCGGAATAGGATTTAATGCCGTATGTTGCGTGACAATCGTCATCCTCCTTTCTTTAAGGTTCAGGTAAGATTTCAGTTCAGCACCTTCCTCCGGTTACAGAAAGTACAATAAAATCTGATCTGCAGGTAAGGGCTGTGATTAGTGCCGTTATAAAATGTAGTTGATGAGTGATGGAATACATGTCACTGTAAACAATCTGTTCTGCATACGAGCCCATAATGTGACCTGGTGGAAAATAGACGCAAAACATTGGGTCAAATCAAAATGCTATACTGACACTGATTCCGTATCAAAATGCATATTTGTAAAACCATGAATTAAAGTAATGTTAAAGATTTTGTGCTTGTCTGTTGCAGGTCACGACATTAATAAGACAATCAGGAAACATTTAGAGGTCTACAGCACAGCGTAGGTCTGCTGTTGCATCATCAGACACATCCCCACAATAATGAGCAGTGCTGTCTAATGACGAACTGCTCAGCGCTATGGAGAACATGGCACATAAAAGTTCTTAATTGCTGAGCTGACACATCCAGCTGTGTCATAGGATGTGCATGTGTTTGTGCCTCTGCAGCTGTTGACAGGGAAAACATGTTTTTTTTGGTTAAAGCCCAGTGTAATTATAGAGAAAGTGGAGGACATGGAAATGTACCAGAGACAGGTAGTAGGCACCACACGCAGACACAGTGTACACAGTGGGTTATAAATCATATTATATAGTCCTGACAAAGTGATGATCAACAATAATTCTGTCACATATGTCACAGAAACAGGTGTCACAAAAGCCACTGTCTGTTTTGAAACAATCCTTCCCAGACCTTCCTGGTGTGATTCACTAAACAACTGACAAATACTTTGCTGGAAATCTGATGAAATCACAGCTAAGAAATACGTGACAGTGCAATCTGATGGCACTACTTTTTGAGTTAGTCAGTGCCAGCATGACCTGACATGACTACAGTTTTCTCTTTCACTCCAAATTACTGGTGCAGTTCCTTGTGGCTGATGTTTGCCTTATAAATGCAAGTTTAAAAACCCTTTAAAGCCTGATAACTTAAATATTGCCAGAAAATTCCCATTTATTGGAACTGAAATGTTTTTTTTAACCTTCTACCAACATCCAAAAAGAGAAAGAAATGCCATAAGATTTTCCTTTTTTTTTTTTTTTTGTATCATTTGATACATCAGGCATTTTTTTGTCAACTGATAATCCACTGGAAAGAAAATGTTATCATTTATCTGATTGTATTCAAAAAGTAATTCATTGATCCTGTTGATTAGATAGAGGACTCATAAAATTATGTATCAAATATTATACAATAGGCTTTAAAGGGTTAACAACCTTCTTAATATCAATTGTAATAAAAGCAGAGACCAAGCTATCTAGGTCATCATCTTAAAGCTCCCCCAGAAGGTTTAACAGAAAAAATACCTGACAAGAGCCTGGGCATTCAAATCTTATTTTTTAAACTTTTTCAGTTGTATCATTTTTTTATTTAATGTTTAATTCATGTACATTGAGAGCAAAGCTAACAGAAGTCAAATTCCTTGTTGTGTAAGCATTCTTGGACGATTACACTGATTCTGATTTTGAAATTACACACACTCGCAAACATACTCTTAACATTTTTCACAACACGGAATCAGGTTGAGTGATACATTTGACAGCTGGTGGAGATCCTTTTTTAAGAAAAAAAAACAACCTTCTTACCCATGTACAGGACAAGATCAGCAAATACTAGTAAGTGAGGGGTACAGGTTTGTCCAAAGAGGGCTCCAAAAATGACACAAACCTGTTTCTTACTGGAGCTTTAAGAGGTCTAAAAATGGGAGATTTGAAAGTTGAACTCGACTTTTCTGTGCTATTTGTCGGCTGCACTGAAGTGTATAAATCCTTTTTATTTTCAAAGCGTAGTCAGTGTAACATTGTTTCTGTTTGGCACACGGCAATGTGCCAATCTGCAATGTCTGTCTGACATATATCAATCTTTCCACACCTGTCTGAGCCAGTCCCATCCTCCAACACCTGATGGAAAACAACTGTGAGCCTGGCACATGTGCCAGACAAACACATCTGTTAAACATATGGTAGGCCTGGCCATCAATCACAAGCATTAAAAACAGTTATCAGCACCATTTCCTGAGGACGGCAAGCTCATGGAAGAAAACGTGTCAATCAAATCTTGAGAGCAAAGATTTGAAAATCGACAGAAATTCACATCGGTTTCCCTTAACGTTTGTGGGTGCCACCATTTTTTCCCTCTCTCTTTTAGTATCCAGCACCTTAGCCAGACTGTTCCAGGAAAAGTTGTAGAAAACCATGTGGACCAAAAATGTGACTCCTCTGGCCTTAGAGATAGGATTCCTTCTGAAGTCGTCAACTGAATCACAGAAACAAAAACCCAGTAAACACACTCCTAAATCTTTGGAGAAGATTTCTTAGGGAGCACTGGTTAGCTTTATGGTTTACAAAAATAGGATAGCAAATTTTGTCCCATGTGGGTTTGGATTTTAATTTGAGACTTTGCTATTTTATCTGTTCAGCAGAATCAGAGGGGAAGGTCTTAAGAATGCTCTGCAATAAAGGAATAAGAATCCAATTTATCCAAAGTAAGTCTTTAATAAGGTGTCAAAAATGTACTCTCCACAGAAAAATATAACTATCATCTGGTGGTTGTTTGCTTCTGCAAGTTAAGCAAGTGCCAGTCAGTGTCTCCCAAATCCCACTTGTACAAAATACTACATACTTTGAGTACATAAGTGTGCAAAGTGCAATCAAACTGAGAAGTACACTCCAATGCAGTACTATTATACTGTTAGCAAGCTAGCACACTAGCTAATGTTAACATTTGCAAGCTAACTAAGCACGTTTTCATCAAGAAAAAGCTATTTAATGCAAAATAAGTCATTTTATTGAAGTGAATAATGTTAACAAAACACAAGATACATGAATTCAATAGTGAGTGAAAATATCCACCAAATATATTTAAGATTACAATCACCTAACGTCTTGCATTTGCTTTTAAAAAGGAAGAGAAGAAAACAGGTATCGTCTTTGGTTAAAACATCGTCCCTTCCTGTTAGAGCAAAAAAGCAGTGTGCGATTTGAGACAGTACTAACTTGCTGTGATTAAGTAATGTGTACTGCATTCAAGTGTACCGTATTACAGTATATAAACAGAAATATGGGATTTGAGATGGACTGAGTGAAACTACAGTGATGGATAAAGCTGAAGGGCTGCGGCAGTTATTGAAGAAATGTGATTAATACCTAATCATTTCATCCTCAAGACAGAGTGGACTGCAGTGCAACGCTGAAGAAATTCCTCAGAGTTCTTGAGATACAATGTTCACAAACAAAGGATGCACATGATGCCCAGTGATCTGGACCTTCAACCTTCAAAATCTAACGAATTCATTCTTGAGTCAGACTGGACTGTTATTCAAAGTTAGAAGAAGATCAATCAGCATTCTTGAGGTACCATGTTCACAGGCAATGGATGAACATGAGGCCCAGTGACCTGGACCTTTGACCTGTAAAATTCTCAGTTCATCCTTGTATCATAGAAGACATAGAGTAAAGTTAGAAGAGCATCCCCAAAATCATTCTTGAGAAATTACAACCAAAAGCAAGGGGTAAACATCAGAGCTATGACCTACAAAATCAAAAGGGATCAAAATTAGATCATCCTTGAGTCATAATGAATATTTAAGAGGATCCTTGAAAGTGCTTGCATGTTGTGTTCACAAGAATGACCAAGACGGACAGACAGAGAGACAACCCTGCCAGTGCAGAGCCAAACAAACAGCAAAGGATAATGCCTTAGTCACTTCAGTAAGGAAAAGAAATGAATGTGCAACACAGTGTTGGTCAGTATTCACCATTTAAATCTACATGTATTGTCACATATAATACCTTACTCCCACCTCACATGCGTCAACAGAGACAATAATGCCACAGATTTCCCCCAAAAAATACCACTAACATCCTTGGTTAGCAGATGCCTCTCCTCATCTGCCCCTCCCTTCTCCACACAGGCTGCATTGAAACAGTTGCAATGAACAGTTGCGCAACCATCATGACGCAGGTAGAGCTGACGCCGGCGCTGTGACTGGCATGACTCAAACCGTCTCAGGGTTAGTGAGTGATAAAAACGTGTAGGATATCTGTCAAACTCTGAGATATTGTTTTCCCTCTGTTCCCACTGACATACATTCAGCATGCCAAGTAGTGTAATAAAGGGATGCATTAAATCTGACTCAGCGAGGATTTTATAGGTTTTAGTGGAAACTTTTGGATGCAAAAAGCTTGTTTAGGTTCTTTAAAGAAAGCAATCTAGACAGATTTGTGCACAAGAATGTTCAGGTGATCCAAAATGAAAATCTACTCCTCTGTCAGCAAAAACAGGCCCTGAACAAAAGAAGTCTCCAAACAGAGTACAGAAATGGTACACTGATTCCTCCTGATAGAGGCATGTCTGTGGGCTTTTAAAATGGGAAATGTTCTCACACCTCCATTGAAAGCAGACAAAGACAGTACAATGTGTGATGATGAAGTTTCAGACATGGGACAAAAGAACAGGTCAGAGAAAAGGGGCATAGAAATGTGTGAACCTGTGGGAATCAGCCTGCAAGGGCTCCAAACAGATACAGTTTTATGTAGACTGCAAATAGCAAATGCATTTGTCTAAATTCTTGCAAAACAATGTCAGTATCCCTCCACATATGAGCCACATACACCTGACAAGTCCAGGCAAACTTCTTATTTCAAGATATCAAACAAAAATGAAGCCTTACAAAAAACATCTGGGGTAAGACATATTTGCTTGTTAAGTATCTCCAAAAAAGCCACAATACTATAATCATAGCCTATTTTAAGACACACAACAGTAAATATTTTCTAGCTTAATTTGCTGATTGTTTTTTATTTTTTTAGATTAGATTAGAAAGTCTTTAATGTCCCGGAATGCCAATTCTGTTTGCAACAGAGGTCCACATTGCCTTACACATCATAGAAAAATATACATGACTCCATCAGTCCTAAGTATAATGACAGCAGTGCCTACAGCTTATTTAAAATTCAAACAGCTAATGGAACAAATGAACTCAGGTATCTGTTAGATTTGGCCCTCCTGGCTTAAGTAAACCTCCTCCCTGATAGCAGAAGTCTAAGTAAAGTCTGATCTTTGCTTTCTGTGAGATCCTTAAAAAATACGTTCAAAGCCGACACTCTTTCTCCAGAGTTAAATAATATTTCCCAGCCTGTTTGTGTTAACCACACTGAGAGTACCAAGCCAACAGATCACCATGAAAGTAAAAATGGACTCCATTAAAGATGAGTCATATATATTTAAAAGAGATTTATCAACGTTAAATGCTTTCAACTTTCTCAAGAAGAACAGTCTATGGCTTTTTTTGCAAATTGCATCAGAGTTAGCATCAAAGGTCAGATTATCTTTAATTATAGTGCCCAAGTATTTATACTGACTCACTGTTTTTGTCTAGAGAAAAGAAGGTTTGTCCAAACTTGTCAATGTCAAGTGAGTTGGCTTACATTAAGCATAATTACGAATTTTTACCAGAAATTACAAATACATTTGCTAAGACTTGAGTTTTTGCAGAAGCATGTATTTTGGTCATTATCTTATAGAGACCAAGCTGTCTGTTATTGATTAGGAAGATCAAAAGTGGTAACATATTTAAAAACAGCTATTTCTATTTTGAAGTTCAGTGAACTTACCATATGTGGGCAGGTGATATATTAATGTGAATTCAGCTCTGTCCTCTGTCTTATGTTTTATTTTTTGTTGGCACAGTCACAGTATTACTCAACTGATCTATCCTCAGTACTCACCACTACCTCCTTGATGAGAGATTGTGACCCAAATAAAAAAATCTGAGCCACAGATTTATTGAGTGAAAGGTGCTGCATTTTGAACCCTGGATGGAATAAATTATGACTGAATGAAAGGCAGGACAAAAAAAATACATGTTTAGAAAGCGCATCACTACAGAAGCCCAGAGAGGACGTGCATGCATACATTTTATTTCACTCCATATCCTGTGATGATGTGGAACATTTTTATGTTTTTCAGAGATTTTGAAAAATGAAGATATTATTAATCACTATCAAAACCAGTTTGTCACTCCAGCAAAAAGATATAAAGAAGTCATGGTCATGAGAAAACAGCTAAAACATGCTCATGGAAAAGCAGAATAAGATTAAAATATATGGATGGATGTCAGCATAGGGCCTCCAAATATCATAGACTTACTCGCAAAATATATATATATATATATATATATATATATATATATATATATATTTATCAGGTTCTAAATGATCATTTATGAGGAGAGAGAGAATTAAAAAAAGGGGGAAAAATGAGATCCTGAGTTTCTTGTGGAAAATCTTGAAAGTTGGCAGTCACTAAACTTTTAAATGGTTAAAGGTTAGACATCAGGTCTGGTAACTCTGGTTATACTGGTATTATCCATAGTTTATGCAGTATTATCACAGTGTCATAGTGGATTATATTCCAGTAAAGTAAAGTTATGAATAGGTCTGTGTCAAAGAGACCAAAGGATCTAGTATCAAGTCATGAATGAGCTCAAATAGAGGTCACAGGTATAGAAATGCAAAGTATGTATAAGTATGTGTGAGAGAGAGAGAGAGAGGGAGAGAAAACCAGACCAGAGTGTGAATCACAGGGAGGCGTGGTGCAGAGGGTGGGGCCCAGTTCAGTTTTGGCACAAACCCAGTCCAAGCCCATGTAGGCCCTATAAGAGGAGGCCGGTCCTCCCAGCTCCACAGACACTCAGGAAAAAACCTCTGTACCTTCTGTACCCATCCTCTCACAGCCTCCTCAGCCTCCAGCAAGAAAACATGGGAAGACATAAGACGTATTTGGACAAGCTGTCCCGGTTCTTCCAGATCCGTAACCTGCTGCTTCGCCAGGCCCTGGCAGAGTGTCTTGGCACCCTAATCCTTGTGGTAAGTGTGTCTTTTTGTGACTGTGGGATTGATTGTGCAAAAATATATGTGTTCATGAGATCTGCATCCCATTTCCCATGCTGTCAGATGTTATTTATGTTAAAAAAATCTTCAGAGTAACTGAAAAGGTTAAACAAGCTTTGAAATATAGTTTGCTGATACTAGCTGACCTCTGCCCTCTTAGTGTTTTGTTTTCCATAAGTACCCTCGACTTTTAACTTCTCCTTTGATGTTGCAATATCGTTAATCACTCTGCATATGACAGCTTATGAACCCATGTTTCTGCAGCCATGTTTAAAGAGTTATGACAGATTGCAACTGAAAGTGCATGTAACTTTTTTAAACCAAACACAGACTTCAAAGAGACTTTATAACTGACAGAGTCTGCATTTTCTCTCTTAATGAAGTGTTTCTTTAACTGGAAACCAAAGACCAACTGGTTGTTCAAGACTGAATTCAATGTGGACCAAACCACATTTACTATGACACAATAATATTTACTCAGATCATGGGATGCAGGATCTTGGTGTCCAAACCTCATGACATCCTGTTATCATTTTACTTTGGGTGAGGTTTTTGTAGGCAGGGGCAGTTTATTTTAGCCACCTTCACACAGTGGCGGTACAGACAAAGATACTTTTAGAAAGAAAATCAAGATTTACAACCTTCCAAAACAGTGACTCAACTGGTCTATTCCAGGACTCATCCAACCTCCTTAGCGAGAAATTGCGACCCAGTATTTTGGAATAAACGGCAACCACTCGGATTTAGTTAAAGGAAAATGTTGCAGTTTGGATGCTTAAAAGAGAGAAAAACATATGACTGAATGAAGTGGCGGGATGAGACGACATATTAAGAAAGGGCATCATTATAGCAGCCCTGCATACATTTTATTCTGAAATAAAATGACCACATTATCATGGGAAAAACAACTTTATCTCAGAATAATGAGCTGAAAAGTCAAGATCTCGAGAAAACAACCAAAATTACTTGATTTGAGGGCAAAACTTAGTAAGATTAAAAAGTTGGATGTTTGTCTGCTTGGGGCTTCTGTATGTTATAAGACTTATTGCAACTTTTTTTCAAACACACATTCACAGCCCACTAAAATCACCCAAAAAATCACAACCTTACATTAAGAATATGCAGATGTATCATAAGCCCGTTTCACAACATTTTAGGCTAACCTACAGAGAGTGGCTGAAGTTTTCCTGCCAGTCAGTCAGTGCAAAGGTTTGGGGAGGAGTAAAACTGTAGAGGGGTAGAAAGGAAAGCTCAACATAAAGTCAGGGTGAAAAACAGTAAATAGTGTGAATAGGGCTAAATAAAGTATGTTCTTTGATATTTTAGAGGGAGTGACTGCCTAACATTTTACAATATAAACATGTAACATAACATACTGCAAATCAAGTGCTAAGTTAAATACCTAATTTTATTTATCTTTTAGTGATCAAAGAAGGTAATAATTAAAAAAATATGCTTATTTTATTAAGATAGACATCTTCTCAAAGTGCTAAATTCAATTTTGCCTAATTGAATCTTAAGCCCCCCACGACCCAATTAAAAAGTACAACATCCATTTTAATCATTTCTATTGACAAAACTCAATCATAATAGACCAACATACACTTTTTGTTGACAAGATCCATGTAAAGCTGCCCCTTATTACATCGGTGTCTTAGGGCCACGCTGCTAACTCTCAACCAAAAATCTGATCAAGTTTAAAAAGTTGTTAAATTATGAGAAAAAAACTGAATTATTTGACCTGTTTTCAGATTAGTTTCTAGTATTTTTTTGACTCTAAGCTGTTGTAAATTTATGATTTTATTTTTTCTGTTTCTAATGTTAAATTTAGGACTTTTTAAACTCTCAAATTCTGAGGGTTTTTGTAACTATGTGGCATTATAGTCTAACAATTTTGACTTTTTCGCTAGAAAATTAAATGATTCTAATTTTTAAAAAATCTTTTCCTCACTGTTGTTCTAGTCATGTTTTTTTTTTGTGTCAATACATGTACACTTAATTTTGATAAGGTGAAGCAGACAAAGCCCTTTGCTCCTCGAGATCTTTGGCCCCTCCGAGGGATGTCCAGACCGCAGGTTGGGAACCACTACTCTAGTGGACAAATTTGCACGACCATGATCTTTTTACAGCAGGTCACAGCTTCTACCTATCTTTGGGCTGAAACTACTTTCAGAGTTGTTGTTAGAGATTTAAACATGTGCTCTGAACACTGATGTAACACAAAGGTGTGGCTCAGTCCTTTTGAAGGTGACGCATGTCGATGGCAGCGCTGGCTGGGAGCGTCAACGACAGAACAATAGACATCGTATTACAACATGGTTGAAATTTTTCTCTGTTTCTTCCTCCAATCTCATCTTGGTTGCTCTCTAAATTAAGGCATAGTGATTGATTTAATCCAGTAATAAATTAGTTACTAGTGTAGGATGCTGGCTCATAGATGCATATCATGTGTGGGTGTGGTGGTGTGTACCTAGTCATAACCAAAAATAATGTCCAGAAAGTCCTTAGAACTATTAATTCAGTTCCATTGTAGAAAACAGTTATTAGAAGATGCCCTAAAATGCCAAATATGAGCTGGCAATGCCTTCATCCATCCTACTGTGAGTGTTTGTGAACCATTCATTGCACACTTAAAATAGGCACTTCATTTTCCACTTCAAACCACCGTCTTATAAGCTTTGACCTGCAGAGTAGCCATAGGGGAGCGTCTGCAGGTCTTCATCCTGAATTTGAAAACATCACACAGGTCTACACAGGGACTGTTTTCAGGCCAGGGGATTCTCCGCTTTCAGCACCTAAACAATACCAAAATGTTTGTCTCAGTCGGCAGACGGCTGCTGGTCTTTTTTTATAAGGTTCCCGACTGTGTTAAAAGCCTGGAGTAGCTGCATGGATGCCCAACCAGCTGAATCAGCCAATTGAATGTTGGCTGAGGGTGTGGTGTGCTGCTTTTTTACTAACTACAACATCATGAAAGCAATATAACAAGGTGCTGGAATTCTTGAACAGTAGGCAAAAAACTGAGACCGAAAAAAACTGTTCTTCAGGATTAAGTGTGGGATTTAAATACAACCTTTCAAGTGAAATGTGATCCAAGTGAGTAAGTTTGCTCTCACTAATGGTCCATCATTTGCAATCTAATGCCCCTGACATTAAGGAGAAACAGGAAGTGAAAAAGCCTGAGATTTTAAGGTTTTTCATCACATCACACAACCAGATCATAGCGGCAAAAGAAACTGTTCACAATTCTGCATGGTGAGTTCTTTTTCCAGTCATGACCGGCCTCATCAGGGTGGAAAAGAGTTTAGACTGAGGCCAGTGATGATGAGCTTCCCCCAGGCGCCAGTCCCACCAAGTGTGGTTCCCTCGAGTTAACCTCAATATGAGAGTCCTGTGGTCTGAATGAAAAGCATCCTCATCAGGGGGCTTAAAGAGCAGGGCAGACCACACAGATTTCTTGAGGATACAAAGAGGGCGCAGTAGCATACAAACATTTACCACACATTACAGGAAAAAGTATGGCACCTGTTAAGTTGTTCAGCTCCTATCTAAAGAGAAGCCTGTAAATGTAAAATCATTTCGCCAGATGTGTCCACAAACATTTCCTCGTTTTCTTTTATTCTTTCTTTCTTTTATTCAAGTAGACTTTTCTTGCCAGATAAATCAGTCAGGCAATGAAAGTTTTCCCCAATCAAGGTCAGCACAGCGACCTTTCTGAGTATCCTGCATTGCTGTATGAACACAATAGAGCTCATTTAAACCCAACTAGGGCTCATTTGGAGGGTTTTTGTTTCACTGGTATCACTGATAACAGTCACATTGCTCCACCTTACCTCTCAGCGTGACCTTGATAGGCTGATACTGCTCTGTACTCATGATTAGTTGCTTCAACACAACATTTAGATATTAATATGCTTGGTTAGGTTGGGAAACATTTTTAATCCCCTTGTGGGGCTGCATTTACTTTCTTTGCACATCAGGTCAACTTAAATTAGACGAATATTCAAAGACACCTTTAAAGGAGATATTAAAAAAAAAACATTTTCTAGTATTTCTGCACATGCATTTGGATGTACAGAGCAACTACAACCCATAAAAATGCAAAAAGCCAACCAAGCTCTTTGTTTGTGGTCCACCTGATGTCTGAAAAACAAAAATCTGACAGTTTGTTCAGAATTTGTGCTCCTTCACAGCTGTTGAAACTTGCAGCCATCGGCACACGTCATTTGCATTTAAAAGGACACACCAAAACTGTGTGTGTTGTGGGAAAGGCTTTGAGCTGGTTTATACAGGGCCAAAAAACTTTGACCAAAGCACAGCACAGATGTTTCATTTAGACCACCTGTATGCGGTATGATATGTCACCTTTAACTCATTGATATAGGCCCACTGTCATTAGGACAACAAAAACATCCAGTGCTTTGTAATGTGGGCATAAGGCTAAAGGGAGTGTATGTGTAAATGTCTTTTTTATTGTCTGTCTCCAGATGTTTGGCTGCGGTGCTGTGGCCCAGCTGGTGTTGAGCGGTGGATCTCATGGCATGTTCCTCACTGTCAACTTTGCCTTCGGCTTTGCTGCAACCTTAGGCATCCTGGTCTGTGGCCAAGTATCAGGTAAACACCTGCAGTTAATTTTTGAACCATGTTTATACTAATTAGTACACATTTTGTACTCTATGTTCATGGTTTCTAATAGCTATTGGCATACCTTTACAGGTGGCCATCTGAACCCTGCAGTGACCTTTGCCCTGTGTCTGCTCGGACGAGAGCGCTGGAGAAAGTTCCCCATGTACTTCCTCTTTCAGACAATCGGGGCTTTCTTTGGTGCTGCGATCATTTTTGGCATGTACTATGGTAAGGGAATTGTTTTGACCTTAGATAACAGGTTTATGTTTCACAGAGTCAAAGACATAAGTCTAAGCTTCATCACTGATGTTGTATTTGTCTGTGCAGATGCTCTGTGGGATCATCCTGGATGTTTCAATGTGACCGGACCTAAGGCCACAGCTGGCATCTTTGCTACCTACCCTGGGAGACATCTCACTATCGTCAATGGCTTCTTTGATCAGGTATTTTTTTTTTAAATGCACTAAAGTCGTCCGTTTTTGGATATGGTCAATGCTACTCTGGTGTCACTCACACTATCTTCCTTTCTTCTCTGTCTAATGTAGATAATTGGTACAGCAGCGCTCATAGTTTGCATTCTGGCCATCGTGGATCCCTACAACAACCCCATCCCCCAGGGACTGGAAGCCTTCACTGTGGGATTTGTGGTTCTGGTCATTGGACTGTCTATGGGCTTTAACTCTGGATATGCCGTCAACCCTGCCAGAGACATCGGACCACGACTTTTCACAGCGATCGCTGGCTGGGGCAGTGAAGTCTTCACGTAAGTGCACTGTGATGATCCTTGTGTAAAGTGTTGAAACACCCTCACAACGCTTTAATAGGGACAGACAGATTCTGAATTAATAACTCTTCTCATGTCGCTCCTCAGGGTTAGAAACGGCTGGTTCCTGGTGCCCTTGTGTGCCCCGTTCCTCGGCACCATCATCGGCGTGATGATCTACCAGCTGATGGTTGGCTTTCACGTGGAGGGAGAAATTCGGGACAAAAAGGAATCGGAGGAGGAGACAGTCCGACTCACCAACGTCACCTCCAATGACAACTCCAAAGATTCGACTAAAGATGTGCACTAAGTGTGTTAGAGACATTCGGCGACACATGCACATCCTGTAAATAGCAACACAGACCACCATTTCTTTCCAGCTTTGTCTGACATGTTTTTTATACGTCTTTTCAGCTGTTGGAGATTTCCCAAGATAGCTGTGTTCTTGTGAAAACAGTCGACTCTCATTTTTTTTTGTCATGTATTTGTATTGTATTGTAGAGTCATAATTGTGTATACATGTAGAGGGGAAGGACACAACATTAGAAACACAGAATTACATTAATTCTTAAATTAAAAGATTAACATTTAAAACTTAGTGTCTGTAACACTCCAGTTTGAACAGTATTGAATGCTTTGTACTAATAAAGTTTTATGTAGCTTTTTTGTTATACATGTGTAAAGTTGATGTAATTAGATAGATGCACATCTCTCCCTACCAGTTTGATTCACAGATTTTTTAAAAATCAAGAACATTTCAGGAAACATGTTCAGTATCCCACCAGAGAATATCTGCTTATGTATTTCACATTTTAGTTCATTAAATGATATGATGCAATCCAAGTAGACACCCAGATGTGTGTTAGGTAGAGCAGAAAGATTTTGGTGAAACAAAATCCTTTCCACTGCATTCTTCACTTTACCACTGCCATTTTAGAGCAGCTATGTAAGGGCTGCTGTCTTTAAATAGACTCTCTTTGCCCTGCTAAAGTCTGTACCAGAAAGTCTTAGAAAGTTGAACTTTGTCGTGATATACAATCAGCCGGCAACTTGATTATTTCCCCTTTTTATTCACCCATGTCTACAGGAGCTAAAGTAGTTGCATCTGTGAAAAATATCAGATAACAGTTCTCATTTTCTATGTGCATCACAATGATATCCCATTACAACCTCTGGAGATTATGTTCATTTATGCCTGTAAAAATGTATTTTTGTGTCTTGTGAATGTCACCACACAGAGGTGCTAGACTGGACAACGAGCACCTTGTAGGCTGAAGGGAAATGCTTTTGAACCAGTACAATAAAGTTCTGTTTTTTTATTGGTGTATAAATGTGGATCATGTTGCTCTCTTTTTGCTTGTGTTTCTCACCTAGCTACACCTATCTGTGAAAGTGTCTGAGTCAGTTTGGGACGTTTGAGTTGCATTTAAAAGGCTGGGTAAAACATGTGCTAACATGTCATTATTGTTTCTACCGAGACAGTTCTTTCAATGATGTTTTTAAGAAGTTGGGTGTCCAAGAAAAGATGTGCATTTACACTTTGATTTCTTTAAACTTGATCAGTCTTGCATACTGGAATTACACGACAGCACTGATCTATAAATCATTTTTTAATGTGCAGAAATAAAACAAAGGTTATGTTATCATGCATGCCTTGACCAAACTCATTCCATTTACAGAGAACCAACATTAATCTACCAATAAGCAAGCACTTGACAACAGTGACAAGAAAAAAAATCTGTTTTATCAGACAGAAACCTCTAACAGTGAGACTGATGGGTGAAAAGCTATACGCTGGTGCTGAATAGGCCTCAGAATATGGTAAAGTATTCATTCCCTTGGATGTGATTTTATAAGATTAACATGCTCAATAGAATTTGGCTTTTTTGACAAATAAAAAACATTTTTAATGTCAAATGGAAAACTGTATCCCACAAACTAATGTTAATTAAATAAGAAATATTTAATGTAAAATAAGTGTCTGCACGAATATCCAGCCCCTTTAAGTCAGTATTTAGTAGATGCACCTTTGGCTGCAGTCACTGAGTCTGTGTGGATAGGTCTCAATCAGGCTTGCACATCTGGACACTGCAATTCTACTCCATTCTTTTGTGCAAACTGCCCAATTTCAGGTCACTTTGCACAAGGATTGGGTGTGAACAGCCCTTTTCAAGTCTGGCCACAAATGCTCTATTGGATTAAGGTCTAGGCTTTGACTTGGCCACTCCAGAATATTCACCTTGTTGTGTTTAAGCCATTTTTGTGTAGCTTTTGCTGTATGCTTCGCCTCATTATCTTCCTGGCAATTAAATCTTCTCCCAAGCTATAGTTCTCTTGCAGATTGAATAAGATTGTTCTCCAGAATGTTCCTATAATTTGCTGCTTTCACTTTACCCTCTACCTTTACAAATCTTCCAGGGCTGGCTGCTGAGAAGCATCCCCACAGCATGAAGCTGCTACCACCATGCTTCACAGTAGGGATTGTGTTTGTGGTGTCTTGGTGGCCTCTCTCACTAATCTCTTTCTTGCACGGTCACTCGCAGTTTGTGAGGACAGCCTGATCTAGGCAGATTTACACATGTGCATACATATTCCGCCCATTTCTTGATGATGGGTTTATCTGAACTCTGAGGGAGGTTCAGTGCCTTGGATATTTTTTTGGTATCCATCCCCTGACTTACACTTCTTAATAACCTTTTCTCTGAGTTGCTTGGAGTGTTCTTGTGTCTTCATGGTGTAATGGTAGCCAGGAACACTGATAAACCAGTGACTGGACCTTCCAGGCACTGGTTTCTTTATACTACAATAACAGCACTCAGGTGATCCCCATTTCCCTGCTTGTGAGTCTACTAGCACCAATTAGCTGGACATTTGTTGAATTAGGCCAGTTGCTCAAAAAGCAAAAGAATGCAATCAATTATTTTTCCTTACATATCTTTATATAATTGACATTACTTTATAGAAATCTATTTTCACTTAGACATTAAAGAGTTGTTTTGTACTTTTTTGCCAAAAAAATCCCAAATTTTATTGACCATAACGGAATTATAAAATCAATAAGAGTAAAACATCAAATGGGGTGAATACTTTTAATAGGCAGTGTAAAATGTTATGACCAAATAAAGGGACAAAAAGTTTTCCTATATTTTTAATACAGTTTTAAAAGTTCTTAGTAATTTGCTTAATTCATGTATGTTTTAATGTTGACCTGTATAAAAGCCATAGTCAGCACAGAGTGATTGCTCATTTTACCCATCTGGGCTTTTTAATAATAATAATTTCATATTTCCAAATCAAGACCTGCCCCGTCCAGTTAGAGACTACTCTTTATTTCCAAGCATACCTTAGACCCACAGACCAGAACTGGGCCACAGTCCTTAGCTGAATAAATCTACCCAAATCAGCCCTTCACGGTCCTCCATGCCAGGGTTCAGACTGATAGAAAGTCATGCCTACATGCCATTGTTCAACAAAATTGAAGACAATAAACTGGCTCTCTTTTTATCCAGCTTAATACACCAGTAGAAATTACGATTTTGTAAAGAAAGTTTGGGGAGTATTGTTTAAAGGGCAGATCAGTTCTTGCAGAGTGTGCATCTGGGCAGGCCAATATGACTAACAAGGTCCAAACAATTATTCAAACATGTTGAAGCCGGTCATCTCACATGTGTGGAAAGGATTAGTGGATGAAATCCACACAGCGAACTCACATGACCTCGTTGTCAAAACAGACAGGATTATATAATACTTTAAATGTGATGACAGGTAGAGCCTTTCAAGGGATTTCCAAGGAATCACAATAACATATCCTGTCACATTCAAGAGCTTCTGTAAGAATGCAGTTCTAAAAGCATAAAGTCAAGGAATGATCACATTTCTAGGCTTTAAACAGGGGTCACTACATGTTAAGGTATTTTAGTGGATTCTTTCTCAAAGGAAATTCAAACAAAAACTTGAGCACACAAGTCACTTTTTGCATTTTGAAAGGAGTCAAATGTTGGTTTTGAATGAAATATCTCTCTGGTCTTATTCCAAGGGTGCCAAACTCCACACGTGGAATAACCTGACATGCCAGATAAACTGTTTCATATCATTGAACAAATATATTTCAGATTCATCTGGGAAACCATCCATTAAAAGCATTTGGGTTGGGCAGGACTTTCTAAACAATTTCTCAGAAAATGATTGGACAAACATTCTGTCTATCACATTGATTAAGGGCCAGTCAGAGTGACAAGGAAAACTGAGCTGTTAGACATGCACAGCTCCAATACCTGGGCTAGACAGGCCTGCGCTGCTGTGGTTTATGAACCGTGGGGCTTGTTGATGGATAAAACTCATGCTGAGGTCAGTCGGGTGAGAGTTAAAACATCTTCTCTGCCAAGAAAAGCTTTCACTGCTGTTCTTTGCTCTTCATTTCATAAAGAAATGTGGTCCAGTTCTCGTAAAACTGTCACTACATCTGAGCTAAATGCTATGCTGGTGGCAGCCATTGCTGTCAGCTACCAGTACAACTAAAACTCACCTTTATACCGCCTCATTCTCCTCAAATGATTGGTCAAGTCTGTTTTCAGACTTGGCACATTCGTTTCAGATTGGAGTTTTGCAAGATGGATCTGCCTGATGATAGTCATGGAATATGATAGTTATGGAACCTGTGGAGGAGCTGAAGTGCAAGGGACTCCCGCTGTATTTTTACTTAAAGATATATTTGATTTTTGTTATTACAAATATATCCCCTACTGGGATGAAAAAAGTAACCCCTCTTAAGAAATATGTCTGAATAGTTCCCTTGCTATAGATAAAATCCATATAGAGACAACGAACAATCAAACTGCAAGGGCAAAAACAAGAGATGGTATCAAAGTATATCACTACCTTAAAAGTAACAAAAAGTAACAGTGCTGTTACACAGTTAATTTATCTATGTTAAGTTCTGCTCAATACTTTTTTAAAGCTAGGTTTCTGTTTTGCACTATCACTTTAAGAAGCTCAGGATATCAGCCCTAGGTAGTGATGTCATGTGACCATCACAGGAAATAGGGAGAAAATGACAGCATGGTTGGTGAATCATGGCATGTGAGAGAATCCTGTAGCATCTATGGCAAGCCGTTTTAACATTTAAAAGTTAAGTTTGACTATCTGGAATTAAAATTGAGGATATCTACAATGTCTTTCTGATTAGTTGTAATTCAATTTTGACTAGGCGAAATAACAATTAGCGATATCTGTAATTCTATTTTGACTGGGCGATGTCACCAAAAACGTCATTCAACTCGTCACACATCTCAAATGACAATTACAGATATCTGTAATTCAGTTTTGCCTAGGCAGAATGTGAATTAAAGATATCTCAAACGTCATTAATGACATCTTCAATGACACTGCTCTATTTTGGATATCCAGTCATTTCCCCTCCCCACCATAATAAAACAAGAAGTGGGTTTATTTCCTTATTTTTATGAATGGAGGAAGAAAGAAGCAGTCATGGCGTTGGCTTACACAGGTGGGCCTACAATGTGACATGTATGGCAAGCAGATTTCCATAAATCTGATGATTTGAACAACAACCCGCCCCGCTCCCGCCTAAAGTGGGAGGCGGGCCAGATTTGTCGTAATTACAGATATCTGCAACATCATTTTGCCTAGTCAAACTTCTAATTCAAGACATCTCTAATTACATTTTGACTAGGCAGAATTCCATTTACAGATATCTACAATTTAATTTTGCCTACTCAAAATTTGATTTCAGATATCCGAAAAGGGACATGTAGTATCTTGAAATGTATTTAATTGATGTGAATTAAAGATATCTGTAATTCTAATTCTGCCTAGTCAAAATGTAATTAGAGATATTTTGAATTTGAATTACAGATATCTACAATTCATTTGCAGATATCCATAATTCACATTTCACATTTCACATGGATATTCGGAAAGACAAACCCCATACACATGAATGGCAAAAGTGACGTCATTTTGCCTAGTCAAAATGACATTGTAGATATCATAAATGACAATTTTGGATAGGCAGAATGTATTTTCGGATATCTGAAATGTTCTTTTTGACTGGGCGAAATTGATGCTTATGACAAGCGAAACAGCTTGTCATAAGCATCTGCTATTCATTTTAGGCCTTTGATAGCATCATGGGTATGTATTTAACCGTAATCCTCATCCTCAGATGTGCATTTTTATGAGGATTTTTTTTAATTTTGTGAGTTTTTTACCATGATTATGGCCTTTCTCAGAAGCTTACCGTTCATTAGCTATCAGGAGATGATGGTAAACACAAATAAAAATAAAAACACTTAGTTCACAATGGGTGAGAAGATTAAAAACACAATTTCATAAAGATTGTAAATGCAATAGATAAAGTGAGGTTAAAAACATGTAATTCATGTGACTGCGTATATTCACGCTGTTCTTACGTATATGCAAAAGCGAGAACACAACTAAATTGTGCTGTTAATGTTTTAGTTTTACACTTTGCCACATCTTCAATAAATCTGTGGACTAGTTGACAAGGTCTGCAGAGTCTTTAAGCTAGGAAAGAACCTAACTGTTTAGCTGCTAATGCTATCAAGAGCTTTATCTTTATAGCTGCTTCGCTCTTGTAACTTTTTTTTAATTTATGCTCACTGCTTTTATCAATGCCACAGCATGAAGCTGTTTGTCAGAGCTGCCCATCTGAAGATAGAAATCTGTTCACTATAAAGTTTGCCAAAAGTTGGTATAAAAGTGAAGGTAATTGTATGGTATTGTGTATACAACTTGTTTACACCTCCCTACCGGCTAAACGTCCCTATCAGCTATTGCAGGTTTAAGACACACTTCTTACACCGATTTTAGACCCTTTTAACTCAAATGTAGATGTTTTCCAAAGTATTATTATTAGTCTTTTATTGTTAAAAACCAGAATAACTATCTGAGGAAACATCAGACATGACTTGTTCAGGAAGACTTGTCAGTGCCTGCTTTTTGCCAGCAGCTTGGGCGCTGTCTAAAACTGTATCATCAGGAGATAAAGTAAGCAGTCTCTCATCTAAGACATGATCAACTGATGGCATGTTATTAAGTGATAGAGTGGAGTAAGAACAACAAATGAGGAAAAAAAATCTGTCGATAACATATAGATCAGCCCAAAGACATTTATGAAGTTGAAGGGTCCTTTTTGCATGGAGTCCCACAAAGGTGAACTCTGGGTCCAGCCATGTTCTCCTTTAACATGCTTCCTCTGAATTATCTGCTCCAGTCTACCTCTGATGCCGCTTACCACTAAACGATACACAGCTGTACATCTCATCAAAAATCAAATCATCTTAATCTCACCATCCATTTTAACTTTCTTGCCTCTGTTTCTTGCTGGATGTCACAAAATGTCCTCCATCTCAGCCCAGATAAAACTCGTTCAGCCCTGTCCCTTTTGAGTGAGAAATATTGCCATAGTAAAATTTGGCTAACTCCCTAACAAATTGAACTTCTGGTAAACACACCTAATTTTCTATCTTCAGTTATTATAATTCTCCCTCTTCACAGGCATCCCTGACTCTTCAATGGCATGTTACACTTGGTCAAAAATTTAGCAGCTTGGTTACTGGAAAATACTGATGGTCAGTCTCATATTGCCTTATTCTTGTTTCCTTCATTGGTCTCCAGCTACAGAACAGAATACAGTTTAAAATTCCATTACCATAATGACTTACAAGGCCCTGCATGGCCTGGCACTGGCATACTTAACTGACTTCCTCTAGCAGTCATCCTCTCTAATCATCTGATTAGGTATTTATATCAGCTCCTCACAGGCTGATGGGGAAGATAACAGAGGCAGCAAACTATGGAGTATCATTTGGTGATGTTCAGATCACTGATCTGGACTTTGCAGTTGATGCTGTGATCCTTGCACTTAGATGCCCTTGTGGGGGCTCTTAACTTGCTGATTGAGGAGGCTGAAACCATGTGAGTGCATGTCTTTTGAGCCAAAACAAAGTTCCAGGCATTTGGGGATGCCTTGGATGTTGCCATTGAATCTGTCTGTGAATGACGTGAGCGTGGAAGTTTAGAGCAGTTCACCTGCCTTGGAAGAGTAATGCATCGAGGTTGAGATCAACTTCAGAGTTGGGGGTGACCGCATGCGACATGGAGGGGTCAGCTAGGAGGATACCTGGAAAGATGGGGCACTGGCCTAGTGCAGGCCTGGACCGTGGCCATCAGGAGGCCAGAGAACTACAGGACAAAGGTTGACAGTGCAAAGTGCTGAACCAGCATATGTGCCCAAACAGACCTGGCCGGTCTTTGCTGTAGTCAATCAATTATGGACTGAAAAGGATTTGCATCTTCCTTTATTCTGTTTTTATTTACATTTCACACATTTTGGAGAAAAATTGGCTTTCAATCATACAAAATGAAAATATTTAATTAAGTCTTAATATGTTCTGGTTGCTTTTAAGTTTTGATGTAGGATAAAGAGAGTGTTCAGGCTATGGACCAAAACATTGAAAACCACCTGTACAGCCCTTTACATAACTGTTCCAAGCAGCAGACATGTGTTTTTTATCTAGACCCTGCATGGCAAGGTGCAGCATGCTGCACGAGGCTCAGATGGAATTTCACTATTAGATCAGGTTTGATGTATTATGGATTTGTAAGATATTGCTTTGGCAAATTTTTGCCCTTTACATTCTTGAATCGTTATCCTGACATCTTTGCCACTTTCATGTAATCTAACTGAACTGCAAAACTGTGAGCTTTGTAATTGATACACTAGCATGTTCATGTGGCAGTTACATACTTGACAGTGGTTAAGCGTCTGTAAATATAATGCTAGTGGTTGCCCAAAAACTGCCAACAAAACAATCATTAACTATCCAAAAAACACAAAGAAAACGCTGCTTGTTCCAGCATGTCAGCAACTCCACAAAACAACAAAGACGTGAAAGTTAAGATTAATCACAGGGCAAGGCACAGTCTTCTGCTATTACACTGTTAAAAAGTAAGCACACCTTGGTCTCACAGTTAGTTGTGAAAAAAATTACCTTTCCCCAAAACTAAGTGCTTTCACGCTACAGCTGTATTACACCCTCAGTATAGCATCTCACATACCAAGTTTATTTCTCTTTCACAGGATCTGGTACCGAGGACACCTGTTAAATCTCTATTTTATCCCCTAAGCCAAGGTTGCTCATGCCAGAGTTTCATCAAAGCATGTGTGCTTGGCTAGTTTTTAGCATTGTGTAACACACTTTCAGTGGACAAAAAGCTAATAGAAAAACAGTAAACAGTAATCTGCAAAACTTAAGCACCTATACAATTTCTGTTTTACTGGGAAAACAAAAACGGGAAAGAAAGAGGAAGATAGTTATTCAGGAAAGGACTTGCCATATGTACCAACAACTTTCACCCCTTGTTTTATAGGGCAATTAAATGTATCTCACATTGGTATGGGGTGTCTCGTCCAGACAGGAACTAGATAGTCTGTTTTGTTATGCATTGTACTGAACACCTGAGGGAAGAGTTAGCGCCATGTGCAGGCCATGTGTGATGACAGCAGAGTTTACTGTGAAGCTGCAGTGAGTCCAGTTCAGCAACACCAACAACCTCCTTTGAGTCCGAGAGACTTTTATTAAGAAGAATTCATGGACAGTTCAAAACAGAGAGATACAATAACAGATGTATTTACATCAGAAAACCTACAACTGATGGGGCAGAGGATCAGGCCTTCACTGCAGATATTCTTTATTTTGCTACATGTCAAGTAATGCTAACAGCTCATTTTGCTTTGTAGTGAAAATGCCACAAATCTATTTTTTTCCACATTTTGCCAATAAAGCACATTTCAGTCAGGAACACTCTTACCATATATTTAACCATCTGATTGCAAAATAAATATACTGTTTTGTTTGGCGGAGAAGACTCTGCTCAAAAGATTCTCCCTGGGTTAGTCAAACAGCATGCCTTGACTTTCCAGGGAGCGCATGGTTAGAAATCCCCATATGGATCGATACATTTATGACAATGCGTACTAAATATAATAAAATTAGTTCAAAAGCAACTAATCCATAGTAGCATGAATCTGAATATGATGGTGCAACAAGCTTTAAGCTAAAAAGGAGGAGGCTGGGGTGGAGGAGGTTAAGCTTTGCCAGCAGCAGCAGTGTGGTGCATAAACATTAATGCAAGCCAGGATTAGTGAGCAGTACGTCATATTCAAATATACCACTGTGTTGAGAGTAAGAGCTGTGATTGGCTGTGGGAGCTATGAGGCGATAATCGGGATCAGCTGGCCGTCCGCTGATCACCACTGGGCAAATGACTACCGTGTCCTGCATGAACTAACACTAGGCTTCAATACATTTGCCAGTCCATTAGTCCATATCTGCTGTTTAAAACAGCCTATGAGCTCAATTGAGAAAGCAAAACTACATTATTAAACCCTGTCCAGTTTCTCTGTCCATGTGCTTATCTTTCAGCAGCATTCAGCAATTTTAGATGAAATTTGGTGGAAAATCTTCAGCATGGATCCCATCACACATTTCTCATAAAGCACATGACATTTCTGCTCATAATTCCTGCATTTTGCAGTGAATCAAAGAATCAAAAACATTTTATCATCTTTGGACCGACAATCATATTTCCAAAACAATGTAAAACTTTCCGTCCAACAGATTATATCCAATCCAAGTTACCAGATTGGATAACCCAGTCATATTTTTGACCAACACACTACCATCATTCACTCAGAGAATGATCGTACAGGCATGTATAAACCCCAAGCATTCCTGCAAAACATGGCTGCATTTCTTTCCTCCACATGTGGAGCAGAGCTATGCATTCTTCAAGTACTTTTAGATTTTGGGGGTTTCTAAAAATGTTCCAAACTCCTAAAAGCTCCAAAGCACAAACTAACTCCAGCTCACAGCAATGAAAAGAAGTTAAAGTCACGACTTTAGTGCTATTCATGTTTACCAACTTATACTGCTCACATAACTGCTGTTTGTGGCAACTTTTATAGGAACTGAACTTTGCAAACCTAACAAAAAGTTGCTGTAGTTTGTTTCTGCACCAATAACTGTTTAATTCAAATATCTCTTTATATTCAATGATATAAAGAGAAACGCATGTTTGGATGTTGCAAATTGATTTGCTTCACAGAGCTGAAAGGTTTGTTGTCATTGTAAGTGGATTCTGTGGCATCTTTTAATGTCTATCTCGATCAATGACTTTGGTAAAGACAACAAACACATGCATTCAAGATGTTAGCATGTTCCTGTCTGAAATTTTGAATTTAATTGAATAGTCCCCACTGTGTAAAGCTGAAGAGGAAATAAGAGGAAGCTTTTAAATCCAGGGTCCTTTGAACGCATCTGTTTATTCTTCCTTTTCCCTCTTCCATCAGTTTTTTTTTCATACAAAAATATGTGGTCTGCACCACTTCAAAATGCCAAGAAATCTTCACTTTATGTTTCTCTCTGGCTGGTTGGTATTTATAAAGGGAAAAAAAATAAACTCTGCAGTGTCATGTGAAGGTCACGACGGCTTTTTCTCATTTGGATATGGTCTCATGTGGTCTGACTGTGAATCTAAGCGATGAGCAGCATTTGACTGTGGTTACTGCTGCTTTGTTTAGACTGTAAGAAAACCAAAGTACAGAGATTGTGTAAGTCTCACAGGTCCCAAAATAAAGACGAAATGTTTAAATGGTAAAGCCTGTCCATGGCAGGAGCATCCTTTCAGGAAACTAGTCGATAAAAACATCATCACCCATTAGATGGTGTAATCTGACACCAATGGGATCATTTTTTAGCTTCTTTCTTCAGATTCAAATAAAAATATTCAGTTTCTTAAAAAAAGAAAAGGGACAATAATAATATAAAAAAGTAAACCAGAAAAGTCAGCCCAATCTGATGAACCCATTGCAAGGCGGAAATCAGACACACAATCTCCCAGGACAGGTACTGAGAACGCTGAGTCACACCTCTTATTCATACAGATGTCACTCCCACCGCCCTCTGCCTCACCTGCAAGAAGGCACGTCTGTGCACATACAGAACAGCTTGTTAGGATTTAGACAGTGACCATTTACTATTGTTTTTTATCAAAGCACGAAAGTCAGACTCATAAGAATGAAATAAAATGACGGAAATGCAGTGTAAGCACCAACTTGCAGCTTCAAGGGTGTGTGTGGGAGTTCACAAGATGTAGATTGGATAAAATAAGCTTAGTGAAGCAGGAGAACAAAGGATAGGGTAGCAGTTCTAATACTGTTTAACCTCTCTTTATGTAGAAATAACAGAAAATGCATCTAATATGATAAGATCTCTTCTGTGTGGCAGCAAAAATGTTAAATTACAAAGGAAAGATATTACCATGGGTGTCTTTCAGTGGTAGGCCAATCACAACTAATGCCATTATGCACTTATTTGGGGGGAAATAAACACCCCTTTCCATGTAAATTGGCCTTTTTGAATTAAGCGTCTAATGACAAAGTTGGTTACAGCATGGCATAGAGTAAGGAATAGCCTACTGTCTGCAAGAGCTGAAGTGTGCTGCAGTTTCTTATGATGCACCAATTTCAAAGAGATCAGGAAACAATTCCACCTCTGTATGACTTACAAAATAAATCATGATAAATTATGTGTAAACTAGGTAGGAAAATATTACTTTGACATTGCTATTACCAAGCTACAACCAGGAGTTAAATCAGTCTGAGACTCCCAGCTGCTTTTTTATCCATAAGTACGAGCTTTCCTTCATCAGGGAGGAAACTTTGTCAAGGCGGTGATTACATGAACACAAAAATATTGCCGTAATTGCCGTATTGCCGAAACACGCTGGTGGTTATTCTGAATAGTAACATGAACTGTCAGAATCTGTTTGGGATGTGGGCGGGATTTGACACACCTGTTGTGGATGCAGGCGGGAGTGGATGGTGTGCGATGTAGAAGTGGGTGGTAATGGTTAGAAATCCAGCATGAGCAGGCAGGAGCAGAACTTACAGAAGAGTCCCGCGCAGAGCTCTAGTCTTTGATTATTAAAAGTCACCAGGATGGTTGGTATCTTTTCTTTGAGTTTGAGAACACTGGTTATACATGAGCTGTGTGTAGATAAAATATACTTTATTTGGTTCACAGGGGCTGCCAAAACTAACACAAAATTAAAGTTTCTGGTGATGGCTCTAGCTGTTGGTATAATAGCTGTGAAGCTCAAGAAATGATCTCTAATTTTCTCAGTAGTTCAGTTTAAGGCTTTATCTACCAGGTCTAGTACAGACCCCAGAGGTGTTCTTTTGGGGAAAATTAAAAGTGGGTTGTTAAATAATGTAATCATTCAATGTTTTCAACAAGTGAAATAGTTGGGTTTTTGGCTGGAACAGGGCTCAGTTTTTAAATCACACCTTTCAAACTGAATTGGAAAAATGTGTCCACAGCCTGGGTTTCTTTACAGGAGTAAGTCTTGCTTATCAATGAATAAAGCAAAAACATTGTTCAAGTTACAATACTGCTTGTTTTGGATCATGGAGACACCCTCTATATGCATGCAACTGTTTCTATGTTGAAGCTTTTGTGCTCTTTGTTTCACCTGTGATAGATATCATACTCATCATTGTGACTGTATCACACTGTTGGCAGGCCCTCAGAAACAGAACAATATTCTGTTTATTTACAGGGCACTCATTGGTAAACTCCCTCCTTACCTGACTTATCCTGCCTAGAAACATCTCAACCCGTACTACCAGATCTCAGAACTGGACCACTTTGAAAACACCAAGGTTTAGGACTGCCCTCTCTGGTACCATATGGTGTTTTTAAAGAACTTGTGACTAACTACTTAAGAGAACAGATTGCAGCTGATTGAAAATGTGATTTATTAACCAAGGCATGGGATTACAAGAGTCAGAGTGACTATAGATGAATTTTTAATTGTATTTTTGTGTTTTCTTTTATTGTGCAGCTGCAGGGCACCTCTGGAAAAGAGTCCTTGGCCCCCGTGGGTTCTCCCTGCTGAAATAAAAAAATATAACTGTAATCCTCCACACTTATCTTGAAGCATATTGTAATATTTGTCAGAATTTGCTTTGAGTTTGTTACCATATCTTGCAGCCCTGAAGCTTGCCAAGTTTTGAAAAATAAGGAAATTACCTGTTTTTTTTTTTACTCATCAAGCAAGAGGATGTGGTCGGGAAGGGTGTGGGACGCTATGCCATTTTCAGGGTGCTGCATGCAGCCTATTAAATTTTGTGGCCTTTCATTATTCTAAACACTAGCAGCAGGGGAGACAGGGTGTCAGGTCTGTGTTTGGTGTTAATTTCTCTAGAAATAAGAACACAAATGACCACTAGATGCAAGCATGTAAAGAGGTAGAAGGCCTAAGGTAGATTTACTTCAGGGACTTCTTCGTTCTTGTCACAAAAAAACATATTGTCTTATTGTTGAAGAGATCAAATTGCCTGTCTGACAAGGCCGGCCCCTCCTTCTCAGAAAAAAAAAAAAAAATTAGAAATACGGTAAAACAGGATTTGGTTGTCTGCTGTAAACAGTCTCATCCTGCTGGGAAGTTTCCGTGCCACAGGGAAATGTAATGTTCTCTGGAACTATCATCATCAACTACACAAATCTGTGATTACAGCGTGCCTACACACCATCTCAATTAGTTACTTAAAACCTGTTTTGTCAGCAATCCCTCTTTTTCATTCTTCATAACAAAAGCTTTATATAACACACCATGTAGTCAAAAATGTCAAATGTATGAAACAGCACTTTATTAGCTATTAAAAAACATTAAAAATCTACAACATTTACCTCAATTAGCAGACAGGTCAGAAAAGTGTTACAGTAATGGACATTAGTGCATATTGTTTTGTTAGCTTTCATAAAAAGATTGTGCATACATAATTAGGTTCAAGTACATGTTATTAGTATACAGTTATTAATTCTAACAAACTAAAGTCATGTCACTGTTAAAGTGCATTAAAAAATAACTAATACCTCTTACAAAACATATGTAAACTAGGTAAAGATTTCTTCACTTCATATTTAAACTACCCTTCAGAGTTTTGTTGAGTATAAACTAAATAATGCAGACTATTGTTACAGATAAAACTTCAGGTTCACAAGGTTGAATCACATCTGTACTAGCCTATAAGTGGTTTAAAATCCTGTAGAGGGCGTGTGTCCCCCTAGTCAAGAAGTTGTTTGATATGTGCCATTTATTAAGCCTGGTGTTAAATGACAGATCAAATCTTTAAGATCAAATGTTAAAGGACACCTTGGCCAACACTTTAACTGATGTGAAGGTAGAAAACAGAGCGTTGGCAAACAGAGATAAGTTTCCTTAGTGTTTATCCAAGTAAAGGCCTAACATATTGGTTGCTTTGTTGAGCCCTTAAATGGTACATTTATAAGTCAAACACTTTCTCAATGCTTAATCCTTAATTTTACAGTCCAGCAAGCAATCCCTCAAATCTCCAACAGCAGTATAAGGACTCAGTATTATTGAAAACTGTAAGTCCAGCTCTTACTCCTTTTCTCTTTTCTGGCAGCATCATGACAGCTTTTATCTTCCTGTGGCAGCTAAACCTCACTGACACGGTACTGATCCATGAATTTCCATTTTATGAAACAGCCTGGTAACACTTGGCTGTGCTGAAACTAAACAAAACATGACCTTAGATTGCCTTTTGTTTTTCACTCTTCACTACAGACTCCCCTTCATACACTTTCAAGAGCTTTTATGCATGACACAAATATACGTAAACAAAATTAACTCTTCCTCTAATTCTCAGGTCTGAACTTTCAAAAACCTTTAGGCCTCGTAGAGTGGCGTAACTGTACCGTCCTTCCACTGAATCAAGATTTCTCCTCGTTGCAAAGTGGGGGTGGAGTGGGGGAGACGCATGGCATGCTCTGTCAGAGGGGCTCTCTCACTGGGCACCGGGGATCCGGGGACGCTCATTTCCGTTCGGGGAGTGTACGACTTCAAAATGCACACAACCTTCTTCCTCCTGGCACAGCAGGACCGAAAAAGAGAGAAAGTGGGAGGACATTGAACCAGAGCTGCTGCAAACATTTAAAATTTAAATTTAGTTAGGGCTTTCAAAAGAAATTTTTAATCACAATTAATCTCAGAATTTCTGCAGTTAATCACGATTAATCCAAATCTTTTTTCCTCCCCTCCATTATTTTGCATTAAAAGAGTTTATGTGTTTTTTGTTTTTTTTTGGTTTCCCTACTGTCACTACTAAGTGTAACTGACTTCCTGTTAAGATACAAACCTACTTGAAGATTTTAGTATGAACTTTAACGGGAAAAGGGAACTTGTTATGGATTGAAAACGATGTAAGACTTAGGCCCTATATTTATTACTTTGTAAGACCCAATCAAAGTAAATTAATGTTGTTTATGCATTTCATTGTACTTTTTGGATTTCATGTGGGACTCAATGGCTTTACCCGACATTTATCATTTTGGCATATCTTGCAAGTTACTTAGCAATCCTTGATTTCCCCTGCCATCATTTCCCTGTAATTTCATTAGAGGCCAACTTTGCCTGAACTTGCAACTTATCTTCTTTCAATCTGATTCCAACCAATAAAGACTATGTTGTCACATGAAGAAGCAAATCCACAAAAGAGAATGACCAAAAAAATTCCCAAGGCTATCTAGACTATGTAAATTTGATCTCAATCTTATTTCCAAGTAAAAAATATGACTAAGAGATTTTACTGCTGAAAATAAAAAAAAACACTTTAAGCCTTCTTAAGGATCTGCAGAAACCCTGAAAACATTTCACTTTGTTCTTGAGCTATATGTATTATTTCAGCCAATATTTGTGTTCTTTCTTCTAATTTCTCTAGTTAGTTTTTATGATTTAGAAATGGCTTGTTGAGTTTAATAAAGAAGTGGTTGATAGATATTGGTCTCCAACTATCAGAGCTTTATCAAGCTTCAAGGCTGATCAGCTGCTAAAAAAACTAATCATATGAACCTGAAATTTATCTATCTACTACACACTAACAAAGTGTATCGGATTCATATCAACATAAAAAAAATACAAGCCCTAGAGAAGCCATTTCATGTTTAACTTTGCCATATAGATGATTCACTGATTAAAAAAAATGATTCTATGTGTTAGGTTGGTTTAGTTAAATATCAATCCTGTTTTTTTTAAGTAAAATACATATTAAGGCACTCACCTGTTGGAGTAAACATTGAGGATAAGAATTACTGCTCCCAGGACCAGAGCCAGAGAGCTGAGTACCAACATGGTTATCTTCCAGCCCATGCCTTAAACAAATGTGCACAATACAGACCAAGCAACACATCACTCATTTACTCCTTTGTGAGATCTGTTACATTTCTGAAAGGACTATGCATGTGCAAATAAAAGCCCAATGAAACTCCTTTACAGATATTCCAACACACCCAGAGTAAACATGGTTCTCACTTTCTCTGTCATCTATCTCCACCTAGTGGTGGAAAACTGACCAGGTTTGTACTCCGTCAGAAAAAGGACTCACTTGATTTTGTTGACCTACCATAGTCCATGCTGAAGAAGATCATGGTGGGATCTGCAGGGGATTTGGTGCTCAGGAAAGAAAGAGGGTCCTCTTTTGGGGAATATGTTTCTGTGGCCTCTGTACCTATTACATCTTCAACTTAAAGATGAGAAAAAAGAAAGTTAATAAACAAGTCACCACTATATGATGATTACAGGTTTTATTTCTTTTCTCTGGCTGGAGACAAAGGTGGAGCAAACATTTGATACAGGGGAGCAGCAGTTTGTTTGTCCATCATCAGTTGAGGGACGGAAATAAGATCATGCAGAACCAGCCCAGCATAAGGGCCAAATGAATCAGCATGTCCATGGCCTGACATGCCACTGTGATGCTGTTTCATGGACTGGCTGGCTTTCTTCCAGGACCAGGAAAATATTGATCTGGCAGAGCGCACTTAGCTAAATTAGATCCTGGAAGGGGAAGCAGGCATGCAATAATCCAATCTACAAACCACAGCGCAAAAAGGACTGAAGCTACATGCAGCATACAGAATCCCAAAAATTATCATGAAGGCCAAATGTATGGCTTTGCATGATAACGCAATCATGAGGTAAATCTTATTGAATGTAAAGAAGGATGTCCTTAGGGGCTCCTTGATGATGCAATAAAAGAATTTAGGACATTAAAACTTTAATGAGTAGAGGCCTTTTCATTATTAATCAATTCTGGCACAGTTCTTAGAAAAATGAAAGTGAGGCTCCTGACCACAGACAGGTTTTTTTGCACAAATGACTTCCTCTGAAGACTTTCCAGATTTGATGCAAAAGACACATGTGGTGCACTTGCCTACCCTGATGCCAATAGCAAACTGGAGTGAGAGGAAGTCTACCTATTAATAAAAATGTGACGCATTCATATCTATTTCATTTCTTTTCAGTCTTAAATTTGTTCTGTCATGGTCAGGCCATCATTAACATGAATGTTCACATAAGATCTTCCCCAGTACAATCCCTGATAACATAAACTACATCTGCATGGTTTAGATTAGCTCACCCTCTCTGCTCATACAAACTACCCCAGCCTTGTACCAGTGATGTACCCTTTTAGATGTGTGGTTACCATTTTTTTCAATCAAAATATGAAGATGGGTGTTTATTTTGTCAGCCAGTTAATACTGCTCATTAGTCATCAGATTAGATCAGATTTGAATATTGTGTATGACTGAATATCCCTTTTATTAGGGGTACACATAAGAGAAAGTCAGCACTCAGTAAATTACTAATAACAAGATGTTTACGGGTCTTTACCTGGTTCAGCCTGTTTGTGCATATCAGACACTGCACTTGGAAAACCCTCAGGTTCTGGAGATTTTTTTAGATGATGGAGTGGTTGGTGATGGTTGAGCTTAACGTCTCTCCCACTGCATAATGTCTGGTTGTCAAGAGTACGCCACCTGCTGCCCTGCTTTGAAGAAAGTGAGCCAAAAGAACGTTCAGTATTGGAAAGTTTATCTACTCACAGTCACAGAGTAAAAGTATTCTAAAATGTAGATTAAGATTCTTTTTGTCTTGTTTATGGTATTCTCAGATTTTCTAACAAAATGACAAGAACCTCATTCTTTTACTAAAATACTACATACCTGCTTATGTTCCCTCGAAAGGAAGACCAAAGTGGATTCTTGTGTGGCACTCAGGTGCAGCCCCCTCCCTAACAGAGTGATGTGTCCTTTCTTGGAACAGGACCATGCTTGGCTCCTTGCCTCTCTGTCATTTCCCAATGCTTCATCACCAGCTTCATCTCTTTCAGTATGAAAGACGCAGGGCTGCAATAGGACTCCTTCATACTGCTCTCCTGGTGCAGTCAAACACTCCCCGGTGTGGTGGCTGCTAAGAGCTTGACTCTCTGGGAGCCACCTCCATTCTTGTAATGCCAAATATGGACTGCAGTCAGCCAGAGACACTCTACCGCCAAAAGAGCCTTCTTGTACCTGCAGGCATTTCCCGAGCAGTTTGTTCTGGACTTTAAAGCCACATGTTTCTGTGGAGGGAACATAAAAAATATAGTGTACAAGCATGAATCCTAACTCAGAATCATTAAACCCTGTGATACTGGAAGGAAGCAAATTACAGTCTTGGTTTAAGTTAGTGCAAGGTCATGCAGCTTAATTTGTATTCTGAGCAGCATTTTTGAAATACAGCACCAATGACAGTTGGTCTGCTAAACACTTTATATTATAACTAAATAAAAGATATCTATAGAAACAATAGACTGCTTTAACCATCTGATGTTTTTTAAAGTGTGTACTATAGTCTTCACAGAACATGAAAACAATGATCAATTCCATTGAATAGGTGGTATTTTGAAACTTTCCTGCTTCTTGGAAATCATGTGGTGCATAATCTGACTTCAGATTTAAAAATAATGCTGTCTTGTGAAACTTTGTTTTAATCAGTTTAAGTATTTTTAACCCAGGAGATTTGGCACATTTTTCATGGGCGCAACCCACACACTCAGCTCTGCTGCTCATCCCACAAATGCATGATCCTTACAAATGTGGCATCTTTTAAAAGGGTAATAAACAGGCTTTCCAACAGTATAAGATTCATTACCAAGAAGCATTGTTACAACAAAGAATTAATGTACCAAACACAAATTGCCTTACTTATTGTTTTAAGTTTAGTATTGTGTTTATATTGTTTTTAGTTTCTCATTGTACAGCATTTTCTTCTTCTATTTGTTGTTTTTAATTGTGCCTTTATGAATAAATTTAGATTGGATTTAGATAAATACAATGTGTTTCATAATTGTAAAATCTGGGCGCCAGTTAAGCTCGGTTAGTAGAGAAGGCTCCCATACAGAGGCGCTACAGTCCTTGGTCACTGGCTACAGGTTCAGGTCCTGATCCTGGTGCTGTTTGGTGCATGCCTTTCCCCCACTCTCTCACCCCCATATTTCCTGTCCTGTCTCCAGCAAAAAAGGCAACCCCCCCCCAAAAAAAATATTTTAAAAAATTAACACATTTCCATTATTCTAATGACAGTTGGTATCAAAAAGTAAACCTAATGGTCTTCAGTCATAACCATAACCAAGAGAGAGGAATAAGGGAGAGAGAGGGCACTGTCTAGATTGTACAAATCTTTTGGCAACAAAAGCGGGTATAAGTGGCAAGGAAACCCTTGCTTCTCAACAATTCCATCCACTTTTCCAAATGGTTCCAACATATTTTTGCAATTTGGAAAGTATGCTTTAAGTCTGTCTGATTTTTTTTATTATTAAAACAATAAATTACCCAATAATGTGTGTCTGGGATATCCTTAGTAAAGATATTGACATAAATGGGCCAAATATGCTACTCCAGTGCTTCCCAAAGTGTAGTCCAGTCCCACTGGTCAGCCACAGAGGTACTGTATGTCAGTGTTCATTTTGACAGCACTTTTTAATTTAGTTTTAGTTATAGTCTTTTGCCAAAAGATATCTTTTAGTTTTAGTCATAATTTAGTAATCTAAATTGTTTTAGTTTTAGTCTAGTTTTAGTTGACAAAACTTCCCAACATTCCCAAATTTCAACGAAATTTAGAGTAAATTTAGTTGACTGATTGGATCTCTCCCCAACTTACCACGCAGCTAAGGCAGTTGTGATTGGATCTCCCCCGTATCTCATCCCACCTTTCCACACAGCCAAAGTAGCTGTGATTGGATATATGCCTAACTTGCCCCTACTTTCTACATGACAAAATTAGGTCTGATTGGATCAAGTCTCTGTCAAACATTTTCGTCTCATTTTTATTTGTTGACTAAAATGTCAGTAAATTTAGTTTTAGTTTTTGTCCATGTGCACTTGTTTTTATTAGTTACGGTCTTGTTTTCGTCAGGGGAAAAAAGGCTATTAACGAAAACTATAACGAAAATAATCAGTCAACAAAATTAACACTGCTGTATGTGGGTTACAAGAGTAGGAATGGGTATCGTTTGACTTTTTTCTCATACCAGTGCTAAATCAAAAGTTTTTACCAGTGCCTAAACGATGCCTGAATCAATACTTTGAGAAGGAAAAAAGTGTGTTGAAAGTCAGCAAGAGATGAGGATTTTAAATATAACTGCATATTAAAATACAATTGCAAAATTAAGGGGAAATAAATAACAGTTTAGATTATTTTCCCAAATAGTTCAGCCCACTTTAAATCCACTTTAGGCTTCAATACCACCAAGATTATAAAAGTTTGGGTTTTTTAATTAGTTTTTATTTTTAAGGAGTTTTTCATTAAAAAAAAAAAAAAAAAAATATCAGGTTACTTTTAATAAGTTTTACAGCTGGTTTGTTGGTTAAGTTTTTTATTTTGCATCAATTCTTCATTTTAGTTTAGTTATTATTAGTTTTACTTTTGTCAGCAATACGGGCTGCCAGGATCAAGACCAATAAGAGTTCTTCCCCTTTTATTTTATTTATTCAATTTTGATGTTTGTATGAAGTTTTCTTCAATCAACTCTAACAATTTTAAACTCCCCAGGCTTGGATGTACAGTAAGTGTGCTACTGTCAAGATTAAAACGAAGGAAATTTCTTCTCTACCTTTATTTAAGTTAGTTTAGAAAGCAGAATTAAGTTTGAGGGTCTTTGCTTACTTTAGTTTCAGTTCACTGAAATTATTTAGTTATCTAGTTAACTTAACTTTAATAACCCTGTTATACATACAGACTTTTTAGTCATATTTTTTGCTTTCTCTTGGCACACATTCACACCAGCTTCACGACCCACTTTTAGGTCCCGACCCACCAGTTGAGAACCACTGATTTAGGCTGCTCCAGCTACAGTGTTTTTTATAGTAGGTTTAAGTAGCAAGTAGGCCTACTAACCTAGCTAGCGGCTAACTATATAATTATGAGGAAGGTTTTACCTGTTAGCCTTAGCAGGTGACTTTTGTTTAGATACGTTTTAGTTAACAACCCACCACACAAATGTCTGACTAAGCTCATGTTGACCGTTAACCTAAAACTTTTCCTGCTGCGTCACGTGACGTTAAGTTGTGCAGCTAACGCTACTTGTTCTATTTGCTGAAGTTCATGTGAACTTATAAAAATTGTTTCAAACGGTCACCTCCCTTTCAGTTTGACATTGTCGCCTCCTTGAGTCGTACACCATCAAACTTAATGTAAAGAACTGCTGTAGCCCTTTTGCTAGCTGAATTGGCAAAAGTACAATAATCGTCTTACCTTTGAACAGTACAAATAAAAGCAAACAGACACACGACAGTCTTCGTATCATGGCGATGGTCTTATCAAGCTCATTTAGTTCGAGGTTTCCCGTACAATTCAGCAGGCATGTAATTCTCAGCAGAAGCAAGTGTATGAAGGCGGAGCAAAACTTTCAACAACCTCCCTCTGTGTGGCCATCACTTGGATAAATGGAGGGAGGAAAACAGACATTATGGGAGGATACATGCATTCCTCCAAACAACAATAGCAAGGGGGCGTTCATGCTTCACAGTCTAAAAATGCTCTGATATTGTAAAAGAAGCAAAGCAGTTTAAAAAAGGGTAAATTTGTGATGTGAGATTCAACCACTCTTTATTATTTCTGTGTAGCCTGCACAATACAGCTCTCTGTTATTAAAACATTACAACTGAACCTCTCTTTATCCTGAGGTTATAAATCACTATTTTGTATGCTTCGTTTTTAACCCTTTGGAAAATCTGTTTTTTTTTTTTTTTTTTACTCATAGGCATTCCTTCCCTTTTATAGCATTCCTTGTTTACCACTAAAGAAAGCACAAAAATGTTACAACCAGTGCGCTACAACTGCATAGACTACCAATTAGATCTAAAGAGCATAAATCTGCTATGAGGAGAAAACAGTGTGCAAAGCTAAAAAGAATTTCCCAGTCGTAACTGTGAGGAATGGGACAGCTTTTGGGGCCTGCGTGGTCACATGATGTTTTTTCTCTTTAATGATGCACCACAAAGTGCAAGAACAAAAGCAGTCGACACTGATTCAGTTATTCAAACAATATTTCGTTTTCTTTAAAGACAAATTAGATTTGTGTTTTATCACTGACATGACCTGACTTGTTTCTCTGAACATGTTCAGTCATGCCCAGTGTATATCCTCTTTTTTTTTTACTTGCAGAAAGATTGTATCTCCCTGTTAGCTTCTTTTTTAGACTTCCTGTGCCCTCCCCTCTGCATCATGCAATCCCTTTTCAGCCCAAAAATGTGGCTTGCATTTCTCTACTTGAACAAATAAGGGAAAAAACCAAGCATTTTGTTCATTTTATTGCTTCTCACAAAGAATTTCGACCACTATTGCATACAGCCAACGAAAATAAAGTTATTTTAGTGTGTGCAAGTTGCAAATGGATGAAAGCATATTATTTGTGCAAAAGAAATAAAAATGCACAGGTGAGCCAAAAGAGACCCCCAACAGCTCATAAAAGGATCCCACCTAACACCAGTACAAAAACACTGCAACAAAATACAAACAAAATTTAGATATTGAGTCTATCAGCGGTAAGATAATACCTTACAATCAGTCGATTGTTTTTCTTAAGCATGCATTCATATATTTCTGTATACTAATAAAAGCACTTGATTAAGATCTTTATGATCTTATGTTGAAGATCATCAGATCTGGTATGATATAGTGGATCTCAGACATAGTCACAAAAAGGTGTTAAAGGATTTAGGAGATAAAGTGCTGAGGAACAGAAAAAATAAATGTGCCTTTTTGCAGTGTATTTACATGAAATCTGCTTATAATTGCAGGCTTAAGTGAGCAGAAATAAATGAGCAGTATAAGGATTCCAGATGGAGTACGTAACAATTTGGAGAAATTTATTTTGCAGTAATGAGTTGGAAGGGCTATTGTTTTTTTCCCATTGTATCCGCTACTATATTGCCTTGAGATATAAAAGGATAAGACATACTGTAATACAAATCCACAAGGTTTGTCTTGACAAGATGTATCTTGCACATTACATCATCACATTTTTATTTGCCACTTTATAGGGCTCAGATGTTGAATGCCTTCTCCAGGTGAGCTTGCTATGAATAAAAAACATATCAGAGTTTTACATGTAGGCTTGACGATCATATAAACACTCATTTCAACATTAAGAAATATTTAATTGCATTTGAACCAGAAGTCAATCATGCAAGTAGTTAACTTGTGTTCATCTTTTTATGTGTTAAAATGAAAAAGCTTATTTGGATATTAAAGGGAAGTCATTCAGGAGTAAAAGAGGGCTCAGTGTGGAGCTCTGTGAAACACCACACTGTGCAATGATTTTGCTGTGTTCATCTTCATCTGTGATACAAATAGTAGTAAAAAGTTTATTTTACAGTGTTCAAGTAACACTTCAAGAGTCAAGTATAAAGCTGTATTTGAGATCAAAAAATGAATTGGTGTTAAATTTACTCTTTCCCTAGCATTAAAATTAAAGAGTTAAATTAACTTTAAAAAGAGCAAAAGTTTAGTGTGATAAAAAGTTAACAATACAGGTTGAATATCTTTAAAAAGTGTTAAAATTACTCTCAGTACTGTTGATAATTTTCTCCTATGTTAAAACAAATCAACTCTACACAGCAAAACTGCTAGTGTTATTACAGATCCCAAGTTCTGTAATAGTATTAGATTTTATCTCCCTGAGTGTTGTCTTCTGACTCATTAAAGCATACTTTATTATTATTATTATATAATTCTCACTGGAGGTGTTTCAAGCATTTACAGTATTAGTAACTGATATATTTCTGTGCACCTTTGATATGCTCTTAATTTTACCTTTAAATGAGGTTACCTCAGCAGGTTTAAGTGATGACTGTCTTTACAAACTGACCGTCCCAACTCCACAGGTGCGAAGTGTCTAACTCAGTGAACAACTACACTCATGGTGCAGTAGTGTTCAACATTAAAAAAAAAACAACAACAATCCAACAGAAACAGGAGCAGATATTCCAGCAGTTGATAACTGTACAACAGTAGCATCAAAAGACATCTAAACAAATTTAAACACTCTGCACAGGGCATCATGGGAAAAGCTACATACCCCAAGATTTGAAATTGTATTGGACAGACCTTAGATCAACTGAGGTGGACAAACACTGAATGAATCAACACTGTCAAATAACTGCAGCATTGAAGGTGGTATAAGAACCGAGTTAAAATTTCACTTTGGAAAAAGCTTCTTTTGATATATGCAAGTCATGTAAGGAATAAAAAAGGGCTCTGTACAGAGCCCTGTGGAACACCACACTGTAATGTTACTGTATGATGATCTAGCTTCAGTGCAAACAACATGTTTTCCTGCTAGTAACTTCTAAACCAATCAAATTCAACACCAGACACCACATGAGCCTGTGGCTTAGCTTATAACTCTCTTTAACCTACAGTGTGGAAGGCTTAAGATGAGTCAATAAAAACTCCAACTGTATATTCCTTATCATCTAAAGCTGTAGATATTGTGGAAGCAAATTAGATCAAAGGTGGAGGGATTTTCAAAGAATCCATACTGATGTAGTTATTGTCCGTTAGGTGTTTGACTAATCTATGGTAAACTATTTTGGAAAAACAACCAAATTTAATTGGTCAATAATTTGAAAATATGGACTGATCATGGGTTTTAAATATTGAAATAACTTTGGCCCATTTCAGTTGGTCCAGTTCAACACCTGTTTGAAGAGAATAATTGAAGATACGACACAGTGGCAGTAAAATAGTGGGGGAGGCACTGGTTCAATATTTAGTTTTAAGATCATCATGACCAGCACCAGGTAACTGCAAATGTGAAGAATGTCAAAGATTTCTCTCTCACTCACAAGAGGATAAATTAAGCGTTGGGGGATGAGGAACAGGTCCTGTGTTCGGTGAAAACATCATATCTGCTGTACGTCAAATCTCAATGCTATCGTTCCACCGTGTCTGTGCTGTTGGTAAGTAGGAGGGGAGTTAATGGAAAAATAATCTGGAGGGTTTTCTCCCTGCTGAAACTGAGGCTGAGCACTGGGGGCTAGTGGATGGAAAGCTGCAGGAGGGTCACCATAAGGAGGAGGCTGTTGAGGCCACTGATCACTAAAGCCACTTCTTAAAGGTGCAGGTTGAGTATGAACTGGTGCTGGGAATCCACAAGCATCTTGATCTGTGGGTGCAGGATAAGATCCTGGAGGAGGGAAGTCACAGCCTCCAACAGCTTCAGCTAGGTTAGGCCCCATAGTCTGTCCAGAGTAAAAAAAGGCACGATAAGGTCCTGGAGAGTAAGCTGGGGGAGGGGAGTCACTGTAACTGGGAGCCCTAGCAGGGCTGTCAGGGTAAGGTCCCAAAGCTTGTCCAGGCCGAAAGGGGGCACTAGGACTGGTAGGTACAGGATAACGTCCTGTAGGGTATGCAGGCAAAGGGGAGTTAGTGTAACTGGGGTCAGGCCCCATAGCCTCATGTATTTGGGACGCAAATCTGTTGGGAATAACCACCACTGGGAGCTCTACCTCTGGACCAGTGGTAAAACTGATGTCCACATATGCCTAGGGAACAGAAAAAAGGAAAAAAGAAGTCAAATATTTGTAGACAATAAATAATTAGAGTAAAACCACCACTCATTAAAGGTGCAGTGTGTAAAATTGGGAAATATTAGAATCAAACTAGAAAAGCACTCAGAGAGTGCAGACCTCCGCCATTAGCCCTATCTCCCAATGGTGAAGAATCCTTTAAAAATATTCCTGGATCCAGACAGTGATCAGATCACTCCCAAAATCGAATTCGCTGATTACTCCCTCTTGTGGGGTGGAGACATGGTGAGGAAAAGCATTGGCCTCGCTACGGGTGGACTGTCATGGCGGAAGCACCCATAGTCTCACCGGACGACCGAAAATCATGGCAGAGGGTGAATATTCCTCTATTCCTCCCAGCATTGTGAGTCTTCTCGCTACAATTTGCTGTCCTTCTCTCTGTTACGCTCCGACTCGTCTCCTCAACCAGGCATGCGCCTTTCAAACTCTATAAACTCCAAAACTTTGTATAGAAACACACCCAGAATGCTGCTGGGACTGAAGTTACTCATGTCCGCCATCTCCTGGTGTAAAGTGGTAACAGTGCAGACCTCTGCCATTAGCCCCATCTCCCAATAGTAAATAATCTTTTAAAAACATTCCTGGATCCAGACAGTGATTGGGATCACTCTCAAAATCGAATCAGTTCTTCCTTATGCCATTTCTGAAATTTCCTGAAAATTTCCTGAAAATCCATCCACAACTTTTTGAGTTATGTTGCTAACAAACGAACAAACAAATTGACCAACCCACCCGATCACATAACCTCCTTGGCGGAGGTAATAAAGATGACTTTGATCAAATGTGGGTTGACTGTTATTAACGCATGATAGAAAAAAAATATTACCAATTTTCCACAACATAATTTCAACTCATTTAGATACGCTTTACTCCTTTTTTACTTATGTCAAATCTTTTTATTAAAAGATTATTCGATTATTCCTTGTTTTTGACTTAAGAAAAAAACAATGTTGAATTAATTTGAAATTAATTTTGATCAGATAATTATAGTTTTCTGATGGCAGAACATTATTAGTCCTTACTAGTCAACACAGACCCTGTCTTTTGTGTAACTTTATAAACCGTACATGTAATTTATCACCTGATTCTGTGTTAGAGCTTTATAACCGTGACTCCATCAAAAACTCAATTTCTACACTTCTTTTGTGATTTACTGTCAATATGCATCATTTACATGATATAACAACATACTTGAGTGTCAGTTTTAGCAGAGTTTGTGAATTCTTTTGGACAGAGTTATGATCATAGCCCACTGACTTAATTTACCCCTTCAAGGATATAAACATGTTTATTGTCTTAAAATTGATCCCAGGAAACATTGGATTAATTGTCAAAGAGCAGTATCAACGTATGTTGTATATGAGTGGATGCATTGCTACACCTCTTTGACATTAATACTCACCCTGATGAAATATTCCACTGTGATGATTTCACAGTTGTTGATGCTGTGAACAGCATCTACAGGAACCCTCAGCTGGCAGAAGATAGTTTTCTGTGAGTTTTGTGCAATATATTTTTCTACAATTTTGCCATGAGACAGTTCGCTGCTGGTGGTGGAGCCCTCTGCGCGGTAGATTTCTCTCTGGAATAACTGCAATTTTGGTCTAATATCCTTGGACGAGGAGTTGCAGATATCGACAACAACTGACAAAATGTCCCCTACAATAGAGAAAAAAACATCTGAATATGTACAGCTTGTTTCTTGTCTCCACATAGCTCCATTATCTTTTACGTTAATAACAAAACTTCAAACATGTCTAAACAAATTGTATAAAAAGCATAGACAGAAATAGAAAACCACATGTTTAAACATGATTTTTAAACTGCTCATGTGTTGAATTGTCAGTTGGCTGCATAACAAGTAAGCTAAAAACATTACCTGGACAGCAGACCTTTTTGTCAACAGTAGCAGAAATTTCAACCTTTTTTTTCCCCGCTGACCCAGAAACGCGACACTAAAACACATCACATGGATTACACTGTTTTATATCAGCTTAGTGATTTATTTTCTGTTTAGAAACTGTCTGAATAAAACTGTTTTTAAACTGTTACCCCACATCCCATTGCAGACAATGATGAGATTGTTTTACCTGGCTCGGAATCTGAAGGGACTTTGACCTAAATTTAAGCTTCTTTCGCATTATCAAAGGGAACTTCCAGCTCCTGAATATCTTTGCTTCAAGCATGTAGGTGATGTCTCCATTACAGCCCTTGAAGGATGATGGCCAATCTCTGTGAAACACAACCAGTAAGTATTTTTATTAACAAAAACAAACTGTGACATAGTACTAAATCTAGATGATAGAATTAACCTTAAATCGCTGCTTACCCTGGTGGGATTTGAAACTTGAATCTATGGCAATGCTCTCCTTCTGAAAGCATAGTTCCTACAAAAGAAGTGAGAATGATAAGCTCAAGTTTAAAAGCCTTACTGTGAGTTGTGTAGCCAGATTATAATGCCTGGGGTGGCCTGATCTTACTTTACTTCAAGACAATTGAATCACAAAAGATCTTTCAAGTGCTGAACTGGCATTTTAGAGCTGTTTGTCCACAGCTATCAATGTGAAAATCAAGGAGGTAACAAAGCAAGTAAATGAGGCCATAAGTAGACACCAGCAGATGCCATGGTAGCCCAAATCAATCACTGACTGTGGAAACTTCACACTGGACTTCAAACAATGTGGATTCAAGGTCCCAGAGTCTGGAGGAAGAGTGGAGAGGCACAGAATTCATGGATTGGTCCACTCCACTGTGTTTTCTGAAGTCTACAGTCAACGCAACCATCAACCAGGACATTTTAGAGCACGACATGCTTCCTTCTGCTGACAAGCATCATGGAGATGCTGATTTCATTTTCCAGCAGGACTTGGCACCTGCCTACACTGCCAAAGGTACCAAAAGCTGGTTCAATGACCATGGTGTTACTGTGATTGATTGGCCAGCAAACTGGCCTGACCTGAACCCCATAGAGAATCTATGGGGTATTGTCAGGAGGAAGATGTGAGAAACCAGACCCAACAATGCAGACAACCTGAAGGCCGCTATCAAATCAACCTGGGCTTCCATTACACCTGAGCAGTGCCACAGGCTGATGCCACGCCGCACTGATGCAGTAATTCACGCAAAAGGAGGCCCAACCAAGTATTGAGTGTATAGAAATCAACACACTTTTCAGAAGCCTGACATTTCTGTTTAAAACATCTTTTTTATTGATCTTATGTAATATTCTAATTTTTGAGACACTGAATTTTGTGTTTTCTCATCTGTAAGCCAAAATCATCAACATTTCAAGAAATAAAGGCTTGAAATACTTCACTCTATGTGTAACAAGTCTATATAATATATGGGTTTCACTTTCAGAAAAGAGTGACAAAAAATACTGAACTTTTTCATGATATTCTAATTTTTTGAGACAAACCTATATATATTTATATATATATATATATATAAAGAGTTTCTCCCAATTTCTGAAGCTGGTTTCAACCAGGAAATGGAACTACCAAAAAATACACTGACCCTAGAGCTCATGATAAAAAAAGTACTCTGAATAAATTGGTGGTAATCCTTGAATGGTAAATGCCATAATGGGTTTAAGACATAATCTAGGGTGTCTGGTTACATACATTACATATATATTTGTTAAACCCCTTACATAAAAGCTGAAAGTCTTGACTTCAGTCACATAGTGGTTGTTTTATTGCACATCCATTTTGGCAGTGAACAGAAGCAGAATTTCAGATACTTGTGGACCTAACTATTATCTAATGCTGCATTTCACATAGCCTAAGGCTACTTTCACACTGCAGGCCTTAATGCTCCATCCTGATCTTTTGCTCAAATCTACTTTTTTGTTTGGCTGTTCACACTGCGGTCAAATTCCAACAGATCAGATATGTTTTTGATTAAGTACCATGTATGAATGCGGCCTCAATCTGATATAAATCTGAGTGTTCAGTGTTACACTGTCAGGAAAAAACTGATATGAGTCACATATGAGCAAAAAAAAATGTGATTCAAGTCTCTTCAACTGCAGTGTGAATGTGCTTAGTGTGGATTAGTGAGTAGGCAGCAGCTAAGCAGACCAACATTTTTGAAGCTGGTTTTCTACTGGTGGAGAGCTCTGACATGACCAATGGATCCACACTCTTGCAGGTGTAAACAAGGATTTAAACCTTGGATTTTATTGCAAACCAGTCACTGTCTTGCCAGATTAATTTGATTTGTAATTTTTATGTGTTTAACAAGGGAACAATATCTAAAAGACTTTGTGCAGAGCAAACATGTCCAATGTACAGTACCCATGGATAAACATTCATGCAAGATGCAATTTAGGTGTATCTTTAATTACTTAACATGTAATTAAAGATACCAGCAAATAAAATAATCAGGAACATGATCCTTTGGGAAAACTACAACAAATATTTGAATTGCCATATTTAACAATGAGTCTAAAGAAATGTGGATGTAATAGAGGTCCAAATAATTTTACAAAGACGTCACAGCTTGCATATGGCCATCGTGTACATTTAAAATCATTGATTTTAACACAAGGCCCATTTTCTACTAGTTTATAACGAAAACAAACTAAGAGGCTCAAACACATGTTCATCTTACCGTGTGAACTATCCACAACAACTGCTTCTTTGTATGTGAAGTAGTTTCTGGTTTCAGAGTATAGTGAATTGTCTTCAATAGCATTCCATGTCGCGCTCGCGCACCCTATGGCTTCGACACTGACGCTTTTCACTTTGGTGTCGCTGGTCAAAGTGAACGTCAGCGTGCCCGTGATAGTGTCTCCAGCGGTGAAGGTGTTGTCCTCATTTGGAGCATCGTAAGTCAGCTTGAAATTCTTTACCAGGGCTGGTAATGATGAAAAACGCCACCAGGCGCTCATTTCCACTGCTTAACAAAGTAAAGCTATCACACTGTTTAACTGCTGGTGACTGAACTAGTGATACTCCAGACTGTCAACCAGCCTATTAACGTCATCAAACATCCAGTGGCTTCACTCGCCTCACTTCCCTTGTAAAAGTTTCTCAGGGATTTCACTGAAGTTATGCAGAAGGCTTGATAGCTCTCGTGGGTCTTGCGCAATGAATGGTGGGATAAAACAAAAAGGGCACGCTGATGCCTGTTCAGAAAAAGTGAATCACAGAGGCAGAGAATGTGGAAAGAATGGATACTTTGGAATCCCACACCTACATTACCAACTCATGAGTCCATCATCAGCAATCGAGATTGGGGACTAAGCCCCAATAGCAGGTCAAGGACAGCTGACCTGAGGGAGGAGATCATAACTACCTGTTGGAACTCCTGCTTGCCATGGAGGTCTGCAAAGTCATGACCCACTGTAAAGAAAAGCTGTGATAACCATATTTTATTTTTGACCTGAATGATAACCAAAATAAAATGAATTTTTATCTTTTTATGCTGTAGTAGAACAAATAAAGCCTTTTCCAAAACTCTTTTCTTTAAAGAGAATCACATTTTTATTGCTGATGTTAATGTGGATGGGCAGATTAACTAAACTATTACAAAAGTTATGTCAGACTTCAAAGCTAAGTCATGATGTTCAAAGATGTCAGGATTTCAGAAAATAAATTAGGCAAAAACTGAAACAACTTTGTAGAGAATTGACATAATTGTGAAAAGGGCTAAAGGTGAAGAACATGTGGCAAGGTGGGTTAAAACTGTCAAAAAAAGTGGCAAACACAGGCACAAAGCAAAAATGGGGGTAAAGCAGCAAAAATGGACATTAAGTGGCAAAACTGATGCAAAATAGTGGCCTAATAGGATAAGAAACAACAGAAATGGGTTAAAAGTGGCATTGGGTGGCCAAACAGCAGCAAAAAAGTGGCATAAAGTTGGGAAAAACAGCAACAATTGATCAAAAGTGGCAAAAATAGGCACTGAGAGGAAAAACACTGGCAATATAGCAGCATAAAATGATGACCAACAGCAAAAATAGGTTAACAGTGGCAAGACAGTGGCAAAAATGTGCATTACATGGAAAAACAGATGCAGATATAGTGGCTTAATAGGGTGACAAACAGTAAAACATGTTTGGAATTGGCTCAATTGGGCATTGGGTTGCAAAACAGCAGCAAAAAGCTGCATTTAGTGGGGACCAAAAAAAACTGCAAAAATTGATTTAAAGTGGCAAAAAATAGGCATTAAGTTTCGAAACTTTTTAGGTCCAAAATAAGGTAGCTGTTAGCCAGAGGTGCTACTAATCCAACACATGTGCACTGGTGTCTTCAATGAATCACAAATGTGGAGGGCCCCTTCTCTGTTTTTTCAGGGGCCCAGACAGTTCTGGTATTAGCTAATCCCATTCACATTCATCCATACATATTATAAACAAGGTAGGGTTCAAATCCATGGTCTTCTGACTATGAAGCACCTGACTCTACCTACTGAGCCACAGTTGGTATGGCTCTGTGGAGGTGGGAAGTAAACTGGTATCATCATTATCAGCACTGCTAAAATTTCTGACAAAAAGTGTAAATTTTGCAGCACTGTCATCACCAGTTTAAATGCAAGTTTTGTGTTGTAGTGCACTCAGGTGGCATACCACAGTTCATGTAGAACAGTGATGTGTGACATACAGCTCAGTCCTTGTCCAGTCATCAGCACATTTTGCTCCAGCATTAGGAGCTGGGTAACTAATTGAATATCACCACTTTTGCTGTTATGTTAATTATGCGCAGTTAACAGGTAAAACGTGATCTTTTCTCTCCAAGTTTGTTGTCAGTCACACCAGGAATTGAATCCCTATTTCTGGTACTAGAGTAAGTTATGTAAAGCACCAAGCAACCATCTACCTGACTGAATGTGCTGTTCGTCCTTTGTTGTACTGACCACACAAGAAACACGCTCCCACCGACTGACCTAGCATGTATGAAGTGTCATTTGTTTTATGTGGTTGATTTGAAGTCCATCTAAACTGGAATAGATCATATTCAGTTTCTCTATCATGATTTAAGGTTCAAATATGTGTAATTGAGTAAAATCATGTATATGTGTCCTTTTATACTAATGGCTTTCAAACAATCTTTTTCAGCATGGGAAATATTAAATATATTGCCTTTCACGTCACTGTGTGTCCATTGTATTATGTTGCCTTTGTATGTCAGTGCAAACACCCCTAAATCAATCACATTCATAACTACAATAATGGACAAAATGTTCCACTTGGTCCTGTATCAAAAATCAGTGTATTTGATTCCAAATGCCTCTGTGATTCTCTATTTTTGAACAGGCATCATTTGTTTTGTTTTTTTCCCCCCACTATTCATTGAGCAAAACTGAACCATGTGGGAAATCAGACCTCTTCTGCGTAAGTTCCCTGAAATCAGAGGAAAAATTCTTCCAGGAAGTGAGGAAGTGAGACATGTGAAGTCACTGTATGCTTTTGACTTTAAAGATCCTGTATAGTGAAATCCAACGTTTTTGTCTTAATGCACTAGATATGTTGGAATGTGGTTGCTGTAAACATGGGAAAACACTGAGATTTACTTGTGACTGAATTCTGGATTTGGACTGTTAGAAAGTTTTTCATCTCTTTCCTGGCTTGGTTTCATGGGGTTTCAGGCTCATGATGTCATGAGCCCGCAGTAGGGAATGACCCCAACCCTCTAACACTATATCATAAAGTCACAGAGCAGTTCATCTCAGTACAGTCTGTTGTAAGCTGACGTCACTGCCTTTATTGAAAGTACACAGTCAGTTAAATGCTGGTTTGTTGTCATTGTGAGGTAAATTTGCCAAATCTATCAGCCACAGTGATCTGTGGATCATTTAAAGCATCATAACAAAGACTGGGGCTAGAAAACGTCTCTGGCACAGAGCCAGGCAGCTGCACTCTGCTCATAAGGTCAACAATCAGACTGTGACATTTTTCAAATCTGAGCAGATCGTGTTTCTCCTGAGTGGGCATGGCTTCAGCTCAACAACAGACACGCCCACACCATCCTGGAGCAGATTTTACTGCCTCATTTTTCATGATTTTGAGGCTTAATTTCATAAACTTAGAGATGTTTATTTGACTGAAATTTGATTTCAGGGTTCACAACAGAGTGACGTGTCATATAACAAACCCAAATCCAGATTCTTTTTCACTTTACAGTGTCTTTAATTGGTGATGGACAGCGGTTCTCAAGAGCCACGCCTGCTGAACATCAGCCTATGTCAGCAGTGTGATAACGAAACTGTGCTGTATAGTGAAACGCGGAAATGAGCTTCTGGTCACGTTTGGTAGAATCATGAAAACCGGCTAAGCTTAAAAACTTAAGGCTGACGTACAATGCCCCAAATGAAGAGAACAACTTCACTACTGGGGACACCGTCACAGGCACATTTAGTTTCATTTTGACCAAAGACACTAATGTGAAAAATGCAAGTATCAAATTAAAGGGGCTCACTCTCATATCCTGGTCAACAGGATCTGCAAAACAAAAAGTTCATCACACTCTGCAACCAGGAACTTCTTCAGATTCAAAGATCAATTTCTTCACAATGAACCAGAAGGTAAGGCAAACAAATGCTACCTCTTACTTTGCTTCAGTTTGTAGAAAAATGTGTTCTGAAATCAGTTACTTCAACTGTTGAAAATGATGGCCATATGCAAGCTAACATCTTTGTAAAATGGTTTGGGCCTCTACTGCTTCCATATTACTTTATATATCGGTATTGGAGAATCCTTGCTGTTTCCTTGCGGATAATGACATCACTCACTCACTTCCTCCCCACTTACTCAATTATTTTGAGTAGAATAGTCAAGTCACTGATAATATTGAGTAGAACTGTCTAACATTTTTTGTTCGTAAAACTGGGAACTTTTCATAGTGTATATTTAAATATATCACTGAAACACACAGAAATTATTGAAGATATTTAAACAATTTAATCTGTTGGTCAAGTCATCATTTCTTTTAATTAAATTACCTTATTTAAAATATGTAGATTTCACTCAAAGATTCATGTTTGAGTTTAACTTAAAAATATTGATCATTTCAACCCAAATACTCTGAATAATGATGTCCATTGATTTTATTAAGTAAGAATACCTCAATATAACTGTTCCATTAACTCGGCCCTTGAATTATTTTTTAGAGTGTAGAGAAGTCTGGAGCAGGGAAATGGCTGGCAAAGTCAGTCCCTATAGTCTCATCATGCATTCGGGAAGCAAATCTGGCAGGAATAATCACCACTGGGAGCTTCACCTCTGGATCAAAGGCAAAACTGATGTCCACATATGCCTAGGGAACAGAAACATAAGAATAAGGAAATTGTATGATTTTTACATAAAGTCCAGGCACCAATTATGATGCCATCCAGATAAAAAATATTTTCAGTTATTTTTCTGTAAAAAAAAGAAATAATAAGAAAGTAATTCCATATGCTGTCGTGCTGCTTTGTTGTTTAACATCTTTATCTGGACTATGTTCACTGTCCTTGTGGCTCTAATGTGTTTAAATGTGCTTTGACTTGTTTTAAAGCATGATGGCACAAAGTGAAACCAATTTTAATAATACACAATATTCGAATGTGATAATCGAATGTTTTTTCTTAATAGGTGGATTTAGGGGTCTGCACCGACATAGGAATAAAATAGACACACAATGAACTGAAAGGTTTTATTCAATATGTCCAATACTGGACAACCATTTTTGTCTGTCATTAGTAATAGTAATATAAGGATACATATATACACTATTTTACTCGATTACACATACGTCAGGCTTTTATTCATAATATATTAAATTAATCTGATTTATTCTAGTGAGAGTTTATTTAAATGAAATGCATCAAACAAAGGAAATTTCATACTTACTAGGTATAACAGCAGGTATAACAGAAGAAGAGCACATTCAGTCAGGTAGCTGGGTAGCACAGTGGTTGACTTGGCTGACTCTGGTACAAACAACAGAGGATCAATTCCTGGTCAGGGCATGAATAGTACTTGGTGTGTGCCCTTGAGCGGGGTCCTTAAAGTCATGAACACTTGATGGTGTTTTGGACAAATTGCTCTACTGTATGACATATAATATTGCACTTAAATGTGCCACTTCCACACAATGCCCCCTCTCTCTGACCTAGTTTAAAGCCACAGCCTTATTCTTTGACCCATCATCAACTTTATACAAGCAAGTCACTAGTTAAATACTCCTTTAAACAGCTGTATGAAACATAAAAAGACAATTGTGAAGTGCAAGATGACCTATTACCTGTTTACTGCATTTAATACAACATCATCAGTGGGTGATATTCAGTTGGTTGCCCAGCTGCTCCGAATGCTGGAGCAAAAAGTGCTGATGACTGGACAAGGACTGAGCAGTTGTATGTCACACATCACTGTGCTACATAAATGGTGGAATCATTTGCCACATATGCCACCTGCAGGATTTGAACCCTGCCCTGGTTAAAATACTTGCCTCCTGTGTCAGTAGTGTTTCTAAAAACAATGGATGTATATGAATGGGATTAGCTAATACCAGGGCTGCCCACAGAACTGTCTGGGCCCCTGAACAACACAGGGTCCTTGTGGGTCTATTCTTTTGACATGTTTTGTAAAACCAATATTATGTAGCTAAATACCTTTTAATGTGCAAGTAAATGCTCATTACACTTTATTTTTGTTTATTTTTTTATTATGAACATTTTAACATGCATTCACTCTGTGGATTTTTTTAAACCATAAACAGTCACAGAACCATTCATGCTCACTTCACTGACCTTTATTTTTACCATTATATTTTAAAAAAATATATAAGTAACAGGTATTTCAATATATTTCATTTAAGAAGTCCTTCTACAAGATACAAATAAAATTTAAATATTCAGATAAAGTGTGCAATGATTTAAGTATTCATATATACCATAACAAACTACATTTACATTTTTCCGTATGCTATTTAAAGCACATCTTGTAAAACCAGAAAAAGATGTACGGCTGCTGCAAACCACTGGGCCTCTGTACCTGATTGAGAACTATCAGAGGCTGGTTCTGTGGAACAGATTGTGTTCTACATTTAGTATGATCTGGTGAGACGGATAACAGTGGATCTCAGACAGAGTCACATAAAGGTGCTAAAGGATTTAGGAGATAAATTACTAAGGAACAGAAAAACAAAAGTGCCTATGTGCAGTGTATTTCATGAAATATGTTTATAATCACAGGCTTTGAATTATTTGAACCATATGAGCACTCCAGCTGGAGTAAGTAACAATGTGGACAAACTTCTTATAATACAAAGTCTGAATGGAGATTGTTTTTATTCATAGTAGCTACCTGAAGCTGCAGATATTTTATAAGCCAAATGGATCAGAGCCATAGAGGCAGAATTACTTTCACAGAGTCCATATTGATAATCAGATAGTAGACTGTGGTTCTCAACTGGTCTAGCCTCAGGACCAACCACCACTTCTTAAATGAGCCATCGTGACCCAAATTCCTGAAAAATCTCAACAACTTAAGTTTATTTAATCAAGAAAATTGAGTGTGCACCATAAATAATAAAAATCATGACTGTACAAAGAGACAGGACAAGTGTGTCATTAAAGAAACCCTACACTGACATGCATGAGTACACTGTATTTTATTCCTTACACTAAAATAAGGCGTAAATTTTGGTTGTCTTATTATTTTGAGAAATTAACAAATTCAAATGAAAAAAGGAGTTCAGTTACATCCAGAAAAGGAGTTAAGTGAGTTTTAGATCTTTAGAAAACAATAACAATATACTTGTTTAATGGGAAAAACAGAATAAAATCAAATGTATATGCTGCTTAAAACTTGCATACATTGTGGACTTTATGTCACAGTTTTTTTTTCCACTAAAAAATGTCTGTGGCCCGCTTTTAGGGACTGATCAACCAATTGAGAAGCATTGGTTTAGGTCTTTGACTTATCTCTTGTTAACTATTTTTCAAGTATTTTGAAATAACAGATTAACAAGGAAATTTGTGGATATTTGAAAATGTCATCTGATAATGGGTTTTGAATACTCGGATAACTTTGGCTCATTTCAGGTGGTCTAGTTCAACACCTGTTTGAAGAGAATGACTGAAGGTATGACAGTGGCAGTGAAAAAGAGGAGAGGTGCTGGTTCACTTTTTAATTCTAAGGTCATCATGACCAGCACCAGTTAGATCTAGACATAATGCAATGTTTCAGATTTCTTTCTCACTCACAGGAGAAAAAGGAAGTGATGATGGATGAGGGAAAGGCCCTGAGTTAGGTGAACAGACGTGGATAAATACCTGTTAGTAGTAAACAGTCTGTGTTTGTTAAGTAGGAGAGGGGAAAAGAGACATGTAGTTTGGAGGGTTTTGTCCTTGCTGAGGCTGAGCAGTGGGGGCTTTTGGGTGGAAAACTGCCAAGGGATCACCATCAGGAGGAACCTGCTGTGACCACTGGTTATTAAAGCCACTTGTTGAGGGAGCATGTTGAGTAGGAGCTCGTGCTTGGTATCCATAAGCACCTTGAACTGTGGGTGCACAAGAGGGTCCTTGAGGAGGGAAGTCACTGTAACCTGGTGCACCAACAGCCCCGACTGGGTAAGGCAAGACAGCTTGTCCAGGCTGAAAGGGGGCACCTAGACCAGCAGGTACAGGATAAGGTCCAGCAGGGAAGTCTGGAGCAGGGAAATGGCTGGCAAAGTCAGTCCCCATAGTCTCATCATGCATTTGGGAAGCAAATCTGGCAGGAATAACCACCACTGGGAGCTCTATCTCTGGATCAATGGCAAAACTGATGTCCACATATGCCTAGGGAACAGAAACATAAGAATAAGGAAACTGTATGATTTTTACATAATCCATAATTAAAAGTCCAGCCACCAATTATAATGCTATTCATTAAGACAATACTGTTGTTTTACAAAGAAAAAATATTTTCAGTTATTTTTCTGTAAAATATAGAAATAATAAGAAAGTAATTCCATATGCTGTCTTGCTGCTTTGTTGTTTAACATCTTCATCTGGACTATGTTCACTGTCCTTGTGGCTCTAATATGTGTAAATGTGGTTTAACTTGTTTTAAAGCATGATGGCACAAAGTGAAAACAATTTTAATATTACATAATATTCTCTAACTTGATTTCAATGTATGTATGTTTTAAAGTTGTTGTTTTTTTATGGTATGAGCCATGCAATTTTTCTGATGGTGGCAATAATGAGTTCTTGGTCAAAATTGCCCCTGTCTCGTTTTACCCTTTTTAAAACAGATAATTTTTCACCTGATTCTGATTAAGAGCTTTACAGCTAAGTTTATGCTGTCAGTAACACAAGTTTTACACTTTTATTTGTAATTTTTTGTTGGTATGCACCATTTATATGATATCACACCTTACTTGAGTGTTAGTTTTAGCAGAATTTGTGAATTATCTTATCTAGAGTTGTGATAATAGCAAAGAACTAAGGGATGCACGATATTATCGGTAGTATATCGGTATCGGCCGATAGTAAAATTTACGCCAATGTGTACGGCCGATAATATGACGTCATAATTAAGCGCACGCCATGACGCCGGATGTGCGCAAACAACAACAACAATAAACAACATGTCAGCCGTGTTGGAGAAGTCTGAGGTGTGGGAACAAGACAGCAAAGTAGCTGTTTGCATTGCTTGTTAAGTACATCAGATGCGCGGAGGAGCTCGACAACATGCCTTTAACACCACCAGTTTAATTTTGCATCTAAAAAACCGCCAACCTGATGCCTACAAGGACTATAAAGAATAGCAAAACTTCGTGCCAGGGAAAACTCAGCAGCAGCCTCTACTTAAGTCATTCAACGAAGCTAAAAAATACAGCAGTGACCACCCAAAGGTAAGGAGCTGAACAGGAAAATCATTGAATTTATAGCTCTTGATAATCAGCCTTTCAGCGTGGTGGAATAGACCGACTTGTGATGCATTTAAAGCCCCGCTACGTTATACCCAGCAGGCGCTTATAGCCTTACCTGAACTGCAAAACTTCGTTTCTAGTCACGTAGAGAAGCTCCTCGTTAAAGCTAAACATATTTGCTTCACCACTGATATATAGACATCATCACATTTAGCCTCACTGCCTCCGTGGATAGATGAGGATTTTATTTTTAAAAAGTCTGTCCTACACTCACAGGAGTGCTCACTCAGCAGCCACAGTTGTAGCCGCTTTTGATAACATGTTTAGATAGAGATAAAAAGAACGTGCATGCCGTCCTACGTGACATGCGCGAAACATGGCAAAAGCAATGACAGACTTCTGAGTGTCGTCTCCTGTGCACACTCGAAGGTGCACGATGTGTCCAGCATTGGAGATGTGGGTGTCACAGCGCTGTTTACAGTGAAATGCCCATTAAACTTGGTTGCTTAGTTAGTTTGTGCTGTTTAAAGCAGAATCAGGAGACCTACTTTAGTTGAAGTTTTATTTCTGTTCATCTTAAGTCTCAGAAATTTAGAATTACAATTAAGCTCTGAACTATAGCTATTTTTTTTTTTTTTTTTGCATTTAAGAATTTGTGTTGTTGTTTTTTAAAGCCCTTTGTCAGGAGTACCCCAGGGAGCCATCCTGCAAACTGGCTGAGTAATAAGGAGAATCAGTCTAAATGTATAAGCTATTTCTTTTTTGCACTGTGGAGCTCAGAGTGAGCAGGTTATTTTGCTGCTGCTTACTGCCCTAAAAAATGCAGATGACTTTGGCTGTACTGTTAAAAATACCTGTAAGCATGTAATACACATGTAACCCAAAGACATTACTGTAAGTTTGTCATTAGTGTATGGCTGTATTTGAAAAAAAAAAAAAAAACAATATATCCTTCAGTTCTGATAAAAATCAAACGTTTTGTCAGTTTGTACAAAAATACACTACCAATATTTAAAAAAAATTGTAGTCCATGATAGAATTGGTGTTTTTAACAGTGGAAAAAAAGTAATTAAATATCGGTATCGGTATCGGCCAAAATTTGTTTCAAAATATCGGCATATCGGATATCGGCAAAAATCCAATATCGTGCATCCCTACAAAGAACCTTTGGAAACTGGGACAAAATTGACCCTAAGTAACATAAACATGATTAAATCATTTCTGACTTAATGTAACACCTTGATCACATTAATACTTACCTTCACATAATATTCCACTGTGAGGATTTCACAGTTATGGATGCTGTCAACAGCATCTACAGGAACCCTCAGCTGACAGGAGACAGTTTCCTTTGAGTTTGCTGCAATATATTTCCCAACCACTTTTCCATGAGATAGGTTACTGCTGGTAGTGGAGCCTTCAGCGCGGTAGATTTCTCTTTTGATTAACTGGAATTTTGGCCTGACTGCTTTTGAGGAGAAGGAGTTGCAGATATTGGCAACAACTGACAAAATGTCCCCTACAATAAAGAAAAAAAAAAACCATCTGAATATGTGCAGCTTGTTTAAAAGATAATTTCACCACACGTAGCTCTATTATTCTATTTCATTTAAGTAAAAAAATTATATATATATATATATATATATATATACATATATATATATATATTAGACCACCTGTCACATTTGTCTCAGAGACCATCCAGCATCACGAAGTGCTTTAATGTGGACTCTTTCATTTTCAGTCAGCTCTCCACATTTTACCATTTTCAGCAGGAATGAGGGATTTCAAACTGAATTCACCTAAATTTGAGTTGGCTCACTAGGCTTCTCTGAGAAGTCAGAAATTAATCAAGCATAACATTCAACCACTAAAACTCATTTTTCTGTTCAGGAATGCAAATAAATAATTATAATTTGACATATTAATCAAGAAATATTAATGTACTTTACTATTTTTTCAGGGTTTTTTGGGGGGAAATCAGTAAATTTGAAAACTCATGGAGAACAATAATAATTATATTTTAGCATTAAAAATATCATTTGGGTTCAAAAGCTTCTACATATTGGTGTATTAACCATTGCAGAAACATAAAAAATGATTTCGGTAATTACCAATGCTTTTACTTTAGGGCAGCTGTGGCATAAACCTTACTTTGGTTAGGGTTAGGGTGGTCTAATAAATTTGTTAAGAACTGTACATACCTAAAGACACTTTAACTTGATTTGACATGTGAAAAGCACAACAAATTCCTAAATTTCCATGTGAGAAACAATACAGAGAGCTGTAAAAATCCCACATGGTCTCAGAGAAAAATGCTCATGTGTGTTGAATTGTCAGTCAGTTGTGTAACAAACAAGCTCAAAACATTACCTGGACAGCAGACCTTTTTGTCAACAGTAGCAGACATTTCAACCTTTCCTTTTCTCACCGAACCAGAGACAGGACACTAAAACACATCACATAGATGACACTGTTTGAATCAGCTCAGTTATGTACTTTTTATGGCAGTTCTTTTCTTCAGAAACTCTTAGAATAAAACCAATTTAAAACTCTATAGTTGTTTTTTCACAGTTCCCCCGAATCCTCCCTCCCTCAAGCTGAAACATTGCAGACAATGAGGAAACCATTTTACCTGGAGGGGAATCTGAGAGGATATACTAGTAAATCTGAGCTGCTTTTGCTCTTTCAAAGGGAACCTCCAGCTCCTGCATATCTTTGCTTCAAGCATGTAGGTGATTTGTCCACAAGAGCTGTTGAAGGATGATGGCAGATCTCTGTGAAAACACAACCAGTACATTTTTATTAATAAAAGACTATGGGATAGTACTAAAGCTAGATGCTAGATTTAGCTTAAATTACCACTTACCCCGATGGAATTTGGAACTTGAATTTAAAGACATGCTCTCCCTTTGGAAGCACAGTGCCTAAAAAAGAAGTGACATTTATTGGTTCATTTATATTTTTTCAACTTTTAAAAGTAACTCAACAGAGTGACAATATATGCCAGAAGTCCCCTCAGCTTCATTTTTAAAGACTTAAAAAGACAATGACTTTTGGGCTGGGTTGTACCACATGTCTTAAAAGTGTTACAACTATATCCTTACGTACCACTTATAGCGACGCTTTGATATTTATAATTTTACAGAATATCTAGGCAGTGGAAACTTTTTAAATTAACAATTGTATTATTTTGTGGTAAGGTTCATTTATTATTGTGTGAACACAATAAATAAGTCAATAAATGAATGACCTGACAGAAAAGACTAAATCTGTGTACATGGATAAATACCTCAAAGAGTCCATACTTATTGTTTCATATCAATTTATTTTCCTACTAATATTTATATAGTCCATTAAATCACTAGTACTTTTACCACTGACATTTCTAAATACTTTCTTCAGAGCAAACAGGTGCATTACTATAATGTAAAACTCATGTTTTTGGCATGATGGCTTTTGTTACGAATTGTTCAACTTTCCCAGTGGGTACATGGTTTCTTTTTTCTCAAGATTTTCTTTAAAACAAGAAAACAAAATAATAGAATAAAAAATGGATCAATTTATCTAAATTAGTTTTTCTGTTGTTTTTTTTTTCCTTTTATGTGACTGAGATGAGAAAACAGGAAAAAGGTCTATTTTTTCAGGGGTTTTTTTGTTTTTTTTTTTTCATTTTTTGTCAAAAACCTCCAAAATGACATCATGGCTCATTTTTAAGGTTTTTTTCTATTTCTTTCTTTTGTTTTTCATTTTTTTTGGTCAAAATGGAAAAACAAGAGTTTTTTTTCCCAATTTCTGAGGCTGGTATTGACCAGGAAATAGAACTACCAGAAGGCCTTTGTCTGAAATGTTCTTGCATACGTTTAAAATTGCTCAATTTTAAGTAAACGAATGTGGGTACATTCAGGGGCACAACTACCTACCTTCTGAGGGGTATGCAGAGACATTACAGGTGCCCCACCCCCCCACCCCCCCTCGGGCCTGATTTTTCTTTTTCTTTTTCTTAATGTTTATGTGAATCCTACCTGTTGTCATCAATGGTCTCTTCTATAGCACATGCCATCACCGACCTCATGTCTGTCTCCTTCACCCCTTGCCTTTGTTCTTCTCCTCTAAGTCATACGGTCAAACAAGCATTATTTAATAGCTTTGAATAAATTACACATCTTGCTGATGCAATTTTCCATATAAATAATATTTAGAAATTAATCACTTGGTATCAAGTGACTGTTCCTACACTTCCACCTTATATTAGACCAACCTCTCATTTCCCCTGTCTGTCCTGATTCTTTCTCTCTCTTCTTCTCTTCTTTCTCTCCATCCTCACACCTGAATGACATGAACTCTATGTTAAGGAGGTTTCAAAAATACAGCAAATACACCAAAATCAGGCATGTAATGATCAATCTGTCCATAGCTGAAATGAAACAGTGAATTGGTGGACTATTGTGTTGTTAAAGGGGATGCAATAGGCTACATAAAAATGTCTGTATAATGTCAGAAGAAAGGATATTTCACTGATAATAAGCATATGTATTTCTTTATGTAAGTTCCACCTAGACTAAAGTCTTTAAAATATCAGAATGTGCTGACTTAGAGCTATGAGAAGCTTTTCAAAGAGCTGATGAATTATGGGTGTCTGTTTGGGTATTAATATTTAATATTTGGACATTTACTGTAGTTATGTGACTCTGTAAACTTAAAGTTATGCTTTCAATTTTTTTCTCTCATTATTATTGCTTTAAGCTAAAGGGGGAGGGTCCCCATATTGGTCTTTGCCCTGGGCCTCCAGATGGCTAAAACCGGCCCTGCCTCACAACTGCAGCTCCCCCTCACAAATAGCTCTGTCCTGCCAGTTTGTTGCTTTCATTTTTCTGTTTCTGCCCTTTTGACAGTAATTATCATTAGTACATTTAAGATCAAATAAAACACCCAAGTTTGGACAAGTTTTACTCAATTTTACATTATTTCAAAATGTGATCTGTGTGTGTGTTTTTGCCTCATTGATGATGATGCGCATCACAAAAGTCATCATCAAATGCGGAGAGCTTTGGCAGGAGGTGACTGAAGAATATGTGTTAAAACGAAGGCATTAGAAGCTTCAATTTGAACACAAGACAGCACACCTCTATGAATAACTGAAGAAATGCACCGTCAGCGGACTTCCTCTGCCCTCTTTTACGCTAGAGATGGGTAATACCAATGGTTTTTTAATTGGATACGATACCGATACTTTTTGATGTAATTTTATCGATACTGATTCCAATAAAAAGATGTATTTAGGTCATTCAGACATTCATTTAAGGGGAAACTTCAATTAAATTAATTTTTTTGTGCAAGAAGGCAAAAAATAAAATAAATAAAAAAATACAGTCCTAGCACAAACTTGTATGTAGACTTAAAATATCTACGACATAAAAATGCCCAATTTCTTTTCTTTTTAAAATTCAGATAGAAGGGCTATCTTATAATAATAATAAAAATAATAATAATAATAATAATAATAACTTTAATTTATATAGCACTTGTAAAAACATGGGTTTACAAAGTAATTTGACATATGCAGAAGCAAACAACAATTATCTTAGCCACCTATAGCCACTAGTTTCAAGTAAAAACATAAGAAATACAAGTCATCAAAGATGTTCATAGAAATGTTTATCTTTTTATGTTTCTACAACTTGGTCCTCATACATTGTATGGTATTGGCATGTGGTATTAGTTTGTTTTTTCTGTTTTCTTACTATTTTGAAATTAACTTGGGGACCACATTGAGTAAGAAATACAGACTGTAAAATGAATTCATATTTGAGCAATTGGAGTTGATGAAATTTGTTAATCCTTTTTGATTGGTCCCCAAATTCACATGGTACGGCAGGATGGTAAGTTTCTGATTGGTGTCCAAAGTCACATGACAGGGAAATGAGTTTCTACATGTCGAAATGTAATTTGGAAATGTACATATATATAGTTTCTACATGAGCAAATATATTTGTAACGTGTACAAGTATATTTGTAACGTGTGAAAATGGTTTCACAGATATCTTTTCAACATGTCAAAATGTAATTATGTAATTTTTTTTCGGGTGGGGTGAGGAGGGGAGGTGACGGAGCGGAGGGGCGCCTAATCAGTGACGTGCTTCTGTTATTGATCATATCATTTACACATGCACAAACAGCTGTTAAATACAGAAAATGCCAACTCGAAATAATTTTACCCCATCGTTTTGGCGCCCTAGTATAGTGCATACCCACTTTTTGCGCCACTGGGTACATTGTATAAAAGCTTAATATTCAGGGCGTTATCGGTGCAGAAGCATAAAGTGTTACAACCATCCTTAGTCTCCACTTCAAACCATTTTACAAAGATGTCACAGCTTAAGGCCATCATTTACAACTATTTCATCACTGAGAAGTTATCAGTCTTACCTTTTGGTTTATTTTCAACAAGTAGATCTTTGAATTTGAAGAAGTTCCTAATTGCAGAGTATGACGTACTGTCATCTCCATCTCCCTCTGACCAGGATACGTATGCGAATCCTTTAAATTTGACACTTACACTTTTCACTTTAGTGTCTTTGGTCAAAGTGAACGAAAGCGTGCCTGTGACAGTGTCTCCAGCGGTGAAGATGTCCTCTTCATTTGGGGCATCGTAAGTCAGTGTTAGGTTTTTAGTCGGTTTTGGTGATCCTACCGAAAGCGACCAGAAGCTCATTTCTTCGTTTCATAGAACAGCTCCGTTATCACACCGTCTACTTCCTTGTGATTTAAGTGCTGATGTTCCAGACTGATGTTCAGCAGGCGTGGCTTTCAAGAACCGCTGTCCACCAACCAGTTAAAGTCAGTAAACATTCTTTAACGTGCCGCACTTCCTGGCCAGTTTCCTCTGGAATTTCAGTGAAGTTTTACGGAAGAAGTTTGATTTCTCACATGGTTCAGTCTTGCGCAATGAATAGTGGAAAAAAAAAAATGAAGCCTATTCATAAGTAGCGAGTGACTGAGGCACTTGGAATCAAAAGTAGCTATAATTATTTTTAAATAGATCCAAGTGGAAGTTTTTGTCAGTTTTTTTTATTGTAGTTATGAATTTGATGGATTTAGGGGTCTGCACCGACATAGGAATAAAATAGACGCGCAATGAACTGAAAGGTTATATTCAGCATGTCCTATACTGAACAACCATATTTGTCTGTCATTAGTAATAGTAATATAAGGATACATATACACTATTTTACTCGATTGCGCATATGTCAGGCTTTTATTCATAATATATTAAATGAATCTGATTTATTCTAGCGAGAGTTTATTTAAATGAAATGCATCAAACAAAGGAAATTTCATACTTACTAGGTATAACAGCAGGTATAACAGAAGAAGAGCACATTCAGTCAGGTAGCTGGGTAGCACAGTGGTTGACTTGGCTGACTCTGGTACAAACAACAGAGGATCAATTCCTGGTCAGGGCATGAATAGTACTTGGTGTGTGCCCTTGAGCGGGGTCCTTAAAGTCATGAACACTTGATGGTGTTTTGGACAAATTGCTATACTATAAGACATATAATATTGCACTTAAATGTGCCACTTCCACACAATGCCCCCTCTCTCTGACCTAGTTTAAAGCCACAGCCTTATTCTTTGACCCATCATCAACTTTATACAAGCAAGTCACCAGTTAAACACTCCTTTAAACAGCTGTATGAAACATAAAAAGACAATTGTGAAGTGCAAGATGACCTTTTACCTGTTTACTGCATGTAATACAACAGCATCAGTGAGTGATATTCAGTTGGTTGCTCAGCTGCTCCATCAGCAGCCTAAACAACTTCCGGCCAATTGCTCTCCCTCCAGTCATAATGAAGTGCTTCAAGAAATTGATCAGAAGCAACATCATCCAAGGACTTCCACCCACATTTGACCCACTCCAGTTCACATATAGGGAAAACAGATCAACAGAGGATGCCATAGCCATCGCCCTCCACACCACCCTGACCCACTTAGAACAAAAAAACAGTCATGCCAAGCTTCTTTTATTTGACTTTAGCTTGGCATTTAACACAATCATCCTTAGCAGACTGGTATCGAAACTAAACAACCTCGGCCTCCCACACTCCACCTGCCTCTGGGTTAAGGACTTTCTCAGCGACTGACCAAAGAAAGTCATTATTCAACACATGACTATTGATTTTGTTTGAAATGTCTATACTGTGCAAAATGTTTGGTGTTGTGTTATGATTGAATAAACTAAACTAAACTAAACTAAACTAGAGTAGGGCCCCACCTCTCCACAGCACTCAGCCTCAACACCGGATGTGTTCTGAGCCCCCTGCTTTACACTCTCTATCCACCTGACTGCACCCCCACCCACCTAGGCAACTCTATTGTGAAGTACAGAGATGACACGACAGTGGTCGGGCTCATCTCGGTGGGAGATGAAGCTGCGTTCAGGGATGAGGTCAAGAAACTGTCATCATGGTGCAGCATCAACAACTTGGTCCCCAACACAACTAAGACTAAAGAAATAACAGTGGACTTCAGGAGAAACAGATCTGACCCTCAGCCCATACACATTAACCAGGACTGTGTGGAGAGGGTCTCGGACTTCAAGTTTCTGGGCCTGCACCTGAATGATGACCTGACCTGGAAAACCAACACCACAGCGCTGATCAAAAAGGCACAGCAGCGACTCCACTCCCAGAGGGTCCTGAAGAGCAACACCCTAGCCAAGGAGCTGCTGGTGTCCTTTCACAGATGCTCCATTGAAAGTGTACTGGCAAATTGCATCCCAGTGTGGTTTTCCAGCTGCACTGCTGGAAGAAGACAGCTCTCCAGAGGGTCATCAACACAGCATAGAAAATCACTGGCTGTGCTCTCCTCTCCATAGAGGGGCTGTTCAGGTCCTGCTGCCACAGGAAGGCCCTGGGCATCCTGAAGGACTCATCCCACCCAGCACATCACCTGTTCCAACTGCTACCCTGAGGAAGACGGTTCAGGACAATCAGGGCCAAAACTAACAGACTGAAAAACAGCACATATTCCAGAGCAGTTTCAATAGTAAATGATCACTGAATAAAACTGCAAACAATTTCATTATACCTTGTATAATGACAATAAATGTTTCTGACTTCTGACTGTTCTATATTAACGGTGGAATCATTTGCCACATATGCCACCTGAGTGCACCACAACACAAACTTGCATTTAAACTGGTGATGATGGTGCTGCAAAAATCCATTCCATGGCATAAATTTTAGCAGTGACAGTAGAGATACCAGTTTACTTCTCACCACTACTAAGTCATACTGACTGTGGCTCTGTGGGTAGGGTCAGTTGCTTCATAATCAGAAGACCCTGGATTTGAACCCTACCTTGGGTGAAATACTTACCTGCTGCGTCAGTAGTGTTTATAATGTGCACAGATGCATATGAATGGGATTATCTTATACCAGGGCTGCCCACAGTATTGTCTGGGCCCCTAAAAAAACAGACAATGGGCCCTCCACATTTGTGATTCATTGACGACATCAATACATCAGTGGCACTGGTGCTGGCAACCCTGGCTAATATTTACCTTGTTTTGGAGCTGAAAAGTTTGTCAAGATATTTCTAGGTTCTGAAGTCGGAACTTCTAAACTCCTTTTCGATACAATTTCTGCCAAGTTTGCCACTTTTGACCAATTTTCTATTTGTTGCCCTTAACTGACTCCTTTTTTGCCTCTTTTAACCCTTTTTGCCATTGTTGCCATTTTTTCACCCTTTTGGCAACTTTTAACACATTTTTACTGTTTTTGCCCTTTTGTGGCACTGTTTTGCTGCTGTTTTGCCACTTCATGCTCGTTTTCGCCACTGTTTGACCACTTTAAACTGGATTTTAGTGTTTGTCACACTTTTCTGCCACTTCTTATGCAACTGTTTTGCCACGTAATGCCCATTTCTGTGACTTTTGACCCATTTTGCTGGTTTCACCTTCTACTGCCACATTTTTGCTGCTATTTTGCCACATACTTCCCATTTTTGCCACTGTTTAAACACTCTTAATCCATTTTTGCTGTTGATTACTTTTTTTAACCTTCATTTTGTGGTTCTTTTGCCACTTAATTCCCATTTTGGCCACTACTACATTTGCTGCTTTTTTCTATTTTCCTACTTTTAACCCATTGTTGGTGCTTTACCCCCAATTATGACACATTGTTCCCATGTTTGCCACTTCTTTTTTACAGTTTTAACCCATTTTTTCCACTTTTCCCATTTTTAGCCCCTTTCATAATTATGTAATTATTCTCCATCTAAGTTGTTTCTTTTTTTTTTTGTTGTTTTATTTTCTGACATCCTGAAATTTGTGCACATCATGGCTTAGCATTGAACTCTTTTTTCCCTCTGAATGGCCCCTGTTGTGCTGTTCTAATGAAGCTGTCCATGCCTTTGTAGCTCTTACAGAGGGTTTTCTAGTGAGCCAGGAACTTGGGAGACTTTCTGAGGTTTTATAGATGTAACTCACACAGTAACTCGGATACTGAATGTCTTTTCATCAATTTTTTTTATCATTCCTGCCACTAGCCTTTAGCCTGAGCCACTATATCAATTTCCCCACAATGCATTGTGACAATCAGTGACAACCAGTGGCAGGCTGTTCAATCGTCACCTCATGCTTTGTCGAACAGCCTGTGGAGGAGAGAGCCTGAATGACTCATAACGGAGAGAAAGAGACACAGAGAGGCTGTGATGTGTCCCTCTGTGTCACTGCAGACAAAAACTGCTTTGAATAATGACTCAAAAGAAGCCAATTCCAAAAAGCACAAGAATTTTTTTGTTTATTGTAAATATTGTATATTTTTTTCATTTATTGGTCCCCAAGAGAACTTTGTTTTTCTTTCGTCTTTATATTTCCAGTGACATTACTGCAGCACACATATTCTTAAAGCCTAGGTTGTCCTTAAAAAGGATGTTTTGAGCTTGATTGTGCACCACAGGGTTGACATTTTATAATCTTTTCTAAGACAAAAAGTCGAGTAGAGACAAAATGTTTAAAAAGTAGCATATGGCTCAGAGGGTTGACAGACATTTGATTAATTTTTCTAACTTTAATACAACAAAGGTGAGGTACATCAAAGTGGAGTCACCATTCTTGTATTTTTCTTTGTGTAGCCTCCCATAGAAAGTTTGGACAACCCTGGTGTAATCACATACAGTAGCTTATACGTAAAAAGATTAGACATGTTGGCTGTATGGTAACATAATGCAGTCTGTACCTCCTCACACTTGATTAAAATAGAATACGCCCAAGACTCTCAGAGTTCAGTTGAAGACTTTATTAGACCTTTCTTAGGCTTTACCCTAATCTGAAGATGACTTATCCATAAAAGTTTACAACACAACAACAAAAGTAACATTGAACACTGATCTTTTTTTAGACCAGATCTGGGGCACTTTTGTATGCGAATCCACTGGTATGAATAAAGAGTGTTAAAAGAGTTGTTAAAAGTAAAGTAAACAGACAGAATAATCGCATCTGAGCATAGAATAAGAAAGGACCACTTAGGTTGAAATGAAATGCCAACATCCCAGCAATACTTGCATGAAAATGTACAATACAAAGCATGTTACTCAAGCCTTGGGAAATGACAGGTTAAAATCAAAGCAAACTTTACATGAACACAGTAATTACAATTTTAATACCTTGTATTCAAAATTGGCTACATTATATGGTCTCAATAGTGAACTGTTTTGTGATGTAAAGTGTCATATTGTATGATAGACCAGCAGATCCATCTTCCTCTTCACAATGGACTATCTACTTCTAATCATTATCTGACACAGTGCTTTCTAAAGTGCGGGCCCTGGCCCCCTAGTGGGCCCCAGAGGTACTGCAGAGGTCTACAAGAGGTCATCTTAGTACTATAATTGGCAGTGTGTCCATCTAGATTTGCATGCCACAGTGTTGCTCCAATTGTCCTTGATGCCTCCCAGAAGACTTCTTGGGTGGGCTGGTTTGAAACTGGTGCCTAGAAAAAAAACAAATATGTGCAGATTCCTATAAAATCCCAAAATGTTGCACCAAATCATCATTCTTGGACTACTGCTGCCATTTACCTCTGAAGTCAGATTTATGTGCCAGGAATGTCATCACACCCGAGCTGAAAGCGTTGCAATTGCTACGAGCTTGTAAGATGTGATGATACAACTGCTCTATAATAATAATAATAATAATAATAATAATATCTTGAATTTATATAGCGCCTTTCAAGAAACCCAAGGACGCTTTACAGGAACACATAGACATGGACAAACTATGTGAGGGGCAAGATGAGTGCAAGGGCTGGTTTAGTGAAGACTGTAGGCTGTGGTGAACAGGTAGTGCTTGAGACATTTTTTGAAAATGTCCAGAGATGGAGTGCTACGCATGTCTGCAGGAAGAATGTTCCAGAGGGTGGGAGCTACAGCACTGAAGGCTCTGTCTCCATAGGTTTGGATTTTGGTTTTGGGCATGGAAAGTGGGCCAGTGTCTGAAGATCGAAGGTTGCGGGATGGTGTGTATTGATGGAGGAGATCAGAAAGGTACTGGGGAGCCAGAGCATGGAGAGATTTGTATGTGAGGAGGAGGACTTTGTAGTTGATACGGGGCTTGATAGGGAGCCAACGGAGGTGGATGAGGGTCGGAGTGATGTGTTGCCAGGGTCTAGAGCGGGTAAGAACTCTAGCTGCAGAGTTTTGGATGTACTGAAGCCTGTCCAGGGTCTATGATCCCCGCTCAAAGTAAGCTGTCTTTAAAGCACTTCTCTGTGCTCTTAAAGAAGATATATGGGAGATGTGTCACACATTGCTGTTCGTATCATTCACTGAGAAGTCACAGTTTAATTGCTGTTTTGTCAGCTGTAGTCATTGGTGCTGTGTAAATGTTTGATTATGACTCTGGCTCCATTTAGCCAGCATCACACAGCCCACCTGCCACTTGATGCTTTGTTAAAACTCCTCCAAAAAGTGCAGGCACTAAAACTTTGTAAATAAGCCAAAGGCACAGCTCTAATGATCCCCTAATTGTGTTGTTGGTCTTATAATCACACATACACACTGGTGCACAGAGATGCTGTGCTCATATGCAGTTATTTTGGGGGGGGGGCACCTTTCCATGCAAATTGGCTTCAGTGCATTAAACATCCAATGATGAGGACGGTAATAGTATGGCATAAATAGAGTAAAGATTAGCCTGCTGTCTGACAGATGATGGGGGTGCACTGCAGTTTTTATGACGCACAAACTCCAAAAAGATCAGGAAACAATTTCACCTCTCTATGACTTAAAAAAAAACCCATAATAATAGTACATTTAATTTATGAAGCACTTTTAAAAAAAAATCAAAGACACTATACAATAGTTAAAAAGACATTACATACCAAAAAACAAAAAGACAACATAACATCCAAACAAACGGCAAGCAAATTAACAAGCAGACAAGCAGCAAAGTGACATCAGAATCACACATTAAAAGCCAGTTTAAAAAGGTGAGTTATCAACAGTGACTTGAATGCGGATGAGTCCGCACAGTCTTGGATATGTTTAGGGAGTGAGTTCCAGAGGTAGGGGGCAGCTATGGAGAAGGCTCTGTCCCAAAAGGTTAAAAATAAATTATAATAAATGGTATGTAAATAAGGTTGGTAAATATTATTAACATTATTTTAATTTTAGAAATTATGTTTTTTATGTCCAAGAACTAACAACATACAACAGAGGATTTACCTTGTATGACCTCTTTTAATCATTCATTTTCTTATGCACTGGTAGCTCCCATTAAATGTTCTAGTTTGCTCTGTAGTAACATTATTTGTCTGAAAGCCAAGTAATAACATCGATTTTCACCATTTCTGACATAAAAATATATGAAGGTAAATACTTTGAGACTTGTGCTCAAAGACCTTTGGAAGACATCCAGTCTTCTACTATGATCATTTTAAAGCTTAAATAAAGAAGATACGTTGAATGGATATGAATGGGTGCCTAATTATCTGTTCTAAAAGTATCAAAATCAGTCCCATAAGCCAAAACTTTAAACTATTATGCTAATTTATATAACAGTTTAACATGTAGAAACATCAAATATTTACTTCATTTTAATAACTCTAGTGCCACCTTCAATTGGTAGCAGTAGACGATTTATGTCTTCTACCATTTTTAAGTAGAAGGGGGAAAAAGAGAAGCATAATTTGGAGGATTTTCTCCCTCCTGAAGCTGAGGCTGAGGTGGAGCAGTGGGGGCTTGTGGCTGGAAAGCTGCCGGTGGGTAACCATAAGGAGGAACCTGTTGAGGCCATTGATTACTAAAGCCACTTGTTGTGGGAGCAGGTTGAATAGGAGCTGGGTATCCATAAGCAACAGGAGCTGTAGGTGCAGGATAAGGTCCTGGGGGAGGGAAGTTGCTGTAACCTGGTGCACCAACAGCCCCAGCAGGGTAAGGCCCAGGCTGAAAGGGGGCACCTGGACCAACAGGTACAGGATAAGGTCCTGTAGAGAAGGCAGGAGGAGGGAAGTCGCTGTAACTGGCCCCAGCAGGGCCCGCTGGATGAGGCCCCATAGCTTCATCATATTTATGGGAAGCATATGCAGGAGGATAAACAATCACTGGGAGCAACACCTCTGGATCAATGGCAAAACTGATGTCCAAATATGCCTAGGAAACAGAAACATTAGGGTAAAGAAGTGAGCAAATATGCCCAAGAGGCACAAACAGGTATGACGTAAAATCACGCCAAAGTGATCTGATTCAATCTGCAAACAGCAATTTAGAAGAAACATTTACACTCCCCCCACAAGTGATAGAACGGTGAGGCCAATTCCTTTATTTTGGCTGTAGACTGAAAACATTTGGGTTTGACCATAGGCTGTAGAAAGAATTGGACAAACCCTGTGTGATGTCAGCCATCTGCTTACAATAGGCAGACTCAAACAGCTCTTGAAGCCATACAGCGGCGGCTTCCATATTGAAATAACAGTTTCAACTGAACTTTGGATCAACCTTAAGGCCTGCCCACCAAGCGTAACTTCCTGTCAGCTAGCTAGCTAGCATTCTGGTTGACAGAAACGTAGTTTTTGCCTGTCAAGCTATCTGTCAATCAAATGAGACTATCAGTCCGCAGTGATGTTTTTCCTAAATATAATCTAAACCATTGTGGTACAAAAAAATTCACCCCCTGTACAGCGAGAGCACATGAAGACATTAACTAGTGAGACATGTTTGTTTTTTTTTTTAACCAGGCTGTAAACCAGTTTATTTCTAGTGTAAAAACCAGTTGTTTAACAGGTGTCCAGGCAGAGCTTCCTGTGATCCTGCAGCCAGCCTCAAGGGGACACTCAACATATTGCAATTTTTTCACTTTTCAGGACCGGAGGTTGCCGCTTGGGTTTGACATTAAAAGATGAATATGAGACAAGAGCTCAACATTTCAGCTTTTATTTCCTGGTAAAACATCTGGATCTGAGATACAACTTAGAAGATGGCACGCTTTGTTTGAACCCACCCATTTTTCATGTGAGCATTGGAAGTATTGGAACATGTGACTGACAGGTGTGTTTAGTTGCCTAGGTGCGTTCTATTACATTGAATATTCAAAGAATAAATAGCGCTGAATGTCTACTCACAGTTTCAGATTTGGGTTTTGCCTATGCAAACTGCATTTATAGTTCGAGGTGTAACCAACATGAAAACCAGAGAGCTGTCTATGAGTGAAAAACAAGTGATTGTGAAGCTGAGAGGAGACTGAAAATCAATCAGAGCCATTGCATAAACATTGACCATAGCCAATACAACTATTTGGAATGTCCTGAAGAAGAAACCACTCAGTAACAGACGTTGAACAGGTAGACCAAGAAAAAAAGCAGCAGTTGACGACAGAAACATTGTGAGAGCTGTAAAGAAAGACCCTAAACAACTGTTAATGACATCAGCAACAACCTCCAGAGGGCATCCTCTACTGTTAACAGAAGAGTTCATGAAGAAAAGTGCAGAGGCTACACCAGAAGATGCTAACCACTCATTAGCTAGAAGAACAGGAAGGCCAGGCTGGGATTTGTACAGAGACCACTCTCACACATTCAGGGACAAAGTTTTATGGACTGATGAGAGAATGATGAACCTTTACCAAAGTGATGGAAAGACTAACCTTTGGAGAAAAGATCTGCTCATGATCTTCTGGGACAGGCTTATTAATCCTCATTGATGATGTAACACATTATGGTAGCAGAAATGAACTCAAAGTCTACAGATGTCAGCCAATTTAAAGAAAGATGCAACAAAAGGTAGTGGGAGATCCTTCATCATGCAGCAAGATAATGACCCAAAACACACTGCCATAACAACAAAAGAGTTCATTAGAGGCAAGAAGTGGGAGGTTTTAGACTGGCCATGTCAATCTCCAGACCTAAACCCTAGAGAGCATTTTACCTGCTACAGAGGAGATTGATGGGAGTAACCCCCAAAAACTAACTTTAACTGAAAGAGGCTGTGGTGAAAGCCTGGAAAAGCACCACAAAAGAAGAATGCAAAAGTTTGGTTATGTAAATGGGTCACTCACAGGATTGATACAATTACTGCAAAAAAGGATTTCCAACTAAATGTTAAGTCTTATTCACTTTAATCTGTTTATAGTCTATCTGTTGCAATACCTTTGCTCACCTAAAAATTTGCTGTTCCATTACAAAAAAATGCTATCTTCTAAGTTGTGTATTAGACCCTGATGTAAACACCTGGAAATAAAAGCTGAATTGTTGCTCTCTTGTCTTATATTCATCAAATGTTTTTAGTCTACAACAAAACTAAAAGAATTTGGCCCACCATTCCGATACTTTCAGAGGGGAGTGTATCTGTTTCTGTGTTGTTTATGCACTAAGTGTTTTATAATAACAGTATGTGTTATGTATGACTATTAAATGAATCAGTTGTCATGACGTAACTGCCACCAGAGCACTTTATTCATTTCTGAGACGATAGCACACTGTTACATTTATACCTACCTTGACAAAGTATTCAACTATGATGATATCACAGTTGTTTATGGTGTAAATGGCATCAGCAGGAACTGTCAGCTTGCAGGAGACGGTTTCTTCTGATTTAGATTCTATGGTTTCTCCAACCCATTTACTATAAGTCTGGTAACTGTGGTTAGTGGAGGCATGGGCCCGGTATGTTATTCTCTGCATCACGCTGAATTTGGGCTTCATTTTTTTGGAGGAGGAGTTGGAAATTTTGGCAACAACAGACAAAGTGTCACCTATAATAAAAGAAAAAAGAAAAAAGTTTAGACCTGAATATGCACGATTTGATTCTTGATGAATGTCTCAATACACAATACCATTCATAGTGTAATTCATGACAAATATCACACATGCTACAGTATGGTAATATCTATGCATAAAACATATACAAGTTTACAAGACTGCAAATATAAACTTGTGTCAATATGGGACTAAATAATTCCTGAGTGAAGTCCAAAATCAGAGGAGACAGCTGTAAACCAGTGGTAGCATCTGATAATAAACTGCACTTTTTGCATTGCCAGTCAGTTGTATTACAAACACAAACTGGGAGTAGTTTTAATTTTCATCACCAATACCTTAAAACTCAACAACAGCAGTAGCCATACTGGAAACGCTATGCAACTTTCCAAAAGTGTTTGAACAGGCAAAGAGGTGGAACTGAAGCGGGCCATGCATGTGTGATTAAACTCAGTCCTTATTATTCACTTTTATGAATGACTCTTTGTTTAATTAAATAGGAACTAAAAAAAAATTCCCTTTTTAACCTTCTGAGATCCTCTGTGTATATATATGAAGATATTAAATCTTCCATACAACAAAGTAATAACTTCTGCTATTAGAATTTGTATGAAAATCGACTGTACTGTCCAATGACAAATTTGTGGAGATTTTTCTTTAAATTTTAGGAATATCCATGGTAAATTAAGGAAAATGTTGGAGGTATTAGGGGGATTTTTCCTTTTTTTTGTTTGAAAAATGTTTTTATTTATTTATTTATTTTTGTAGCTTTATCCACAAGAAATTTACAGCAACACCCACCGCACCCACCGTCCTTCAAACATAACATTAAATACTCTCTTTCAAATACTAATTTGCAAGAAAAGGAATAAAATATCTGTACATGCATACACACATACATATATGCTGTGTACAAACCATAACCTAAAGATTTAAATCCTGCTCCAATCTCTCTAGGAAATTTCACTGTATTTCTCTAGCTGTCTTGTTCTCAGTCTCCCTCCTGTAGAAGCTCTCCTATGTCCCCATTTTCATAAATTTCTAAAATGGTTTCCATATTTCCTTATAAATCTGTAACTAATCTCTACATTTGAAACATGTGTCAGGTATATTATTGTTATATTTATGTAATTAACAGGGGTAATATAAGTCTGCAAGAGCCAATTGTGTTGAAGAATTTTAGAATTGGTATTGGCAGTTTTTGTTTGAGCCTTCTTGCAGATCCTGTTTCATTCATTATTTGTAATGTTCACATTCAAGGTTAGCTTCCATGTCTCAAGTTTGGGTACTAAGGATTCATTCGAACCAGACATAAGCCAGCCGCATATTAATGAGATCAAACCATTGCTCTTGCAGTCCTCAATCATAATTTCTTCTATGGCAGAAAGAGCTGGAGTTGTTAGTGATTGGTTTTGCATAGAATATATGAAACTTCTCAATTGTATTTAAAGAAATGTTTCCTTGGGATATCATATGTTAAATATATGCCATTAAAACATTTTCTTTAAAAAGGTCAGACATTTTATTCAGTCCTTTTCTTGCCCATGTTTGGAATCCACCATCTTGCCTGCCTGGTTTGAATGAACTGTTCCCCAAATTGGACTTAACTGAGACAAAGACTTACAAATATCCTTGCTTAAATTTTTAAAAATATTTTCAAGGGAAATTTTGGGGATATGTTTTTATATTCCGGAAAGTTTCATCGGATGATTTGGGGGGAATTTGCTTAATGTTGTTGTATTTTTTTTTAGTGAAGTTTCAGGGAATAAATTTCCTGTAGAATTTGCTTGAAACTTTCAGATATTTACATGGATTTTTTGTTGAAAAAAAAAAAACTAACACTGAAACATTTGGGAAATATTTGAAGAAAATTGGGGTATTTTTCATGGGACACTTGAAAAATGTGTTTTCAGACTTTCACTGAAAATTTTGGGTATAATTTCTTTTGAAATTTTAGAGAATTTGTGAGGATTTTGGAAAGTAAAATTTCCAATAAACTCAAGACTTTTTTGTGCACATTTTGTTGACGCTTGGCCTTGACCAGTCCTTGTGGTCCATTGTGATACTACCATCCCTCTTAATAACTGACACCATTTCTGACTTACTGAAGACCCCCAACAACACTCATCTAAAACATTTGCTCTAAAGCTGTTCTAGGTCTGTAATTTCTGCTGAAACAGGACCTTCATAACCTTGCAAAGCAGATGGATACGCCATTTCCTTGTTTTTCACTGGGGAATCCATCTTGCAAAGCTCCCATCTGAACCGTTTGGGCCCGGTTAGAAAGTGACAGGACCAATCAGCGACGAGGGGCAGTACTTTCAGGCGCAACAGAGTCGTGACGTAAACAAGCAGCAGCAAGGAAGAGACTAGTGTGGATGCTGCTAAAGCGCCAGTTTTATCAGAACTTGACAACATTTCTTCATTAAAAGAAGAGCAAAGAACAGTAGTGAGTTGTTTTCTTTTCAAAAACGACAAAAGTCAAGTACTTACATGTCTATAGTCGCCCTGTTTCGCGTTATTCCCTGTAGCTGTGCACACGCAGCTTGATAGCGGCTACGTCACGTGTTTTGTTGCTCTTATTGGCCCGTAGAGATGTGACAGACAGAACATTCATCCAATCACACTCCTAGTATTTTTTCAAACCCTCTGCCTTTTCTCAAACATTTCCTATTGAAGCTTTCCCAGATTTCCCAGATGGATGTGTGAAACAAATCCATCTGGACTGTCAGGTTAGGACCTTCGGGAGATTTAACATAATTTTTGGTCTATACTACTTTCCGTTCAAAGACAAGGTTGAGCTTTTAAACTTATCAGGTCCTACTGATCTCGAATAAGAGGGAATATAATCCAAACAAAACTTCAGGTCTCAGGAGGATGATATGTACCAATAAAAAAAGAGTTACAGACGTAATTGAACCAGGCTGTAAACATGTTTGCTTCTGCTGTTTTATATCGGGATTTCTTGGCCTTTACAGCAGCCTGTAGTGGACACTAACTGCATTGTCTTCTTTTTTATTTTTGGATTTTAATGCCTTCATTTAAGACAAAGGACAGTGGAGGGAGGCAGAAATATGAGGGAAAGTGGCCATGCGAGGAAAGAGCCACCGGCCGGATATGAACCCAGGCTTCCGATTTTAAGGACAACAGCCTTTGTGCATGGGGAGTGCCAACATTACCACTAGATACTCATGCCCCACGCTTCAGTTTTCAACATCAGATGTTGCCTCTTGGTTATGAATGCATTACCTGGACAGCAAACCTTCTTGTCGACAGTAGCGAACATTTTGACCTTTCCTTTTTCCACTGAACCAGAGACGGGGCACTGCGACAAATCATACAAAGAAAAACATTATTTCATACTATCTTTCAGTTGATCTTTGGATTAATCCTTCCTGTGTTGCTTAGCAACCTTTGAAGTCAACATTATTATCTCAACATTAATCCTACATGATAACAATTGAGATGTTCTAAAGCAATAGCTACTGTCAGTCATATTAGTGCATTTACAGCACTCCCTTTAGTGCCTGTTTCACTCCTTTCAGCAAAATTCTCTCCCCAACCTGCCTTTTTCCTGACAATCAATTTATGGTTTACTCCATTATGCTTTTTTTAATTCTCAACTTCTACTGCCCTTGTCCTTCTCCCTAATATATTAAGACATAGTACACTTTTTTTACCCCTCTCTCAACTGCCTTTATCATCCTTATCATTCTAGCCATCTCTTTGGACAAGTGTCCTACGTTGATGTTTTTCTTCGAAGTAGCAACAAACCACTTGAAATACTGCAGGTATCCAAATTATTGACCTGATCTGAAAAAGAGTTAGCATTATTAACCTGGCCAATGTTGAGAAAGGACTTTGGAATAAATCTGAGCTCCTCTTGTACAAATGAAGGTATCCTCAGGCTCCTAGACAGCTTTGCTTCAAGTGTATAGACGACCTTTCCATGGAAGCCCTTGAAGGATGGCGGAAAATCCCTGTGAAAGAGAGCCAGTAATGTCCTTACAGGTAAAACAACCAGTGACAAACAATGACAAAGTAATGTAGAATTCACATAAACACTTACCCTTGTGGGATTTGAAGGCTGAATTTATGGCAGTAGTCTCCCTTTGACAGCACAGTGTCTACAAAGATAATGAGAGGAAGAAAAGTATGTGTTGAATGATGTAGTCACTGACACTTGTTGACTCCTTTAAGTGCATTTAACTTCGCTTTAGTTTTAGTGTAATTTTTAGTGGGCAGCAAGTAAACAGCACACATGTACCCACTTCTTTTTTAAACTTGTGTGCTAGAAAGCTTGCCCAAAAATTGGCTGGGACCCTGATAAAGCCAATGACTGAACCTCCCCACTTTATTAAAGATGGCAATATATGTCCGCTGGATCAGTAGCATTGGTACCTGCACCCTAGATAACAGTTCCCTCATTTGGGAGCTGAAAAGTGTGTCAAATTATTATTGGCTTCTGATGCTGAAATTATTTACACATGCTACTTTCTACAGTAGTCGTACACCCAGCTGTGATCAGCTGATGGCCAGCTGAACCCATTTATCGCCTCCCAGCTCCCACAGCCAATCAGAGCTTTTTCTCTTAACACAGTGGTGTATTTAAATAGAAGTATTTCTCTCTTATCCCTGCTTGCATTAATGCTGACCCCACTGCTGCTGCTAGCAAAGCTTAACCTCCTCCACCCCAGCCACCTCCTTTATAACATAAAGCTTGTCACACCCTTATATTCAAATTCATGCTACTACGTATTAATTGCTTTTTTAATGTAATGTAATTGCATTCAGTATGCAATGTCATAAATGTATATCCATATGGGGGCTTCTAGCTATGCGCTCGCTGGAGTCCCTGAAGTAAAAGCATGCTGCTTGACTAACCCAGGGATCAACTTTTGAGCAAAGCCTTCTCAGCCAAGTAAAACTGTTCATCCATTTTGCAATAAAATGGTAAAAATGTACAAGTGTTACTGAAATAACTATTTTGCCTCTTTTCAAAAGGATTTGATTATTTTTCATTAAAACTGTCTCAGTTTCTTTTACTTTATTTTTTGGTATCCTGATGTTTGTGCACATCATCGCTTAGCTATGGAACCTGAACATTACTATCCTAATTGTTTAGTTCAGTGTGTCCATCCACATTGTCAACATCACCATTAAAAGGGTAATTCTATTTTAAGTGAAGGGATTTACATTTTGAAAATGTGATTTTTTGCTCCAGGATAAGTCAGTAAAATTCATTTTTTGTTGCTTTGACAAGAGCTGTTATTATTCAAGACAAGGTTATCACAACTTCACTTTACAATGGACTTTGATTTTGCAGACCTCCATGGGCCCCAGAATGATCTTCCCTTTGTCCACCATTAGGGACTGCCCTGTGTGCTACATTACCAACAGATCCACACCCATGCAGGTGCAAACAAGGAAAACCAAAATCAATACAGAAAGTCATGCCCACAAAGGGATTCAAATCAAGGTCATTTTACTGGCAACCAATGCGCCATATGCTGCCCAACCCACGGGATTCTGGGAAAATTTCACTTTCAACTCGACCTTAAACTACCAAAACAATGTATGAATCCTGTTTGTAACTAAATTTCAAGAAAAAAAAGCATTTAAAAGTATGTTTATTTTACAAAGGTCAATAAAAATGGTCAACTGTAGAGGAAAACACTTTTATTAATCAAAAACGTCTATTAAAAGAAGTAATGCAGTCATATTTGGTGACATTCACAGGTGTAGCCTGCATTTAACCTCATTGCATTTAGCCTCTACATAAGCCAATAACGTCACAATAAGGCTTCTCTCATTTCTTTGTCTCACCGTCAGATTTCTTCTCAACAATGGTGTGTTTGGCTTTGAAGTAGATCCTGTTTGCAGTGTGTGATCTTCTGCGATCACCTGTTCCGTCTGTCCAGTGCACGTGCGCGCGCCCTTTGGCTTTGACGCTTAGACTTTTCACTTTGGTGTCTTCCGTCAAAGTGAACGTGAGCGTGCCGGCGATAGTGTCTCCCGCCGTAAAGACGTTCATTTCATTAAGAGCCAAATAAGCCAGCTTCATATCTTTAATCGGAGACATCTTGATGTATCGACCAAACACGCACTGTAGTTCCTTCTTTCACGGGAGGAAACGTCAAGGTGTGGAGCTCCTGAGACGAGAGTCACCCGGTAATAGAGCTTTTACAGGCTCCGCCCGTGTAGGGAGGGAACAGGAACAACTGAAATAGTTCCTGATGCAATGCAGTTCAACCACCCACAACATTTTATTTTGAAATCTCAACTTTCACAAACAGCGGTACAGGTATTAAGTTTTGTAACCATTAAAAATTTCAGTGAGCAAGAATAAAAAAACATTGCCATAATCTTTTCTTAAAAGCTGTAACAAGCATCATTAAATGCATTAAAAATAATTGGAAAATTAATTGAGACATACTTTAATACTGCACTGAGAAAGTACCTTAAATAAGAGCATCGAAATCTCAAGAGTTTACGAAGTCTAAATCTTATGATGGAATTACCTGATGATTGTATCTTTAAACTTGCAAAAATATTCATGCCTCTGGCTGTAAAGATAGAAACAAGTGGCCTTCTTGGTAACCTAATGTGCCCAGCCCTGTTAAAGTTTATCAGCGTTGCACTGAGGTATTGCCTAGGACTAATAACAAATATGGCCGATTACTGTTAACAAATAAAGGGGTGTGCCTTTCAAAAAGATTTGATAACTTCCATTGTTGAGTAGCTGAGGGATCACATGAATGGGATTATTTGCCATGGGCTGGGTGACCTGTGGACCTAGATGGAATTAAATAGTCAAAAAAAAAAAAAAAACACTTCATAGTCAACAGATTTGAAGGCTGACATGTCTTTATTTTGATCAACTCACAGAAAACTGGAAATTTGTGAATTGAACAACCTGGTCTGCAAAATACTGTAAAAGACTCTACAAACATGAAATTATAGTACTTAACTCTGTGATATAAACTAAGTGATAAAACATTTTTTCCTGATATGGTGGGTCACCTTTTGTCCAGATTCTGTCATATAAACCAAAAACAGAAGAGTGAGGTAGAGAAATAGGAAACCATAAAAAATATCAGCCTAGGACACTTGAACTGAACAAGGCACAAATACTGAAAAAGCTTCATACCTGTTACACAGGTTTGGGTAATTATGATATTAGCTGGAGTATGCAACCTGAGCTACCTAGAAAAACAACAGTCACATGATATAAAAGGCCAACGTTTACACAGAATAATTCACATGGTTGCTGTTAATACTGTAAATAGTGGCTTTCGAAGTTACTTAAAATTTAACAATACTGTAGTGTTGAAGACAAAATTTCACACATGTAAAATAACAATACTCCACAGTAACAGATGCAAGGTTGCCAATGGCTATCACTTTAAAAAAAATGGCAACCACTTTCTGGGCAATTTCATCCACATAAGCAGTTCAACAGCATAAAGGAAACTCCAAATGAATGGCTTTGATGCACTAGTAGTTAGTGTTATAAATAAATATAAATATGCATGAACAAGTGAACATGTTTCAGATGAAACACTTAATCCCGTTGGTTCTGGTTTTGGTTGTTTTCAAAAAATGTAAAGTGTTGCACCATAAAAGCTTCATGGTGTTTACCATAGCACTGAGGTATACCTGTATGTTTTACTACTTATTCAGCCTTTGGGTGAGTGAAAATGCCAAAAACAATCCTTTAGTTTTTGCAACTTACATGAATGCCCTTTAAAAAGTTAGGAATCCTGACTAAATATTAGTATTTTACCAAATATTAAACAAATTGATTCAGCTATTTACCGTGCATTCTATCATTTTGAATCTGATGGCTCGTTAGCAGAAGATGGGAAAAGGAGTGAATATGCCGGAGGAGCATCATCAGATTGCGACAGGAAGTCTGTGTTCATCCCTGGTGCAGAAGGCAGCAGGTTGTATGAAGGAGCACTTGGGGATAAGTTATATTGGAAAGGGGGAGGTGGTTGGAGCTCTGGGGCACTCGGGGGTGGGGGCTGACGCTCTGGGGTACTTGGGGATGAGGGGTATGCTGGGGCAACAGGTGGAGGATGCAGTGTTGAGGATGATGATGAAAATGGAGATCCGTATTGAGATTCTCGCTGTGGTGACGGGTTATTGTAGCCTCTGCCCATGTTAACCGGTTGAACAGGGTACATATTTGGTGGGTAATTTGAGGCCCCCTGTGATGGTGAATACATCTGAAATCCTGGGTATCTGTAACCACCTGACTGTGGAGATGGAGGATAGGGACCATAAGGCACTGCATGGGATGGAGAGTTGCTGTTGCTTGAGCCACCATAAGCCCTAACTGGAGAGGTACGTGCAGACACACCAGGATGCACGGCTGAACCTAAGCCAGGGGGGCATATGATTATCGGGAACACAATCTCTGGGTCAAAGGCAAAGCTGATGTCCAGGTACACCTGAGGAAAAAGAAAGCTTCTTAATAAAAGGCTTTCATTTAAAGTTTGATAGCAAGAAAACATCTGACAGTGGTACAAATTTGTAGGCTATGAAAAGCTCCATCAATGTACTGCACTGATTTTGCTTCAAAATTTGGATACTGTTAAAATGTTGCATACCCTCAATTGGTACTCCACAGAGATAATTTCACAGTTCTGGATAGACAGCGTCATATCCTCTGGGAGCCTCATGGCACACCTAACCTCCCTCTGAGTTCTGGCTTTAATGGCGCTGTCGAACATTTTCACAACAGTGTTGCTTTCATTTCTTCTGGTACCTCCACTGGCACGGTACACAATATCCTGGACTAGACTGAATTTGGGTGTCATCTCACTTGAAGATGAATTGTTGACTTTTGCAGTGATCATCACCGTATCACCTGAAAAGGATACATGGATTTGTTTACATTAATGATAAACACCAACTCATTTCAAAGTGTAATGACTATTTTTTCAACATTAGTGTTGCTAAAAATGCTAAACATTATACTCATTACCTTTTTTCAAAAAATAATTTGGTGACAATGAATAGAGTTGCATTAAAGGTAGAAAGGGAACTATTTTAACTCTGAAATATATTCTAAAATTCTGTCACTATTAATGCTTTACAGAAACCATCACTGGCAGCAGACTAAGTCAAAAGGTATGTTGAGGAAAAAACTGTACAGTCCATTCTACTTGTGTTTTCATACATTTTATGATTATTAAAATAATTAATTAACTTAAGACCAACAGTGTTGTGTCAAAAGAGTCTGCTTTATGTAAAATGTGATTGTGAAATCAGTTTTTAGTCTTCACTGGACAATCTCATTCCTCAACTCAAATCTTCCAAGTTAAAGAAGGATTTCCCTACCTGCAGAGAAAGCCCCCTTTTCAATAGTGGCCTCCAGCTGCACATTTCCTGAACTGAAAAGGCCCATCTCTTTGTGTGTTGAACCAACTTGCTGAAACTATAACACAAAAAAGGACATGAGAGCATGTTTAACAGGAAATGAGGATTAGCATAAGCTTAAGCAGGAAGACCGTTTAATAATGAGTGAAAGGATGAATGGAAATTAATCACTCACATGTCTCCCTTTACCCACTCTGTGTCCTGCTTTGGTAATCAGCTGGTATGGGCGTGTACTCACTTAAATTCTGAGCCAATCCTTTTCTACCAAAACCCCTCTTGATCCAACAATCCTGCAGGTGTCATATTTAAAAATCTGTCTCCTCCGCAGTCAGTTTCAGCATGACCGCTGCAACCTTCCTCCACCCTTGCCACCTCCATTGCACCTCATCTGTGTCCAGGTCCAACTCCCCTGTCCTGCATGCTCCTCCTTCCAAGCCACCTCATCAGTGTCGGGGTCAATCTCCTCAGAGGTTTGCTGCTTAGAAGTCATTCCTCATCTTATCCTACTCCTTACATCCCCAAGTCCAACTGTCTGGACCTCATAAGAGGGTATCCTATCCAGCTCTCAGACTCACTACCCCTTTAAGTTCCTAACGATATCACGATAATCTAAATCACTAAAGAAATTTCACATGATCAAACTGGTACAATAAAACATTGTTAAACTTGTTTAAGTCTCTCCTGAGTTAATTACTTTCTGCAGAGGACAAAACATCTCTGAGAAACTGATAATAGCAGTCTCCAACAAAATAAGACAGTAGCATAGTTGTATTTGTAGCATGTGTTCAAATAAAAATCAAAAAGGAAGTTTAGAAGGCAGACATTCAGACTTGCAGACTTACATGGCTCTTGGGCTAATAATGATGGCTGTGTTCTGTTAAAGGCAACAAGGTATCAAAGCATTGTCTTTACAAGAAGCAACTCCACATGACAATGCAAAGCAAAAGAATACCACCCAACAACCATTGTTTGGGGGGGGGGGTCAGCATGCAAAGTTTTGTTGTCTCTGTTCATGGTACATTTTTAGTCCCAGGTGCATTGACCAAACACAAGCAGGCTTGGTGTGAAAAATCAGTCTATATGGAAACCAAATGCAATCTGTGCTAATGACCCACTGACAACCATCAATAGCATTCTGAAAATGATTTACTCCTCTATGAACATATCCCTGCACAAAGGGGAGTATACAACTGGATATTAACCAAACATTTCTACTTGAGCAGCAAATCTGCTTGATGTTGTGTTGGCATGAATATTTCCATACCCAAAACACATCAAATACCGAAAATACTGATATCTATGTGTTGCTGAATTTTGGATTTACACTGTCAGTAAGTTTTCCACCACTTTTATAGCTTGGTTTAATGTGGGCAGTGAAAAAAAGCAGCCCATGATGTCACCGGGTGCTATGTGAATTACCCTGCCCCCCTACTGCTAAAACAAAATCAACAAGCAGTTTATATATATAGTCTGTTGTTAGCCAATGTCACTGCCTCTAATGAAAATGAACAGTCATCTAAATGCTGTGTACAGGTACAAACATCTTACCTGCTGAAGGTTTGTTTTAATCCATGTTTCACTTATCTTTAGTCCTAGATGATGATTGTCTCTCTCATAGCAGCAAAAATCCCTCCTGTCAGTTAGCATTGCAATGCTAAAGTTTAGTAAAGTAACTGATAACCACGTTCTACTCCTGCCAAGTCTTTAACAATAAAAGTCTCCAATGCTAATTATCCCAGACTTATTTAGGCGAGCAACATAAGGAAACAAAACAAGAGAGACATAACTTCACATACTCAGAAAATGAGCTATAGGGAATGCCTGAAGAGTTAAGTACAGAATGAGAAAATGAAAGAAAATTTGTAGCTCTAATCTAGCCTTTCATAAATGTGATTGTTTCTCTGACAGCTTAAAAAACAGAGTTGTAATATAGTAGCATAACAGACAAATGATTCCTCCGTTCAGGTTGTAGCATTTTTCTAATTGAAGAGGATCCTTTTTCTTTTTTTCTGAGTTGGTGTGGCTTTAGCTCAATCTACAGATGCTCCCACAGCATCCTAACGCAGATGTCACTACCCAAGTTTTTAATGATTTTGAGGCTTAATTTCATAAACATAGAGATGTTCTTCATGACTGAAATTTGGCCTGGTGTTCATAACAGTGGCCTGTCATACAACAAACCTAAAATACAGATTTTTTTTTAGCACTTTACATGGACATACATTTCTTTTATGTCTGCCCTGTCCTCTCTGAGGGAAGAAACATACACATCTTTGCACACTGCAGCTGCACTGTTGATCTTAACTCGTTTTTAATCAGTGCTCTTATTTATATAGCAAGAACAGATTGTTCAGTCTTCAGCCAGACCCATGTTTTTCCTCTCTGATCAACTTTGAGCAGGATAAATTTGATGATGCTATTCTTTTAAGCTCACTTTGGTTTTGTGTTTAAAGACTGCAGTTTTGTTGGGCTACTGATTATTTTATTTATACAACTGCTCATTGCTATTATTGCAAAAAAAAAAAAGCCTAAGACATTGAGCCCATCCATTCTAGCAGTACAGTTCTCTCATTACATAAAAAATACAGCACTATTGCTCAACACACGCATCTATAAGATTATGTCTCAGTACCTATAAGGTTAGCCCTAAAAATATATTTTATTGAATATTATGTTGTTTTAATATGGTACATGCATTTTAATTAAATTGCAGTAATATAACATTATGGAATGAAAGATGTGTGTGCCACACATCAGCTTCATGCTGTATTGAGAATATTTTATTGCCTCCTGAAATCTAAACCTTAATGTAAGCACTGTTAATGATTGGGTCAGTTACTAATTCCCCTTTATAAACTGTGAAAATGTCTTCTACCAATAAAACCATTTAAAACTTTTATGCTCTTTAATGACTCACATGGCCATCGACTGTTGCATATCACATCTCAATGCAAAACTAAATTCCTGTGTAAAAACCTGTTGAAGGAGTGAAGCTTTCTGTGAAATAGCATGTCAGTTATTTATCTGCTGTATAATTGTACCTACCATTAAAGACTGAAGGTTTGGAAAGGATCTGGAGGCAAACCTGATCTCTCTCTCCAATGTTCGGTCCATTCTCCAACTCCTAGCCAGTTTGGCTTCCAGCTTGTAGACAATTTTTCCATGAGTTCCCCTGAATGATGATGGGAAATTTCTGTCGTGGAGAAACATTGATAAAGGTTGTGTCATCATTTTTTAAATCTTAAGTAAACACAAGATGCACATGCCCTACAAAAAGGATAAGCACTCAGTGAAGAAATCTCTAAACCCAGTTAAACCTTTATTGTTTGCCTCTACATGTCAACTGTGCAGACAGATAAGCAGACATAAGCCAGCATTCTCCAGTGTTCATTCAATTAGGTTGGCCACACACTACACAATTTAAGACCAGATTTACCTCCCCCGACGATCCTGGGGGCGCATTCATATGTAGGCTTGTTGCAACTTATTTGTCTGGATAATCCTCAAGTGTATGGTGTAAATACGATTATTTTACTGCTCCAGAACACATCGTAGCCTCCCAGACCTTGCACCATAACCATCAAAACATGTTTGATATTTACTATTCTAGGATGTAGTCCCTCTGAAAGGCTACCCAAAGCAACAAATAAGAGCAAATAAGACAGGGCAGCGTCACCAGCTGTTACATACTTTCACTGCTCACAAGCATAAACATAACTTTACCTTCATTCCAACCAGGCATTGTAAAAGTAGTGAAGAACTTATGGGGCAAGATGGCGGACACTGCGCAGGCACACAGGCTGGCAGGTCCTGTGCGTTTGCTGCTAAAACTTTACAAAGCGCACAGAAAAACAGTGTATTTTTGTTTACTATCTTTGGTAAGCTGTGTTGCAACGCTCTGGCTGCCATCGTGCACTGTTCGTACGTGTACACCTTCCAAAAGGCAAATTCTCAGCCCTGCACTAAGAAGTCCTGTATACGAGGCTCATGGACTGGGACAGCGCCAACACTCTACGAGGGCAGCCAACTAAACCTGGCCGCTTTGCAGGACTCGCAAATCTCGCAATTATTATACTCCTTGCGGGAGACGTAGAAATAAATCCAGGGCCTTTACCCTGGAATTTTGTGAGCACACTGGTGACTGAAGCAGGCAAAAACACCTTAGCCGGGTTCTCTCAGCTGTCAGCTGGGGTAGCGCAATGGCCAACCCCGCAGCTAATCCTACCCTTACAACAGAACATGTGGCCTCTGCGCACACCATCCTGGGCACGGTGGACATGAGTGCCCCTGAGCGCACCGCGGCGCTGACGGTGGTCGCGGTGGGACTTGTGGCTTCATCTCGAGTGACTCGAGTGAGCTCGGTGGCGATGGAGGATTTCGCTGCATGCGCCGTTGAGGTGCGGTCGGTCGCGCCAGAAGTACCAGAGGGACTGGTGGAGGCTAAGGCTACAGTGGAAGTGGCTTTGCCGGTGACCTCACTGCGTCAGTCGGACTCCTTAACAACTAGACCCCGTAAGCCACTACAGTCTTACACACCTGCACGTAGACTAAGGAATCCTGTATTTAAAAAGCACCGAGCTATCAAAATATTTCAGACCCTTTATCAAGCCAGGACAATATGGGACCCACAGTGTAAAAACAAAGGCCTGTTAGGTGGCCACTTGAATATACGTAGCATGACACCAAAGAGAGAACAACTGGAACACCTTATTAACTCTAATATTGACTTCAAGAGGCTTACAGAAACATGGCTCACTCCCTCCTCTCCACAAGCAGTTGTAACATTACAAGGCTACAATATCTACAGGAAAGACAGGCTCCAGGGAAAAGGGGGTGGTGTGTTATTGTATGTTAAGGACTCTATAAAATGTACACAAAATATATGGCCTAATGAAATTTCAATTGAATGTGTTGGAATTAATGTGTTACTCTCTGCAGAAATGTCATTTACAGTAAATATGCATATATCGCCCACCTTCAGCCAAAGTAGATTTTTATGAACAACTCAAGATCCTTCTAAACCACTGTGACTTTAATAAAGAAGTAACTCTTCTAGGAGACTTAAATGTAAACTGGGATAATAAAAGTGACAGGAAAAAACTTAAAGAGATCACAGACCAGTTTGGTCTTACTCAAATTATTAGTGACCCTACTAGGATAACTAATCGCTCTAAACCTCGAATAGATCTGGTATTTTCCAGCAAACCAGAAAGAATAGTAAAAACACACAATTTCATAACTGGCTTGTCAGATCACAATGCAATTTTCATTTCAAGAAAACTGACCAAGAAGCGACTTAATTGCAAAAATTATATCAAAACCAACTTTTATACCAAAGAATCAAGAACAAAATGTAACCGCTGCCTTGAATAATCTAGATTGGTCAGAAATTATTTCTTGTAATGAAACCAATAAATGCTGTGACCTTTTGTATTCCTCAATTAAAGATGTTTTGACACAGTTTCAAAAAAAGGGTAACCACAAGAAACGAGCATGGTCCTTGCCTTGGATCAATAGTGAGTGTAAAAAGCTTATGATACACAGAGACAAATTACTTAAAAAACCATTACAATCTGGCCTGACTACCGATAGGCTAAATTTTGTTTCAGCCAGGAATAAAGTTATACAGACTTTGTGAATGGCAAAAGCCAATTTTTTCATGACAGTGATTGATAGTGCTAGAGGAAATTGTAAACTTATCTGGGAGAATATTAATAAATTGATCGGTAAAACAAGTGAAAACACTGAAAAAGAACTTGAACTTAAATTGGACAATAAATTGGTATCAGAGCCTGTAGTCCTTGCAACTAAACTGAATGAATACTTCCAAAACACTATACATGAGATTGCACAACTCTTTTCAAAACTGTGTGACTCTAATCAGATTTCATGTTCTCAAAGTAATGACACAGGGGTCTGCAAACCAAGTCAATCTATACAATGTTCAAAGTTCAATATTGAATTAATTACTGAAAATGAAGTATCAAAAATAATTTCCACTGTAAGAAATTCTAAAGCAAGGGATTAATTTGGATTTGATAACAATCTATTGAAGTGCCATAAATCTTGTTTTCTGTACCCTGTGACTCATCTTATTAATTTATCAATTACTCAGGCAGTCGTTCCACCGAAATGGAAGGTGGCTAAAATAACACCCATCTATAAATCAGGCGATAAAACAGACCCTGCTAACTATCGACCTATTAGCATACTTCCTATTTTCTCAAAGATAGCAGAAAAGTGGGTGGCCAAATCCATCACAGAACATCTTGATAATGATGGCCCAGGTCTCCACCCCATGCAATTCGGATTTTGGGCTCACCATTCGACTGAAACGGCTGTCTGTGTCTTTATTGATAAGGTAAAATCATATCTGGACAAAAATAGTTATGTTGCAGCTGTCTTTATTGATTTTAAACGTGTGTTTGACACGGTGAATCATGTTAAGCTCCTCTCCAGACTTTCTGAATTCAATTTTAGTGATCACACTGTTAAATGGGTACAGTCCTATCTGTCAGACTGACAGCAATGCGTGCAAGTAAATGACAGCAAGTCACCATACCTTCTGTATACAGTAGGAGTCCCCCGGGACTCAATTCTAGGCCCTCTTCTGTTCTCACTTTGTCAATGACTTGCCAAATGTTTGCAAAAATGTGGATACAATTATGTATGCTGATGACACAGTAATTTTTACACAAGCCAAAATTGCCCAAGAGGCAGCCCTGTGACTTTCAATAGCTTTAGATGATTTACAAAAATGGTTGAGTGATTCATGTCTTTGCCTAAATGTAAAAAAAACGCTATCTATGCTCTTTAGCAAACCGACGACTCCCTTGGCCCCAGCAAAAATCTACCTGGGAGGATAAGAATTAACAAGGGTTGAGGAATTTAAATACCTTGTAGTGGTATTAGATTCAAAATTATCCTTTAGGCAGCATGTTAAAAAAATTGTAAAAACTGTTAATTTTTAATATAAGAAATTTTAAACAAATTCGGGCATTCTTAACAGATAAAGCAGTGGTCACATTCCTGCACTCAATGATACTGTCCCATATTGAGTATTGCATCACAAGCTGGTCCTACACAAACCTTTGTGTTATTGGACTATTGAAGCCTGCTACAAAAGAGCGTTAAAAATCCTAGATAATAAACCTTTTTCCTACCACCATTGTCAAATTCTTGATAAATATAATTTTTTAACTTTTGCTAACTTTAAACTATTTAAATCAGCCGGTTTAATCTACAAGGTTCTACATGATTTGGCGCCTCCACCAATGAATAATTTTATCAAACAAAAGTCTGTCAGTGTCTCTGGATCCCGAGTGACTAGAGCCACTGTCAGAGGTGAATGTGAACTTCCATTCAGGCGAATATTTTTCTCCCAAAACGTCCTGTCATATCAGGGTGTAACCTTTTGGAATAGTATTCCACTCTCAGTGAGGGAAAGCACATTCTTCCCCACTTTTAAGAAACAAAACTATGGCTAAGAGATAGGCAAACATGAGATCATGTGTGAGCGACAACATGTTTAAAAGTCAGACATGTGCAATACTCATCTTTTCTAACCAAGCACCTTGTTAAAAATGCAGTATATTATAGAGAAATGTGCAATTGGACATAATGCAATATGAATTGGTGCAATACAGGGATATGTGCAACATGAATTGGTGCAATATAGGGGTAGGTCCAGTTGGACTCAGTGCAATATGAGGGTATGTGCAATACAGATAAAGTCTGGCTCATCTAATGTGTTATTGTTGTCTGTTTGTACTAACATGATCCTGTTGTCACAGTTTTTGTCCTTGTTCGCGGTTGTGTCCTGTCTGTAAATAGTATGTGTATATGTTTTATTTCTTACATCAACCTGCCAGGGGGTCTGCAGATTGAAATTAGCTTTGGGCTACAATCTGGCATATTTACATTTTTTTATAAAATGTTCATTAATATGTATTGTTCCCCCTTTAATAAATAAATAAATAAATTTCATACTCATTTTCTTGTTTTGCTACAACTATTAGCATGCCAGGAAAGCCTGTTGTGGAGGGACAGCAAGCCAAGGATATTGATAGTGATCCATGTTTATTTTTTTATTTCTGACACATTTTATCATGAAAGATTCTTTGAAATCTCATGTGTGGGTAATCTTTGCTGTGAGGTTGCCAGATTAGCAAGTGTGAGGTCTATTTGCTGGATCGTCTAGTGTGTGCATTAAAAGAATTAAGATGAAAAAAATAGTTTAAACTGCCCATATGTATGAGGTCTCCCATGTTTTTAAAACAGTTCAAGATTTTAAAATAGTCTAGTGTGGCCAGCCTTAGTCCTCCAACTTCAACATGCTAGCTCTCAAAACCTACTGTAGCAACACCAGGATATGCTTTACTCCCCCCGCCCCCACATAGCCATCACAGCCCAAATGGCAATGCCACCTTCAACAAACCCAGACTCCACACATGCAAGGTCCAGGTAGTGACAGAGCTTATATCATCTACCCTAGCACGATTCATAATTGCAACTACTAAAAGACATGTATTCTTGGTACTGATGTTGAAACTGCAAAAAGTGCATAAGAGAAATCGAGAGAAGTGTGAAGAGAGCGCGCAAGAGATAGACAAGTAAGAAGGTTGGGGGAGGCAGACTAGTGAGGTCCCCTGACTGGGGATAGCACCCATCACCACCTGTCTGGGTGAGAGGCTCTACCTCCTCCTTTCCCCTCATTTTTATGAAGAAAGAACAAAAGGTAAAGGAAAGAACAGAGTAACAAAATTAAATACACATTGACCAGTGTAATAATTAACACCAGTTTACAGATTGTCCAAGAGTGGGTCTCCACCAATTCACTTGATTTTGTTAAATCAAGTGAATTGAGGAAGTCTTAAGATTGACTATACTCACCCAGGGGGTATGTGAAAGTTGAATTTGTAGACATGGGTTCCTTGGGGAACAACTGTGTCTGGAAGGAAAGAGTTGTAGGTGTTACTGGCCTTCAATTACTATCTTTACTATCAAGCATCATGCCAATGTAGTAACAGCAAAGAATGGTACTGGTGGTAGGAAGCAAAGAATCCTTGTCAAAGCACTTCTTTATATTCCCTTCGATGACGCCCTTCATAAAACGAGTTTAGGGATTCACTTTGTACCATAATAGAATTTAAAGTGAAGAAAATGATACAGTTACTGGAATGAGACACTCTAAAGTAGTTGCTTAAATAACGCACCAGTACAATTCCAACCGTCTTTAAATATGACAACTGAAAAGTAAAGGGCAACCTTACTCAGTGAGCTCTCTGGATTCTATAATACACTTAAATTGATAACAATGTGTTCATTGTGCTTTTATTAAGTAGGCCAGTGGTGATAAAGTTTGTAAAATCACAGTCTGGTCTACTTATGACATTTCTACACAAAAATGAACGAGAAAACAACAATCATGGTAGGAAAATAAAGAGACAGTGACAGTAAAATCTCAATGGGTTAAGGCATGCAGAACTAACAAGACGTGTACCGCCTACCCTTCGACTGCTCTGGGATTAAGAAGTCCTTCAGTTTGAAATATCTCTTGCTGGCGGAATACGTATAAGTGCGATCGCCGTGCCTTCTCGTCCAACGCACTTCAGCGTCTCCCTTCGCTTTGACAGACAGGCTTTCAACTGTTGTCTCCTTTATCAAGACCAGCGTTAGTTTTCCAGTAATAGTGTCCCTTTCTGAAAACGTGCCGTGCTCATTCAGAGCGTCGATGGTCATCGTAAAGCTTTGAATCGAAGGCATTGTTGTGGAGTACCGTGGCTTTTAATTTAAACACAACCTGATCGATTCTGTTGCTCATTTCCAAACGGGGAACCAGCAGTCAGGTGGCACCAACGGCGTCAGGGTGCCGAGAAGGACACGCCCTGGTAAAGTCTGAGAGAAGACCTCTACTGCCATCCAATGTACAGATAGAGGATAGGCTAGGGGTCCCGTTGGAAGCAAGAATAGACCACTCCATAGCGGCTCATTGCCATATTTCCAAACAACAGAACAGGGCCCCCTGGAGGTCAAGAACAGAAGAAAAAACAAGGAAGCAGCTGTGCAGTCTCGTGATCCCGGAATGATCTAGACCTAACTTTCAACCAGAAAACTAACATTGAAGTGCTCTAAAGCAACAACTTATAGATTAAGAGAAAATGTTATGTAAGGTAAGCATTTGTTGTACTTAAGGCTGGGTGACAAAGTTGTCCATATCACGACTTACAACTTAGACATAGTATATTAAAGACTGGACATAGTACAGTAGCCCATAGAAAATATAAACAACCCATTCATTGCGCAGTTGCACACGAAATATCATCGAACTGGCATATTTAATATAGAATATAGCATCATAACCGGTAACAACCTAATAACTCCAAAACAAACAAAAAACAGAAAAACCGGAAGTCTAAAGTTGAAAAAAAAAAAAAAATAGAAAACATAAGGTGAAATGTTTTCCTTGTTATATACACGCTTTAGATTACATAATCATTTAGTGCAACTACTGATTTTTTGATTTTCTTTCATTATTTCAGTGGTAACGGTGCTCATATCTATGATTAAACTGTACATTTCTATTGATTCCATTCATCCAAAGATTTGGGGACATAATCAGAAGCCGTTGATTGAATTTCCGTTGCCGTGTTCAGTGAAGTCAGCGAAGACCACATTCTGCTCATGCGCAGCAGTGTTCAACTGGAGGGAAATTCCAAAAATACGCACAGTCGCTGACGGCCCATCAATTTTTCTATTCCTATGGCTGTAGTAAGTATGTTACAAGCTGTTTGTACAACTTCATCAATAATATCTTCTTGTTCGCGGTTACACACAGTCAAAATAACTTTAAGCTCACTCGGTCTGACACAAAACTTTAGCTAGCTAACATGAAACGTTAGTGTTAGCTTAAACGCTCTAAAACACTTGATAAGTTTACTTTAGCACTATGACATGACTTACATAAATTGGGAATTTTGTGTACTAGGAATGAGTTTTTATAGTCGGTAAAAAAAGAAATAACGGGCTCCTTTAAAGTAATTTTGTCACCACACACCACTCCGTGAGTTCCTAATCAACAACAACATGCTGGCCCAGGTGTGCAACATGCTCGTGCTCTGATTTTCAAAGCGAACAGGTACAGCTTGTGAGCGAAGTCGGATTAAAATGAACATTTACTGCGTCTTTAGTCCTTACTGCATCCTCATGTAGTATCTATGTAGGTATTCTCTGTTTACATGAACAATTTCCAAGGAAGGTATCCAAAACTTTGTTTTTAGGCCCTTTTAACAGTTTTAACTAACTACAAACTACATGCACCATTAAGAAAGTGTTTTTTTCCACAGATAATAATTTTTCAATACGACTTATTTTTATTTTATATTTTCAGATCTTATGAGTCATTTTATTTCTTTCTATCAAGAAAAGGTTGTTTGACTTATTTCTGTCATAAGGGTTATTGTTCTCAATACTTTTGTCACATATTGCCTCTTTAAAAAAAATGCTGCTTCTGGGATTTGAGCAGATACATTTTGTCATGTTGTGACTGTTTTTTATAACAATTAACCCTAGCATGTACCACCAGCTACAGGCACATAAAGCGTACTGTGTGCATTCATATAGCTGTGGTTCTTAACTGGTAAGGAGACACCCTAGAGGTGGGTCAAGGAGCCCTTTTTAGTAGGTCGCAATTCTGTTTCAGGAAACAAAATTGCACCAGAAAGTCCAGAAATTTCATCCTTTTTTGTCCTGTTTGATCAGTTACATAATTTGTACTGTTGCAGTTTCTCATTGAGGAGTTGATGGTGAGGTCTGAGGCCTGAGCAGTTGAGAACCACTGTTATAAAAGGAGCCACCATGGTTTGTGTTGGGGCCAGCAAACTTATTCAGTCAGGGTTAATGTGTTTACAAGCAGAACTGAGAATGTGGTGTTCACATCTGTCCTAGTAGGGGTTTGGAGATTTGTGTTAAAGCTCCCAGCAATATGGCATGGTCTAAGATTTTTTTAATTTAGACTTTTATGCTGAAGGGAATAATTAAGTGATTGGTACAAGACAAACCATAAAACATGAGTGAATTGCTTGTGATGACTTTCCCCCTGTATCCAAAAGAAAATGGATTTTTTCATCAGCTGAATTCTGGGATAATATTTTTCTTTTTGTTACTGGTGGCTTTCAGCATTAATGCATTTCTCACAATTAAAGGTGCAGTGTGTAGAAGTTGGCAGCATTTCGTCGAACAGAAACGGTGTAAATGGGATATAATGTTTATATATTTATGTGTAGTATGTTAAAATAAGTGTACAATCATCCCCTTAAAACTTTTGTTTCTTTTTACAAAATTAGAAAAAATAGTATTGTGTTTATCTTTACCTGAACCATGTGGAAACAGAAAGCCTCATAAAGAAGAGAAGTTCGGTGAACAACTTTATTAAACAGATGCATTTTAGCTCGTGGCCTTCATCTGGTTCAAGAAACAGATTTCAAACATTTTCTACCCGTGTGGATGTACAGTTGAAACCAGAAGTTTACATACACTATATAAGAAGGCACATAAACTTTTTTTCTCACCGTCTAACATTAAATCAGATTTAACTTTTCCTGTTTTTGGTCAATTAGGATTACCAAGATTATTTCTATTTGCTAAATGCCAGAATAATGAGAGAGATCATTTTTCAGACAATTTTTTATTATTTTCTTGAGAGTCAGAAGTTTACATACATTTCATTCGTATTTGGTAGCATTGCCTTTAAACTGTATGACTTGGGTCAAATGTTTTGGATGTGCTTCCACAAGCTTCTCACAGTAGTTTGCAGGGATTTTGGCCCATACCTCCTGGCAGAACTGGTGTAACTGAGCCAAGTTTGTAGGCCGCCTTGCTCGCACATGCCTTTTCAGCTCTGCCCATAAATTTTCAATGGGATTGAGATCAGGGCTTTGTGATGGCCACTCCAAAACATTGACTTTGTTATCCTTAAGCCACTTTGTAACCAGTTTGGCAGTATGCTTAGGGTCATTGTCCATTTGGAAAACCCATTTGCGCCCAAGCTTGAACTTCCTGGCTGATGTTGCTTCAGTATTTCCACATAATGTTCTTTCCTCATGATGCCATCTATTTTGTGAAGTGCACCAGTCTCTCCTGCAGCAAAACAACCCCACAACATGATGCTGCCACCCCCATGTTTCACAGTTGGGATGGTGTTCTCAGGCTTGCAAGCTTCCCCCTTTTTTCTCCAAATGTAACGATGGTCATTATGGCCAAAAAGTTCAATTTTAGTTTAGTCAGACCACAGAACATGTCTCCAAAAATTAAAGTCTTTGTCCCTGTGTGCATTTACAAACTGTAATATGGCTTTTTTATGTTTCTTTTGGAGTAATGGCTTCTTCCTGGGAGAGTGGCCTTTCAGCCCATGTGGGTACAGGACTCGTTTGACTGTTGATAATGACACACTCTTACCAGCTTCAGCTAGCATCTTCACAAGGTCTTTTGCTTTTGTTCTTGGGTTGAGATGCACTTTTCGGATCAAAGCACGTTCATCTCTGGGACACAGAACCCATCTCCCTCCTGAGCGGTATGATGGCTGGACATTCCCATGGTGTTTATATTTGCGTATAATTGTTTGAACAGATGAACGTGGCACCTTCAGCCATCTGGAAATTGCACCCAAGGATGAACCAGACTTGTACAAGTCCACAGTTCTCTTCCTGATATCTTGGCTGATTTCTTTTCATTTTCCCATGATGTTACACAAAGAAGCAGCGTGTTTCAGGTGTGTCTTAAAATACATCCACAGGTGTGCCTCGAATTAACTCAAATGTTGTCAATAAACCTATCAGAGGCTTCCAAAGACATGACATCATCATCTGGGCTTTCCCAAAATGTTTAAGGGCATAGTAATCTTAGTGTATGTAAACTTCTGACTTTGAAGAAAGTAATAAAAATTGTCTAAAAAAATCCTTTTCTCATTATTCTGGCATTTAGCAAATAGAAATAATTTTGGTAATCCTAATTGACCAAAAACAGGAAATGTTTTATCTGATTTAATGTTAGACGGTGAGAAAAAACAGTTTTTGTGCCTTTTTATATAGTATATGTAAACTTCTGGTTTCAACTGTACATATTTGCTACGACAAGGTAAATATGGCTCTGCATTTATCATTTTCCTGTCTAGAAGGACAGATAACTGCTCGTGGTGCAAATATAATATAGAAGAAACCTCTAATTTTAGAATTCTCCGTGCGTGAGATGTGCTGCGTTTCTGAGATCATCCCTAACACTGGCTGCCAGTCTGAAGCAGGTTACTGCAGAGGATCACCGCAGAACTGGGACGCCACGGCGCCAGGGCGGACCAAATGGGACTCAAAACATGGCGGTTTCCTGGTGAATTTATAAACTCAAATGACTCAAAATGCAGATACCGTGTGAGTTTTTTGGTTCAATATGTATATGAAAGATACAAATATCTATCCAACAAGATGAACTTGTCTGATCATGCAGGGTTCCTTTTAAAGTCTGATTTCACTTAAACCATCACAGCTCAGTGGACAAACCTAAAGTGATTTACACCTTGTTTTATCAAAATTTTTACCTCTTTTACTGTTCCCTTTTTTCCTTTTCGATCCATTAGTTCCTTTTAGTGGTTAAGTTCATGTCATAATCTGTGATTATAGCTGAAGTTTCTTTTTTCTGTAGCCAAAAAAAACAAAAGCCAGTTATCCTGTGGAATTTCAAAATGACCAAAAGGGCGATTAATCCCAATTAGCTGCTGAATTCTATGGTTAGCCTAATCGTGATAATAATTTCAGTAGTTTGAAAGCTCTAGTTTTAAAATTTATGTTTTTGTATATATACAGTAATGTCAACAATTATGACAAATAAACATACACATATTTTCTCCCCTTCCCCACCCACCCTCTGGACCATTCAATGAAACCCAACTCATAGTCATGATGATTTAAATTAATATACTCTGTCATAAGTTGATACTTTAGAGATATGTGGTTCTCACAGGAGAGAGATAGATGAGCTAAACCATCCAAAAAGAAAGAACATTTACAATAATTCATAATAGCAGCAGAACCTTGATTGGTTTGCAACAGGTAACTGCCTCCTGTGAGCAGAAAAGTTAGTTTGATTTTGTGGTTCTTTGAGGAAAATAAGTATAATATGTCACAGCTGCTTATCATCTTACAAGTCTAGATTTAATTTCCTCTGCAGCTGTGTACCAAAACGATATATATATTTTTTGTGTAGCATTATGGATTCGGGCTGTGGATATTTCCAGATAGAGAATATCAAGAAATGTTGTGTACCAATGAACGATGTCAAGCAAATGTGGTGATTTCCATCTTAGTGCAATTAATTTTTTTCTGCCGTTAGGCCTGCAAGTATTAGTCTTCTCTGACCTAGTGATGCATTTATGGTGGAAAGATTGTTTAAAATAAGTATCTGGGGGTTTACCAGGATGTTTTTTGCTGTTAGCTGGGATATAACAAATGCAACCTGCTGCCAGAAGTTGACCACAGGTTTACACTCCCATACCATGTGCATAAAAGTCCCTGGTTTGTTCAGAGGACATAATGAGCAGAGGCAATTGTCCACTATCTTCATACGGTAAAGCTTACAGGGCGTGCAGTAAGTTCTGTGCACAAATTGAAAATGAATAATCTGGTGATCAGGGTTTCTGGAAGATGACAGTATATTAGACCATACATCATTCCAGTTGAATCTGGAATCCCAGTCCGGTATATCTTCCCTCCATATTGCATCTAAGACCAAAGGTTTATATGATTTTCTTAATATATATTGATATAAAGTTGTGACCACACCTCTTGTTTTTAAATTATCTATAAGTTCATATAAGGGATGTTCAGAAAGCTGACCATCATGAGGGACACCTTTCACCTTTAACGCAGCCCTAATCTGCAGGTAAAAAAAAAGAAAGTAGTGTTCTGTAAATTAAAACATGACTTAATATACCTTGAAATGTACGCAGGCCATTTTCATCAAAGATATCTCTAAGCAGATGGATACCTTGATCACTCCATTTCTGGAATTGAATAGGTCGGTCTCCAATTCTTAAACTAAAATTATTGAAAATAGGGTTGTTCAAGTGCCACTGGGTTCCAAACTTGCATAGTTTTTCCACACAATGCCAGGTTGAAATCAGATGTGCTATAATTGCACCAAATTGTAATTTACAAGATTTAGTTGGTAAATTCGATAATAGTATCTCTCTGAGAGACCAAGGATGCACTATGTTTTCTTCTAATATACGCCATGAAACATTTGCATTGGGATTAAACCATGTTATGAGTGGGCGAAGAGTAAAAGCCCAGGAATATAATTTAAAGTTTGGCAATGAGAGCCCTTCATCTTCTATTCCGATGGAGGGTTGAGCTTTTCAATCTCGGCCTCTTGCCCCTCCAGATGAATTTGTTGATAGCTTTATATAATTTTTCCCAACTTCCTGCTGGGGGTATCACGCGGTAATACGCGGTATCATGGAACTAATATAATTAACTCTAGGTAGCACATTCATCTTTATAATTGCTATGCGGGCTTGTAATGAGTTTGGCAGGGTCATCCATCTGTCCAAATCATATATGACTTTATTTAGAACATCTGTAAAGTTGTTCTTAACAATAGCCTCCAGAGAAGCATATATTTCAATTCCAAGATATTTGAAGTGCTGTACTACAGGTAATGAAAGGGATAAGTTAGACAAAACATCAATATTATCTAGTGGTAGTGGTAGCAGTGCCGACTTCTCCCAATTAATCCTAAAACCGGAGATATTGCCAAATTGATTGAAAATAGTGAGCAAAGGAGCAATGGAGTTAGCTATATCCTCCACAAACAAAAAATATCATCGGTATATAGAGATATAGAATGTTGAATATTGTTAACTGAGACTGGGCGAATGTTATCTGCTTGGCGGATTGCTTGAGCCAGCGGTTCAAGTGATAAAGCAAATAAGAGTGGACTCAAAGGGCAACCTTGTCTTGAGGATCTGGAGATATTGAATAAAGAAGAACAATGTTTGCCTGTCAAAACCATTGCTGTCGGATTAGTATATAACACTTTAATCATTGAGATAAACCCCTCTCCTAGACCCATTCTCTCTAATGCAGACCACAAATAGGACCACTCTAAGCATTTGAATGCTTTCATCGCGTCCAATGATAACACTGCAGCTGGGTTACTATTCCCTACTGAATCCACAATATGTAACAGTCGTCTAACATTGTCGCTGGCCAGGCGGGACTTAATAAAACCTGTTTGATCATTGTGAACAAGTGTAGACATGTGAGACTGTAGTCTGCAGGCAAGGACCTTGGCATATATCTTAATGTCACAATTCAATAATGACAAAGGTCTGTAATTGCTACATTCTGTTGGGTCTTTATCTTTTTTCAGTAATAAAGATATTAAGGCAATATTTATATTCTTGGAAAAGGAACCTTTTTCAATAGAGTATTGTATCATATTTAACAGTAATGGACCAAGAATGTTCCAGAATGTTAAAATAAATTCAGGTGGAATCCCGTCTATTCCAGGAGACTTTCCTAATTTCATTTCTCTCACAGCTCGTTCTAATTCCTTTAATGATATTGGTTGAGCCAATTTCTTTGCTTCATTTTCAGTTAAGCAGGGTAGATCTAGTTTACCAAGAAACTTGTCACAGGTGGATTTATCAAATTCTACCTCTGATTTATAAAGTTCTGCATAAAATGATTGAAATACAGCGTTTATTTGTTTGGGTTCTGTTACTAATATCCCATCTGGAGATTTAACAATCAGAATATCAGCAAATTGACTGAGCCCTGTTTAGGGCTCAGTCTTTCTTTCATAAAAAAGAAAATGTAAATAAAAACATTTGATCACAAAAAAAAAATTATGTTTTTGTGAGTGGTTCCCTTTTTAAAACATGCTTTTCATCTTGATGGCAATGCAAATGAGGGAAACCTCAGTGCTCTTTGAAGAATTTGGATGGAAATTAAGGTTGGGATGTATTACATTATTGTGCTTAGAGTAGTATGTTGTACACATTGCATGGAATTGACTTGTTATATGGTTTTGGGTTACAGTGTTGTAAGCACCTTGAAAGGTAAAGTACCCCATAAACCAAGCCAATGTTTGCTTTGGTGAAAGTTTTAAAGGCATTGGAGTACCTGTACTTTCTCTCAGTTTTACCAAGCTAAGGCAAGAAATTAAGCTCCATGTTCTGTTGTGTGTCAACAGAAGGTGCTATGGAGACAGTAACCCTGCCAGTGTTAGGAGTACAATAAAAGGAGGAAATGCAGCCAGGGCCACAAACCAACCACCAGAGGCAACCATTGTTGAAAAATTAAGGAACTACAGCAGAAAGTAAGTGAGATCTCTACGGATGGTTAATTGAAAAGTTATTGTCCTTTTAACAATGGCATAGGTTAGTTTTTTGTTGCTGCATGCTGCTGCCAAGTGTTGTTTTTCTACCATGTTACTTCCTGGAATTCAGTACTATAAACAAAAGTCACTGGTATTGCAATCTGCATTTAGGGGCATTTAAAAGACAGTGATAATATCTATACTTTTTGTGGGCAGATCTTTTCCAGGTAGGAGCTTAGAGGCATCAGTATTAAATGTGAGGTATCATAGTCAAGGACAGAGACAGATTTAATTTGAGAAATCTTATCAGGTTAAGTTGCGCCTTTAGGTTGTTGAATCGTGTTCAGTTTATTTACACAAAGACAAAGGAAAAAATAATAGGTTAATTACTTTGTTTAAAGACAATTGTAGTAGATTGACAAGCTAAATTACGATAATCAGCATTTTATTATTTATTGTTTGTTATATTCATTGTTATTGTTAATCACAGGAAACTGATTAATTGAACAAGTAATTATGCCACTGTAAGCCTAAAAAATAAAAATGGTTTAACATGATAACTCACCGAGATGCACTTGACAGGGACGAGGGGCACAGGGTCTGTTAGTAGCAAAGCAAACTGAGAAATTGGCTCTCACCATCTTTATGAGTCATCATTAAGATGAGATTTGATTCACCTGTGTCTGACTTCAGCCAGAGCAGGTGTGCACAATGCTCCTCCCACAGCTCAGAGCAATTGCTGCAGACTAGGGCTGGGCAATTAATCGAAAATTAGATTATATCACAATTTGGCCTGCTGCAATTTTCAAATCGCGGGAGGTGCAATATTTCTTTAACCTGATATTTATGTCAAAATACCAGTTTAAAACTTTTTTTTGCTGCAGAGATGTTATGCATTACATAATTATTCAATTATTTAAGTGCCTTTTTTAGAGCGGTCTATGAAAAATCCTACTTTCTTCATTTTTTAAAAACTTTTTCTTATTAAATATGAGAATGACAATACAACAGATCATATTCAGTTTGCAATGCGAGCCAAAATCATCACAATAAGGTATTTTTTCTAAAATGTTCAGCCCTTGTATAGTCTAATATTGTGTTGGTTGAAATATAGAATGATTTTTTACTTATGTTTGTTGGAAAATACATAAGATGGGGAACTGAAGGAATAATCACATTATAAATCCCAATTGCAATATTGGGTTAAAAAATCACTATTAGCTTATTTTCCCAAATTGTTCAGCCCTCCTGCAGACATGAAAGATTTAAACAATACTATTGCCATTTTATTAATGAATTAATACAAAATATTTTCGCTATAACAACCAAGTTTCTCAGCCTTTACCACAACATTAGTGGACAAAGAGAAATAACTAGTAATGGTTTTAACGAAGTGATTTTTTTTTTTTTCAAGGATATGTCGCTCCTGAATAATTTTTTTTAAAATACTTTGACTACTTTGATTAGGTTTCTTTTGGTCATTCTTTTCTCTTAGGTACTCTCTGATTGAAATCATACGCCATTATTTCTAACTGAGTGTTTAATCTTCTAAAAATGTGGAATTCCTTTTATAAAAAGGAAACATAATCTCTTTTGAACCACACCTTTAGCGCTGGTAAGACAGACTTGTCATAAAACCAAACTGTCCATGGAGGAAAAGGTTCAAATACTTCAACACCCAGAAAGCACTGGGCTCATTGCCCTCCAAAGCCCCTCTCTGCTGAATTCTATTGGATATGTGTGCCCAGCGTCTCAAGTGGGTGGTTTAATGTAAATAAAAAGCTTGTTCTGACCTGTCAAGGAAACAAAAACATGCTGAGACAATGTAAGAAAAAAACAGAAGCTGTGGGCTTTTATAATGCAAATAATACTTAATAATAGAAACTTAAAGCTTCTCATCTCACAACTTTTCCTAAATACATGTCTTGTGTGTTTTCTCAAGCCTTTAGGGTACTAAAATCAAATACACAAAATTTCTGAATATTTGTTTATTTTAAAGATATAGTTTTGGATAGCTGCACGGCATCGCAGGGGTTAGCGCTGTTGGTAAGCAAGAAGGTCCTTGGTTCGCTTCCCGGTCAGGACCTTTCTGTGTGGAGTTTGCATGTTCTCCCCATGCATGTGTGGGATCTCTCCGGGTACTTTGGCTCCCTCCCACCACCAAAAACATGCTCGTTAGGTTAATTGGTGACTCTAAATTGGCTGTGAGTGTGAGCATGCCTGGTTGTCTGTCTCTATATGTCAGCCCTGCTATTGACTGGCGACCAGTCCAGGGTGTACCCTGCCTCTCACTCAATGACAGCTGGGATAGGCTCCAGCCCCCCACCCCCCCCAACCCTAACCCTAACCCTTGGCAACAGGGATGAGAGAGTGGGAGAGAGACATGTGGGAAAGGAGCCTCAGGCCGGGCTTGAACCTGGGCCACTAGAAGGGCAAGACCGAATGGCTGGGCCATCTGCACCTTGATTTCTGAATATTTATTCTGACTGTTACTGTTGTCATACAGACCGCAGCTGTGAAATATTAATTTCATGAGTGTGTTGCCCCCCCGGCGATAATCTCTAAACTACAGTTAGGCTGTAATACCCCATATTTATTCACAGGAAATTTGGGAACAAACGGAGACAGAAAGAGAGATAAAGAGTGACAACCTACGTACGCACAGACGGAGAGAAACACTGAAGAGGATCTACAGAAAGTTTTTCTAAGGGATACATTGGCATATATTGAAAAGATAATTCATTTTATGAATTATTTTGTGTAAAATACTTAAAGCACTAAGCTGGTCTACAACGTCGTCTACAATCTACAGGCTATGAACAGTAACTGAAACAATATCTAAAACCATTCTTACTAACACACACAAGCATAATGTAGTCTGATAAAACATATAAACAGTCAACTTGAATGTTGGGCACTTAGTCTACAAAAATATCGGGTTTGCAAGGTTAATATAAAGGCTTGATGGGAGAAATATTTTTAAACCTTTGCCATATCCAACCAACAAGAACATTTCATTTCTAAAGTTTTCTGAGAGGGCAAATATTTTTAAAATAAGGTAAAACTAAAGTCTGGTGTCAGAAGAACTCCAGGTATCAGACAAAGATTGGGGAGTTAAGAGTTAATCATGACTTCTTTTTGTTCAGCGTATTTCTTTGCTTATTGTCCATCTCAACAGGAGACATTAATAAGACCTGGCTTTAAAAAAGAGGAAAACACTGTAAATAGACATGAGACATTGAAAAGGTTACCATATAGGCTTTGTGATACTTATTTAACGTACTTTCTTGTGAAAAGACACACCATTGTTGTGTTTCTGTGTATAAATAATGATATTAAACATGACAGGGTGGCAGACCGTTGTTGTGTTTGGATGTGTAAGAATGCTTGCTCTCCTGGTGTTAAAAAATCACAGTGAAATTCACTGCAACATGAAGATGTCAGTTTTAGTGGGTGCACAGTTACTGCAGTGCCACCACCAGCTGTATCTGTAGCTCCAGCCATGCAGCATCCTGCCCCCTTGCATGCTGCAGCCCAAATTCTCTAATCTGCATTCTGTCTCGTATCAGTCATGTTTTTCAGACTCTAACAGTACTGTTTTGAAATTATTTATATCCATATCTACAATAATACTGATCTTGGACACATTTTGTTTCAGTCTCTGCCCTCATGGCCAGTGTGTGGGCAGGAACCAGGCTTGCACAGAAAAATATTTGGAAGAGTAGGTCTTAGTTTGAAAGGCATCTAAAAAACTCAGTCAGGCAGAGTTTTTGGGGTACACGAGCAGCAGATTTCCTTACAGTTAATAGTGAGGGAAGTGAAACACTGTTCATTTACAGTACATCTACATTTACAGTACGAATCATCTTAAAGGTGAAGTTGCACTTTAAGTTCAAATTTATCAAATGGTTGATTTTTGCCAGAAATATATTGTATAAAAACCCTCAAGCAACCCTAGTTCAGCAGACAACATTAACACATGCAGTTATTTCTTTGCATGTTAAAACGTTTCCTTGTAAAATAAGCGGGCACACTTTCAGACAGAGGAATACTGTATATCAAACAGAACATGAAAAAGAATAAGTGGCAGGTTTAGCTTTGTGGCCTTCAGTTCCTTGATTTTTGAATTCTAAATCCACAGGGAACTTGTAAATAGAAAAACTAATACTAAAAATCTCTTACATTGCCATGGATGACATGCACCACAAAGCTTTTTTCAAGATCCTTAAACCTTTATCTCTGCCTTTTCAATCCACCAGAAAAGGCTGTTGTCAAAATATGTTTTCATGTGAAAGAGACAAGTTGTTGTTGTTATTTCAGAGCGGTCTGGTTCCTCTCTCCCTAATTTGTGGATATAAATGTTGCAAATCTTGGCAACAGCTTAACTGCCAATCAGCTGTGATCACAAAACATGTGTGGAAGAAATATTAAAGTAATTAAAAGTAAGAAAAGTGAGCAAATCAAATTCAGCTTAGGGCCCTCATTAAACCAGGGACAGCCCTGCATGCTTTGAAGCTCTTTTACATAAAACAGAGATGAAACTGGCTGTTAGGCAGCGCCTGATAACATTTGTCCATTATAGACTGTGGAGGGCCATCTGTAGCATAACAGCAGATGCACCATCATTTCACACAAAGACCTCATTAGTGCTTCTCTGCTTGCTTTTGGAAGTTTTTTTGAATTACATCCAGATATAACTACTGGTTGACAACCATTTTAGATTTAAAAATGTTGTGTTGAGTTGCACACAATGTAAAAGTATTATTATACAAATCGTGTTCTTTTGTAATTGATCTGTTAATGGCAAAGACTTAAATCACATCCTTCTCTAGAAGCTCATTAATCTTTGCCGTGTATGTGCTCCTAGCTGGATAGGTTGTATCCCTGCATTGGGGAAAAAGGGTGCCTTGGTCAAGTCCACTCTTTATTAAGATTAATGAACAGCTTGACATTTTTAGTCCTCTGTCTGAATCGATAATTTTAATACTCATGAGGGCCAATGGGGATCTAAGCTTGCGGAACACACATTGTGGCCACAGGGCGCATGTTAAATGTCCAAGTGGTAATCAATGCAAAGAAATTAGCTATTGATCTCTTATAGTTTTGTAATAGGTTATCTATTGGTTTGCTCTTTCGGAAAATTCCAATATCAGTCGGATGGAATTGTGTTGGCAATATTGCTGTGGGGTGTGTGTATGTAAGCACATACACATGGTCTCCATGTGAGTTTGCATGTGTGTGCAGGGTCACTTTCTAATTAGCAGAGAGGGCAGATTGTAAATAAACATGTTGAGGGGAATATTGGTGATTTTTCATCAGATCCACGCTTCATTACAAATAAGGCTGGGAACTTTAGATTGGTTTTGTGCTGGCTGACTAAAAGATTCATATTTTAACACATTTTCACTATTTTTATTGAACAGTTTGTGGGACCGCATGCTTTATTTACAAAGAACAACAACAACATATGACTGAAGTAACATTTCATTATATATTGCATATATTTATTTACGAGTGTCCTGAGTGTATAGGTAATAAAAAGAGACACATAAGGACTAGAGTTCTTAACCCAAGTATTAACCTTTGAGAAAACCAGTGTCACATTTTAACATATGTAATTTCTGTTTCTGAATCTAACAATGTATTGATTCAATTACCAAGTTCTAGCCAAATTACCAACCTACACATCACTTAAACACATCTCTCTTGTCTTTCTTCAGAATATGCAGTGTGATCTTGATATGGATCTGCTTTGCTGGGGTAGTGGGAAGCTTGGCCAGAGTGGGCATGGCAGGCTGAAGGATGTTCACCCTGTGGAGGCCCATATGAAAGAGTTCACTGCAGTTGGGCTGGGAAGGGTGAAGTTGATGGCATGTGGATCCAGTCACTGCATTGTGATTACAGGTATTGGCCCCTTTTCCCTCTGACATTATCTGCCTTCTTTCAATGCATGCCAGCATTGTTAAAGTATGAGTTTATGTTTTTTTTATTTTGGTACTCCTTTTGATTTCTGGATGCAAGTTTTATATGTTCAAAACACAATATGCAAATTTCTGCTGCCAGGGGACTTTCAATCAAAACAATAGCACAGTCTGACGAGTACAGACCAGCAGTGTTCTAGTACTCGAGAAGGGTCTCAAGACCACATTTTGAATGTCTTCGTCTTATCTCAGAATCAAGAGGATTTTTGCTCAGTCTTTTGTCAGTCTCAGACTTGATGAACTCAGACCACTACTGATATGCAGTTCTTGCCTCCTCTGCACCAGTTTAGAGGGCTTTTAGAATAGGGGGCACTACAAAGAGACACAGCCATGCACATTTAGGTCACAAATGCTGCAGTCTCTTATGTTTCTTAATTGCAACCAACCTCTTTTTAAATTCTCACTTCCCATGAAAAAAAGTTGGACTTTTGAGGACTTTTTTTTTGTTTTACCACACCTCTGTTTGTTTATTCACGGTGATGAGCTTGGATTTTTAAGTATTTTGTTACTGAATTTTGTTCAGGCCGGACTTTTAAAGGTATTTTCAGTTAAACTGTTCCTGATTAATGAATGTTGTAATTTGACTTAAAACAGCTGCCATTAGGTCACTAACTGTAATGCCTCCTTGGAAATCTATTCAAATGCCTTATGTGTCAGACACCTTCAAAAACCCAGCTCTTACAAACCAGTCCATCTTATTTCTAATCAGAAATACCCAACACTTATTTTAGACCTTACTCACCACAGGAATCTTGAAAAACATCTAATTAAGAGTTATTTAAGACACTTCAGGAATTGTCAGTGACTTTCTAATTCAAGGATTACTTTTTGACATGAAATTAGTTGAACAAATTTTCTAAGATTTGAGACTTTTGCATTGTGTTACTTTTCCACCATGAGATAATTTTTCTTTTTGTATGATTCTTGTCTTGGTCTTGACTTGGTCTTGACCCCAAAAAATCTTAGTCTTGTCTTGGTCTCGGTGCACTCTAATCTCAGACATTTTCTGGTCTTAGATAGTGTGGTCTTGACTACAACACTACAGACTAGTGCTGCCCAGGTATGGCTGTCTTTGCTGCTTACTTCTTGTTTAGAATTGAGGACTCTGTTCAATAAAAATGGCACCTCATGAGGTGTATTTACTAAACAGAAAACCAACATTTTGTTTTCATTCATAAATTTCTCATAATGAGAGAGGAATGCACCTAAAAGTGCACTTCCATGTTCATGCTAAAAGTGGTCCCAGAATGCACCTGTGCTCTGGGATTCAGGGATGTGCATGCTGGCGTCACTTCCAACATGAATGCAAAAGTGCACTTTAAAATGCAATTCTCCCTATTGTGAGAAATTTATGAATGAAAACACAACTTAAGTTTCTGTTTTGTGGATATGCATTATGATGTGCCATTTTTATTGAACAGAATACTCAGTTCAAAACAAGAAGTTGTATCGAAGGAGGCTCTTGAGGTGAGCAGTGCAGGTCTTATTTCCTAGGAATGCAGTGAGTGGTTGGATCCCATGTTATAGAGGTGAGTTTGGGCGACTGAACTCGCAACCTATGACAGTGCCCATACAGGACATGTGCCCTTATAATAATAAAAAATTAAGAATTTCTCTGTTTTGAAAACTTTAAGAAATATTTGAGATACTGGAAGAGCTCAATTTAAAACTATATAAATAGACTGTAAATAGTCACTTTTTAAATTCATATGGATATTTCAGCAAAAATTTCTACATATTGTACTTTTAAATGTATCGTTCGTTTGTCTTGTGCAAAGAAAAACATGTTCAAAAGATCCATTTGAATGTGTGTAAGTTGTCTAATTCTCTTTTTTTTAATACAGACCTTAAAGTAACCAAGGGTTTCAATTCACATCCTCTTATATGTGTAGGGTTGACACACAATGTGACATGAAGTATTCTCCTCCCTGTCCATGAGGTAATACTGGCCTACTTATTTGCCAATTTGATAGAAACCCCGATGACAGGAAGGGAGAAGGCTCCTTTAGTACATTAGCTGGCAGTAGCCATAAATCAGTAGCCTAGATAAGTCTTATAGATCACCTCAACACAGGGATCTTATACCTCTACTATCATTACAGGGAAAAAGGTGACATTTTTGATTGATTAAAATGGTGCAGGCTAGCTTAGGCTAAATCATGTTAAGTGATGTGACACTGCAGTTTCACATATCATATTTCTGTCAAGACAATGATGGTGGAAGGCATTGTCAAGGCATGATATCTGACAACAGCAGACATCTGGGGGGACCGGTGGAGATTTATGGGAAGGTTTTAGTGGTCTGAGGGAGATGAGAGAGAGTAAAAAGTGGTCCTTTTTTGTGCATTGTCACTTCCAGACTGACTGTAAATTTTGCTCCAGTGCTGTTGGGAAATGGAGACATTTACACATCCTGACAAATTGCCTGTTGTAAAAGTATTTACTGGTCTTGTCCTCCCTTTACTCTTGACCAGATCACAAACACGTACATCCCTCACCTAGGCAGAAATATTTACCCGTAGCAAATTTATGTGACATACGTTTATGTGGAATACCTGAGCTCCAGCCCACAGCGTGCCATAATGGTGTCACATTTAGAGTAGTGGTCTCCTGTTAATGTTTTAATAGGGGAGGTCTTGAGCAGGTCGTAATGGTTTTACATTAGCCAGATTGTCTCAGATCTGTAGTCATTTGGCCCTGCCAGTTCAAAGAAAAGCTTGTTTTAATCAAAAGGGTACAGTTAAAGGTTATTGCCCTTGTGATTATCATCAACTCCGTTAAACAATCATCTGTAAAAATGACTGGTTTCAGGGCCTGCTCTCACAGAAAATAGTATGAATAGTATATGTTTGGTTTGGTTTTCAGTTGCAAGTCTGACAGTGAATAATTGCTGGTGTGATTTATGACACATTTTTAATTTATGATAATTTGGCCATTTCAGAACTTGTTTTTAAAAATTAAACGAAATTAATTGTTGAATAATGTGAATGATAGTGTAAATTATCATTCATTTTCTAGAAAATAATTGTTTTCTCAATTTTGGGTAGAAGATAACCTTTGAAAACCTTTGAAACTCAGTCTCCTCTGTTGAAATTTTTGCCCATGTTCATAAATTGCTCCACTTTTTAGAAGAGCATTATAAACTGCAGCCACTGGGTGGCAGTATGAGACTGCCAATAAGAGTGTGGCAGTGGCGAGGAGATGGGGGTAGGTGGAAGGGAGGCCCACACTTACCTCACACTCAGACAGAGCTATAATTTACTAATAGTGTGGGAGCCGCCATTGCTGTTATCTTTTAATAGATTTGTATGGGGGAAAGCAGGTGCCTGTTGTTAATGTGTCCAATTGCCCAAGTTGCCTACAGAATTTAGGGCATCCATCACTGTCGTCAGCAGTGACACCCTGTCGTTCTACTTCACGCGGCGGGCCGGCCGGGCTGGGCTGGTAACAGATGAGGCTTCTCTCTCCTCCAGACGCCCACAGTCACACAGAGACGACCACCATACGTGCTAGTGCATGCAAACACACAAAAAACACACACAGCTACACTACATTCTTAGAGGGCAAAATCAACTCAAACCTGTTATTGTTGTGATGCATCAGGTTGTGTATTGAATATTTAATACGTAAAGAAAATAACAGGCCTGTTTTTCTATATATGGATCTGTAAAGATTCATGTTAAAAATTAAGTAGGATAAGGGCTATGGTGGAAAGAAAAAATGCCAATAATCTCAATAAACTTGGCCCCCATTGCTTTGAATTCTTGAACTTCCAGCTGCACCCTTGAGCTTAGCCAGGGGCACCATGTTGCTTGCAAGTTTGCCCTCCGCCCTGAAAAACACCCCGTGCAGCTGTGTTTCTTTAGACCTGGCCTGAGAGTTGGAGGGTATACAGAGGTGCCTGCTAATACCTTGTTAAAGCTGTTTCAGTTGCTGGGTCTCAGTGAGGTCAGTGTCAGTACCGCTTTAGTTGGAGGCCCTTGATCTGCTGGATGTCGGATGAAGCCAAGGACTCATGTGCTGGCCGCTTGTGACCTATCCTTATTTTCTACATGGGGCCTCACTTTTGAGAGTCCCATACACTGTGCTGGAAGTCAGAAATAGTTGATTTTTATTTTTGTACTCAAAGCTTTTATAAAAAACACTTTAGTGACTTCTCAAAGCTTTTGCTTCTTAAATATTGTGATGAGAGATGCCTGGCACATAGAAAATGTTATGTTTTAAAAAGCGGTAGACGAGGGGCCTAGAGGTTAGATTATCCTTTCCATTCCTCTTCTTTTTGTTCATCTCTCTTTCCATATTAGTGGTGAATCTCTGTTAGGCCCTGATGTCAGGTGTTAATCAGCAGTAGGGCTATGACCTAGCTTTCTAACCCTCTCCTCCTCCCTGACATCTCCCTTAACATAAAACAGCCCTCACTCTCACAGTAATTGTAACCATCGTGTTACTTTTTCACCGCTTTACAGTGTTTCCCTCTGAATGCTGTTGGTAAGTACCACTTATGAGTTAAGCTCAGGTGCCTCCCTCATTCCTCAGCTGTGAACACATAGTTTCCTCCTTAACATAAAACTGTTTTACAAATTAATTGTAGAACATGTACACCAAAAGAACACAGTTTAAAGTTTTTGGAGTGAATAATTTTATTCTGCTTGTCACTAAAAACAGGTATTGACTCAGATTGTATTCTTTAAATCATAAAAAGTACAAAAGTTGAGACACCATAGTTCTGTTTATTCAGTTTGATGATGTCCATTAAAACAGCAGCAGGTATAGGTTGCTATGAATTATTTTGATCTGAAATCTAGTATCGTTTTTGAAAAAAAAAAATCCTCAGAAGTAAGAAGAATGGACAATTACCATCTGATTATTATAGGCATTCAGGGCACAGTTACGTCTCAGTAGAATCAAAGAGAAGAAACGCTGAGATAAAGAGCGATAAAGGCGGAGGGAGACAGATGGAAACACAGGCAGACAGACAGTCACTGTGGCAGCAAAACAAATCCTTGAGGTGCACACGACTCTTCCTTTCAAAGCACCAGTCATAGCCAGGCTCTGCCTTGAGGAAGGGGTTCATAGAGACTTGAGTGGCTACTTCTGAAAACATATAATTCACATGGACTGTCAGGGAACTGTTGTTAATATGGAGACCTATTTTCTCATTTTCTCTTTCTTCCTGTCTTTCTTTCAAGCCATATGTGCCTGTAGGCAAATGCACCTTTACCTAATGTATTTTATTGTCTTGTTTAATGTTTGTCAAAGAGTGCAATACTCAGAATAATTCAAGGAAAGTATTGGCCATCCCCCTGCATGACAACTCCAATATGTCTGCTTTGGACCCAGCACAGAGGGGAGCTTTGGTAATAATTTGCCGTTTAGCTGTGTTGATGTTTTTCTACAATTTCCCAGTTGGGAAAGGTGAATGAGTGGAAAAAGGGGGGAGAGGGGAAAATAACCTCTGTCCTTGCTTTTTGCCCTCTCTCTCACTCATTGTTTTTTTTCCTTTTCTTCCTACCTTACTCTCCCCCTTGATCTTTGGGCTAATTTGCTTGAGCAGATTGAAGGTTTAGTTTCCCTCTCAATTGCTTTTTAAGGTTAATCGTGGGACAGAAGTGTTTATGTTGCTGTAAAGTGGGTTTAACTTTCCCAGTGAAGCATGGGGGACTTGAAATATGTTTTTCGCCATCATTTTTTTCCTCTTCCCCCATCAAAAAAAAGGAAAAAAGACAACATTATTGAGAACAAAAGATAGGGGAGAGGCTTGCCAATTAGCTGCTAATGAGACAAGCTTGTGAGGATATCCAAATCCTCAACGTGTTAACATTTACAAACCCCCCAGTCTCCATCAACCTGTGCCTCCCCCATCTGCCCTTGCACCCAGCCTCTTGTAAGGCGGTGAGGGCACCTCTGAGGCCCTCTGTGTGATTATTCACACATGGCCGTGGCCCTTGTGCTTTATGCAGCGAGCAGAACAAGAAAGAAATGCCTGACGTATGGCTAATGTAGAAACTGACACATGGCCAAGGCTTTATTTTTTTCATCTAATTTTTCTCTCTCACACACACACACACACAAGCTCTACCAGCTCCTCTATAGATAGATAGATTGATCCAAAGAGGAACTTTGTCCCTCGCCATCCGTTCTCAATTTTCCCTAATATAGCAAAGCCAGGAATTGGGTGGGAAGGTTGTGGTTGTGGTGGCTGGTAAGGGAAACACATTTGATAAGTGAAAAATAATATGCCAAGAGAAAAACCAGTCATCCCATTTGCCTTTGACATGCTTTTTATCAGAGCTGTCTGTGTTGGAAGTGAAAATAAAATCTGCTTTTGTAATAGAGATCTTTGGACAGCCTTGAATGATTCGCCACTACTCTGTTCCGGCCTCATTTTCTCCAGAGTGTGTATTGGGAGCGTGTTTGGAATCTCAGCGGGGAAAATCAAATGTGAGTTGGCCTGGAAGTGTTGCAGTAAACAGTGAGAAAAAGCAAACACAGGCCAGATCGGGGAATATCATGCAGAGTAATTTTTGGACTAAAAAGAGGAATTGTGTAATGGAACAGCACAAATTCTCCTCTCCAAAGGGACCTCTAATTGATTCTGTGCTTCATTATGGGCTTTCTCAGGGAGCAGTGGACGTCTCACTTTATTATGAAAACAGAGCAATACACATTTAAGAGGGTGCCATGGTGATTATAGCGATAAAGTTCTCACAGCATTTGGCAGCAAATGATTAATTTATAGCTGTAGCTTATTCTTAAATTGTATTCTTTTTCCATGGAGGTAGCAGGGAGTAGCAGTTTGAAAACAACCTTAACCCCAACTGAAACAATTAAATGAAAAGCAGCGAATTGAAAGCGAGAGGGTTTGAGAGCACAAAATATTGCAAGGCTCCACTTGATATGTTATTTGTCGGGGGCAGTACATTTGTGCATGTTAACTAACTGTGCCACTGGACTTGGCCTGCTCGTAATAGGGTTCCAGCACAAACATTTTCTCTCAGGGATTTCTATTATTAATTCTGTCTGAACACATCCACAAATGAATAATGAAATAAATAATGAAAACGTTATTACTTTTGGCAGCTGGGTCATTTCTCGTTTCCTGCTTTTTCCTCTGCTTGTTTCCCACTAATTAACTTTCCAAGGAGTTGTCCTCCTTTTCACAAAATGAATTTCATCTGTATAGTGGGGTACTGGAAGTGTGGGTGCACAGTCTCACGCAAAAGCAACAACCAGAACAATACACATGTCCTTCAACAGTTGATTGTCATATAAAAGGGATAAAATAAATATTTATTTTACCCTTTTGTAGTCGCACACAGCTGGCACATTGTTGTTTTGTTTAGCCATCACAGGTTGAGTCAAGCAGGTACACAAAATGATGTGTAACCTACTTAGAATTCATATTACTGAACAGTGAAGCCCAAGAAAGTTGGTCTTCAGCTTTCTTTTTACAATAAAGTATGAACAGCTTCCAGCAGTATCTTAGTTGGCAAATCTAGATTCCTCCCTCCCTGCCTGGTCCACCACCACTCATCTCCCTCCTTTCAGATGCTTGCCCTATGCCCCGCACCATGCTGTTTAAGGCTTGTGTGCTGGGACAGAGGCTTGGCGATAAGTAGCCCTCATTTAATATGGATCTTAAAGAGGGCAGTAAACCTCAGCCTCAGTAGAAGTCCCCCCGTCCCTCTGGCATTACTATATAGATGACCCTTCTCTCTCTCCCCTCATTAGAGTCATTGCAAACTCTTTCATACTGCCTCTTCCTTCTCTCTGCCTTTTACTGTTAATTAGTTTGCTTTGTAAGGTTAGACGTGCGGACGGAGCAACTTTGGGAGTGTTTGGCTGCCATCTGTGTGCATACGGCTCTAACTACGTACAGATGGTGTGTGCTCACAGACAGGTTGCTTCTTGTGGGGAAAAAAAGCACGGGAGACGGTTTTGGTTATTTTAACAAGATTTATGGCCATTCTCACAGGTTACCGTTTGAGCTGTAATGATGATTGTTATTCGGCTGTCAAAAAAGGATAATTTAAGGCAAGAGTAAGAGAGGGAAGAGTATGTATATTTCTTCATTTCCAGATTCTCAATGATGAATCATTTAGGAAAAAAACAGCTAATTCCTGGGAAAGTTGCTTTGTTGAATTTTTAACTGTGGGACATATTGAACCAATTGTGCAGCGGCTACTTCAGAAAAGCTCCCATAATTTGGCCAAGTTAAAATACCATTAGCCACTCAATGAACCAGTGAACCAGGTAAGTAGAGAGAAAGGCAGAATTGGCCAAATAATTGCCTAACATGGTCACAAAATTAGCAAACATAATCAAATAAGTAGCTGACTGAATTATTTATGGTTCTAAGCACAGAAATGCCCTGTTTTATTTAAATCTTTACATTTTGTAGTCAGGGAAAAAACAATTGAAAGAACAAAGACTAAAGCACACAAAATCTGTTTTTTTTACTACAGTCTGTGTCAGCCAAATGTAGCTTTTAGCAGAGCTTTTTGTGTCTATTTTGTTCTTTGTGTGAGTTCTTGTCCTGCCTGCAAGGTGCCTCCTTCTGGTGGGGAACTTGCCCTTGTCAGTTGCAGTTCAGTGGCTAATGCTTTCTACTGGGCATTGTGAATGAACCTCCCACAATTAAAAACGGGTTAGCAAAATTATTGTTGGCCTCCTGCCACATACTTTATGTGACTTGGTGGTGGTCAGAAGCAGATTTTGGGCCCATAGTCCCCAAAACGTGACTTTTTCTATCAACCCAGTTCTCTGAAAATTGCCTGCTCTAATTAGCAAATCGAAGGAAACTTAGAGAGAAGGGCGTCTTGCTGTAGAATAGAAGCTCTTGTTCACAAATTTAACTTTAGCTTGCAGCTTTTCTACTGAGATTGCAGAAGAGAATTTAGCAAGATATGCACTCTAGGTTTTTAGTGTTTTTTGTGATAGCATTACCTGTTTTTGTAAAGAATTTCTGGTTTTATTTGAAAAAAAATGTTTGCAAATTGTTTGTCATAGTCTATAACTCCATGGCTCTTGTGCATTGTTGAATAAAACATAAAATACTTAGCAGTCAAGGTGAGTTCTCAGAAAAATAAGTTGAGTAACTTGACATCAGAAGAGAATAAGCATTTTCCCAATAACGTTATCGTTTCATCAGCCATCAAATAAAGGTTTCTTAATGATTACAATTTGCTGTGCTGACATTTTTTTTTTGATGAAATGGAGTGTTGAGGCTTGGCTGAGAGGCTTTTTTAGTGCCATGTCAGCGCTTATAGAGACAGAAGAGAATCTGTCATTTCATTACATTTGAAACACATTGTTCATAATCATGTACTGATGCATGTAACTTGGTGAGAGAGGTCACAAAAACATATATTAGAGGAACTCATTCCCTTCCATGCAGAATTGTTCAAAATACTGGAAAATTAAAAATGTATAACCTCTAGAATTTCTAGAAGCAGTTCATCTGTACTGATTTGTTTCTTTTTAAGACTCACCTTGATTGAAACCATAAACACAAACCTTTTGTTAGGGTTTGTCAGAACGCTGCTCACTAATGAGTACAAATGATGAAGACAGAAATGTGCTTATATAAAACTCTAATTTACTAGAGCCATATAATATGGTTCAGTGAAAACCAACTCCTTTTGTCTTTTCTCTTAAAAACCTCAAACCCTCCATGTGAGTGAAGAGGATCCTCTACAAACGTGGAGGATCCTGAGCCAAAAATACAAGAAAAAAAGATTGCTTTGTTCATTTTCCCCCTCCTCTTTCTCTCTTTCCCACTCTCCCCAAGGTTCTATTAGGAAATAGATCCCAGGTGTTCGATAAGCCTGTAGTGGACATGACAGCAGTGCAATCAAGTGTATAAATTTAATTGCAGGCTCATTTTGTGCCGTTTATTAGCCGTTTAGGGGCACATCGCTCCACTTGAACCCTGTTATTGCCAGACAGAACAGCTGTTTGGTTCCTTTTTAACTGTTTGTTGCATTGCATAGTTTTAAGAAAGAGAAAATCTAAATATAAATGCTGCTTTTGAGTATGTAAAAAATAATTTTGAAAAGCATGTGTATGATTTTAAGCACATGAAACATTCGTTGTTTCAATTCACTTTCCTATAATTATAGAACTTGATGAGGAAACTTTAAAAAAAAGTATTCAGGCAACAGAAAATTTTACATTGCAGTGTTTAATTTGAGTTTTTGTTTCAATGGGAAAAAATCCTGTATCAACAATTTGTTTTGTACATTTTTACAAAAAATGAAAATACAGTATATAGAAGGGCAAAATTTCCTTTTCTTCAATGTAAAAGTTTAACAGAACATATCCATTCTGAGCTTCATGAATACTAAAAGAGAGCTAACACACAGACACTTAAAGGATTCATTTTGTTCAGTCCTTATGTTTCTAGCTGAATTAAGTTTTTCTGTCCTTCATCTCTGCAGCCGGACAGTGCCACACACTAAGAGGCCTGCAGATGTATTAGCTTTGGTTGAAACCTTCTTCTGATGCGACACCCCATTAATAAAAAAGCCTAGAGAAAGCTGGACTAATTGTTACCATGCATTCAGTCCCGGCATTCCTATAAATCACCTGACTAATTGCAACAAATTGTGGGCTGACATTAAGCTATGATTCTGAACCGGCAAATATTCATCAACATTGCAACTAGCCCCATAAAACACAAAGCCGGCTGTTTCCCAGGCCAAATGCATATCTACCATCTTTCTCCCCCATTATTTATGGATCTTTCTTGTCCTTAGCATTTAAGTGCTGCATGGTGAGTGAATGAGACGCCATCTTGTTTATTTATTAATTCCCTGGATGAAGCCCTCATAGTAGCAGTCATATGACCAGTCACACCCTTGTTTCCTGTGTTACCCACAGAGCCTGGTTTGTTGTACTGACTTGGCTGTATTGATTATTGTGTAGCCTGTCATTGCAGAATTACCTTGGAGCGTTTCACTAAACACAGAGCTACTTAGCTGCATTGCACACAGCTCTGTTACAGTGTGCTTTGCTTTATCAGTGCATTTCTTACAGTTTCTTTATTTTCTGAATTAATGAGCCTCATAATGCCTCTGTAGAATGAACAGGTTTTACACTATTTCTGTCCTCTTTTTGTCTGTTTTAAAAACATTTTAAACATACATTCACTACAGCAGGTACTTAAAAAGTGCTTGATTCCCTGCCAAGAAGTCATATGTTAGCGCATTTAACCTCCCCTGCACTGTTTATTTCATGCAGACAAAAGACTAGTTAAAGCTCTTCCTCTACGGTCTGACAGGCACCATAACTGTCACTGCAGATGATCTATTTCACAGCCTGATGCATTACTACCTCTAATGTTTCACTATCCTGCCAATTCAGCCTGGTACTGTTCAAAACCGCTACAGTAGGTGTCAAAACAGTGCTTAATAGGCTGTACCCCAGGTGTGCATCAGCAGCTAAAGATGTTGGAGCCAGAGGTCAAGATCTGATTTGTTATGTGGGAGTTCACAGGGAATTTTGATGTGCACTGATCAATTCCACACCCCAGCATGCACATAAATCAATTCTACATCTGGACAGAATGTATACATGGGTTCACATTGTGTGTGAGAGCATGCACACACATGCACAAATGGACTTGTGTGGCTATAATGCAATTAATCATAAATCTCTTTCAGTGTTATGTGAGCATGTTTGTATCCCCCATCTTGCCTTCTTACCTTTTCCCCCTGTCTGTCCCTGTGTGATAACTTGCTGAGATCCTGTTTTGCTTGGTAGACCAGAATAGCTGGCACCACCATGGTATGTGTGGGTGATGGGCTGAAGAGATCGTCGAAAAGAAAAAAAAAACCCTTCCTTTTGACTCTGTTAAACATTGACGGGCTTATTACCGTGTTCTCTGATTCAGCTGGATGTGTTCAAGGATCTTCTCGATGGTGAAAAAGGTCAGCTGCTCTTAGTTGTGCTCAGCTAGAATACTAATACTGTCCTTATTCAAATGATCTGCTCCGGCGCTTATTAAATTGATGGCCCAGGCGCTCTAATTTAATAGTGTTGCAGTCCAGGAGAGAGACACAGCTGCAGTCACAGGTGAATTAGGTGCTTCTGAGGCAAAGTTCAAGTAGGAGCTCCCCTTGCTTTTGGGATGCATTTTTCCCAGCAAATTAGCAGTCAGTGGCAGCGGTGCAATTAATTAGCGCAAACCAGGAAAAGCTTGTCATTTAATAAGGTGCTTTTTTCCACACACAATTCTCTGACACATAGACATATCTCCCCTATCTCACAATATCTCATTCCTCCCTTAATCCCATCCTCCCTTTTTTAAATCTCTAACTCCCTTTCTTGGTCTTCAGCTCCCCCCATTCTTCCACTTTACATAAACGGAGGGAATTGATCCATTAGGTGCTATACCTTTAAGTACATTTAATGCATGTGTGGCTAAGTGGAAGGTATGGGCTGGATAGGTTTTGAGGTGTCACATCAGGGCTACAGTCGGGTTGGCTAAACGCAGTAAAAATGTGCCACATGCTGATGTTTTGTTTGCTCAATAACTATGATGAAGACAGATTTTCCAGACGAGGAAAAGAAAGATAGATTTTTTTGTGCATACAGCCATACAGCAGTATTTTTCTGTTTTTTTTTTATTTAGACTTAATTGGATTTATCTTTAATAAAAGGATTTTACAGCCCCATCTTAAATATTTACATATACTCTGACTGTATCATTACTAGGTGGCTGACTACTATCGCAGATATAAAAATTACAGCTCATATTTACAGCCAATATATCGGCTTTGAATATCAGCCTATACCGGCTGTAAATATCGGCTGTATAGGTGAAATAAGATTGTGGAATTTAAGTCAGGACCAACTGATCTACATCAGCCCAAGTTCATTTTTTTTTTTTTATTTTGTCCATCCTCATTACTTGAAGTTTAAAGTGTGTACTAAGGACTGAAGCTTGTTTCTTTGTTCATCCCTCAACTTTAAAGAATCTTTTGAGGATTCAAGCATTAGGTCTGCGTTACATTCATATATATTGGTATTGTTATCAGTATCAAGTAAAATGATTTTGGAAATATTGTCATATATGATGTTGGCAAAAATCGATTTAATTTTAGCCATTTCTTTCCCTTTCAGATGACAAAGAAACTACTCAAACATGTTTAGTTTTATTTTAGCAGTAACATGCAACTAATTTAAAACAGAAATTTCCTTTACAGGCTTAAGTATGAGCTGTAAACTTGTCTTAAGTGTGCTACAGGGAGTTATTTACATTTACGGTCAGGCTCTGAAAATTTTTATTCTGCTGAAGAAACAGACTGAAAGAAAAAATAGTGATGTCTACCCATGATCTATGCAAGTAAACTAGACTATCAGAAGAATATTGATTATCTCTGTATTTGTATTTTATTGGTTATCATCAAATGAAAATTTTACCATGCAGACCAAAAGTACATTTAACTTTAATATATACTATCACAATTCAGTGGGTAATATGATTGATTATAAAGACTTGGCAGGATGTTTTTCTTTGTGTTAGCGGATGTTTCCTTGAGTTTTAGAACACTGGTTACACATGATCAGCATGCAATAAAAGATATATCATTCTGTTTAGTTGAGTTGCCAGAACTGGCATAAAATTGAATTGACTGACACTTGTTTTAACTTTTAGTATTATTGCAGTGAAGTTCAAGAGTACACCACAATTTTCAATTTTCAAAATCCCGATTCTCCAAAAACAAACAAACAAACAAACAAACAAACAAAAAAAAGAAAAAACAACACAAAAAAAACAAAAAACACATTTATGGATTAAATCGATTGATTGTCCAGCCCTAGTGATATCTGCAGAGTTTTGCTGAATAAGAACAGAAGAGGAAGTTTTTTTTCATAGCAAACATCGTTTGTCCCTGATGGCATAATATGTGAGTTTCTCACTCCTCACTAGTCATTCTTTTACTCTTATCTTCTCGCTGGCTCTTATATACTGGGTTTGTTCTACAGTTATATAAAACATTCAAGATGAGTTGTTGTCTTTCACTGTGAAGGCTGGCAGTAAGTGACAAGGCTAAACAGGCAACAATGTGTTTATCTTCTGTGCAAGATTTTCTTTCTTAAGGAAATTGAAGTAAATGAAACACTTCCTAAGTAAATGTACAGGGTCTGTTTATAAAACAGTTGTCATTCAGTTCTAGTTAATGCCTTGTTTATGTAATACACAGCTCATAATATAATGTAGTCTTAAACTTAATCTTCTGTATTGCTGTCAGTTCTTCTATAGAGTTCATCTAACACACAGGCTGACTGTTTGCTGTCATATAAAGGATGCTGTGTTTTTAAGTCCAAATATTTTCCCTTTATAATTCCCTTCCACTGTTTTTCTTCATTTATTTTAATTTTAGACATAGCTTTAAAGCCTGTGATTCATTCTGAGTTGTTTTATGAAATATTGGGAAAATCACAAAAAAGAAAGAAATTTGACTATAAAGTTTTCTTATTAAGCTGTAATTTTGATTTTGAAATGTATGATTTTGATTTCTGCATATTTGTAAAATGCATTGTAAGAGGATGTTATCATGACTTTACATTTTAAAATGTACAAGAATGTTGTGATTTTCAGTGCTTGAATCAATACATAAAGAGCCTACCAAAAGCATTTACTCCCTTGGATGTTTTACCCTTTTATTGATTTAAGAAATTAATAATGACAAATATAATTTGGCCTTTTTTTTTTGTTTTTTGTTTTTTTACAAACATCCCCAATGTCAAAGTGAAAACAGATTTCTACAAGTAAATTCAATTCCATAAAAATTTGTAATGTCAAATAAGTGACTGCATGTAAATATTCACCCCCATTCAAGGCAGTATTTATTAGATGCACTTTTAGCTGCGATCACAGCACTGAGTCTGTGTGGCTAGGTCTCAGCCAGGCTTGCGTACCTTTACACTGCAATTTTACCCCATTCTCCTTTGCCAAACTGCTCAAGCTCTGTCCTGTTGCACAGGAATCAGGGGCAAACAGCCATTTTGAAGTCCAGTGACCAACTCTCTATTGATTCGAGGTCTGGGCTTTGACTCGGCCACTCTAGAACATTCACCTTGTTGTCTTTCACTGTTTCTGTGCAGCTTTCACTGTTTGCTTCAGGCCATTGTCTGCTGGTAACAAATCTTCTTGCTGCCAGTCTTGGCCAGGACACTCTTGTAAATGAGATTTTTAATCTCAGTGAGGTTTTCCTGGTTAAATAAAGTCAAATAAAGTCAAATAAAATAAATAGATAATTCTCCTAAGCTGTAGTTCTCTTGCTGACTGAACAAGCTTATCCTCCAGGATTTTCCTATATTTTGCTGCATTCAATTTACCCTTTACCTTTACAAGCCTTCCAGGACTGGCTAACGAGAGACATCCTCACAGCATGATGCTGCCACCACCGTGCTCCACAGTAGAGATGGTGTGTTTGTGGTGATGTGCAGTGTTTGGCGTCCGTTAAATATAGTGTCTTGTCTGATGACCTAAAAGCACTATTTTGGTCTCATCAGATCAAAGAACTTTCTTCCACTTGACCATGGAGTCTCCCACATGTCTTTTGGCAAACTCTAGTTGAGATTTGATATGAATTTTCTTAGACTGTGGTTTTCTTTTTGCCAGTCTACCATAAAGCATGGATTGGTAAAGAACCAGGGCAACAGTTGTTGTATCCAGAGACTCTCTCTCATCTCAGCTGCTGAAGTTTGTAACTCCTTCAGAGTAGTCATAGGTTTCTTGGTGGCCTCTCTCACCGGTCTCCTTCTTGCACAGTCACTCAGACTAAACTTTAAAAAAAAACTAAACCAAGTGGCTGGACCTCTGTTGAATTAGGTCAGTCACTTTAAAGGAGGTGAGTATTTATGCAGTCACTTACATTACATTACATATTTTTGTTTATATGCCATTACTTTGTTCAAATCTGTTTTCACTTTGACGCTAGGTAGGGGTTTTGTTGTGTCAGAAAGTCAAATTATATTGACCATGTTTGATTTGTAAAAGCAATAAAAGGGTAAAACATCAAAGGGGTTGACTACTTTTTACAGGCGCTGTAAATAACATATTTTGTGTGTTTTCCTGTATATATATGTGTGTGTGTCTTCAGTAGGTCCATCATTTAAATTATGTTAACATTTTAAGTTGAAATCAAAGCACAATGTAATTTTAGGATTAGGGATGCATGATATTGGATTTTTAGTGATATCCCATATGACGCTATTTACAAATTCATTTTACCAGCAGATCCTGATAAGAAAACCAATATATAAATGTGGTTCAGGCCCTAGCCCTAAACCTCAGCCCTAAAACATAATTTGAAATGTAAGGGTAAACACAGGACAAACTTAAGCCCTTAACACACAATTTAAAGTTTATGGATGAGCAAAGAAATAAACTTAAATGCTTAAACACGTTTTAGAATTTAAGGATGAACAAAGTAACAAACTCAAGTCCATAAAACTTACTTTTGAATTTTAAGATGAACTAAGGAACAAAATTCAGCCCATAAAACACACTTTAAAGTTTAAAGAATGATGATTACCATAAAACAAAGACTTTGAATGACAGGTTTGTTGAGGTCTATTGGTTCTCCCTAGCATTAAGAACTTATTTGTTTATTTGGTCAATATTTGCTCCCAAATCCCTGTTGTAAATATCTCTAGAAATGTTCATTTCTGCCAGTACCTACAAAGAACTTTTTAAAACGAATATTTGCCAATACCGATACCAAACAGATAATTTCATGCTTACCTATTCGACACATTTTTAAAATTACACCGATTAGTGATAAAAATAAATCTGTTATGGGGTGCAGATGGCCTTGTGGTTAAGGCATGCCCCATACGCGGTCAGTTAAGGATACATTTTTGTTCATCAGTTTTTATTTAAAAATGCCCTTTAATCATCAGTACATCATTTATTTATTGTAAATTTTGAGTGTTAACCTAGAAATAATTTTATTTTCAAAGATAAGAGGCTGGGAACCAGGACAGACCTCTCATATATGTTTTATACAGCACATACACACACACGTCATCCACACACAGGCACACATGGTCAGATCTCTGCTCTATTGTCCTATTTACAGGCTGAAGGCTGAATGCTGAACATGGAGTACAGTAGGCCATAAATAAGAGTGGTTGGGCTCTATCAGTGCTGACAGAGGTCTCTTTTCCCTACACACACACACCCCCACAGACACACACACACGCACAGCACCTGGCCTGGTGCCTGCTTGTTTCCCCCCTCAACTAATAGACTCTGGTGAAACCAGTCAGCATTGTTGTTCTCAGATTGATGTGACCTTGATGCCGTTTAGTGCAGTGATTTGTTTATTGGCACTTATTTTGATGCATGTGGAAGTGAGCCTTAAAAGCCCTACCCCACACATACAATAACAGAAAGAGAGACAGAAGGAGAGAGAGAGGAAGACAAAGATGGGAAAAACAGAGCTGGAAAGATGGAAGGGGAGAAAAAGTGAGGGAGATGGAGTAGAAGAGATATACTCCCGGGGCAGATTACATAATACATCATTCACAAAGCATTGTTGCCAATATGTCTTTTATACTCCTTAAATTGCAGTTGCCATCCCAGGGCCCCCTCTGCGCTTTGACAAACACATCACAACACACACAAACATATTGTATTCTCTCTCTGTACAGTTTGTGTACAGTTAGTGGAGTCTATCACAGGCCTCCTGGGATGCTGCTGTGTGTGGAGAAGAGCTGGTGCCGAGGAGTACTGTACAGTATTGATGGAGCTGTGTTTCTGTTAGGCAGTGAAAACAAAGTCTCCCTGATGCACAGTGGAGTGTAGGGGGATCAATAGACGTGGAGCGCTTCATTTCCTCAGGCTTCTACTGAAGAAACACTCACTGATGTGTCAGGGCTGCTGGAGTTGTTGCTTTGACACGAAGGAGATACTGAACCATCAGGCTGCAGCATTTGAGGGAAGTAGAAACATACACACATTGTCTTTTGCGCAGATACATGCACTATGTGCGTGCACGTACACAGTCTTAGACGGGAAAGGGAAATTGAAAGGTCAGTGTTGTGTGTCACATTGTGCTGCTGAGTTAGAATAACAAGAAACAGGCATGGGCTAAGGGGGAAGGGTTTAACTGACACACAGGATATAACAAGGCATGAGCTTGAGTGATGGGGAAGGGTTTGGCCACCGCACAGGATGTAACTAGACATGTGACTGTATGCTGGGGAAGGGTTTGGCTGGCGCATTGGATGACACAGGGCCAGAGCCTGGGGCAGCCAGGGAGAGTGGAGAGCCCAGCTGTCACCTCAGTCAGTCCCTTCTCTGGGGGCAACTGTCAATCAGCAGCCTCTCATATCGCTCCGTCATTGAAGCTAATTGCTATTGTCAACCCCAGAGACCTAGAGGATGCTAATGCTAGTGCAATTGCCCTTTTGGAGAGAGAATACTGCCTCCAAACATGAGATAAAAAACAGGAAATTCAGAGAAGTGAATCAAAGGTGGTTCTGTTTGAGCATTAATAAGGCATTAGAAAAATTAAAGGCAGGATCACATAAAATTACCTCAAACGGCATACATCCAGATCACCACAGCAAAGACTGGACTTTAAGGGAATGTAGCTGAGTGGAATCACTCAACAAAGCATAAATATGCATGCACTTGCTCTCTTACATACACATGTCTGCACTCACACACAAGCCGGCGCACTTCTACATGCAGCAATAGACCTAATGAAAATAAGATGGATGCTCTCTGAGAGACGGCTGTTATTAATTGCTGTCTGTCCCCTCCTCCTGATAATGATGGGCTGTATCCTGGAGAATTTGCAGGGAATAGATTTTATTTGGAGGGATTATTTATTGTCCTTCTCATTGGAGGGGTGGTGTGTTTAGAATAGTGAGGGTTTAAATAATGGCCCATGCGAGATAAGTCCTCATGTTAATTCCTCTTGCGCCTCTTCCTCTCTGGCACCTTCTTAACTGAGCCACCCTCCTTATACAGATTTATTTGCAGAGACAGATAGATATCTATTGGATATTGTCAGTTTCCCTTACACTTCTTAGTTTAAAGGCAAATTTCATAAACCTGCTGTCTGATAAACAGTTTTCAAAGATGTAAAATCTGCCACCAATGCTATTATTGATATTCTAATCCATCATGACTCAGTGCTGTTGTGTGGGGTGTCACTGCCCTTTCACCAGTGGACACGCAAATTTAGAGCAATTATTACAATAAAGAGCACCATTCTGTCTGCATGTAGAGCCAGTTGCCTGAAACAAAAGGACGATGTCAAAGAGAAGACAGCAAAAAGAAAAAAAACACCCACGTGGGTGCAGGGGAGGTTCAGTCTGCTCTCTCTCCTCTCCTTTGCTTCTCGTCTCTCACTCTCTCGCTGCCTTCATTTGTGGGAGTACAGAGGGACAGCATTATCATAAAATAACACTGCCCCCCCCACCTCCATCCCATCACCCTCTCACAACCCATAAATCAGGATGCTGGTGTCATGGCGGCTGTAGGCGTGGTAGCTGTGGTGACATGGAGGATCCTGGTGTGGGTGTGAAATCACTTGACCCCCAGCATTAACCTTTTTGGAGTGAATGGCCGCTGCTCTCCTCAGCAGGCTGGGAACAAAAGAGGCCTGGTATTGATTAAACTCTGCCGCGCGCACTTGATATTAAACACTGGCTTACACGCTTGTGTTCCCTAAACCCCACTTGCTCAACGCTGCTACTGCCTTACCTCAACTGTACTTGCATAAAAAATGTCTTAAAATACACGCTGGTCCTGCCAGTCATTATGTTTGCATGCCTGAATGGATGACTCTCTGCAAAAATGCACAACTCCATGCAGACACAGTGGGTAAAAACTGTCGGGCTGGATCATGGCTTTAGGCTGGGGTGCCAAGGGTCAAGCAGAGTGATGGAGAAAGCGAGAGCAGGGAAGGTCGAGGTCTCCGGGGTGATCAGTGTTTTGTCATCTGGAGCAGTGTTTACTTTTTCTCAGCACAGGTTCTCCTCCCTTCATCTCCTCCCCATCTTCCAGATCAATACTCTGCATCCACAAAGGTCTGGCAGAAGGCATGCAAGCATGTGAGTCAGTCAACACTTACTGAGCTAAAGGCGATGGAGTTTGAATTCTCCCAGGCTGCAGTCAGCTTTCTATCACCTTTTCTCCCACTTCTCAGACTTTCTGTTGCACAGGACGTATAGAGTGCACAAACTGTAGGTGTTTGGCTGCTTCCTGTGTTGGCTACTTCAGTGACTTCACAAAAGAAAATCTAAAAGCACTACACAATCTCTGCCGTTGGCTGCAGCTCTAAAAATGCTAAAGCATATGTTAAATATATAGTTTATTACTAGTTATACATTTGTCTGGTGTGAGCTAAGAACGCATGTGGCATTAAGTATCGCAAATTAATTAAATAATGGCTCCAAACATTTGAAGCTCTTAAAATGAGTACATAGTGAAGAGTACAGTGAGTTCTGCTTTGATAACCTTTTTGAGAGAGCTCTTCATTTGCTCTTTTATTCTTTAATCAACTGAAATGCTTTTCATTCAAGTGGCCATTTAATCAAATAAGATAAAAGAGACTCAAACATCAGACTCTTTTATGCTACGGGTTTCCTGTAATATGTCAAGAAGAAGGCACTTTGGATATTACAATGAATTGGCCTTTGTCATAACAATAATTATGTTTTTAATTCCCTTTTTTAATAACTACTAATACAAAAAATATAGAACAACTGAGAACGGCTGAACATGTTCAAAGGTTAATAAGGAATTTGGTTTTTATTTCATCATACAGAACTTAAGGGAAATTTGGGGAAAACTGAACTAATCTAATTTATTTCCACATTTTCTTTACTTACACAGAAACTTAAGGTATATTTTAAGAACATAACTCATACACAAGCTACAGAAACATTTCCCATAATGGTGGGCTGGATTTAAACAATAAAATTCATTCAGCTCCTCAGACAAGCTTCACTGGCCTTACAGGCGTACTTTCTCTAAGGCTGCCCTTTGATTATAAATGGTCCATCACAGGGCTGTTAGTTCATTTAGAGGCAATGGTAACGCTGCTACACACACCTTAACCTCGGAGGCAGGACAGGGTCGCTTTTCACGGGGAATGCCAGCATCTGTTCCAGGAAGTGCCCGTCTCGTTCAGGCCTAATTGTCGTTCCTCTATGAGAAGGCTGGTAAGTGAGAGCAGGAGGGGGGCTGTCACGTTCCCGTCACATCCCAATGGTCCGGTAAATAGAGCGTGTGAGTGTACCCCCCCCCCAGTTACTGCAGTTACTGACGGACGAATCCCCCCCCCCCACACACACACTCCCATCAACCCTCCACTTCCCTCCTCTCTGTCCTCCCTTTCTTCGGGCCCCCTCCTGCCTCCCACCAGTTTCACTCTAGCTTTCTCTCCCCTTATTTATCTCTACTCTGTCATGTTCTTCACACGAGTTGAAAATAATTAATTACTGCACCCAGTGATGATTTATGATATTACTGACATAATTAATGATACACATCAATTTTCCTGCTTAATTGAAGGGGGCTGCAGAGCCTATCCTGGCACCAAGAAAGGCCACTGCCCCTAGAATGTGAAAATACCCCTCCACTCAGATACACCCCAGCCCTAGGTTACTTTCCCTCCTCTTTTTCCATCACCAGCCCAGCATTCATACTCAAAGTGCCATAGTGGCATTGAGGCTTCATCTTCGAGGCCTGCTCTGCAGAGAACCATAATCCCTGTCCACACGCTTTAAATAAACGTTAAGAGCCGGACAGTTGTTTTCACATGTAGATATGCGGTCATACATATCTTTGTCTTGTTATGGGTGTGTGTGTATGTGTGTATGGACTCCATAATGGCCACTATGAGTTTGTGTAGGTATACAGTGATATATGATTCATGAAGATGCGTGTGAGGCATATGTAATTCCAGCTCTACCCTCAGGACTAGAGACAACAAGGTAGTGCATGAATATTTGATTTGCAGGGAGAAGGTATAGGATCTATGCACAGCATTTTAAACAGACTACCTAGAATATTCCTCTTGGAAATCTTTACACTCAGGTTAAGCATAATGAAAATATGTGTTTTTTAATTGTCTGTCATCTGCACTGACTATTTTGAAAACAATAACCGCCAAATAATACAGTTTATTTTAACAAGGCAATGCTTATCATACGGAGGGGAATTTGGTCAGTGGGTTTGAGAAGTAGTTTTATATATTTTTTGTTAGTGTGTGATAAAATGTTTAGTTTTATGCTTAAGAATTTAGCAAAGCCCCTTTATAATTTAGTCCAAACAATGCCAGTGTCTCTGTTGTTCCAGCAGTTATGAATCTTGTAAACAAAAAGAAATAAAACCAAGATGACCCAGTCAGCTTAAGTGAAAAAGAGAAAATCTGTAATTTAAGTTTCTGTGTATGCATGTCAGTGTTTGTGTGTGTTTTTCTAAGTCAGAGAGAGTGACAGAGCCCTCTTACCGACCTCGAGTACAGTGAACTCCATTTAAGAGCTTCCCGGTGGCTCCACCAGCCTCCAGCTAAATGTGTGATCAGGTAGTTTCAAAAACCGCCTGACGGTGTCAACACGCAGAATGTGGACAGGGGGTGCGGGGGGAGTTGCGGACTCGGATTAGTCTCCATAGCAACGGCAAAATATCCCTGTTTTTAGACAGACAAATTCTGCTACATGTGAAAATGATTGGCAGGTCTATTCCTCCACAGCTGACCCATAGAAATTAGCAAGTAAGTGTTATAATACCCAGCTGCATTGATGGGGTCTCCGTACTTTTAAAAGTCCCCTTGTAAGTGCTTCTCTGTGGCATTTGCATAAGAAACATGGCATGCTTATTGGAGGGGCTTTGGGGTTGTTGTGGGGTGCTTTCATATCTTTAGCTTGACGGCTTCTTTGTGATCAAGGGGATTGAGGGGAGGGAGGGTTGCCAGATGAGAATAACTTAATTTCCAAAGCTCCAAGATGAGAGAGGAGAGTTGAGGGTATAAGTTCATGGTACAGTTTCACTCCGCTAATAGTGAAGGAAACAAAAATCTCCAGTGTAGCTCCAATAAATGTGTAAGTTAGTCAACATTTATGTGACAAACAAAAGAGAAAAGTTTTGAAAAAAGGACAGAAAAAGTGTTTGCAAAATACTCTGACTAAAAAACAACATTGAAACACATCCATATCTGCTGAGATTAAACTTTTTTGTTTTTTAGTGGTTATTAGTTTTGATACACTACAGGCAAAGTAGGAATTTGATGTGAAAACTTGTCTGAGTAGTGTACTGTAAAAGTAATATCTTTCTGTTCAAAGGGCTATAGCAATCCCTGTAATTTTTAAACATTTTTGGAAGTTTTATCTTTTATTCTGATAGGAAAGCTGAAGAGAGACAGGAAATATAGGGAGAACGAATGAGGGAAGACATGAACCAAACAGTGCCAGAGACCAGGAGTCAAACCAGTGGGTTGAGGACTACAGCCTCTGTATATGGGCACCTGCTCTACCGACTAAGCTAAACCCTTGATCCCTGTAGTTATGACTGTGAAGGCACAAAGTTTTGGCAATTCTAAAGATAATATATTTTGTACTACTGTCAGGGCACTGGTTGAACTTAACAACAGAAATACAGGAATAGGAGAGCTTTTGGCTTCCGCAGCCAACACACAAGGAGGAACAACATCACAGAGTAAGAGAGTCGCTGATAATGGACAGTAAAAATATCACCTTTTATCAAATGTGACAATAGCAGAATGATTTAAAATTATGATTAAAATATCTTATGCATTTAAATTTATCTGTTTGCATTGTTGATAGGGCATTTTGATTCTTAAAAAAATAATAATACTAAGAAATTAGTTCACACTATCAGCCATTTGATATTATTCAACATTTAACTTCTGTTAATCTTAAATATATAAAAAATAAATTGAATATATGTTTAAATCCATGGATGCTGTCCACTTTCAGCATGTGAATAAAATTTAAATGTCAAATATGAAGATGCCTCTGTGAGAAAAAGTTTCCCTACCATCCAGTATTGATTGGACATAATTTCAATCATTGTTGATCCAATCAAAGGTTGTATAATTAACACTAGGGGGCACCAGTGTTCCACACAATGTTGTATTTCCATTGTGGCGACACCACTGGAAAGGAAATTGGTCTCTGATGAATGATGTACTTTTGGCACGACAATGCATGTTCACAAGTAAAGGGAATAAAAAAGTTACCTTACAAATATTTCAATTAATTTTGACGAGCCTTTTAGAATAATCCAGAATCACTCTGACATACTACACAAATGTGTCTTGGCAGCACAGCAACTTGATAATTTTCTTTTCAGTAAAAATGACTGGTGGAGAAGATGGGGTCAAGGCACATACAAAGAATCGCTAATGAAAACAATCACCTGCTATCAGTGGTTAATACAGTTCTTATTTTCTTCAAATGCAGAGAAACAAAGTGAACAATTAGCCAATCAAATTTAACTTGGGATTGAAAATGGATTTCTTTCATTCCACGTGTGATTCATAAGTCAGGTAAGACATTAAAAAGGGTTTTCTTTATGCAACATCCAGACACAAAAGCCATGTCAAAACAGACCTTTTGTTAGAATTTAATGATTTTATTCTAAATATTAATATAATCTTAATTTAGACTTCGAAAATGTATTTATTTTTGCATATCTTGATTCAGTTTTACCTTTCAGTACTTAAAATATTTCAGCTGACAAAACAACAGTTCAGGGGTTTATAGTGTTTGTAGTCTAAGTAAGTAATTCTTTTCATTTGCCTTTTGCCGAATTATTTAACCTTAATATAAAAAAATGTTTTCAGTTAACTTATCCAAAACCAAATTATTTAACGCATCAAAGTTTAATGCTTTATAATTTAGAAATCAGCATTTGTTTAAAAGTGTAGACCTTATTTTAGCTTTTTACCATGACCTCTGTGCTTGATTAAGATAAAACCAGATGTTGTTTTTTGTGTTTTATATTAAAGCTAAAAATGAAAGGTTTTGATGCCACTGGTTTAATATTTAGACATGCATATCTTGATATTTTTCTTTTCCGATTTTGGGATTATTTTGTTAAAATTTAACTTATTTTAAATTTGTTTTATTAACTATCTGTTGCGTTTTGCTCTAAGAAAACACACACAATGATATATAAAAAAAAAAAACACTTTGTGCTAGACTGGTCATTTTTGGTCATACTATAAATATGAATTCCAACTTTAACAAACGTACGAACTCATAACATTGTAATGATTGAATGAAGCAAATAAATGCTAAAAGATGGTTTCCTCTATATTTAGTTTTAGTTCCTGTTCCCTCAATTAGTTTGTATAAATTTAATGTCTCGAAAGTAATTTCTTTAGTTTCTTATTTAATTAAATGGGCAGTTTAATTAATTTAGAAAGAATAATTTGTGAAATATGCTCTATACATTGCGTTTTAAATCTTGAAGCTTTTTTTTCCTCTTTTTCTGCGGCCCGTCGACACACAAAAGCATTAATGCGCACACCTCAAGCTCCCTGAGTAATCATTATTCAGTGGCTCTGGTCAGCATGTTGTCACCTGTATCCCATTAGGAACATTCTCACCTCAGCACACAATCACTCACATACCACATCTCTTTATCCCTCTTTGTCTATCGCTATCATCCACAGACACACACTCTTTAACCTCCTTTTTATGATTTTTAACAACAGTTACAAACCTAAAATCTTGCCATTTATCTTTACTTATAATTTTCCCCGTCACTTTTCCCTCTTCATTTAAACTCCTTTATCCAAGACTTTGGTTGCGCCTGTACAACATCTCCCTGTGTCTTTGCTTTGATTCAGTTTTCCTCATTGACCATAAACTGGGTAAAATTGTGGAGCACAGAGAAAAGATATCTGCATGAGTGAGGTTCCCTCAGGGCTCAGGTCATGGGGCATCATAAGCCACACCCTTTACCATCTCTACACCCACCCACTGGACTCTGATTGGCTCTCAGTGAAAGGCCAGGGCTAAATTGGCTTTCCCTCATAGACCCTTGAAGAGAGGACTTTGAATAATAGGCCAAATAGGCAGACAAAATAAGTTATGAAAGTAACATGGTTATGAAATTAGTATTGAGGCGGTGTATGTGTGGTGTCCTTGGGTGTGAATTATGATGATCAGGGCTTATTTGGCCAAGTGGTCAACACTTTATATTGTATTTTGAAATAATATAATTTTGCTAAAGGACATCCTGAAATGAACTGGTCGAAAGGAGTATGCAGGATTAAAATAATTGACTAGAGCATTTTGTGGGGGGAGAAAATGCAAAAATGTTCTTACTTTTTATGAAATTGCAATTTCTCTCTTAGTTTATTTCTTCGGAGGAAGGTGTTTAAGCAATTCCAAAAGAATAAAAATTGAGGAAGTTGCTCTTGAAACAACGCTGATTATTACTGATTTGCATTTATTAAAATTTTCAAAGTGGGATGATTTGATTTCTGGCTTTTTCAAAGTTGAATTTGAGTTTTTCTTCCCCCGCACTTTCACCACACAGACTGTTTATTTGTAATTTTGGTGATTATAAATTAGCTTTTCAATGATTTAATTCTGGAAAGTTAAGTGTGGCTGTGTTTTGGATGATGGATTTGAATGTATTTATTTATATGTAGTTCCTTGGTTCTGTTAGTATATGCAGTTCTGCATGCGTATGTGCTTGCTTGAACACAAACCCACTTCTGCATCGACTGTTCAGCAGTCCTGCCCCTGCCATTGTTGGATGCGGAGCGGGCACCCTGTCCCCATCATCTGGTTGTGACACCCGCTCTGTGGGACGTGGCAGCTCCCTTAGAAACCGGCTGAGTTCCAATCATCTACATGCCATAACCTTACGGCCGCCTTTGTCCACACCTCCGCCAAGATTCATTTGTGTCGCCCCAGCAGGTCTGACCGCTGAACAATTCCCGGGTGGAGCAGGAGGGAAATACATTTCACTGATTAAAGATATCTGGTGACTGTTCTACATGCTGTCAGCACACTGTTAGTGTTCCCCCACCCCCAGCAACCCCTCCTCTCTTTCCCATTCACATCATGTATGTCATCTCCTACACACCGCCTTGACTCTTTCCACTGTCTTCTCCTCTCACCCTGTCCCACCCATGCGTGCCATAATTTCACCATAGTAGTACAGATCATCTCATAAAGTGTAAAAAAAAAACAACATAGGAATCAATTTGGGTTTTATGTTGACTTTTTTTACAAGCTGCAGTTAATATCAGATTAAAATATACAACTCTGGATGAACACTTTTGCTTAAGTAAAGTTAAAAGTAAAAGAAAGTAATATATGAAAAATTATGAAACGAAAAGCAGAAGTGAAGCAAAACTTTGTGCTGAGAAAGGCAAAGAGTTCCTGCTGTCTGACAGAACAGAGCAAAACAGCACTAACGCCGGACTGGCAGTGTAAAGAGAGAACACGATGATGTGTTATTATCAGTATGTGTCTCGTCTCAGTGCCACTGTGGCCTGACCTTGGGCTTTTTTCAGTGCTCTCCTGCAGCAGAATCCCAGCCAGCTGTAAAATAAAATGGAGGACGGCACGCACACAGTAAATCAGGAATAGCAGGGCAACTGTGCTCTGTATGTGTTTAAGAGTCCCACACTGCAGTAAAAGGGCCTTACAACAAAAGGGTGAGAAGGGTGAGGAGACCTGTGGGAGAGATATGGGCCATATCCTGACCCTCTCTCTCCCTTTGACCAAATATCAGATCTGACAAGATACAAATGAGGTGCTTTTCTTCTCTTCATTCCCCTATTTATGCCTCTTCTTTCTGACGTGCTCTGATCCCAGGCTCTACCTTTAAAACAGTGCATTCAAGCAAGAAAGAGACAACACTGTAAATTCTGAAGCTTTTTTGCACATGCAGCACTTCTCCACACCAGCAGGGGACAGTGTTACTTGACATGTAAATTGAGATGCTTGAACAAATACACATGCACTATTAATGATAGAACAAACAGCCTCTTCTTTGTTCCCTTATTTGTTGTTGACTTTGTTCACATGCAAGTTTTAGCCTATTTCACATTATTAGTTTGACTGAACTGCCCTGCCTACGTTGGCAGAATCACACTCGCAGAGAGCGGCCTATAACTTCAAATGACTTGATTGTTCTACTTTCTTCAGGAGGTAGCACAGTATATGGGTCACATGTTTTGGAAGGTGGAGATAGAGGGGGTTGTGGGAATTGGCAAATCTTTTTTTGAACATTTTGCCCATTTCCATTTTCAGGAGTCACCTCCAAACCCTAATTAACAGGAAGAGCCATCAAATCAAACTTTAGCAATCCCAAAGGTGCCATCAGCAGGCAACTGGCACAGGCGTTCTCAATGCCACCTTTTGCTCTGCTGTTAGCTTACTCATCAGTGCCTCTGCTTTCGTATATGTGTGACATGTCTGGAGTTCAGTATGAATGACAAGTGCATTTTGAATCATAGAGAGGAAAGATCTGGAGACATCAGCCCCCTCATAAGCTGATCATTGAAGTGTTCGTCTGTCTTTGGGTGTTGTAAATTACAGTTAGCATGTCTGCTGTAGCATAATTGTGTTTTTCTTTCCGTCAGTGTTTGTAGTCTTACATTCAAGTAGGTTTGTATGCACATCCATGCTTGTCAGAGGCAGCAAAGCGAGCATTAGGTGTCAGTCGAGGTGAGGGACTGTGGAATATGGAGAGCAGCAGAGTGGCGCTCTGTGTGACACCAGTCCTGTAGACAAGGGTTAAGCAGCGAATGGGGAATAGTCCTGAGGTAATAGCATGGGGGCGGAGAGTTGATGAAGGGTGAACAAAGGTTATGCAGTGTTTCACAGACACGACACCCTGATATGCTTTGTTGGCTCATTTGATAGGAGCATGTGAGTGAAGGAGTGTGCCCTCAAGGGAAATTTAATAGCAGTCAACATCAGCCTTTTTATCCCATGAAAGTAAAAAATAGGGTAAATATATAAGGCTGTTAGAGCAGAATAATTCAACAATATACTGCTGTAGCTTAGGATGTATCTCTGGCTCTCTTTAGCCAACAGGACCCGGCTGTTTGTTGCTGTTTTTTAAAGCTCCTGTAAAGCAAAATCACAAATCTGTGTCCAAACACACCAGATATGTTGGAATTAAATTGCTGTAGACAGTTGAAAAGGCTGTGAACTATATGTGACTGAATTTTGGATTTAGACTCTTAGAAAGTTTTTACCACTTCAGGGGCTAGGTTTATTTTGTGCAGGTCTAAATGTGGTGGTCTGGGACTTACAAGAGCCCTGAGTGAATCATCCCACCCTGCTGACATTACAACGATATAAATGCACTGAGCACATCATCTTAATACAGTCTGTTTTTTGCTGGTGTCTTTACCTTCACTTGAAATTAGCGGCCAGCTAGATGCTGTTTTTTGTTCAGCGTGGGGGGAACTCGCCCAGACTAGCAGCCCCAGTGGCCTGTGGGTCATTAAAAAGTTCAGACTCCTTCCTCTCCCACTCTGACACAGAGACAGACAGCCATGCTCTGACTATGATGCACTGTAATGTGAGGGGGCAGGTGTTTATATCCAATATCAACACAGCACTGGTACCAACACGTCTGATACCTACCATACCGAATAACAAGACAGATTTCAGTGCTTCATTTCACTACCTGGCCACCCCAATGTAGTCCTCGTTACTACAAATGAAAGGTCCGAAATACGTCATGTGAAGTTACACCTGTTTCCTTTACTTAAATGTTCTATTGGCATCTAATTTCTAAATCAGTCATGATACCGAGACAGCTCTGATTTAGCTGCCGACTTTTAAAACACTTTTTTCCTCTTAAAAGCATCAATTCAGGCACCGTAGAGGCCCAGCACCTTTTAAAAAGTATCAATTAAGCGCTGGTATCAGAAAAAACACCCCCAAAAGATACCCAACCCTAATTGTCACTTGAACCAGGCACAGCAGACAAAAACATAATTACCCCCTAAAGATGTGTTTAAATAGATACTTTGCTTGTCTAGGATGGTTAAAAGAAGCAGACTGTGGCTGTGTCTCTCTCAAAGCAATAACTATTACAACTGTCCCATCAACAGACCTCTCCGTCCTGCAGCTGTTAACCTTACGCTGTAACGTGTTCATTAGTGTAAGAGCAGGGGTGAATTTAGACTTTTTGTTGGGGGACCCAAGCCCTGAACTGTGCAGGAGGGAAATATAGTTTGTATGCACAGAGACAATGTTTGGCAATATTTTACTTTAATTAAATTAACTTTTAAAAACACTGAAATAAAACGTAGTAGTACCGAAGAGGGGGTTCAAATATCACATGAAATTTGTGAGTTCTAGCAGGACCAACACATTTATAAGCCTGTAAAAAAGTGTTATTAGAACATTTAGTTAAGACTAGAGGGTTACTAGAAAATACTATTTATTTAAGGTTTTAGTGATTAATTATGTGAATTTGTTCATATTTTAAATTTAAGATTAAATTCAGTGCTCAATTAGAAGTTTAAATTTACCCTTGCAATCATCAAAGTATTTTTAATTTCATTGACCATAGGGTTACTAGAAAATACTATTTATTTAAGGTTTTAGTAATTAATTATGTGAATTTGTTCATATTTTAAATTTAAGATTAAATTCAGTGCTCAATTAGAAGTTTAAATTTACCCTTGCAATCATCAAAGTATTTTTAATTTCATTGACCATCTTAATATTTCTTTCTTAGAAACATCAATTCAGGCACCATTTAAGTACTGGTACCATTTTAAAAATAATGTTTCCGCATGGGTATCGTAAAAATCACAAACGATACCCAACCCTTGTCATGACATGAATGTAACTGGGACTCTGGTGGTTTAAACATAGAGCTTACAGGTTTAGTAGTGCAGACAAATGAGTACTTCATTCAGGTTCTAGCATTTTTTAAAAATATGAGGATGTTTTTTGTGTTAGTGCCTGGCTTTAGCACACTAAACCAACACATCTACAGCATCCAAGAGCAAATATTACTGCCTGATTTATCATGATTTTGAAAGTTAATTTTATATAGGTTATTTTCAGCACTATTTTCATAATGTCACATCATAGTGGAGGGCAGGAAGTGAATTCGCACTGAAAAGTGTAATCAGAAGACCAAAGTTTTGTGCTGTTTATGACTGTGCCAACTGTTCGAATTGTGAAAAAGAAACAATATTGAGGTACTTTTGAGTCACAAGATTTAAAACTTCTGTCTAAAGCCTGAACGAGTGGGGTCACACCACTTGTGCATGGTCCATTTCAAAAAAGCGGTCTGGCTTGGTTCAGTACAGTTTGCTATGGTTTGAGCACATTAAACCCTGATTTTAGTCATGTTTCTACAGCTGATGCCGTCCAGTCTTGCTCTCTGTGACAGGAAGTCACTCTCTCTTTTTTTAGAGATCTAGATCATTTAGCTTAGCTCAGTAATAAGAGCTGGACGTTTGACTCCCTAAAAGCTCTTTATCTGATACAAGTTAAGCCTTTTAAATGTGTGTTAGATAATGACAAAAATGTAGGAGAGCAAACTTGCACTCAAATAGGAGCTAGTTAAAGAGCTGTTTCTTAGAACAGGCTTGTTTGTGAACTGTACATCATTACTCTCTCTTTCCTCAAAAGCTTTATTTGGTTAATAGTATATTATTTTGTCTATTATCAGCATGTTTATGACAAAACAAGGGTAGCAAACCCATTGAAGGGATGAAGCAAGCCTCTTAGCTCTGTACAGGACTCCTCAAGACTTTTGTCTCTCTCCCTTCATTTGGCCAGACAGTGCTAGACGCTAGCTCTGCAGGACTGAGTAATTTGTGGTGTTGATCGCCTACATGCAAGGTAAATTGGTTAAACTGTGGGAAAATGACTTTTTTCATTGTGTTGGGCTTGTGCTCAGTGTTTGTAGAAAATTTGTGATGATGATTGCAGTGTACATGTCCATTTAGAGCTTTGATGTACTAACTTTCTTCCTTTTCCATTCATTCCTAGCAGCTGTTCTTCACTTCTTGCCCCCCATCTGGCATTCATGTGTCATCAGAACCACATGAAACGACCTATATTTCAAGACGTTTTTCATCAATAAAGTTTAATTTAGTCCACCATACAACAAACCTAAAATGCTTGTTTTTATTACTTTACAGAGACTTTAAGTTATTATTCAGCCTGTGTCTAAATATGAACATTATGGTCTGAGTCAAAAGACTCAAGGGTCTCTCCTCATTGTCTCATCTATTCTCCTTTCTCTTGTTAGATTCATATGATATTTAGCCACAGAGCCACATTATGCGCTCTTCTCTCTGATACCCCATACCAACCACAGAAGTGACTTATTCCCATGTGTGAAGCACCACTCTGAAAACCAGACAGGAGCTGATGAGCTCTGAACTTCAAATTTCAGTGTCAGAGGCTCAATGGCATCTAGAAAATGGTAGCAGGAGAACACTTGACCTTCCATTAATTGTCTCCCATGCATAACCACTTGTTAATTACTGAAAGAGCCAAAATGGCTTCCAAAGCTAGTTTGTAAAAGGTCACTTACCAGTGGGTAATGAACAGTCTCTGTAGCTCTTAAGTTTGCTGGTCTTCTGGTGTAGTAGAGCGTCACTGGCTAAAGATGTATGATGTTCTAATGTAAACGCTGCCTTTGAATGAGAGGAGATGGGGGATGGAGCTGTGTCTTTCAAGTTTTCTTTGAACATTGTGAGGAAGGTCTGCCAGTTAAAGTCAGAGTCATTGGCTTGAATATAAATTCCCTACAGACAGTCAATTCAACATTCAAGCCAAATGCCATCGTGTTAAAGTGGAGTGAATGTAAGCTTATGGAGGGGCCAGATGCCAATTAATAACCTTGTGGTTTATAACTTTATTATACACGCACACACACACCCCTCCTTCACCTCATTAGCCTCTGTCCCCAGTCTCTTTATCTTTTCCACCTAGTCTGCATAAGGAGAATATATACATTCTTTGTGTGACAGCACTATCAGGCAGGGTCATCTTCCTTGCCTCTTCCACATAGTATAACGATAAGGACTTGTGTTATTTTAAAGAACCTGTTCAAAGAGAGGTGCGATAATACAGCGATAAAGTGATTAGACAGAAAGGGCTTTATATGATGCACATTAACAGTTTTGTCCCCTTTCATGTCTCAGGAATGATTACCATTAAGTATCTCTCCAGCTCTTTATTGCAGCTTATAAAAGCACCTAATGGTGGCTAGGCAACTGGGATTGAACTTTCTAGGCTTCTTTGTGCATTTCAGATTATTCGTAAATGTTTTCCCAAAGGTGTTTTACAGTCAGCGGTTTTGTTCTGCATCTGGATAGAACTTTCTTTCTTGTGCTCAAATTTTTGCAGGTCTATTAGTCACACAAGTATTGCTCTCTGGTATTAAAATTTAAATTAAAGTGTGGTCCTAGCACAAGGGTCTGATCCCATATTGTGCTAAAACTCCAGCCTATCCATCTCATGGCTGTCTTGACTTTGTATCAGGGTTATACCCAGATGCCTCGCATGGCCACGCATTTGATTGTTGGTTAGGAAAATGTGCTGGCTTCAACCTTGCAGGGGTCTGTAACCTTTCAGAGGGGTAAACATCAGAGCTTTGCAATTCTGCCTGATGTTTACTGGTATATTCTCACCTCTTTCACTCCCCAGCTCTTTTTCCTCTCCCCTTCTCTACCCCCTTTTTTAATAGCTCCTGGTATTGTCTTGGTCCTTGCTGACAACAAAGGGGATAAATGCAATGCCTACTGTAAGTCCCTGTGGTTAGGCCTTGGACATGACACGTGTCAGCCTATGATAAATTGGCTGTGTGTCTGTTCAATTTCAAATGCAAAGCTCTAGAGAGAGAGGGAGAGAGAAAGAGAGTGAGAAAGAAAGAGAAAAGAAAATGATGGAGAATGGGGTGAGAGAGCAGGAGAGAGTTGCCGGCATATTTCTGGCACAGGGTTAGAAGGATGCCTCTGATGCTGAATGTTAGTGTGTGGGGTACAGATAAGGCATTGCACAAGTTTTGAGAGCGGGATGCCCACGTCCCGGGGTTTGGGAGGTGAAATCTTGGCAGCAGGACAGGTGCTAGAAAGCAGAGGAGGAGCAGGAAGAGGGGGGAGGGATAAAGAGAGACAAGGCATGAAAGATGAGAAAGCTCTTTTTCGCAATGCTGATGAATCACTTTTTGATGATATATCCACAAGCGGTGCTAATAAATTTGCGTCACACCTAACTCCTCCTGTTTTGCTTTTGGATGGTAAATGCTAATTGTTTTTTTCTTTAGTTATGTCCTTTGCAGAGTGACGAAGCACATACAGTAAACTGTTTGGGACACATTGTTTAAAGTGCAACACAAAAAGAGAAAACGATGCAGTGCTTCCAGGAGATGCCTGGCTAATAATCTGCCTGTGCTAATCAGTGCAGCTGGGCCGGGAGAGTTGGCGCTCTGACACCAGGCAGCCATGCAGAGGGTTGTCGAAGAGGCAAGGATGTGAGCCAAATCCAGCTTGTATCTCCCAAGCGGAGCTTCACAGGAGGGGGGCTGCTGGGTGAAGAGAGAGGAGAAAGCGGCTTCTATACCTTGGGATGCCTGCCTGCCCGCCTGCCTGCTTGATGCCTCCATGGGAAAAGAAGAAGGGATGGCACTTTTCCTTAACAATTGGCCTGTGAGGTGACAAAGCCGATATTATGGTAATGTCAGTCTAATCACAGAAAGAGATATCTCCTGGAAATCCTTGGCAGTGAAGTGGCCCTGCAAATACTTGGGGTCTCCCAGTGCATGCCCCCCTCCTGCAGCCCCCCCGGCCTCTCTCATGTTAACGACATTCTCTTTCTCAGTAAAGGATGTCACCTTTCTCCCACTGCAGCAGCGGATCTGGAATGGTGTGATACATTGCGGAAATAGCATGTTTTTTTGTTTTTTGTTTTATTAGCACAATGACTTGATTTCCCTCGGTGGTTAAGGCAACCTGGCAACTTGGCACTGTTATCTGTGTAGTTCTTTATGACTACCCCCTTGCAGCGGCTCATTTTATTCATCTCTCTGTTTCTTAATCTTTCTTTCTCTCCCAACCACTCTTCTGATTTGTCTCCCTGCTTTCCCCTGCAATCTCGACGCTCCATAATATGTAGCATGAGACTCCCCACCTGTACATGTCATTTTGACCTTTAAATGTCATTTGCAGGTGTGTTGAGGTGGCTTGCTACAAATGCACAAATTTGATAAGAATTTTATCTATCCCAGGATCCAAGTGGCCTCTAGGAAGGGACACTGGTAGTAAGCGCTGACATCCCTGCTAAACCAACCCTGCAGCAAAGCCAAAACAGTCTTCATATTATGAACGTATGTTGACCACTCAAAGAAAAGCGAGTGCAATAGGACAAAAGAGGTAGAGAAAGAAAAGGTGTTAGGCATGCAAGACCCTGACTGTGCTGAGCCAGGAACTGTTTTTTCCCTCTGATCTATCCACGGCTGAACTCTCTGACACCTCATCTGCCGTGCTGACGAGACGTTGCCATGCCTTAATTGAAGTGGGTTTGTCTCATCCCTGCTCTCCCATGATCCTCTTCTCTATGGGTCAGTGAGAGGTGGGGGTAGCCCCCTTGAGTACGCAGCATTGGTGGGATTGCTATTTGCCTCCTACCGCCCCACTGAGAGGATGTTAGATTGAAGTTATTTTATGCTTGGCTTAACTCTCTCTTCCACTCTTCTGCATCGTATCTCCTGCTCTCTTCTCTTCCTCCCTCTTTTTTTTTCTCCATCCCACCACTCTTCCGGTCACACCATCCTTAAAACCCCTCATGCAGCAAGAAGGGAGGAAGGCATCCGTTACAGTGTGAAACTACTGTGATTTTATGGAGGTCCTGCAGTTGAATAGGTATACTTTTCTCAGCGGAGCTCAGTTCTGTTTGAATTGGCTCTCATCCTTTTCTGTCTTGAAATGCATTGGGTGTGTTTTCAGAATGGGAAAAGATCTGAGGGTTTAGAAATTTCTTTTTTTTTCTTCTCCTTCTTTTTTGCTTACTTTGTTAAGAGTAGACACAACACTGAGCCACAAAGTTACCTCCCACCAACAGCCTGGGGTGTAGTATAGTGTGAACATCTTTCATGTGTATTGTTTGGGGACTTTTTATTTAAGTCTACAGTCAGTGTCAGATCAGAGGTAGAGTAAGTGTCACTGGTGAGTTATGTGTACACATTAAAGTTGTCATGAGAACAGTATTTAACAATATTGGGAAAATAGACATTGGGACAGTTTTTCTTTCTTTAGCACAGATATTTGTGGGGCCTCTAAAACATTTTTGGATTTTGAATATCACACTGTGCAGTATTGCTGCAGAATTAATCTAATTGCAGTGAAGTAGTAGTCACATTAAAGGTTGCAATTATTTTTGCATTAAGTAGTTCTTGAAAGGTTTACAAAAATGCTTGCAGAAAGGCTTTTAAGCTTACAATAGTGCCATTATTGCAATTTGTAGAATAACCTTTATTTTCAAAAAGGACAAACTTTGATTTTGAAAATATTTAGCTATTTTACAAGCAGTACTGCAAAAACTTCAGTTGATTCATTTTTGCTACTTTATATTTGTAAGTTTTGAGATGATAAAAACACACTTGAAAATAGTCATTATTATCTGCATTTTCCTTGATAATCAAACAAATAGACTCATGATACCATTTATGTATTATATCATGAAGACAACTGCAAATCGTCCTATTGTCCAGTATAGTAACATACACATATTATTACCAAATCATGCAGGAAAAGTGGAGAGAGAGCAGGTGGAACTTTACAAATATACTTTCCCCTGTGTGCCTTAGATGTTATCAGCCATTTTTAAGGACATTAAAAGTTAGTTAAGGTGACATGATCAGGCCCATGAGTGCAACCTATGATTAAACAAATCCTCACAGTGTCAGTGTCATACTCTGCAGCACACACATAGAGCTTTAAATTAAATGATGACATTTGTGCTTGAACTGACTATTAATTAATGATCATCAGGACAAGGGGCTGCTTAAAGCAGGAATCCACTCACCTAGGATGCAGGAGACACACAGACTCTGAATAGTGCTCAGTTCTCTGACTGCTAGGGGTGTAACAGTACGGAAACATTTCGGTTCAGTACATATCTCTGTTTTGAAATCACGATTCGGTACGTTTTCAGTATGGTAATTAAAGCGAATCAATAACACACTTTATTTTTATTTTTTTAATTGTATTAAAATGCATAGGCTGAATAAATTACATTTAAATGATTAATAATGCTGCAACCTCCTTCCAAAAGGTCTTCAATTAATAAAAGTATTAATAAATTTTTGAATTACTAGGTTATTTTCATTGATATATTGACATATTTATACCCATTCTTTGAACACTAAAATTTCCCAGCCAACTTGAACGCATCATCATATAACCATAAGTTAGCTTGTTAAATATGCTAATTAACGTGTATCCTGCTGATTTCAACACGGACTTCAGCACTGGATTTTTTTAACCAATGGGACCTACGAAAAAGTTGGGGAAAACTTGTCACAACCCATCTTGGCAGATAAAGAGGTTAGAGCCATGTGAAATCTAAGGATAACTTTAACCATGACACAGCTGCAGACATGGTGGAGTCCTCTCTCCCCCTCTGAGGCTGACAGTTGAAGGTAGAATAAATTTGATTCACAAAACCAGAGCACCATTGTTATCTTAAAAAGATCTTAAATCATGGGAAATTCATAACTGGCTGGAGAGACATTTTTTTTGTTTCTCCTCATTCCAGTGACGTTCTTGTTTGAGTGGTGCCTTTTTAAATGCTTTGATTGGTCCGCTGTACGATGTGCTGTCAGCGGAATAATGTCAGCGCTACTGTTGTCTTTGTCAGCTGTTGTATTTTACCTTGAAACAAAGTGTTCCTAAACAGGACACTTCTGTGAATATTCAGGCTGTTGCTGTTGTTTGCTGTGGTTGTGTGGTTGCCAGGACAGTGTGACTGTAAGCTGTTCTCTGGTTTTCCATCTGTGTATGAGCTTCACTCCACATCTATCCATTCTGTATACGTCTGCATCATACCAAGAGGCCCATACCGAACGGACACGGTATGAATAAATGGAGGTTTGTCACAGATATTAACATCTCATGTCCTTGTGATGTGACTATTGCTGTAGGCACATCACCATTGCAGCTTAAAAAATGATATATCATTGAATACCTGTTTCCATACCATGAGAACGAAAATGATCTCCTCCTTTTAGACACCTAAAACTGGTGTACACATACCAAGTTTGATATAATTTTGAATTTTATAGTAAAAAAAGGCAATGAAAGAAAAAATGAATACGATTCCTAAAAAACATATAGGGCCTACCTGAATTCAAATATTTCATTTTACTTATTGGTAATTTCAGGGCGCATTCACACCACAGCTGTTTGGTCCGCTTTAAATGAACTCTGGTCCATTTTGTTGGATAGTCCGGTTGATTTGGAGTGGTGTGAAAGCTCACATGAACTCTGGTGCAGACCCAACAAGCGGACTCTGGTTTGCTTGAAAACAAGGGGTTTTGGTCCACTTCCAAACGAACTGGCAGAAAGAGATGGATTTCTGGTTTCTTCTTCTATGCCTTCTTTTCGTCTTGATCACTGTTTGGTTTGGTTTTTAGTGGTTTGACTTTTGTTTTAATTTCTGGGGTGCCAGCCAAATCAAGTCCACTTGATTTGAATAACCAACACAAAGGATGTAAAAGTATAAAACTCAACAACCCAATATTTTAAGAAATGGAAACCTACACCAACTTTCTCAGTTAAATAATAAGGTTTGTATTAAATTAAAAAAAAAAAAAAAAACACACACAAAACAATAATAATGAAACAAAAACTCTTAAAGCAAAATCAGTCATTTTTCTTCCAAGCAACTCAAAAATACCTTTACAGGCTCTTATTTTTTTTAAATAAAAATATAAAACGTAATTTAGTTCAGTTCACAACAGAAGAAAAGAACAGTTCAGATTAAAAAAAACATTTTCATGGAGTCATGCAATAAAAAAATGGCTTTACTCACAGAGTCGCGGCCTCTGTCAGTCAAACCGTTGTCCACTGTCATCAGTCAGCTGCAACCGGCAGCATCTGTGTCTCCACAGCAGTCCACACCTTTTTCTGCAGTTGAGTAGAGTTGAGTAGCATTGACTTGAGTTGGTTATCGAAGGTTTTTACGGAGGCGAATTTCTTGTTTGACGAGGGCCTAACTACCCCGACTTTTCTGACTTTTCCATGAGATGAGGCTATTCACAAACCCGCTTCCCCATACACCATAAGACAGACAGACAGGCGCTGTCCCATGACGAGCGTGACATCATTTGCGTGTGTCCCCATTCCCCAGGGAGCAGACTCCGTCCACCAATTAAGAAAAAGGGAGGGGGAATGACAGAACAAGCGTTTGGATCATTACAGTATGCAAGGATACTACTCTGTCTGTAATTTCAAATTTTTTTTTTTCTTATCTTAGGTCAGTTTATGGGTTTTAGTGTTTATGCAGGGTGGTAAAGCTTCCATCAGTCCACAGGTTGTGATGTAAAGAAAAACTTTTAGGGACTTTCTATCTGTCTGAAACAGACATTCACATGACTGTGCATCTTTAAGAGATGCTAAAGAGACGATAAAAATTTCAGGTTAGTATTAACCTAACCTGAGACACCAGGTAGACTGTTTCATATATTCATTGCATTGGGATTTACTATTTTACATTCATCTGGTATACAAAGCCTTTGGGAAGGACGGAACACTGTAGCTCTTGGAAGGAGATTAGACAAACGCTCTGTCACATTCATTACGGGCCATGGGAGCAACAGGACAAAATGAGTTAGAGGGAATGCACAGCTTCGGTAGTAGCCTTAGCTCAACAGGTGCTGTTGTAGTTTACAAACGGAGGAGCTTGTTCATGGAAAAAATCATGCTGAGGCTGGAAGTGAAAAGTGTAAAAATATCTTCTCTGCCAAGAAAAGCTCTTAGTGTGGCTTTTTGCTCTTGGTTTAATAAAGAAATGTGGTCCAGTTCTGCTAAAACTGCTGCTATGTTTTGGCTTCATCCAAACTAAGTGCTTAACAAATGGCAGCCATTGCTATTGGCTTTCAGTACAACAAAACTCACCCGTAGCTACCGTCTCATTCTCCTTAAATGAAGCTGTTTGGTCAGGTCTGTTTTCAGACCTGGTGCAGTTGTTGCAGTCTCAAGCTTTGCAAGATGGATTTGCATGATGACAGACATGGAATCTGGCTTGCCCATCCAAGAAGTGAATTAAACTGTCATCAAGGAAAGAGGCTGTGATTGTGGGTGGGACAGAGGGGCACACAGCAGGCAGAAAGAGGCACATCTTCTGCATCAATCAAACAAAATCCTGAATCCTCCTGCATGCCTATGCAGAGGTGTTGGTGTGTTTCTAACTTCTTTGGAGCGTAACCCTTTGGAAACAATCAGGGAATAACACTCCGTATCACTGCTCTGTTTAAGCAACAGGACAGCCGCAGGTGCTCTCTTTTGTTCATCTATTGCCGTGCTCTCTCTCTCTCCACTCACAAAATCTTTGGGTTAAACTATGAATATATATGTTTTTTTCTTCAAAACTTTAGTACTTTCAGTTCTATTCTTTAAAAATGACAGACATATAGTTTAAAGCATGTTGTATGGACAAAGTATCAAGATATTGAAACATTTTGACAACCTGAATTGATGCATACATGCACAGAATTAGACAAATGCTTGGCAAAAGTAAACTAAACTTTTAACTAATTTTTCAGCCCTATGGACAGTATACTTACATGCAGATTATGAAGTATTTATATGCAATCTGGTAGTACTAGTGATGTATCTGGTCTCTCTATACATGAGATAGATGGGTTTGGATGATATTTAATACAAGTTCAAGAACTACAACAGCACATTTTGCTTTGCTTGCATTGTGTATGTGTGAAGGTGCATGTGATTTTATATGTGTGCCTAGTGTCGTGGATGACTGTCTTGCTCTTTGTTTGTGCCTATGTGTGTGTTCTGAAGTCAAGTCTGTTTGTAGCTCTAAGTGTTGTTCGCATTAGGGTGATGAGGGTAATGATGTGCGAGGCAGTTGTGTTTTGTGCCAGGGCGACCCTGCGGCTCCCACCCCATTCCCAGCCCAATGTGTTTCTGATTCCATCCATCCCTCATCACCAGTCAGCCTCTCCTGACAGCAGCCACATACATATGAAGTTAGGCCACAAGCATGTGCACATGCACTAAGACACACATGGACTGCATCTATACGAGCAGAACGACACGCCACACCTCACACAAGCTACATCTGTAAAGAGCACGTATTTACAGCCACACCAAAATATGCATGCACACACATTGGATTTTTTCCTGCCACACAATGGAATGATCACCCAGCTCCCTCTTCTTTATTTCTAACATGCAAGGGTAGAGCAATATTGAACCTCATTCCAAGGGTGAAATGGTAAGGTCATTGCATAAATAGAAGTCAGCCTTGATTCACCATTTCGAGGTTCAAACATGTGGGTAGACTCACATTCATCCCATGTAGAAGCGGTCCCAAAAACCCGTCAGAAACATGCCGCTGCATATTGATTCTTCTGTTGTCTATGCGATTAGAAAGATGTCTGACATTCCCTGTATTTCCCATCTACCACTATGGGGTCTGGCTGGGACACAAAGGCAAATATATGACAAAACCCTTTTCAGCACTGCTTACCTTTATGGTTCACTGCTGTAATTGGCCTAGGGTGAACATACCCGCTCGACACTGGCAGTAATGTATTTGAGAAGATATTGAAAAAGCTGATGAGGGAGACACAAGATGTGTTGTAGAATACAAAAGTTAATAATGGTGGGGATTTTGACGAATGGATCTCTAAATGTGTTCTGATATTGGTCTAAATTGCATTCTTTTGCTCACCGTTTTTTGGTTTTAATTTATACATTCTCTTATTGAGTATGCAAGGTGCTCATGCCATAGAGGAGAAGTTTTCTGAAAGATAATGCATACAGAAGAAATACAGTTGTGCTATGTTTATATATTTATGTCCACTGAAGATAGTTTAGACAACACAACTAAACTGTCTGAAACTGCACAGACACAGTGAATGTGTGGAAAAGAGTCACAGACTCAACGATGTGTTTTTGAGTTCATACATATCATTTTATTGCTGCATATATCACCCCCATACTGAGACATCTGAAAAGAGAGCGTGATCTATACCAAAACATTAATCATCATTCATTGTATGTTAATAAATTCAGAATTTCTCCATTTACCATGCGGACGTCCACGCGTGCTGGAAATGCAACCTTTCCAGAGCTCATAAATCACACACACTGAGTCATCTGACAAAGTACCCCAAACACAGGCTGAGGCGCTGCGATCCCTAGGGCACAAACACACGCCATCTAATGTGGTGGAATCAGAGCGGGGACCATAGCTTTCTGACGCCTTGCCGATGCACTACTGCCAACCCTGACCAACAAGGAGCGTTCGCTGCAACCTGGAAAAATAACAGGCAGAATCTGAGGAGCTTGAGGAATACCTCTCTCTGTCTCTGTCTGTCTTTTCCCACACCACCTCTAGGGGATGAGATGTTGAACAAACAACAACACTTAGACCCAGAGGGTTGTTTGGTGCTGTGTGCAGTGGGGACCACCTGTCTTGGCCTTATTAATCAGATTTCACCATCAAAACTTCCAGAAGAGAGGGACTGTGGATAATCTTACATGCAGCACTTTTCATTTTGCCTAGCTTTGTGAAAATCTCAGAGAGATTTCTTAAAACCTTTACTAGAAACTAAATTAGAAAACAAGCATTAGGCAAGGACTAGAAGATGTACTGGCTGTCACTAGAGTGGTAGCAGTAATGTCAGTCTAGAAGTCAATACTTAAACTGTGTCCTTGCTTCAAACATTTTAATAAGAAATAAGTTTTAATAAAAGTATTTCAGAAGATTTTATTAAATCTGTATCGCGCTTCTTTATATTCAACATGAATTCCTTTAATCTGGCAGTTCAAGGAGATTACCATGGAAAGAAAGGAATCTGAGCAGATACAATGGTTTCTCCTCCTTGTGCCATAGCAGAGATGAAGAGAAACAGATTTATCTGCTACCAACTTCAGAATCCTAGTAATAATGGGTCCTATTCAGATGTAAGGCTGTTATTTGTGCACCTACATGACAGATTAAATTATTTTTAGCCTGCAGGGAAAGGATCTCCATTGTGTTTCTCTTTACACAGAATAATCATGTCTCTTTACCTTTTTAGCAAAGTGGTCACATGATCACCGTGCTGTATACACTTGCTTTATGCTTCAGATTAAAAGATTAAAGGCTTTGTAGGGAAGAAAAAGACACAAACAGCAGCCCAAAGAAAACCATGATACTGCCAAAAAGGGTTAGAGCCTGTGCTACAGTTGTGCTGTATACATTATAGAGGGAACCCTCTGTAGTGCGATTAAGAAGATAATGTCATCACATGTTAATGACCGGAGTGTTTGCAGTGTGCAAAATGAGTGCCCTCTGATATGCAAAGCACTTCTGCTGAGATTGTAGATTTGTCTCTGTGTATGTATGGAAATCCAGAGAAAATAGAGACGCTAGTCTGTGCAGTATAGAACAGACAGCATTATTTATCCCCTTTCCTCCTTTTCTCTCTTTTTCCTCCTTTTTACCCCCCTTTGGGTCTTTGGATCCTTTCCCATCTCTCCTCTGTTGCCCGGGCCTATCCCTGGCTCCCTGGAGACTGGAGGACGAGTGGTTATTTCTGACTCTGGAAGATGGTCGTGACTAATTGATTCAACATCTAATGGAACGTGTGTAACGTCTCTTTTCCCCCGCTGCTCCAGACTTGCCACTTGCTCAGATGAGCAGGAACCATTAACGTATTGTGCATATATTTATGTACTGTACAGCCGTGTTTGATATGAGAAATGTGTTTATGCCAGCACTGTCTGTGTTCCTCTGTAAACCCCAGAAATGTTGTCCCTGGTAATCTAAATTATTACTGGACTGTTTGATGTTATCCTTTGAGAGAAGAGATTTTGTATAACAGAGCATTCCCATTGGTCTCATAACAATGGATTATATGGCTAACACTCAAAATACTCCCACTTATGTATCTGTTAGATCACTTTGTATTGTTTTTACATGTTTTTGAGATGTTGCAGCACATAAACACAACTCATCCCAGAGGTGCTTTACTGTAGGAACACATCTAATTCACCTATTGAAGCCCAGTCCTCTCAGTCTCTCCTCTCTCTGCTGTCTTCCTCCATCTTTGTATCTATTGTTTGGTTTTGGGTAGGGTCCAGAGACCTAATGAGGCAGGTCTGATGGGCCCACAGGTCTTAAAGCTGCGGCAGGCTGCCGTTGATGCCCACTTCAAACTGCTTAATTGATCTAATAATTTAGCCGATTGGTCAAAGTAATCAGTCTCTTGTGGGCATGTGTAGGATAAACACTGACAAGTGTCACTGTTCCTTGAGTTTTCCTGTTTCTGTCTTTTTCTCTCTGTGTAGATGTTAATGCTCTGTGTCCCTGGAGTCTTGGTCTAAAACAAAGCCTTAGTGAATCAAAACTTTTTGTTTAGTCAGATATTCTTGGCTCATCCAAAGTTTCTGTTTATGAAATTAATTTTTGATGAAACCTTGGTACCTAGAGTATAAAGTTCTCATTCAGGCTCGTGCACAGTGCGTAATGTTTTGCATGTAATTTTAATGAACAGCGTAAAGTATATTTCAAAGAAATACCCTTCATTTACATCTTTAAAGGTCTAGAAAGGAAGGTGCAATGGAACTTCCTTTATGAGGAAGACACATTCAGTACATTGTCTTGATGTGGAGAAGGCCACTAGGGAATGATCAAGTGTGCATCCCATCGACCCGCATCCTCTTCCCCATTACCCTGACATTTCATCCCCACATTTAATTCCAGGCCTTTCTAAAGAGCAGGTAATAGTGCAGAGGGGTACAGGGACCCAGAATTAAGCAGTTTTACACCGAAGGGTAATTTGGTGTGATAAATGTGCCGTCGCTGGTAACTAATAATACATATTTTAAGTAGCGGCGGCACAGCTCCGTGGCCCAGTAAAGGTAGCATCATTATTAATGTGGGAGTCGCTGCGTGTTTTAGTCAGGGTTACGGCACCAAGGTCAGAGCTACGTTTCACTGAATTAAAAGCCATTTTGAGCTATGGCACTCCTAATCAACTCGGACCTAAAGGTGCATAGCTCAGTTATAATGAGGCACCAATGAATTTAAATAAACAGCAAGATCTAGTGATTTATAAAGGCAATGTGCTATCCTTATAGCTCGTTAGCCATGACGGATACTCTTTATTCTCTGGGCCTCTTTACCCACAGGACCCTGAGCTTTTAACCAAGTAATGTCTGCCTCCATTGTCAGCGGATACGCATTCGGAGCAGGACACTTATCCCCGTCATTATGAAAAGTGGAGACACAATACAAGAGTAATGGTAATGTATGCCATCCAAATAGGTGATTTTTCTCCTCCCCTCCCTCCGTTTTTCTGCCGATGTAAAAACTACCCCAGAGTTTTAGACCCATGAATTCATCATCATATTTTCACAAAAGGTTTTTCATATATCCTGAAAGGAAGCATAATCCTTGATAACGGAAATGTTTTGCATTTAAAGGGGTACTTTTGGTAGGGGAATTGATGGTGATGTTTGGGGAGGGGGTGCCTTAGAGAAAGGAAAGTTCTAGTTTTAAGAGTGATCGCTTCTATAAATTATAATATTTTTATGAGTAAAAAGACTCAGTGGCTTATTTCAACTGCTTTTCGTTGAAATAATAGAAACTTCTGCTTTTAGTGTGCCAGCATTAGTATGCTGATGAGGAACTTTCTAGAATAGTAATGTTTGATCCTCAGTCCCCATCCCCCACATTTTAGGAATTCATTCTTAAGCAGTCCCCTGTCTGTTAGCAAGTGCAACTTTTTCTCCCTTTTTTTTTTCCAATCTTAGTGTGGCCTGTTGCAATGACAGGTATTACTCCTGGTTTAGGATTTCTTAATCTAATAACCCTAGGAGGACAGTTAGTACTTGTTCCAGACGGGGCGGTGAGGCGTGCACATGTAGCCGCCTCTGGCCGCCCCCCTGCCGCTCCTGTTGGGGCATGCCAGGGCATTAGCCACTTCATCAGGCTCTTTGTTGCCCGCCTCTCTTTTGTGTTGCCCTTGAAGGACGTTGGGAGTGCAACGCCATGGCTACAGCTTCGTCTTTACATCTTGATACAGCTTATTCAGGAGACTTTTTGAGAAACCGGTGGCTTGGGACGGGGTTTATTTCTTTTCTAAGGCTTTGGATTCAGGATATATTTTCCTCCCATTGAGTCCAGCTGATGCAACTCACTCAGAGTTGTCTGTTTTACCTATTCATTTAGTTGAAGTAAGCATTTCATTTACAAAAAAGTAACATTTATACAAAAAACATAGTTCAATCACTCTGAGAGTGATCGATTCACTCTTGCATGAGCAGGTTCTTTATATAGATATGCTTTTTTCTTTATATATAGCAGTTCTGGACGCCCATCTGAATTAAAGTTCATGTCAAATATTTTCATTTTCCAAATCAAAATAGTGTTGACTCACCTCCAAAATACACTTGTTTGAACATAGTACACAGTGACACCCATAGCTTTCACCATTCAGAGACTCACTCACTCAGCCTCTCACTGTGCTCCACATTTCAGAGTAATTTTCGCTCCTGACACCACAGCTCTGCCTACCTGCCAATTTCTGTCTGGGTTCCTGAATGGGTGATTTGTAAAGCCATGTTCACCTCAACACTCAGAAGATTTACTCGGGTGGTGAGCTTGCCAGGTGTTTGAGCCGTCAGTTTGCTCTGTGTTCACAAACTTGCTGAAGGGGAAGTAATAGGCATTCTCAGTCGGTAGGCTGAGCCAACTGAGTTTCTATTTTAGTTCTAATAGTATCAATATGGTCATTACTGTTAAACTGTCACTTAATTTAGTATTATTTTATGAAACCTTCCTACATTGGTGGTAAGCTGGCAGGGTTTTTTTTCTGCATAGAAATTTTGAGGCAGCTGCCTCCGGCATTTTTCACACCGCCCCTGGCCCTCGTCAAAGTCTGACGCGTGTTTTCATTCAGAACACTGTTTTTCAAGGATGGCACTTGGTGAATTTGTCATTTTTTTCTTTTTTTTTTTTAAGGTTTATTTTGGGCATTTTTGTGCCTTTATTTGATAGAGGACGACAGTGGATAGAGTCGGAAACAGAGATGAGAGCGGGGGAGAGATGTACGGCAAAGGGCCTCAGGCCGGATTCGAACCCCGGCCATCTGCGTACATGGGGCATGCCTCAACCACTTTGCGAGTGAATTTGTCATTTTTAACTGCAGTTACGGCACTTTTGATGTGGTGGAGGTAGAGATGGGTACTGAATTCAGTACTTTTAAAGGTACCAACCAAATTCCGCCGGTACTACAGAGTATTGATTCATGTAAAATCAAACAGTACCAAATTTCAGTACCTAAGCGCATCCTTGTGACTGTGAGAGAGTAGAAGAGTAGGCAATTTTCCATGCCATAAGCAAAAGCAGCATTGCACGAACAAGAGCGTAATGACAAAGCAAGCACGGCTGATAGGAAGAGATCAAAGGTACGGCTCCATCCTTCAAAATACGATGCAGGTTACACTGCATTATTTGTGACTTGTTGTAGGAGACTTGCTACAGCAATGCTGTTAATCTGAGGAAGCAAAGTAATGAATAATGATTCAGATCAGTGCTCACTGCTTCTGCTTCTTTCTCGCCCCCCTCCCTCTCTCACACCAAAAAACTTTAAACAGTGTGATTTGCCTGTTTATCATGTGGACATCAACCATGGAGATATACATCGTTCTATCTACCACACTCAGTTAAGCTCGCTAAGCTTGCTAAGCTTGCCCGTGCCCTGCATGTCTCCAACTCGGTACAGCTGATGCTGTATGACGCTCTCTGTCAGGATCGATGGATCAAGTGTGATTTTTAAGTAGTGACGGAGCCACAGGCTCATCCTTACTGCTTAGTTTCTCTACAGTATGAAACAATTTGCCAGGTTACAAATTTTTCGTGGCAAGGTAGAATGCAACAGGCTCATGTGTAAGGTTTGGGTGTGTGATATTTTTTTACATTAAGGCTCTGTTATGCTTCTGCGTGGCCGGCCGCATGATTGATTGATGAGTGTGAAGAGGGCTTTGCTCTTACCTGAGAAAGTTGACATGTTAGTGTTGTTGAAAAGAACTGCACAAGGAAAAAAGATGCACAGTACATGTAGTTCATGGTAGAAGAAGTAGTTTGCTTACTGCCATTAGTAGGTTGTAATATTTTAATTTCTAAAATATTATACCTTTATTTATTTATTAAGACTCTATCCTCTATTGGTTATTTGTTTTAAGCTTATTCGCCATCCATGGGCCTCCAACACGCGTTTTTCCAAGAGGGGAAAGGAGAGGTAAAGGAGGCAGTAGGGCTGTGTTTTCCTTTGATATATTCGAAGTTAAAAAAACAAGAAAAATACTGGGTAGGCTCTTCATGTTGGAGTAATTTGTAAAAACACATAATGTTACATTACAAACAGTGTTTGATGTTGTTTTGATATGTTTTATATTTGATATTGTTTTGGTTTAAATATCTAAAATTCAGAAGTTTTGAGATTTTTTTATCAACTTAACATTTATTGTTGCATATACACACACACAAAAGTACTGAAAATGGGTACCGTTGCGTACCGGTACAGATTTGCAGGTACGGGGCATTGGTACCATACCAGTTCAAATGTGAACGGTACCCATCCCTAGGTGGAGGTGCTATATCAGAATCAGTCCAGTGCATCAGACAAGGTGCCAAAGAGGAAGAGAGTGACCAAAGAAAGAAGAGTGAAAAGTTTACCCTGGAAGGACACATCTCTACCAATGTCCAGCTACTACTTAAATGCCCCTGACAGTGATTTTGTCCAAAAATGTAAAATACAAATCAAGAATCAGGCCAAGTATTGCGATACAGAGGTGCTGATACAGATATATTTTTTATAGTATACATACATATTATATTTTTAACTACTAAGTTATTTTAAGTTAATAATTATAGAATATAACAGAACAGAATTAAGCTTTTAACAAAAAAATATGGACCAGCATCACCTAGCATTTTAACTATCTTTTTGCAAACTAAAGATGAGTGTTTTCCTCATTTGCTGTAATGAATTAAAATGCTTGCAGGGTTTTTTGAAAGAAAGGGAACAAAATAAATCAGTATAAAGTAAATGTACTCCAACCTTTTATATTTCATAATATATCAGTGTGTATATCATTACTTAATGTCTAGGTGTTTGTGGAGGGAGACTATGGGAGACGAGCTGGTTCTCATGCCTAGCTTTAACCACTGGTGGACTGTGGTGTGGGGAGGGTATGACTTGACAGTCTACAGTATTTTCATCATCTTGATTTGTTCCAGAGTCTGTTGAGAGGCATCCACTCCTTTCATGTTAGCTGTTAGCTGTAAAGTCATCGCTTTGATGTCTAGCTGTTAGTTTGCAGATTTGTCATGTTGTCTGGCACGACATATGTTACAAATGACGACAAAGGAAGTTTGTAATGTCTGTAATGTTTTGGAAGCCAAAATAATTAGAATCAGAATCAGAATCAGAATCTCTTTATTGTCCCGTGAAGGGAAATTAGTTTTGCAGCAGGGGCACACAAAAGACAAGGTACACAATGACAACATCAGAATTAAAAAATAAATAAATAAATAAATAATAGGTAAGTCCACAAATCTGCGTTGCATGCAGCAGAACCTTCTCTGCTGGATAGGCAAAAGGGACCAGCTCGCTCAGACCGGAAGGCTTGAGTTGTCTACAGAGGGAATAAAAGTCAAACGGCTAAATATCTGCTGCCAACTAGCGGTCGGAGGTTGAAATTACATCACAAAACTACTGCACCAACAAAGGAAATGATTAAATATTATTACAGCATTTTAAAATATCAATACAGTATCAGTTTTTGAAATATTGCAATATTTTAGTGTATAGACATTTTCTAACACTCCTACATGAGCTAGCTGCCATTATTTTAAACAACTTTTTAACATAAAAACCAATATGTTAGCTTATATGTTGTATAGAGTTAAATTTTCAATCGTGCCTATTTATGTTTTAGAAATCATGTTTTTAAAATTTGAATTGTAAAGTTATTAGAGCTCCTAATGTGTTTTTTGTGCTGTTAAGCCATGTGCATGGCACACATGCATTTGTGAGCATAGGGTAAAAATGGATTCCCTTCAGTCTGATTTTTTCCCTGGAACAACCTTCTTCTGTATCCTGTAATCCTATGGTTTAAATTTACCACATGCTCAGAAACTTGCATGAAAGAATTTAATTTCTGTAGTTTTTAAATGTTTTTTTTCCTCATTCCTCTATTAGATTTTTAGACATCATTTCTTCAACTTATGTTTTTCATTTGGCTAAACATCTTCCAGCTTCTCCTTTTCCTGGTTTCACCCCCTCCTTCTCCCCCCAGGTTTATAAACAAGCTGTAGTTGTTTTTTTTTTTTTTTTTTTTGAGGCTGGAGGTCGTTGATTTGTCTGCCTCTCCCTGTAGGTCATTAAGGTCACAATGGCCCCGGAAGCATCAAGCTTCGAAAATGAGAAGCCCTGCTCTGCTCTCCCGCTGGCGACCAGGAGCACCCCTTGCCCGTGCCCGCCCTGATGATTAATGCCACCCCCGTCCAGCCACAAACCTTTCTGCCTCAGATAATGCCAGGCAGCAAGCGCGGCTGACACTTTTAATGTATAATTAAGTAGAAAAAGTCAGCACTGGCTATGCAAATTTTTTAAAATGATAAATGACGCTGTACAGCAGCAGGGATTGATTTGGTGTAAATGAAACTAATTAAGGAAATGTCAAACATAATTAATAAAACAGGTTTAAGCTGCAAAACATTGTCAATTGAATGAATGAGGAGGCATTGGCTCCCATTGTTCAGGCTTTATTTAGGTCTTGTGTTTAGCTTGTTCCCTGCTCCAGAATGCTCTCTCCCCTCCTCGCTCCCTCCACCACCAATTCCCTGAGAGGGGGAAAATAAATTTGCTTGTCTCTCCGCTGACTGTAGAAATTAATTGCTGAAATCTTGTCCCATCCAAGTGTTACATTCACACGCAGGACATTAACATAACTAATTTGAAAGAGCTCAAATGACTGCATAATGGAGCTCCGTCACCATGCATGACAGTCGCTGGTCATACCAAATTAGCTTGGTTTTATAATTGAAAATTTTCCCCCCCTTTCTAATTTTTACATCATTTCACTCTTTTTTCATCATCTACTTTTTCTGACCTTCCTTACTCCTCTTCCCTCTATGATAGCTTTACTTTAACTTCCTTTTCTTGATAAGAACAAAGGTTTGATAATTTACAAAAGAGTGCTTGACCTATAATTAGAGAAGTGAGGGGAGAGGAGGGGGAGTGCCAAGTGGTGGCGGTAGAGTCAGATCCTTAGTCCTGGTAATGATGCTGGAGACCTTGCGGCCCCCGGGGAGGCGGAAGAATAATGGGATGGGCTATTTTTATGGGGGAGCAAAGCAATGGGCCACCAGCCGCTGGGATGCTGGTGCCTGGGCAGGGTGCAGAGCAGCAGGGGCCAGCAGGGGGCTGGTGAGGGGCAAAGGAGGGTGAACACTCAACCTGCCACACTGCCAGATCTCAGCCCTGCCCATCAGTTCTGTACGTCAGCCTGATGCACCGCTGTCGGCCTCTGTGGCCCCCGCACCAGCCGCTGCCCTTGCCGCAGAGAGGGAGAACTTGGTGGGTAGGTGGAGGGGGGTAGAAACATCTGCCACTCTGAGAGTAACAGAGGACTCAAAGCTTACAGTGAGTGGGGGTATCACAGTGAAATGATGGACCTGGATACTAAGATAAATTCAAAAACAGTATCAGGCCCTACTAAAAGTTTGTTTTATGTTAAAAGATAGATAAGAATTAAGTTTCTAGATGCCACTTGAGTTGTTTTAAATCTCACCCTTTGGCACACATGTAAGCAAAAATAAAACAAGCTGTTTATTATTTTGTACAGTTTGACCCAAGCCCAGTGAAAGTGTAGCTCTTGTTAATAATGTGCCCTTGTGAAGAGTATTTGCAGACCTATAGCTGCCAATAGTTTTGCTTTTTGGTTCTCCACACTCTTAACACTGCTATTTATCATACTCCCACAATGCAATTCTCATGAGTTAAAGGAGCAAAAGAAAACAACAAGACAACAAACAGTGCAACAACAAAAGAAAAAAATAGAAAACTCGAAAACAAAACTCAGAAACAGTCACAGTCTTTATCCCCATTGCATCTTCGTTCTCATCTTTATTTCATTACTCCTGTGAGGGTTTTTATACTTGTAAAAGTAAACTTAAATCCTGGACTTCTGTATGCATGACGGTAACAGCTCTGGAGCAAACATAGCCCACATAGTCCGTCACAGAGCTGCCAGGATTTGTGCCGCAAAGCTTTGTGCTCGGCTGTTGTATTTAAAGATTTTGGTACGTAAAAGCAAATTAATTTACTTTTATATCATTTCTACCTCTTAAGAGAATGTAACCAGTGAGTGTATAGCAGATAGATTGATAATTAGCTGCAATTCATAATGAGAGTGATTGGTCTACTGAGATAAGTGTTGAGAGCTGAGTCAAAGGATATAAATTATTGTGAATTATTACCATGTGCATGTCACCAGGAGCACTTTAAAACTTATAACATACCCTTGTATGAGAAGAGGTGTGCTTTTTCAGGTTCTCAGGCTCTGGCTAAAGTTAGTCTCTTGTATTTATTGCTTGGCCTTGCTCTGTAGTAAACAAAATCAAAGCTGACTTCATTGTATTACACAAATACTAACTCATGCATCACTGTAACTCAAGAAGCTTTTATCATCTGGTACTGAAGAGAATAACAAAGGTAGAGTGCTACATCTATAAACACAAATACTTGTAGCAGGAAAGCAGACAGATTTTTAGCAGCAGTCCCCGTCTTTATTATGAAAACTGCAACAAATACATGAGGATATAAAAATAGTTGATGGCATTTAAATACAACAAAACAAATATAGCCTAAAACATGTATAAACATGACCTAAGATTGAATGATTTTAGGATGCATATGTTGAGCAACACAACTGGCTTATGTTATATGAGGAAACTCATGTGTGATGCTCGAGGAGAGGTTTGAATATGAATTTTGTTGATATGATGAAGAGATGCAATTAGTTAACAGTTATAAAACATTCTTAATCTCTTACTCAAGTGCTAAGAGATTGAATTTTAGTTTCTGTTAGAATGTTGCTTATTACTATCATGAAAACAATATTTGAGATTAAAGGACATATGTTTCAGTAATTGCTCCGTAGGAGCCCAGTCTGTCTTCTTCTCCTTTTAACATACAGCTTTTGTTTTATTTAAGTGAGGAGCAGAGGGAGCCATGAGGTACTAGAAAAAAAGGATTCATGTCAGAATCACAAATTTTGATTTCCAGGAATTTGTGTCCCAAAAACGAGATTTTTAAACTTACATTTTTTTTTTAAACCCTGAGTGCAATTTCAACAGCAGACAGTTTGAGCACAGCAAACCTGCTGCTGGTGTTTTTTTTTCCTTCGTGCACCCTCTCCGCCTTCCATGATGCTTAGATGCATCAGGAGGTGTGTGGCTCCTAAGCTGCACCATTAGCATTAGCAATGCTAGCTCTCAGTACTGGTAATTAGGAATGCATGGATTTTTGGATTTGAACATTTGCAGATATAATTTTAGCCTATACTGATAATACTGATACCACAGCCATATGTTGGGTGTAAATATCAGCAGAAATTTTCATAGCTGCTGATACAGATAACTAACTTTTTAAACTAATATCTAACCCTAATAACATCATGCATTCCTGTTAGTAATTATTGTACTGCTGTGATTGGCATATCCATATTTTGCCCACACTGTCTATGTACCTGTGAGCTACTTAGCCTGTCCTGTTTTCACTTAAGAAAAGTTTCAAGACTCACGGATGATTCTACAATTCTTAGTTAAGAGGAAGCCTGACTCGATGTGTATGTTGAGTGTGCTAAACTAAACTAATGAAGCCTACTTCAGAAACAATTCACATCAACACGGTACAAAGTAACTTGCAGAATTTGTTAGCAGTAATTATGTAATATAGATCATGACTGTACACCTTGAGCATCCACATGTCAGTAGTTTCTCCTATAAATCTTTGAAATTATGCAGCATGTGTCATAAAAATCCTTGACCTGTTTTGCACATTTTCCCCAAAGTTTCAAAGTGCTGTCTTACCTTTCATGTTATTTCCTTTCTCACATTTTTCTACAACTCCTCCATCCAAGCCAACCCTTAAAATGCCAAGGGTCACGAGTCAAACATATGCAGCACGGATTACAATTTATTACCCCACATTTGCCTGATAATTTTTCTCTTTTGACAAGCTTAGGTAAATCATACAGCCTACTCTATAATGTATGAGGACTTGGCTGGCTTGATGAGTAAAAGTCCGTTGCTATTGGCTGTTACCCCTGTGGTGTTTGAGTTCCCATAAGACCAATAAGGCTCGTCTGTGTTCTTGCATGACTGGAGTCTCTGCAGGAACAGGTAGAGGTCCAGGTATTTATAGAAAGCATATGCAAATGGATCAGTGCCATGTTGGATTGTTAGAGCAGAGAGGTGACACTTAAATACATGTACGTAGAAGGAGAAATATATAGGCTTCTCCCTTTCTTTCAGACACGTCTAATCAGTTAGGATGGCCTCCTCTACTCATTTCATTTGAATATATTCACCCTGGACTCAGACTTAGCAAGTGTCTCTCCCCTCCCATGTATATTATTCCTTCCCGCTGAAGGCTCATTATTTTACAGCAGGGTGTGTGAGAGGTGGCCCCAGTCTCTGAACTCTCTGTCGAGGCTGTATTAATCAAACTTCACACAGCGGGGAAGGGTCCACCCACTGATACAGCACAGCTCACTCTACACTTGAGGACAAAAGGGAAAAAAAACAACTGTAGCTGTTATTGTGAAACATCCATAGCTTTCAAGGTTTTACTTAAAATTAGTTTCACAGTAATGACTTTACGCCATCTTGAAGATCGTATCCAGACAGTCCATGCTTACAAACATACTTAGCACAAAAAGTAAAGACATTTGTGTTTGTTAGATTATTTCTGTTGTAACGGTGCTTCTTGGCAATAAATCTTATACTGTTAAAAGGCCTGTTTATTTCCCATGGTGCTTCATTTGTAAGGAATATGTATTTCTGGGATGAGCAACAGAGCTGAGTATGTGGGTTGAGGCCATGACAAATTTGCCAAAGCTAAAAAGCTTTTTTTTTTTTTTTTGTCTGTTGCTATTGACTCTTGTTTTGACACCCCAAGAAGAGACCGTTTCCTCACCCTGTCAGCACTTAGGAACCGTAGGCTGTCTTCTACAGATTTGCAATCAAGGTTTGCAGGACAATTTGGCAGACAGCTCTCTGCCAGACAGTCTGGAACAGACTGCACATGGTCAATCTCTGGTTTCGTAGGACTGCCAGGAGGACTGCCATGACTGCCCTTCACCGTCAGGCCCCTTTATGCTGGTGTTGGTTCCACGTGCACTGGAACTTGAACATGTGCAGGAATGTAATGTTTGGTGATGAGTCCAAATTCTGCCTACAGCAGTTGGACCAAAGGGTCAAAGTGTGGAGAAGATGCAGAGAATGTTATGCTGATCGCTGTGCCGGTAGAGTAATATCTTTTTGTGGAGGCAATTTGATGGTGTGGGGTGGCATCTCCCTAGCAGGGAGACATAAGGCTTGTCATCATTGGAGGCAATCTCATCAGAGACTACCTCCAGAATTTGCAGTGGAGAGGATGGAATGGCCTGCCAACAACCACGTAGTCTGACTTGCGACGAATGCTGGTTGAAGAGTGGGATGCCACCCCACAGCAGTGTGTGACCAGGAAAGTGAGCAGCATGAGTATAAGGTGCCAGGCTGTTGTGTCTGTGTATGGTTCTTCCACACATTACTGAGGCTTCTGTTTGTTAAATGAATAAATTGTTAAATTGCCAATATCTCTTGTTTCTTCAAACTCAAATCATCCAATCCACCAAACAAGAGTCAGTGGCAGAATAAGCTGTTTGGCTTTGACACAGAAGATTTGGCAGTTTTTTATGGGCACAACCCACATACTCAGTGCTGCTGCTCATCCCACAAATGCATGTTCCTTACAAAAGAGGCACCATTTAAAAGAGAAATAAACAGGCTTTGCAACTGTATATGATTTATTGCCAAGAAGTATTGTTACAACAAAGAAATAATCTAACAAATACAAATGTTTTTACTTTTAGTACTAAGTTTATATTTTTGCCATTTTTTCTCAGTGTGCCTTGTGCTAACATTGTCCCTCCTTCCTTTTCTCCACAGAGGCAAACAATATCTTTGCATGGGGAAATGGCACCAGTGGACAGTAAGTGGAATTTTGAACTAACATGAGTTCAACAGTCATAAAAGTATCCTGTTAATATCAGGCTTTATATTCCTACAGACTTTGAAGACGCCTGCATTGACAGTGAAAGGGTCCATAAAGGTTCAGCTACCCTCTGAAAGATTTGTTGTGCCCAAAAGCCACTCAGATGCCATGTTGTCCTCTCACAATACTGTACAGCTGCATATAAATGGCAAAAAGACACTGGTGCACAAACAGGCAGACATAGTTATACACAACCATAATTTTTTTCTTCCTGATGAGCTTCCTTGTTAAAACTTCTCCAGCCAGGAGCCAGTCTGGGCTGTAATGACATCTAAGGGCCTGGGGGCTGTAGTTATTCAGTGGCCCTCAAGTACTCAAACAGCAGCACAGCAGACCTCGGAGAAATACATAAAAGAAACAAAGGCATCACTTCTCACTCTCACATCATCTCCCATTGTCCCTTATTCTCCTCCTCTTGCTCTCCATTTCTCCGTCTGTCTCATTCTCTCTCTCTTCTCATGATGCTGTGACCCCTCTAAGCAGGTCGGGGCTCTCTAGTGGGGAGCTTATAGTTGGAGGAGCCTATAGTTGGAGCTCCACAACACCCACTTGCAGAGCAAAGGGTGAGCGTCTCCGTTACACAACTGGCACTCTGATATCTGAAAACTCCTCAGCTCTCCTGTGTCTCTCACTGGAGGCGAGAGAGAGGAAGAGTACGAGGGAGCTGTGTAAATTTAAACTGGCAAACTTTCTGATGGAAATAGCAGTGACCCCAGAGTGGTCTTGTCTTGAGTTGAAGCATTGTTGTAATCAATACAGGCTCTCGTGGGGATGGCGGGCGAGGACCTTTCGTTCCCCGTTTGTGGAAATAATGGAGAAGACTGTTTGTTATTTTTCCCAGACATGCCGCAAACTAGCAGATATGGCCAGGGCACTGCAGGTTATGACGCTGGCTCAGGGAAACAAATACAAAGAGGAGCATTTTATCAAGAAGCAAACAGCCAAGCTCTGTTTGAAGCTGCTGGGAGCCCATGGGTCACAGGGGTGCTGGGGCTGCGTTTGACCAGCTCATCTTGAAAAGGGGTCTTGGATGTTCTTTGTTCACTCTCACAGGGGACATGGAGACAGAGGCACTACTTTCAGCCAAGGCCTATGTAAAGTCATTTGTAGAGCTACAAATTGAGTTAGGTTCAGTTATTATTTCTTCCCTAGGAACGTAAAAATGACCTTCCTGAAATATGCCTGTTAGACACACTCTATACATGTGTCCTCTCTGTATGGAGAACACATTTCAGACACTGCTGTACTGCTGCTGGGGTGTATGGTAATGAATGAACTCCACAGAGAACTTGTATTGTTATTAAATAACAATGACTTTGTGCTTTTTTTCGGTATGAAGTATCAAATATTTACGTGATATTTTTTCCCTCAATTTTGTAAGTTTTAGATTAGTTGAAGACATTATTCTGCCGAAGGAGACAAAAATAAGTTGTACATAGTTTCCTACTTTTCTCTTTTGCACGTAAACGTTTTCTTATTCCTTTAAACTATGATCCTCCTTCTTTTACATGACTGTCAAGAAACCCAGCTTGACATTTTCTTGTGCTTTTTCTAGACTGGGTGATGGAGAGAAGTCAATAAAAGACCATCCAGTCGAGGTCAGGCTGCCACAGGACCTGAACACTACAGGAAGTGGCTCAGATATGGATGCCGCCAATGTTGTTGGTGTTGCTTGTGGCAGCAGACACTCCTTCATATGGAGTGAAAGAGGGCAGGCCTACAGTTTTGGAAACAACTTTTATGCCCAGCTTGGCTATGACTTCCAGAGGGCTGACTTCAAGGAGCACCAGGTATGAAGATAATGTGTTTACATCAGTGATCTAATCCAAACTAAACATTAGGGGTGTGAGAAAATATTGATACACTGATATATCGCGATATTTCATGGAGCAATATTGTATCAATATTCTAAAATGCAGTATCAATATTTTTTTTAAGTAATAATTTACTTTGTTGGTTTGGTAGTTTGTGGTGTAATTTCATCCCCTGACCACTAGTTGGAGGCATGTACCACCAGCTGTAATCAACCAGCAAGCAGTTGACTCTTCCCTCTTCTCCTCTGCGTAAACAACGAGATCACGCAAGACTTCTAGTCTGAGCGAGCGGTTGCTTATGCCTACCCAGCAGTGCAGCTTCTGCTGCATTCATAGCGGATATGTAGACTTGTTTTGGCTTCCAAAACATTAAAGACGGTACAGACTTATACAGGAGTCAAGTCATTTGTAAGATATGCCATGCCAGACCGAAATACAGGTACATCTCAAAAAAAGTAGAATATCATGAAAAAGTTCAAGATTTTTTGTCACTCATTTCAGAAAGTGAAACCCATATGTTATACAGACTCATTACACATAGAGTGAAATATTTCAAGCCTTTATTTCTTGAAATGTTGATTATGGCTTACAGATAATGAAAACCCAAAATTCATTGTCTCAGAAAATTAGAACATTGTGAAAAAGTTCAATATTGGAAAGTCATGGTGTCATACCCTAATCAGCTAATTAACTCAAAACTCCTGCAAAGGTTTCCTGAGCCTTTAAATGGTCTCTCAGTCTGGGTCAGTAGGCTACACGATCATGGGGAAGACTGCAGACTTGACAGATGTCCAGAAGACAGTCATTGAAACCCCCCACACGGAGGTTAAGTCACCAAAGGTCATTGCTAAAGAAGCTGGTTGAACACAGAGTCATAGAAAGTTGAGTGGAAGGAAAAAGTGTGGTAGGGAAAGGTGCACCAGCATAAGGTATAACTGCAGCCTTGAGAGGATTGTCAAGCAAAATCCATTCAAGAATTTGGGGGAGCTTTACAAGGAGTGGACTGAGACTGGAGTCAGCACATCAAGAGCCACTACGCACAGATGAATCCTAGACAGGGGCTAGACAGCTAGACCCTTACCTGGGCTGTGGACAAAAAGAACTGGACTGTTGCTCTGTGGTCCAAAGTCCTCTTTTCAGATGAAAGTAAATTTTGCATGTAATTTGGAAATCAAAGTCTCAGAGTCTGGAGGAAGAGTGGAGAGGCACAGAATCCACATTGCTTGAAGTCCAGTGTGAAGTTTCCACAGTCAGTGAAGATTTGGGCTGCTATGGCATCTGCTGGAGTTGGTCCACTGTGTTTCCTCAAGTCCACAGTCAACGCAGCCATCAACCAGGACATTTTAGAGCACTTCATGCTTCCTTCTGCTGACAAGCTTTATGGAGATGCTGATTTCATTTTCCAGCAGGACTTGGCACCTGCCTACACTGCCAAAGGTGCCAACAGCTGGTTCAGTGACCATGGTGATACTGTGCTTGATTGACCAGCAAACTGGCCTGACCTGAACCCCATAGAGACTCTATGGGTTATTGTCAGGAGGAAGATGAGAGACACCAGACCCAGCAATGCAGATGACCTGAAGGCTGCTATCAAATCAACCTGGGCTTCCATTACACCAGTGCCACAGTGAGCAGTGCCACAGGCTGATCGCCTCCATGCCATGCCACATTGATGCAGAAATTCATGCAAAAGGAGGCCCAACCAAGTATTGAGTGCATAGAAATCAACATACTTTTCAGAAGCCTGACATTTCTGTTTGAAATATCCTTTTCTTATTCATCTTATGTAATATTCGACTTTTCTGAAACACAGAATTTTGAGTTTTTCTCATCTGTAAGCCACAATCATTAAAATTTCAAGAAATAAAGGCTTGAAATATTTCACTCTATGTGTAATGAGTCTATATAATATATGGGTTTCACTTTCTGAAATGAGTGACAAAAAATCTTAGACTTTTTCATGATATTCTAATTTTTTTAAATGTACCTGTACTTGGACAACATGATGAACCTGAGCACGAGACATCATACCAATATCTTAGAGGCTAACAGCTAACATGAAAGAAGAATGCTGAAGCTACCGCTGATTTTTACTCATGCCACTATAAGTACCCAGTCAATACTTAGTTTTTTCTTTTTGTAAGGACCTGTGCCATTGTAGTTTTGTTAAGAATGATGGCTTCTGTAATACAGTTTTAATAAAAAACACTGGCCCTCCTCACAGCACAGTCCATCAGTCCTTAAAGCTGGATGTGAGAATCAGTCTTCCTCCACAAGCACCTTGTCATTCTGTTGAGACATATAAGCTGATGTACCATGAAATATAAAAGATTTTAGGACGTTTATACATCATTCATTGATTGGTTAAAAGAGATTGTGGGCTTATTATTCTGCTCTTGTTTTTACAATTAGTTTTAATCACAAGTGAGATTCTGATGGACCTCCAGCAGATCCAATGTTACTACACGCTTGTTTATGCTCTGGCCCATTGAGCTATCAGTGCGTCCATAAAGTTCTGCTGTGTCCCTAGCTAACAAGTTAATTAGTGTGTTTAATTAGTGTTGTGTGCAAGTGTTAGGTAAATGCAATTTTTTATAGAAGTGGTTGGAGGGGAGGGTGTTGGAGCTGAGGCTGGGCCTGATTCTTGTTAACATTTTACAGGATTTTGCAAATAAAAAGCTTTGCAGTGTTGCTTTTGCCTACCATAGAGTCTGCTAATGTTAGCACTGCTAGCATCTAAATGAAAGCTTAATTTGCATCGTACAATAATAAACACTAGCTGCATTTTTTTGGCTATGTTGTCACATTTTTATCTTACAATCTGTATGTGCATAACTGTGTCATCAATTTACCGGTCTTGAACTATATTGAGAGGGTCTTGAAGAGGGTCTTAAAAATAATTAAATTTGATGTCAGATTTTCTGTATATATCCCGTTGAGGTGTTCCTTAAGGATGCGTTGTGCATATTTTTCATCAGTATGAATTTCCTTACTATGACGTTGACTCTTTGTTCTTGCCAGAGGAAGACCACCTTGCCACAGATTTTGAAATGTTAATGCATCTCAGTCAAACTGTGAAATATTTGACATTTACAAAAAGTGTAATTTTACTAACCTGACACGCCAGATGGATTTGTTTCACACATCCATCTGGGAAAACTTCCATAGGAAACATTATGGAAAAGGCAGAGGCTTTCAAAAAAACTCAGAGTGTGAGTGGATGAACGTTCTGTCTGTCACATCTCTACGGGCCAATCAGAGCAACAAAACACTTGATGTAGCTGCTATCAAGCTGCGCGTGCACAGCTACCGAGGAATAACACGAAACATGGCGACTATAGACATGTAAGTACTTGACTTTGGTCGTTTTTGAAAAGAAAACAACTCAGTGCTGTTCTTTGTGCTTCTTTTAACAAAGAAATGTCGTCAAGTTCTGATAAAACTGACACTTTAGCAGCATCCACACTAATCTCTTCCGCCATAATTGCACTGGCCTCTTGCTGCTACTTGCTTATGTCATGACTCTGATTGGTCCAGTCACTTTCTAAGCGGGCCCAAACGGTTCAGATAGGAGCTTTGCATGATGGACTTGCCAGTGAAAAACAAGGAAAAAGGTGTATACATCTGCTTTGCAAGGTTATAATTTTACTATATATAGTTAAGACTGATGTAAACATTTTTAAAGTGTTAAATTAACACTGTCACTTTGCAGTGTATTTTACTTTATCATAGAGGTATGACTTTACCTGTTTGGAGATATACTCTCTTGTTCTTGTCACTGAGGATAGTTCATATTTTACTGTACAATTCCTCAGTAGCTGCTCAGTACTTAGTGCTAATAGTAAACTTTAAATAAGATGTTTTAATTTTACTTAAGTAATTTATATACCATTACTTTTACTTTTAATTCAATAAACTTTAACCAGAGTAATTGTACTTTTACTTGAGTATATAGATGTGTACTTTTTCCACCTCTGATTGGCAGATATTAGCTTTAAAAGCTAATTATCAGTGTTTACAAATTCATATTGGCTGTAAATATTGGACTGTATTTTTCAGATACATTTTTGCCTATATTAGCTGTAGATACTGACATTGTGTAGGAATAAGTTTGGGGAGTTATAGGCAGGACCAGCAGACCTGAAGATTGTTTTCTTTGTTCTTGCCTGTGTTCTTCTGTAAAGCGACTTTGGATCCAATAAAAGGTGCTTTTTAAATGTAAGCTGTTATAATTATTTATTATTATCCTCATTCCTTAGATTTTAGAATGTTTTTTAAAGACTGAAGTTTTATGTCTGAACTAAATTAACATGTTGATATCTGTATTGGCTAAAATGAATTTGTAAATATCAGTATATTTGATGTTGGCAAAAAAAATCAATATCATGCCTCCCTGATGATAAACACAGCAACCTCCTAAATCCTTGAAACATTTTGAGTTAAGATAAGCACTTTTCGTAGACAGTAGTAAATTCAGTACACAAAAAACAAAGTGTTGACTCATCGCATTAGAACCAATATAATTTTCTAATGTCCCCTTAAAACATCTGTATTATCTCCACATAGGACATCATTAGTTTCAATTCATTTATGTGAAAGAGAAGGAGAGAGAGGGGCTGATGGAGGCAGGCCTGTGTTGGATACCTCAAGGGCCTGTATAGCTCATTGCTGGTTGTCTCTCTATCTCTGTCCTTACATGGCTTACCATACAGTAGTGTGCTGCTGAACCATACAAATCCTAAATTAAGTGCTGTGGAATTGAAATTGGCTCTCTTGTGAAGTGTTCCACTTGCATTGGAGCTTAATTTTGCCTACTCATATCATTTGATTCAGTCCCTCAGTCCCTCTTTTGCTCGCTGCAGCCCATCGCTCCCTCTTCCTTCTCATGCAAAATAAGCCCATTTACTGCAATGTGACAGGGTCTAGGAGAGTGATTGCCACTCAACACTTGATATATGGATATGTGCTTCTGTGCGCATGTGCACTGGATAGATTTTATTTCCCAGTGATTTTTCCAGTCTGTTGCTGTTACATTAGTATATTGTTACACTTAAAGTCTTTCATTGTTTTATATCCATTTATCTATAATGGATTAAAAAGGAGTAAGAGGCTAGGTGACAATTTTTCAGTCCTTTCTCAATTGTTTCTATTCTCTTAAGCTGAAGTCAAGGCAGTGTGGAGAGATGTAAAATTTTAGTCTTTTTGAATTGGTGCTTGCTTGCTCATACGGTCAATTATATCGGACTTGTCTCTTTTCATTTATAGTTGTAATGCAGATAGCAGTTTACTCAACTGATAGTTTTTGTGTTTAGTTGCTGTTTATATATAAACTCAAGGAGCAATTTTCTTGTTGTCTGGCCTTGCTCTACCATTAAAGTAAGAAACCCCCCCCACCCATTATGCATATTTTGAAAGTACCCAACCAGCTGGCGACAGTCTGGGGGCCTAAAGGCCAAAGTTCTCACCATTTCCATGATAAGGCCACAGAGATCTGCATGAGTGCACCCAGGCCTCACCTTTTCTGCTAAAGCAAAGGATACTAAAAGGGGGGAATTCGGCAGCAGTGGAAGAGAATAGACCTGGATGTATGTGTCCCAGATTCACCCTTTCCTCCTCATTCAAGCCAAACCGATGACCTCTGTCTGCTCTGAGTGGAGGCCCCAAAGTTTCCCCACCAACCTACATCTTCTTTCACTCCTTTGACTTTGTTGAATGTGTTTTTTTGCAGTCAGTCTAGAAAAGCTGCTCCAGCTATCCCCCAGAGTCCGTACTATATGATACCAGCTTTTGTTGTAAAGAATCTGTATGTTGGAACTGCCCCTAAGGCTCCATGTCTCTTTACTGTCTGAAATGGAGTGGTAGCAGACGGCTGAGATCTGAGAAACACTATATTCTGCTCTTTATTGGCCCAGTGATAAGGTGTTGGGATTCTGCTCACACCTGTGGGGCCATTGTTCAGGCTCACTATGGCATTTCACCTGCAACAGACAAGGTTAGACAGAGCTCCTGTTTAATGGTTTGATTGACATTATTTTAATGGTACACCGTGGGGAGCTTTATGTCTGTGAACGGAAATGAAAGTTAATCTTGTGTTTTTTTCCCCCTCTCTTGTCTCAGCCCCTTTCTCTCTGCCCTCTTTAGGACAATGACTGTGTCATTTTTTTCAGGGTTTTGAGGGGTGTGTTTGTTTGCAGTTAGGATTGTTCCTCTTTACTTCCCCATGTGCTGCCTTTTATACACATTTTGATAGGAATTTGTCATCATTGGGTATGTTATTGTTGTAGCTTTGGTGGTATCAGGTGAGGATCATATAGCATAGGGCTGCTTATTTTTGTTGGTATGCTTTTTTTTCTCCCTGCTTACATAGCATAGCTAAATCTCTAAGCGGGTTAACACCTCATAGCTAAAAATGTGCCTCCCATTGTCTGTGTTTCTACAACACAAGGCAAAAAGCGACTGTGGGAGCATGAAAATAAACTCTGTTTCTACGTGTGACACGTGTGCAGCTTGAGCTTGGCACGGCATCCGTGTTCAGCCTGGCTGAGCACAACTTGTTTGAATGTCATATTTATCCCTATGTTTTGTCAGAAAATTAACTTCCTGTGAGTTTGCGGCAGAGCCGAGCATATGGCCACAGCTCTCTGGAGATGACAGCCTAGCGGAGCGGGAGCTCGCCGGTGCCGCTGCCCTGCTCTGGCGGCAGATGCTCCGGGCTTCTCCGCGATTAAGTGGAGATCATCACTGTTTTCTTTGAGCACCGCTGTGCCTTGTACTCTGAAGTGTTCCGTTAATCACTGCCTGCCTCCCTGCCTTTTCCACACAAGCTGCCAAAGCACTCATTAAGTTTGAATCTCCCTCTCACCAGTCGCTCGCTCACCAGCTCGACACATTGCGTGAATGAATCCTAGCATTCGCCCTTTTTTTCTAGGAACACGATGGCATGTTGCACCTGTTTGCTAGAGGGATTATAAAAGCCGTAATACTTTTGTGCTAGCTTGTTTGAATGGTTGTTTGTGATTCCAACTCTGGTTCTCTTCTGCTGTTCATTCATTTTTAAGCCATTGTGTACTTCCTGTTAAATAAGTGCCTTTCTTTGTGCTACTGGATGTTTTGTCTATTCTCTATGAGCTGATCTAGTCTGTGTTTGCGTTTCTCCCTGTACGCTGAGATGCTGCCTGGTTTCCAGTGCAGGCCTCTGAGGGGAGCAAAGTCTTTCTTCACTTGTTTTTTTTCTCCATCTTTCTGCATGTTATTAGGAGACACTTCCCCTCACATTCACAGTTGTTCAACTTCAGCATTACATTTACCCAGTGTTTATGTAGGTCTGTTAGTGTTAGCCGAGTTAAAATCAGAATGCAGGTATAATTCATAACACAATGGTAAGATCAAAATTAAGTCTTTGTTAGCCCCCCAACCTACCCCGCCAAAACCCTGGTATCACACAGCCCGTTGTGCTGCGTCTATCTCCTACACAAGCAACCATCTATTGTCATTGTTAAACATTGTGACACGCTTTAACCCTGATTGATCTTGATCTCCGACACAAATAATAATGTGATTACAGGCTTTTCTCTGCTTCTCCCTTCACAGCGGTGGAAAATAACATTAGATATTTCTTTTCATGTTAATCGCCTTGGTTGGAAGTATACCTCGGTGCACCAATAGGCCTCGGTAATGCCTCCTTTCTTCTAAAAAAACACATCCAAAATAACCTATTTGCAGCACACCCACACACACATTGCTTAGCTCTGTAACACCGTTATTCTGCTCCCATCAAAGCCTGGCTTGCTTGTCCTGGTGCAGCGATCATTCCCCCACAATAGCCGGATGGCATTACTGTGCTTTTGAAAGCATTTGCATGGCAAAGCAATAACATGCACCTTGTAAATAAAGGAATTGATCCCGTTCATTGCAGGTTGGATTTCCAGGATAAAGCTGTGGGAAAAAGATCCCTACGCAGTCTCACATCGATACACAGACCCGGTTTCCTCATCCCGAAGTTTACTTTGCAAAAACTGTCTGCTTCCTAATCTTGTCTGTCAGGCTGTCAGGCAGACACACAAAAAACAAATGTGGTTCTCTGCTGCGCTGGTTACTTGGCAGACATGCTGATTAGTGCCAGTTTGCCTCTTTTTCAATATGTAGATATCCAGATAGAAAGCTGGCCCTATTAGTGAGTCCAAGAACCAAAATAGAAATTGCTGTTCTCAATCAACTATGAAGAAATTGGTTTGCATTGTTGGAAAAGTTGATGAGCGACTTTTTGAAGATGCTCTGGAAATTACTTCTCATTCAGGCTGAGTTGACAAACAGCTGGTTTGATATCCATTTTACTGTCTGAGGTCAGCTGTTATTCTTAAAGAAAGGTCAAACAGTACATACATACATATATTTGTATAATCCAGAAGTCAAACTGTTACAATACTAAACGGATTTCTCTCATCTACTCAGAATCAAATCATTTCACAACTGTACAAATTGCTGCTATGCTCATGATGAGGTACAGCTAATTTTTCTATGAGGAAATTCCTTGTCAGGAGCAGCCAAGGGAGAAAGTGTCAGTTTGATACCACACGCACACTAACGCCTGTGCAGGAGCATAAGTGTTCGCTGCGCTTCGGTGACAGTGCGTTTGATTTCAACACTGACCACCGGTGATGCCAACCCTGTAGTCCTCATATGAGCTCCCTCTTGAGATGCAAACATAGACAGCCCTCCCCCACATCTCACTTCAGTCTGGAGCTGCTGAAAGAGAGGGAGACTGAGCAAGAAGGGGAAAAGTAAGTGAGAGGCTGGCAGACAATAAAGTCATTGTATAGTATATACTTCTATCGCTTGTCTATTGTTACACCGCAGTTACAAGCAATGCGGTATGTGGGAACTCAGTGTGGGTGTACAGCGACCTAAACTACTATACCGATCCCCCCCAGGGGCACCTCAAAGGATGCTCGGGCTCTGCTGAAAAATGAGAGGCAAGGCAAGTGAGAGACGGGGAAGAGAGGGAACAGAGGGATATCGTCTCAGCTGTGTAGGAAGGCTAACCTGCGCCTCTGGAGATCCAGCGTCTTTTCAAAAGTACCCATCTTTCTGACTACTCACCCCCTCCTCTGACTTGTGTAGGGCCACATTGTTGAAAGAGTTCACTGTGATGACTTCTCCTGCTCTCTGAAACTCACTATAGGCATCCTTCATGCTATATTGTTTTTACTATTAGATGTTATGCAAAGTTTGCACTTGAAAAATGCCTTATTTTCTCTGTGTGAATGAGAGAATATGGTGTTTGTGACCTTGTTTCAGTTTGAATCATTTGCCCCACTGTTTCCTAATATGCCCCTTGTGTATGTAATGCAGAATGCGCATTTATTACACATCAATAATTCTGTACATTTCCTTCTGGAAAACTAATTCTCATAATAGGATTTTGTCAATGTGATTTGAATAATGATCTCAAAACATCCCATTTTAGGCTACTTAACTAAATAGAATATTACTGATTGCAACACTTATCCATGGTTGGGGTTTTGGTAACCTTCTTTTCTGTTTCTTGCCAACAGCCAATTTTCTCTCAATTAAAGCATGATATTAACACTCAGAAGGGCATAAACAGAAATAACCGTACACTTCTGAATATCATGCCTTGATTATGAGCTTAAGTGTGGGTGTACAGATTGATACAGTTTCTATACTCCTGTTAGTGTGCTGGTGTTTTCATGAGCATCTATGTGAAAAAGGAGGCCTGCATGTGTCTGTGTGTTTCTGTGCAGATGCTGGGCAAGCTGGAAGTTATCAGCCCTGTCCTGTGAAAACCTCTGGAAAGAGAGGGAAGGGGGAGAGAGACAAAAAGTCACAGGTATAGTGGAAGAAAAAGTGTATCATTACATTGAGAGCCAGTCAGTGTTGATGCCAGTTGGCCAAAGTTAGCAGGAAGCTGTCCTAGTAAATGGCAGCAGCTGCTCGCAGTTCGAGAGAGCATGTCCCAGTCAGAGGAGAAAAGCGATGGCATCTACATTAATACTACCTTAATGGCCCATCTGGCGCTCTGTAGGGTCCCTGGCTGCACCACCAACTCACAGGCGTTTGACAGGCAGTCTCCAGCGCACCAGACGCGCATGGCATGCCAAATGGCGGGGAGACGCCTCCGTGGCGCACAGATCTGTCAAACTCTCTCTGACGCTGTAGTCACACAGGCAAGGGAAGTTAAGGCAAGTTTTCACACGTGATTGGTTCTTGACATGGAAGGGGAGAGGGAGGGTGCAGGAGGAGAATGACTGGCTTGTCTATCTTGTTCCTCTGCACCCTTCTTTAATGCACATATGTGCACACTCAGAGGGCACAAACACACAATAACATACACAACCAGACAAATACACACATACTCTTCATACTGGATGCTAACTTGCCATGACCAGATTAAACCTCAATGAGAAAGCCAGGTTAAGATTAGCCAGTGGTGGATTCACTCTGCTCTGATGGCAAGTGAAGATAAGCAATATTATTTTTGCTGCAAGTCACAGCCTCTCTCTGTAAACAAATACTGGAACAAATTGCTTCATTGGAAGAAATTGTGGAAGGTCTTATCAATTCACCACAGGGGTTTCTGGCTATAATTGGCATAATTGGTTGACGGAGCAGGTTGCAGACCATGATGTGGAGCAGTGATGCACTTTATGATCATAGCTTTAGGTGTATAGATCGCCCTTCAAGATATTTGAGCAGACTCTGCTAGAAGTGAATTACTCAATATGCAAAAATTGGACACTGTAGAGTCTACTGGTATTTTTTTTTTTTGGAAAATATAAACTTATCTGTTAAAAAGCAGTAGGATATACTTTGCATTCTTACTACATTGTGACTGAGTTAAATAAATTTAATAACATCCAGTCTCAGGAGTTAAGTAGAAGTATCAGCCAGTTTAACCAGAGGATGATCTCACTCAAATTCCTTCTCTGCCCTATGCACTTGGCCTTTTCTTCAGCCCCTGTTGAGCTGCACAATACTGACACAGTGGAGCTTTCTCTCAGAGCGGGTCACATTCTGCAGCACCCACCAGCGCTGATCACAGACGCAGAAGTCTCTACCTCACTTCTACTGGGGGAACTTAAGCTTTTTTTTCCTGATGAGTAAACTACACACAAAAGTACAGCAAGAGTACTTTAAAATATTTGCCACCATTCGTTCTCTCACACTTTTTCTTAAGGACATTTTGAGAGATAGCAGCAGTTCAAAAATGGAACGGAAGGTTCTTTAGAAAATGCATTTCAAATGGCTTATCCAGCAGGTAGCCCCAGAGGACACCTCAGGGATAAACCTTGGCAAGAAAGGAAGATAGAGGGAAAAAAGTGAAATTGGAAAGAAGACACAGCCGTGACTAAAACAGTAGAAATATATAGAAAAAAGGTATCCTCTTAACCTGCTGACGCCTCTTCAGAGGAATCACAGCGCTGCATATCAGTATTCACTTTCTGAACAATTTGCTGTGTTCTGTGTTTATAGAAAAAGACCAGATCTGCTGATGTCTCTTGCCCCAGACAGCCTCACATTTGGACAGCTGGTGCCTGGGATTTTTAAATTACTCACAGCATTGTTAGACACTGTCCTACTTTAGTTTAGTTGTTTGCTGTTTAGTGCTGCTGTTTTTGCATTTCAAGTGAACTAGTGGAATGAACATTTGCATGATAAAAAGTGTTTTGTTTTGTTTTTTTTACTAAACTAAACTGAACAGGAAACAAAATGTTGTCAAGGAGGTCAGCTGGACAACATCTACTAAGTTTTGTGTTTAAGAAAATGAAAGAAGGAGAGAGAGAGATGAAGAAGAAGAGGAAAAAAGAGGAATCAGCAGAATAGGTTTGGGGGGATTGAGAGGAGAGATGAGCTGAAGGAACTCTTCAACTTTCACTCTCATTCCCAGATGCGTTGTAGGCAAGACGTAGCCTTTGAAGAGCTGGTGGCAAAATAGGCAAAATATGACTACACACACCCTCTCCACTTTCCCTCTTTCTGATATACTTCCTCTTTTCCTCTCTCTTTCTTTTCACTCCTCCCTCTCTCAAACTCTCTCCACATCTCCCTCTCTTTATCTTTCTCCCTGGGCATCTCCGTTCCTTAGTGGCAAGCCCAGCTGGGGGGTTTCTGTGGTACTGTGAGTGAACCTTCACCGTCTCCTTCGGCAGGCAGCTGTCCCCGCGCAACACACAAACACACACACATACTGCACTTACTCATTCCTCCCCTGCTAACTTAGATTCACTAATAATAATTACATATCTTACCATGCCCTAATTACAAGATGCACATTAACTTATGTGAGCAGGACAGAATAAAATAAAATACATATTTACAGCTTGAAAAGAGCCTGTTGTTTGTTAAAGCTAAAATTGTCAATCAGAAATTAAAGCTGAATGTGTGGTTCCCTTTTTTTGCAGCAGAAGCAGAAATAGACAGACTCTATGAGCACAACTTGCATTCTACTCTTGAGCCACTAGAGGGAGCTTACATTATACTGTGGTCCCTATTAGAGAGATCTGATTTTAAGTGGTGCTTCTCCTGCAAAGAGGCATATTTTCTGTTCTGTATCTAAATAACTTTAGCTATAATGGAGATTTATTTATTTATTTATATAGTCACTGGTTTTTTAAATGTGTACATTATGACCCCTGACCCAGAAAAGGTACAAAGATTTATATTTGGCATTAGGAGTGTGCTCTCTGTCATTGCCTCTCATATGTTTGGATTTTACCACACTTATCTGCTAGTGTGAGTCCTTGTTCGTTTGTGAAGGTGATAATTTTACATTTGCTCAGAGAGTGTAAAAACGACATTAACAGAGCGCACGTCCCAACATGTTTTCAATCAGCTCCCCAAACCTAATGGGTCTGGGCAGAAGTCTGCTCATCTTAACTTGATCAAAAACGGGAGGAAATCTGCAAATAATTTTTCATATCCTGTGGAGATTCATCAGTCACTGGCATCAAAATGATGCTGAGCTGAAAATTAGAAGGCATATTCTGTCAACATTATTTTCCTAACAAAGATTGAAAGCTGGATTCAGTCGAGATCACTGGTTTCATCTAAAACATATTCTATTCAGTTTTTTATGAGCTAAAGACAATAAAGTACAGTGATTATGTACTTGGATAACCTTTAAAAATGGTCATTCATTATTTGAGGGCTTTCTATCACCTGAGTACTCTGAGACATTTATTTTTCAAGAAGTTTTCTCCTTGATTTATGCACAGCTTATATGAACACATGTACATTTATCTGTACCTCATGTGCACCTCTGCCCTCTTGCATATCATCAGACTGCAGAAGACTAATGTATATTGCCATTTAATCATATTTTTCCTGTCACTGGCCCTCCCTAATAGGCCTGGGTTGACATGACAGCATCCTTACTAGACTTCCAGAGTTGTCCTGCCACCACATTACACCATCTTCCCTCTTACGTTACTAAAACAGGCCAGGCCGATGGGATTTGCCGTACTCCCTGCTTCTCTTCTCCTCCTCTCCCCCTGGCCTTTTCCTGTGACAGGGCTGCCGATGATACAGATCCACTGTGACATTTTACATTGTGCTCCCTAATTGCAGCAGCTGATAGTGGGATAGCTCACCATACAGCTGCATATTTCCTCTTTTTTTTCTATCCTTTTACTTTTTTTCTTTGAAGCTGACTAGCATAGCTTGTGTGCTGGATCAGACTAATGGCATTGTTTACATGTTTTATGATGATATTTCATTAGACACTTCTTTCTGTTACAACTATATCTGCAGCTGGACTACATTATATTAATTTAACGTAAACTTTGAACACAATCTGCTTTTTTCAGATGTGCAAAATCCTCATTTGCAAAATTTACATAGGTAAAAAATATTTCTGCTATTAAGTGTTGCTTTCCTTTCATTCCTTTGCTCTGGCATTGTGTCCTCAAGAATCCCCCACAGCCTGCGACTCCTAAACCGAAAGCCAGAATAAACCTGTGTGACAGATGCAGCTCTAATTATACAGTTGTTTTAAGACTGTCAGGTTGCTGCGAAAAGGGAGCCAGCCATTTGGGAAAGTGGAGGAGGAGGGTATAGAGTAGGAAGAGGGGGGTAGTGGGGGGCGATTTGATGGACGGACATTGTAACACCAGCATCTGGTGATAGCTGCAGCTGCCGTATCGTTTTCCCACTGCCAGCTTGCCAGCTAAATAAATATTGCCACGATCTGTCTTGTACTAGCAAGTGTAAATTACTTTAACACGTCAATAACTAGTTTACAATGATGTTTTTTCCTGCCATTTCAGAATATATATTGATTTCACATTGCTGTTAAATGGCAGGAGCATTGTTTCCTTCACCCTGCACTGTGTTTCTCACATAGACTCTCAATGAACTTGGCAGGAACATGAGATAAAAGGGAAAACCTACATCGATCTTCTTTAACACTTGGAAACCAAAAGTACAAAACAATTCATCAGATAGAATATTTAGCCCTGTGTGATCAAAGGCAGGTTACGTATGTGTGTTTGATGGCCAAAATAAAGGTTAGTGTTGTGAGTTTGGGTTGATATTTGATTCTTTTTTCTTCTTTTTTACTCTATTCTTATGTAGTCATGCATCTATGGCCTTTAGATATGTACTATGGTGTGACATTATGAATCACACACTCTTACCAGTTACATCACATTAATGTAAAGTGAAAACTCTACACTGTGTTGACTAAAGACGTCGAACAAGAACCTTAAGACCATTGTTACCAGAATAGTTTTCTCTGTTATGCTGCCTTTCAAGGTCCTCCACTGTAATTCAGAAAACTAATTAGTAATGGAATTTTATCCAGTGACAAACAATGCACACAGTAAACTTTCCACATGTGTGGTGTGTCAAAATACACAAACCACAGAATGTAAACCATATAGAAAGCTGCATATGAGGCTACACAGTTGTTGTGTTTTTATGGATATGCACATGTGTGCATTATGAAGTTAGAGTATGCACGTGTGCACCCAGGAAGCATTTCTGCAGGCGTGTGCACCCTTCTATATTGTGTGTCTATTTTCATTCATATGGGTTCCTCCTTGCAAGGGCAGATGTTGGGAAACCCACAAAATCAGAGCTGTAGCCGCACTATAATCACTGCGATTTTAATCAAGGTCTCGCATTGTGACCCACTTATTTTCTCACAGTGCTGATTGCACTGCAGTGCAGTGACGACTAGCATTACAAAACTCCAGCCTGTGATTAACCTTCACATGGCATACATGTTCCCAAACCAGCATACAGCGAATCCTAATCCCAAAATTACACCCACTTGGACTGGGAAACCTCTCCCTTTGTCAATTTTAACATTTTCCTCCCTCATACTCCCTTTTTGATATGATACAATGATGATGACTGCTTCCTGCATATGAGCGGAGTACGTGTGTGTAATGCTGAACTGTCATTTTTGATACTTATTTAGGGGTGATCTGTCTATGAGGGATGTCACCTACCTATTTATTCTCTCAAGTTAAAGTAAAATTAGAACTATTCAAAGTGATACCAATGACACACACACCACACATACACCACACATATATGTTAAAGGCTTTTGAGAAAATATGGAAATAATCTATGCTTCTCAGCCATTTTCACCGGTATTATAATTTTCACATCAGTGATAATAAAGCAGATTGATTATTCATTCTCATGCTTCAACACCATTTAATTGTGTATCCAGAACACTCGAACTTGGGGTCAGCAGGGCTCTCTCTCATTTACACCAAGACTCGTCAACACACACACAGACTCACAATTTCTAATATCTCCCCAGTCTCTCTCCCTCCCTCCCTCAGAGATGCACCCGCTACACCTTCTCAAAGGGGGCCCCAAAACATGCCCAGACTGGACTTTGAGAGAAAAAAAAAAATTTCTTATCAAACACACACTGTGCTTCATCACACTCACATCCTGCTTTTTACTTATCATCTCAATTACTACTCTCTAGGAGGCACAGAGCTCTGCATGGCTGCAGTGGTTGCAGCAGGTTCTCTCTGTAAATGGATCGAGTCATCACCAAATAATCACCTGGTGCCTGCTTATTTACAATCAACACCTAGACGATTAATTGATGTCATTTGTTTGAGTGTGCGTCATTGTCAGTATCTACTTTTTAAGTAAGGCCATCGGACTGAGTAACAACCTCTAAAAAGAGGGGCTGAAGGGGCAAAATTGTAGTTCTTCATAAACAGCCAATTAGCTAACTAGCTTCAAAAGTGAGTTCAAAAGTTTAACTCACATCTTTAATACAAAAGTAACACATATACATCAAGAACAGTTTTATTCTATTCTTTATTTTTAAATCATGTTTTGACTTAAGTTCATGTGTATTAGGTGTTGGGACACTTGGAGAGACTGGCTGGTGCTGTTGGTTGTTTGGTTGATATCATCTCAGATAATTTATGTCACTGATCTTTCCTTTCTTTGCCTTTTGTATCATTAAGACCTTTTTTAAGGATTATTCATGCAAACTTCAATAAATATCCGTTTTCAGTATTTTAAAGAAAACAGAAAGGTGCAAAAATTAGACATTCAGTGGGTCTACAGTTTCTTTTTCTAATAAGTGCAACTTCCTGTTATTTAGGGCAATGGTTCCCAAACATTTCTCCCTGGAGCCCCGCCTAATTATATATCAGAAAATCCAAGCCCTCCTCAGACCCCCACAAATAAAGTAGTGAGAGATTGCTATCAAAAATCAACATCAATTATAAATGTTTGTCATTGACAGAGCCCTAAGAAAATAGGCCTACACATGCTTGTCATACCAAAAACTATTTAAGAAAAGTTTTGACATAATCTTAGTTAATATATGCCAGTCTAATTCTGGCAACTTTAGAGCAGACAAAGTCTTGTGCCCCCTGAGTTCTTTGGCACCTCCCCTAGTGGGTACTGGATCCCAGCTTGGGAACCAGAGATTTAGAATTCTCCCATAGTAGATCCAGTTGCCCTGTTCTGTGCTGAAGCATTATTGTAGGTTCGCCTCGCCAGTTTGCCACCGGCCTGCACTCACACTGCTCGAAGCATACCAGAGCCATTATAGATATTTTGTTCTTAAAAGGTAAATGGTAAGCATGCATGATAACATGCAAACAAAACCTATTTGCTGTTCTTTTTAATCATTTGTATATTATATTTATACATTTTCCTGCCCAGGGACCGCATATGTAAATTAGCTTTATAGCTAACTCTGACTCAACAGTTGTGTTCTGCATGAACCCTGTCAACTAAACTAATAAACTAAAATTAAACTTGCATATTCTTCTGACAACTCAAAGCAGTTTTTGCACTGCCACACACACTTCCCCATGCACATCCACCCCAGATTCACACACTGATAGCCAAAGGTGCCATTTAAAGTTGCCATCAGTATTAAAAATCCCATTCATACACAGCCATATTCATTCACATGACAATCAGCCCAGAATTAAACGAGATGCAGCATTTAGTTGTCAAATAAGGGACAATTCTGAATTTTAAGGGAGAGCTGACAACCCTAATAGTAAGACAAAGGCCAGTGCTGGTACCCATACCTTGATACTACTGTATGCTTGAAGTATGAAATGTTACATTTATCATTAAAGCATGCAAACACAAAACAGCAGTGTCACCTAGGGCTTGTAAAAGTAGGACGTACTGCTACGTTGCAGCTAACTTAACTTTTGTTTTGACGTGAAAATTCACCAAACTTTGCGTGAGCTATAGTATAGGTCAAGGCAGGGACAATAATGAAGAAGCTTAGTTATGCCTGCAGCAGACTCATGAGCCCTTTGTGGATTCTGTGTATTAGTGTGGATGTTTGAGAGCTAATGGCCACCTCCTCTTCAGCATTGTGTTGGAGTGAGTGCATGTGTTGTACAGGGGAAGTGACATAATTGGGGACAGAGAGGGGTGAAACTGAAGGGATAAGCAAAACAATTTTGAAATTTATTGAAAATCCATACATATTTATGATTTTTTTTAATGGCACCAGTTTCGAACCAATACATCCAAGAAGTCTTCTGAGAGGTATCAAGGACAAATGGAGCAATGGTGTTGCATCCAAATTGATACAGATACGTCGCCAATTATAAAACTAAGATGGCACTGTCAGTTTACAAGACACAGAGTCTCAAAGTCAGCACATTAGAGAAATACATAGATGTATATGCATGACCAGTTGGACCTCTTCCATTCATGCCAGGGCACAAACTGGACTTTGAAGGTCAAACGTGCTTGGGCATGGTATGGATTGCCTAATATTAGAACACTCTTAGTTTGTATGTTAGCACTAATAAGCACCTCTTCAACAATCCTCCAGTGTCAATTTGTCAATTTAGCTCTCTGACTAACTGCACTCTCTAACTGATAAGTTAAAGTAGCCAAAATAATAAATCTGCCTGAACCAAGACTGTATCCATTGAATACCTTTGCTTTTCCTGACAACTCACAGGTCACAGAGCAGAGAAAATGCCCCTTGCTTTAGCTGTTTTTGTCTCTCAGTTCTCTTGCTTGAAATCAGGTGAAATTTTGGAACAGTGCCATCTGTGTCACTTCTCCCTCGCTGACCAATCAAAAGCAAGACAGGAGAGGCAGGAGGGACTGATCTGAGTCATCTCGTCAAGGGTTTGCAAGGGTCAGGGTTTACAGCTGCTGCCTCTGTCAGGACAGGATTCCTTTACATTGTTTTCTTGTTGATCTTTCCTTGAAAAAAGGAAATATGAAGCACACAAAGCCATTTAATAGCATCTTTACAGATACTTGTGATGAAAGCAGAAGGTCTTTGTTGGGTAATAGTTGGTAATGTGGAGGTAATGTTTAAAGTGAAGTCAGTGGTTTGTTTTGGTATGTGGAATCAGGTACATTATTGAGTTATTAGCAATACAGTTTCTCACAGAGTGCAAATAGGTTCTAGTTTTTGGGATGAACATGCACAGGGAGAGGATTAGATTTCAAAACAGCTCTTATTAAGGCAAGCTTCAGGGGCATGGAAAAATGCAATTCAAGTGTTGTATTGACTTTCGATTTAACTGTAGGTGTTCCTTGACAACTTTCTGGTGTGAAAAAAACTTGAACTTCTACATCATCAGAGGGCTTTTACATTCATCCATATGACAGCCACACTTAAACTATACTTGTAGATCTTCCACAGACTCTGTCCCTTGTCTCTGCTCTTGTCCTGCCTGTTTCTGCTGTGCAGAAGCTAATGGATCGTTGTGGTTTCCAGGGTCTGCTCCAGAAATGTTCTCATGCGGAGATCTCGTAAGAAGTGCCCTCGGCTGGTCCTTCCGTCTGCCATTAGGCCTCTCCACACTTTTTATCCCTAGACCTCCGAGACCTCAAACTGCCAAATGAGTTGAATTATGGCCAGTTATGTGGAGTGGACCCGGCGTCACAGGGGAGAGGCCTGAGTCAGTGGAACTAACCACACTCCTGACCATTAAAAGGCAGCCTGACACTACCTCTTCATCTTCCCCCCGGTCTCAAAGGCCGGCACTGCAAACCCATGTCCCCCTGAGGAGAGACACAGTACAGCAAACTAACCAATAATCCGGGCAGCCAGCCGGTCTGTCAGGCAGGCAAGGAAGCAACCAAAGCACTAACCTCCTCAATACACTAGCTAGCTCCTACATCATTAAAATAAAACTCTTTCTGGAATTGTTTTTGTTTTAAGGTCCTACTTTTTCTTGCTTTTTGAGCCCTACAGTTATTTCTATAGCTTCAACTGTTTTTATCTGTCTCTTCCTTTTGGGTTCTTCAATCATCTTTATTTTGCCCTGCCCTTCAGCTGAGGTTGTAGGGTTATAACAAAAAAAGGTTAAGTGCAGTTAAAACAAGCATGGTGGCTACAGCTCCTGCTACCTTAGTAGGAAGGAAGTCAAGCAATCCTTACATATCCTCTCTCAGTGTCTGCAGTTACATGGATGCTGATCACAACAGCTTAGGAGACCACAGTTTGCATCCCTCACAGATGGACATGAAAGACACATGCACACACACTTAACAACAGGCACACACACTGCACTGAATTTGATCTGTCACAATAACAGGGGCATCATGACATGATGGATACAGCCTTTTTTTCCCTCTGCTCTCCCCCGTTCTGCCTCTCTCTGGTAATCTTGATGCAGTGTGTAATGTTTGCTGTAGCCAGCGGCTGAAATTGAATGAGTGATACAACCAGAGGTTGCTGGGATTACCGTGGGCAGAATTGATGCTATCTATCCAATGATGTGTTATTTTGTGGAAGTGAGGCAACAAACCGGAGAGAGAAATGGTCGCAGCACTCGGTATGATTTTACAGTTTAAGTGGTGAAAGACAAATAGAATAACAGTGATTCTCTGGTAGGGGTTGTAAATGGTTGAATAATTTTCCTCGATTTCAGCATTAATTTATCTTTTCTGCAGTCTTTTAGGGGGCTTCACATGGCAGCTTGACTGCTATTTATCCCTCTAGTCTACTCACAATTGCAGAATCAGCTAGCTCAGCGCCCATCTTTAGAGGTGAGACAGGTTGCATCCAGTCTCTGCTCCTCTAATAGGGTCGGCTCAGAGAGAGGTCAGAAGTAAACTAATGACACCTGCAATAGATGCTTCTTCCTCCAAGCCCAAGCTAAGGCTGAGGAGCTGGGCTTTTGGGAATAAGTGTGCTGCTTTAAGAATCAGCAGGCTGCGCATGGGTCAGACACTAACCATTGAAAAGACTAAATTCAGCTCTTTCTGCTGGTCTGGGGCACAAGCTGAGGGTCCTGGGCTATTGTTGTGGGGTCAAGTTAAATCCGTCCAGATTGCTAGAACAGCTGACAACCATTCATCACAAATACAGCAACAGTCTGCTCTGTGTAGCCATAAAGTTCTTCCTATGTATGTTAAAGACTTTGTACAAAACTTTTACTTTTTAACTTTCACTTGGTGACATTGTTTTGGATTTTCAGGTTTCACCAAAATAGATGTCCCTAACTTTATACATGTACCTTTTTTTATTTTTTTTAATTTTTTATATCCAGGCCTTTTTAATTCTATGGAAACATCTGCTTTACAGTGTCAGTGTCTGTTCAAGAATTCTAAGTTTTGGCAGAGAGAGACTGCTGTTGTGTTTGCAAGAAAAAGGAATAAGAAGGGCTATTTTTCTCCCCTATGTAAACAGCTGGCAGCATCCCATGCTTGCACAATTAATGGGCATCTAATTGGCAATAATCATTTTTACTTAAGCAAATTTGAAATAGGCAGTTGCCCCTAACAAACAGCTGTTGGTAGAACCTTCTGGCAGCATAGCGTGGATGTTTGAGGATGTGGCTGATCAATGCTTACAGGAGGTGGTCCATACATGAGCACTTAAACACCCAACTGTTGGCACACACTTTTGAATACCGTGTTTAACATTTTCCTACAATTGAACTGAGTGGATAAGAAGTAACACAATGTGTAAATGTTTCTGTATGGTTATCAGCGCTTGCCTGGGTCAATAGTTCAGCGTAAAAGTAAATATAGAAAAATTGAGTGCTTAAGTTAAATAGTAACCCAGCATGTTGCTTTGTGTGCTTTGGTGCAGAATGCCATAAAACATAACATTTGAAACTTTAGTTAAAAAGTGGAGTATTTATTTAGAGAGATGCTATTTAAATGTGAGATAGAGAGGCAGACTTTTTACAAGATGACTTCTCTTTGGAGTCAAGGATTTTTTTAACTTGTTTTTTTTTTTAATCATGCTTGTTAAATCTAGTTTTTTAAGGTCGTTCACCTGTGAATCTATAGCACTGTGCTCCCATTCAAATGAAAGCAACCACATCAAGGTCATGTTTCCACAATAAAAACTATGAAGAAGTATATAAGTGACAGGAAGGACAGGGCAGACAAGCAGTGAGCAATGAATTACACAGAAAATTGTGCTTTGCCGAGCGACTCATTTGGCCAGCAGTTACTTAGACTCAAAGGCTAATAGGATAAGTAGGAAAAATGTAAAACTCAAGTTCATTTGATAAAGGTACAGTAAAAGTCTTCTCGACATTGGCTTTAGGACTTAGGATTTAATGCACAAATTAATTTACATGATCAAGTCTCTTCTGCTTTAAGCCTTCCCCTTGATGAAAGGAAAGGTGAAATGAGTGAGGCGAAAGCGGGAGAAAATGAGTGTGTGGGAAGCTAAAAAGTAATGTCAAACATCCTGATTGTGAGAGGGGAATGGATTAAAGGCATTGTTTGAGCTGGAAGGGGAGGCACCCTCCATACTGCCGGCTGCCATCTTATCTCACCCCCCAACAGTGGTCTAATCTGTCGGTCGAGTACGCCTGCGAGTAATTTCTATCCGTCAGACAGACAATGGAGCTGCCACCTTGTTGTTCATCATGGATTACTGTACTGTGCATCCTGTCCCGCCCCTACATAGACTCTTTACAAAGGATTTAATTGAATATCCATCCATAGCTAATTTGTGCGTGTTCTATGTGTAAACATGCTCCATGCAAAAATACATACAGACGTGGTTTTTCATATGCATGCTTGCTAAAGTAGTGTGAGTGTGAGTAGTGTGAGCCACACGAACACACAAAGCCGTGTGCACATACTCCCTATAGGAATTTATTTTGGAGCTGCTTTTACATTTTTTCTGATGTTTAATGTCAGTTATTGTTAGTTCCAATCTGTATGGCTAAACTGTAAACAAATTGAAGGGCCGGATTCAATTAACTTGGTCTAACCTAACATATAATTACATGAAAGCACAGAGTGAGAAGTGGGGAGATAATGGAGTTTTCTCCCCTTGAACTTTAACCCTACTTTTCCCATTTGTTTATCAAATTAATTTAAGCCAGATTTGTTATGCTTGGGCTTAAATACATATAATCACCCATTTTAGCTTCATATTACATTTGTGCTTAAGCTAATTAATCCTCAGTGTTTATCATGCATAAACAGTGATGGCTTTACATTATTCAACAACACTAGTTGTTGGATAATGTATAATTGTAATGGCACCTAGTGTTAACAGTAATTATTTAGTGCCATAACAATCTCCTCATTGTCAAAGGCACATCTCTTTAGTTTCTGACAAACATTGGTTAATGACATTGAATGTCATTGGTCTTCATGATGTATCATTAATGAGTTATTTTTCCAGTAACAGTGGCAGCAGTAAAAGGAGAAAACCTAAATTTTCTAAGTTTAAAAATGTCCAAATGATAAAGCTTGGAATCTACTTTTATTCCAAACATCCTTCTTTAAGAATGGAATAAACCTCTGATATAATGACACTTTTTAACATTTCCAAACAAAGCAGAAATTCTGTCCAGGTTCCCTGAAGAGACAGTTGTGCTTCATCTCATATGATGATGTGTTAAACTAAACACTGCCCACATGTTTGCCTTAAACTAAGTAGCCCTTAACTGCTTGGACAGACAGCAGGCTGTTGCACTTTATGTATTTGTTTATTTTCCAGATAAGGGGCCTCTTTTATGGATAAGCAGCTGACGCTCCCGCTCTGTCAAGCTGGGACAGGCTGAGGGAAGATAAAATAGAGTCTGTTAATCTGGTGCTGGTGAGCAGAAAGAGCGATGTTATTGACCTACGCTGGCAGCAATGTGTTTCAATTATACACCGCCATCCATTTGTCAGGCAAGGGGAGCGATGGGGGGGACACGGAGTTCAGGCCTGGGTTAGAGTCATTCTCCATCACTTATGATGTGTCTTTGGAAAGCACTTTAATTGAATTACCCAATTTATTCTTCAAGCAACAATGCTCTGGCCCAGACCCATGACGTGAGACAATTAGATACAAGTTTAAAATCAGGCAGTTTGCATACTTCATCTTTCCATGGTGTACACAGGAGAGTAGACAGCTAACTTATGGTGACTTCTTCCCCTCTTCATCCTGAATTAATTCTATTAATGTGAGAGGTGCGACTCTATCATGACAATTTTATTTTATGTCTTGACGCATGGCTTTGTGATACCTATGACATGGTACTGCTGCGTTTTGCAGCCCACTCATGTGCAACTTATGTATGTATTTTGTAGGAATACAACTGAAAATTTCTCTGCTTAAAACTCCTGGTGTTTTAGCTAAGTGAGCAATAGAGACAGAAAACATAATGAGAAACATAATGTGTGACAGTGTATTAGGGACACCCTAAAAGATTAGAAAAGTTTGAAAGTCTTTAGTTTTGACATCAACATATCAAGTTTTTAAAATCATGGATTTCAACCATCGGAGTGTCAAAAATTTACAAGAATCCAAACTGAAAGCAGTGATTTGAATTTTGAGTTTATAACATTTTAATCTCAAAAATCAGTTTTGATTGACATACACTTACAAATTTTAAAGTAAAAAAAAAAAAATCTAGTTTTGCTTTTCGTAAATTAATGACCTTTTTAACTTGAAAATTGAGTTTTTTCTTCAAAATGAACAGATCCTCTTTATTATGTTTTGTTTTCTAGAGTGGCCCTAATACACTGTCATAATAATGGATAGATTATACATAGATTTTTTTTAAAGAACAAGTGTCTGTTGGCTTGCTATGTTTTGATCTTATCAATAAAAAGAATTAAAATTGATGTGTACGTTTTCCAAGTGGGTCCTGGGGATGCTTGGCTTTTAGGATAAAAGTTGGGAACCACTGCTCTAAAAGATAACTTCAGTTGATTTATAAGTAGACTCATGCTGAAACTTTCTCTGATCGTTGCTAAATTCTATGATCCAACATAACCCACATGTGGAATGCACTCAGTGTAAAATAGTGGCCTAATGTGTGGCTACATCTGTCTTTTTAGTCTCAAACTGCTGTATGTGTAAGACTCATTTTCAACAGTGGGGTGCAGTGATTAAGTTTTTCCCCTTTGTTCACCACTACAATCTTCTAAGCAGATTTCCTTGAATATTTTCCTGATATTTGCAAATTGCACGTGGCTGAGTGTGATTAATTCTAATCAAGTTCAATTTATTCTGGCTGAGCAGCTGGAAGAGACCTAAGTGTTGCCTGTGCTCTGTCTGTGAGCTGTCTGACAGGACGGCCAGGCTGTCGATCACCTCTTCCCCAGTTCCAGGTGTGGAGAAGGTGCTTGTGTCAGACGCACGCGGGCCTACTTGCACTCTGGCCCTCGCACCTGGCTGTTCACCAAACTCTGATTGTCAGTTCATCTGTTTTCACACAGAGACAAGAAGTCTGTCTGTCTGCTCCCACTTTCTGAGTCTAATCAACAGTGTTGCTCTCCCAGTATCCCCACAGCTCATCTTGTTAAGAGCGAAGAATAGTGGGTAAAAATGTACTCTCTATAAGCATGTAATGTACACCAATTATGTTAATCAGTTGTGTTGCAGATGGCCCAGTGTTGATTGCAGCTTTAGGATCAGGAGAGGCAGTCTGAAATTTGAATGTGGGAGTCACGTGACACTCATTACTGCACAACCTCAACCAAATATCCTTTTGTCACTCGTCATCCATCTGTGCTGACTGTCTTTGACGGATGGGACTAAGGAGAGCTCTAGACAGCTAAAAAGTGGCAAAACAACAACATCAACAGCAAAACAATATCCCAAGTTTTAATTGGCAGTTCCCTCATTGAGTTGAATTTGGGTGTGTCTCAAGACAAAAAGTACTATGGAAATGAAGTGAAGAGAAAAATAGATTATACCAAGAACTCTTACAATTAATCCTAAGGTAAATATAACTTTTTAGGGGTTTGATGGTTTAACCCATTGGTGTATGGATAACTGCTCTCTCCTAGCGTTCTGGCTCTAGGGGCAGGAGAATCCACTTCAAATGCCAGTCCTCTATGGAAGCTGTGACATTCGACGTGCGCCAAGGTGTGCCGCGTGTGAGGAAAGCATGTGTGGTCAGCCGTAAATTTATCATCGTCATCAGCCTCGATGCTCTTTGTTCTGGCTATTGAAGCGAGCCAGTTTAGCCCCCTGTTTTCTGTTCGCCCACGCTGAAGTGAACCTCATGCTGATGTCCAAATGAATGGAGTCCTTTCATAAAGCCATGGCCATTGAACTCTAGAGACAGAATATAGCCTTAAGTCCTGCAACCTTTGTGGCAGGGGGTTCCTGCCGGGCATGATTCCTGTTTAGTGAATAAGTGGGGTAATTATGGTGCGGATGGGGCTGTGCAGCAAATGTCACCAGCAGATAAACAGTAGGAGCAATCCTTCCGTAAAGGCCTGATTTATTCACCCCGGACCTCCTGTAGCCTGCAGATGAATTAGGAGCACTTGGGTGTAAAAAACAAACTAGCTTCTCTTGATTTCACTGGAGTTCAAGGATGCATATAATTAGAGAAACACTAGTTAGGAGCTGAGCCTCGAGGTTAAACATTGCTTTGTTGCACAGAAAACCTCACATGCTGGTGTAAAAAGCAGCAGTCAGTTTAATCTGTAGATATCTTGCCAAGCAAATGATTTCACTGACATTGAGATTAAAATATTTCACGAATTAAAGGGGCTGGAATAGCTGCAACACATACAAATGCATCAGCCATGTTCCTGAGCTACTAATGGAGACTACAGGTGTAAAATAATCCCTCACACTTATAGTTTTATGTGTTGCTATTAAGGAATGTGCCGTCCTCATTCCAAGTCCCCTCCTCTGATTATGTCTGATTGGTGGATGAAACCACATCCATTGCACTCCATTAAAGAGTGCCCACTCACGCGTACTGCAGGGCGGCCTTTATAACATCATGAGCCTGGGGAAATGGGAGAACCAGCGAGCGTCGTTCCATTACCTGCTGAAATGGATGCCCCTGTATCTCCTCCTTGATTAGCTTTGTCTCGAATAACAATGATAGCTTTAAGTGTGTCTAATTGAGGCCGGGCTCGCCCTCCTTCTCTGCATGAAAGTGCTTACTCATTTTGTCTGTCCTTTTAATAATTACATTATCATTTTACACCCCTGCCGGTTCCTTGGGAAGTGGGCTGACGCTTGTGTTGAAGTGAAAGCTCATTATTGGAGCTGAATTATGTGCAGTTTATTGATCCCCATGGTGGATTATGGTGCTCTAAGTTAGTCTAGACAGAATAGTTAGCCAGATGACAGAGAGGAAACATAGAGGCCCCAAGGGAAAGATCCCTGGGCTCAGTTAGCAATTAATGCCTGCCAGGTAATGGAATTTAAGTTTACACTAAATCCACCAATGCCTTGACATTTGAAGTGCCTTATAAAAAAACATTAGCCTAATGAGACGGTTGAAAGGCTTTCTTTTACAATTTCTTTCCTTTTTTTGTCCCCCTCTCCTCTCACCCAATAAAAACGCATGAATACCCCTGGATCACTACCCCTCTAAACACTAATAATTCACAACAAAAATGGTGTACAGTGATGCTTTTTCAGATGGATTTTGTTCTTCTTTAATGCCCTGGAGCAGGTTTGATTGATAGGCTTTTGTTGGGTCCATTTTCCGGACGGGCTTTGCTAATCTCCATCTTAGGCTGGGTGATGCTGTTTGAGTGGAAGGAAAAGGCCAAAGTGCTGAGTAAGAAGCCAAGCAGGACATTCATCTCTATAAAGCAGAGGGTCCGTTTAAGGGCTATCCATCATTATCTTGATGAACACACCACATTACCAACAGCATCGCCTCCCTGCTAGCCAAGGCCAGCAGCTGTTTGTCCTTCGATGGACTTGTGAGGACCTCAGTCATATAAGGAGTGAAGGGGTGGAGCAAGAGGGTTTATTCATCTGGTTTAAGGGCCATCCATTTGATTTTCTTTATCTTTCTTCTTTGTCTAGTAGTGATATACTCAACTGGAGAAATTTCCCTTTGAAATCTGTAAAAAAACAAAGAAACAAACAAAAAAACCCAAGAAAGATAAAAGAAATGCACTGAGAGTAGCAGCATTTTCCAATTTTGATCAAAATTGGAAAATAAGACGTGATGTGAAGATGTCAATAATGTAAATTATTAGAGATATTTGAGATTTAGTCCTAGTCTTTAGATTAGAATCGTTAACCTAATAGCATAATTGCCTAAGTCATATTTTAAGGTTTTCAGAAATACAAGGCAAAATGAATCAGCAATGTTAGGTGTGTAGGCAGATATTACAATTTGGCCAAAAAATGACTTAGGTAATTATGCTATGAGGCTAACAAACTTCCTTTTAGTTTTAGTCTCATTAAAGTCATTTTCACAGTCAACAGTTTGTCTAGTTTAAGTCAATAAAATGAATAAACAATATAGTCCAGCTTTACTCAACAAAAAAGTCCATACATTTTAGTCAGTACTGTAAAAATAATACAAATGTATAACACTTATATTAATGCACTATCAATGCTTCAAATACTCTCTACCCCGTGTCTGCCTGTGTTTTTACAGATTGTATGCACACTTGTTGGTGAAAAGTAGATTTATTGTTTTAGATTTTTGTTATCAAAGATCTATTTTTAGCTAGTCTTGGCCTCATCTTTTTTGTGAAAAGAGGTTGTTGATAAATGTTTTTAGTCATAGTTTTAGTGGACAGAATTAACACTGGATGTCAAAGTTCCAAGAAAATCAGTCCAATCAGATGGCAAAGTTCATCTTTTCCCATTGATTTTATACAAAGATCATTTACCTCTCTATAAAATCAATATCAAATCAATTTTATTTACACAGCACATTTAAAAACAGCAGCAGCTGGCCAAAGTGCTGTATATTGAAGAAGAAGAAAATACAAAAAATAGAAACAGTCACAAAAAAGAGAAAAATACATGCACAAACAAGATTACAACTTCAGATAGTTAAATGTCCATATATGCTAGATTTATCTCATACAAAGTGAAACATTTCAAGTAGGGATGCACGATAATTAACGGTACTGATAATATATCAGCCAATAATGCATATATTTTACATATTTTTATTATCCCAATGATAAAAATCAACCGATAAAATCCACCAATAATAAAGGTGTTTGTTTTTCTTTCTCATGAGACGAAACATTCCGAAACAGTAAATGGTGTTGCAGTACAAGACCTGCTGTTAAGCACCAGAGAAGAAGAGGAAGAAGCCTGAGTGCTAAGAGGCTGATAGAGGTTAACAACACGGTGGTACTGGCAGAGATTTTCAGTATTTACGGGGAGGATAACACAACAGTGTTTTTAAAAACCGCAAAGATCTCGAAGAGTGGAAAACAGCCCTCGAGTTTTAACACAGCGGATCTCATAAGTCACTTAAAAGTCTTCATCCTAAAGACATTGGGACAAGACAAAGGCATTGGGAACTGCAGAAAGTTCACCAGAGACAAAAAGCAAAGCTAATAATGACAAAATCAGTCTGACAGTCTCCTGATCCACTGCTACTTTCATAGACATATCCCTGCCTGCTCTGTTTGACATGGTTTCATTCAGTCTGATCGACATTAGGAAGGAAGTTTAGCCACAGACCACGGTGTAATTAACATTTTTTACCTATTTCTGATATGACTTGTCAGTGCATATTTTTAATCTTTATGTAAAACATCAGCTCTCTTTATTTCTGACTTATGCGGCAAAAAAACAAACCAAAAAAAAAAAAACCAAACACATCCATTTTTTAAGCATGACAGCCTGTTATCATTTGGTTTGATGTCTGATTTGCAGAAGACAGCTAAATTCTTGTTTAGTTGATTGCAATGTGAGATTTGACCACTTGTCAAGATACTTAAATTCATTTTAAGGGAAAAGGGGAAAAACGTATTCCAGTTCTTTGTGTATGTTGTACTTTGTTTGGTACACAAATGTTTAACTAAAAAAATAACAGCTGTGAAGTCAGAATTGTTCTTTGTTTTTTGATGTAAACACGAGTGATGTCAGTTAGAATTCGTTATAAGTATCTTTGCTTACTACATATTAACCCCTTCTTAACCCCAGATGTGCATGAACACATCGAATAAACTTCTTTTAAATCAACAATTGAAAAAAAAAATATCGGTTCTTATCGGTTATCTGCCATCAGGAGTAGGAAATTATTGGTTATCGGTATCAGTTTAAAAAAATATTTATCATGCATCACTGATTTCAAGACTTTTTTGTTTTAATCTTGATTATGGCTTCCAGTTTTACAAAAATCTAAAATCCACTTTCTCAAAATATTAGAATATTGTGAAAATTTCCATTTCCTCTGGTTTTCTTAGCCTTTATTCACTCACTCTGGCTCAGTACACACAACTGCAATCATGGGGAAGACTGCTGACTTGAATGTTGTCCAGAGGACAATCATTGTCACCCTTCACAAGGAGGGTAAGCCAAGTAAGGTCATAGCTAAAAAGGGCAGGCTGTTCTCAGAGGCTGTATTAAAGCATATTCATGGAAAGCTCACTGGAAGGGAAAGTGTGGTAAGAAAATGTGCACAAGCAACACGGAAGAACTAAGCCTTCAGAGGATAGTTACACAATCAGATTCAAGAACTTAGGGGAACTTCACAAGGAGTGGACTGAGGCTGGAGTCAGTGGATCAGGAGCCACCACATTTAGGCCCAGGAACTGGGCCACAAGTATCGTGTTCTCAGTGTTGAGCCAATCCTGAACTACAGACACCGTTTAAGTGTGTCACCTGTGCTAAGGAGAAAAATAACTTGACCATTGCTCAGTGTCCAAATTCAGAGGAACTAAATTTGGAATCAAAGTCCAAGAGTCTGAAAGTAGATCTGAGAGGCACAGAATCCAAGGTTCTTCAAGTCCAGTGTCTTCAGTTTTCACAGCCAGTGATGGTTTAAGGTGCCATGTCATCTGCTGCTGTTGGTCCACTGTGCTTTATCAAATCCAGAGTCAACGCTGTCAGCCATCTACGAGGAGACTTTAGAGCTCTTTATGCTTCCATTTGCTGAGAAATTGTTGTGGATGCTGATTTCCTTTTCCAGCAGCAGTCTTGGCACCTGCCCACAGTGACGCCAAGACTACCAGAAACTGGTTTGTTGACTATGTTATCACCGTTTGATTGGCCAGACAATTTGCCTGCCCTGAACCCCATAGAGACACCAGACTCAACAATGCAGACGAGCTGAAGGCTGCAATCAAAGCAACCTGGGCTTCATAACACCCCAGCTGTGCCACAGATTGACTGGCTCTATGCCAAGTTGCATAGATGCAGTAATTTGTGGAAAAGTAGCTCCAACCAAGTACAGAGTGCATAAACCTCTTTTTGGACTGATGTTTTGTGATGTTTTAATATTTTGAGATGATGGATATTTGATTTTTGTGAGCTATACGCTGTAATCATCAACATTTCAACATTAAAAATCTTGAAATATTTCAATTCTTAATGATGGCTCTAGAACATATAGTAGTTTTACTTCTTGATTTAAATGACAGAAAAAAAACCTTTTTGCTATGTTTTCATATTTTGAGACACACCTGTACACAAATAAAAACATAACATCATCCACATAGGTGAACACCTATAGATGCCAACATACAGCAAACACAAATCCACTCTTTCCACAGCTGAAAAAATATGTATCATCAAATGTATGAGTTTTAGACACACACTGACTCATACACACACTTTATTGGGGCAGACTGCCAGCTGCTGAACTCGTCTATAAAGGGTGGCCTTAATGAAAAATACTGGACCGTCAGGTAGTGTGATGCACCTGCTAAGGCAGCCTTGTACGTCCTGGGAGCCAACAACTTTACCCCATAATGAGGCCAATATCTAGCTCAAAGCCTTTCTGTGCCTTTTGTGTGGTTCACCGTGTCCTTGGCTCATAAGCCTTGATAATGTTAGTAAATACATACAGGGGCATGGATAACCCGGGCTGTAATCCACACTACCTCGAGATGGGGGAGAGGAGGGAAGAGGAGAGAGAAGCGGCTGATTAGACTGGTTTTACTGCTCCTCTGCCGACCTAGAAAAACACAACAGCCCTGACCTTGCATAGCAGTGCCCTTATATATCTAATGATCTCTGAGTACCTTAATGATACAATGTGTTCTTCTCTCTCTCACTCTTTCTCTCCATTTTTCCTATCCATCTTTTGTGCCTTTCCTCTCCTGTTCTCTGTTTTTGAGATTGTGCACACGCACGCTGGTCCACACATGCACACAAAGTACACAGCCTTGAAAAACCCAGTCAGCAGTTTGGGCTGGGAGTCTAGCAAATGAGCTGTCCTATTGAAATAGAAAGGAGAGTGCTCTGTGCTGCAGAAAATGCTGCTATGGCAAGCCTTATAGAAGAGGGACAGAGGGAAAATTACTTGTTCGGACAAAGAAACATGAGAATGTCCTTTCATTACAGATGTACCAATTTACATTTAGACGGAGCAGATTACATCCATTTCATACCAACTTTATTTCTTTTTACTATTTTTCACAGCCACTGTATCTCATCTCATTACCATTCATAAAACGACACTAAGTACTGTAAATGCTGGAAGAAAGAGAAAAAACTATTACCTATAGAAAAAAAAAGAAAAAAGATTTTCTTTTTACTTCACCGGTCTTTCTCCTCCTGGTACTCTATTAGTTTGAACAGTCTCACTGTGTGGTGGATGTCTCCAGTTTAAAGGCAGCAGTTCTACAGCATCAAGGATAACCTTTAAGCATGGAGTCCATACTGTCAGGATGGTCTTTGCTGATTGATTGGACTTACTCTACAACTTCAGAAAATAAGTCTTCAAGCTTCTCACTTCCTCATCCATATTTTCAGTGTAGAAAACAGCTTCTACAAGCTCAAGGCATTCATGCTTCCATCTTATTCCCTGTCTCTCCACACTTAAAGCCCAAACCCCAATTTGGTTGTGGTATTCCCTCTTCTCGCTCTTTCCGCTCACAGTAATTAAGATTCCTTTCTGCTCTGAATGGGGATGTTAAGATGAAGGGTTATCACTGGGCTTCTGTAGGCTCACCCAATGAAACACCTTTAGTGACCTCTCTGATTTATCCAATGGGGGTCCCCTCCCTCCCCCCCAGATGTCCTTCTCTCCCCCCCTCATGGCCATCTTGTTGTGTGGTCCCTTCTCTTCAGTTCTCTCATTACTCTGCGTGAAGGCCTGGGCAGTGGGTGGCAGGGGAGGAGCAGGGTCCTCTGTCCCTGGATGAGTGAGTGTGGATAAGAAGTTGTTTGAATTCATAATTGTGCTCTTGTGAAGGGGGAGATTTGTAAAGCAAGGCTGGGTTCATTGTGTGGCAGTGCGAGTCCGGTGGAGGGTGCGAGCCGCTCAAAGCTAATGTAATCTACGCTATTAGAGAGGGTTAATTAGCTGCTGAACTGGAGCCTGAAGAGCAGGCAGAGCCGGAGAGACACACAGAGAGGAGAGAAGGAGGGCGGGCAGTAGGGATAGAGAGGTCTTCAGGGAGTCATTAGAGACTGCTTGTTGTAATACAGCCACACAGTCAATAAGGCTACTCCTCTGAGGAGGAGAAGAAAGGCAAAGAAAGACATGCAGGGGAAGAGTTTCTCACCATGAAACATATCTGGATGTCAGCAACTCTGCCACTGGGCACATGTTGGGGAACCAGAGATTAATTTTATGACTTGTTTATAATCTGTTGTGTGAAAGCTAGTATATTTAAACCATATGTATTTGTTGATCTCTTAACCCTGTAATAGTCCCATTTAACTTTATCAACCGATGCCTCAACTTCTCTATTAAGTCTCCAGGGAAACAAAACAAAGTTACTGAAAATACAAAAACTATCAGGAATTGTGTCTTTACACAAATTTCTCTATATAGCGTCATGAGGTGGTCCTTCCTGTTAGCTCCATCAAACTGACTATCTACAATGCAAGGTGACTTTCATTCCTGTCCCATCCCACCCCCACAGATAATCCCATCCCAATCCCAAACCAGAGTGAAAAAAACACCCATCCCACTCCTAGTAGAATAACTCCTGCTCCCACCCCCCTTCTTTTTTTTTTACTCTGAACTGTTCATTTGAATAGTTGAATATATACTCAAACCCTTAGCGTGGTCTTACTCAACTCTCATCCACTTTTCTAAAATTTGCGACTTTCACGCAAACTCTGTCAGCTTCATAGACAGATCATTCTGTCTTACATTTCATCTGACTAACCGCATTTGCCCTTCTCCATTTCAAAAAGAGTTGTTGCTTGCATTGTTGGAAGCAGTGTCTGCTGCGGCAGTGCTGTTTCCAGTGTGGGAAGTGCAGTTATTTGATTTATGTTGCAGTGTTGGCTCACTAAAAAAAAACTGCAAGCAAAATGGCTGACAAGTGTGGTCAATACGTGGTGCTTCTGTCCATTTTCCACTAGAAAACCCTAACCAAATGAACATAAAAATGGCATGCGAATATTCATATAAAAATTGGTCTATTATTATGTTGGTTGCAGCTCCTACCCACTCCTGCTTACTTCTTTCTCGTTTCATCCCAATCTTGTGATCAAATAGTGGAATGACTCCCATCCCGCTGGAATCCTGTGACCCATGGGAATTCGGCAAAAATGGCAACCTCAAGTCTACAAGTAACTAATAATAAGTGTACAGCTAAGAAAATCAAAGGTCCCAAAATCTGACAAACAGGACAGTCTGACTCACAATGGCTACCAGTTAAAAAAATTATCTTTACTGACGAGGATAACAATAAAGTTTACTTCTAAAGTTCATGAAACTTTTTGCACATAAAAACAGGGATTCTCAGAGTGTGAGCCTGGGCCAAGTGGTGGGCCTCAGAGATACTGTAGGTGGGCCACATGAGGTAATGTACAATTACTAAAAATCATTGGAATTAGAAAAATAAATAAATCATATTTTCATTGATCATGAAATGCTTGATTAAATGTTGTTTTTTCAGGACTCAGAGTAACAACACACAAGCATAGGATTTAACCTATGTCACCTTTTTATCATTTATTTTGTCTGATCTGTACAATCGATGTCATGCTTTAACTGGTGTTGGGTTAACTAGTGACTCTGTTTAAAGCAATCTCCTATGCAGCTCACGTCCTGAAGACATTAGTGCTACTTTGAAAGAGTTTGCTGTGCCACATACATTTACAGAGATGAATATTAGAAAAGAAATTTTTAATAAATGAGCCACTGCCATTTGTTAAACAAATCAAATGGCAGTGGCTCATTTATTGTACTTTCGGACCCCCCGAACATTTTCTAAGTAGTGTTTATACTGTATATCTGAAGGCAAGGCATTTATATTGAAATTCCCTGTATATGAAAAAATATGACAAATAGAAGATAACTATTTGAGTCTTATGTTATGGTTGTACGAGGGTTTTTTTTTTGCCAGGCCATGCAGCATTTTCAGCTCTCATATTGGACCAAAGCATACTGAAGTTTGGGAAAGGCTGGTCTCAAACGTGCAGTAGCTCTTAACCTTGTTGAAAAGCATTCTGAACATATTTAAGTAACTCAAGCATACCAAGAGGCAAAACGTTACTGGCATTTTTAGGAAATAACATTTGTTGCATCCTTTGATCATCAAAAATGAATTGAACTTGGTTCTTTGACTAGCTTTCTATGCCTTGAGCCTGTTTTTCTTTTGCAGTCTCGTTGCTTAAAAATAATCAATTACTACTGTACAGCCCTACCTGCTGTAAACCTGTCCTGATAACTTTCTGCCCAGTTTGATCTTGTAGTTTTGCTACGAGGGTTAGCATTTTAAGCTAAAAGTAGCTACACTGCTCTGCTGGAAGCCTTCTAGCAGCCTACTTCTATTCATCACTGTGTCCTCTAGTAGTCCATCCTGGTCTCTTGTCGCTCTGAGCAAAACTTCACTTAAGATGGGTAGTTAGAGCCTGTTCCCTTGGCATTTTAATGCAGATTAATTACTTTCCCTGGCCCAAGCAATTCATTTTTGTTTGTTTGTGGATGTTTTTAGCTTTTTCTTGACCTTGAGGTGAAGAAAGAGAGAAGGAAAAAGAGAGAGAAAGAAAAAAAGCCCTCCACAGTAGACTTATACCCTCAATTTAATAGCCGAGTGAGGTGTTTCTCCAGCATCATCAGATCAATGGAGAGTAAATAGCCCACACTTCTTGTTTCACAGTGCAGTATTGATCTTTTCCTCAGCCTCGGCTTCCCTTTCCCCGGCATCTCGTGTCTTTCAACCCCTGGGACTGTGCTGATTGCCATAGATTGGACAAGCTAACAAGCGCATGATGAGGAACCAGGCTTTCTTTTCTTCTCATAGGCTGTTTCATTTTTTTTCTTCATGGCACTGGCATGAACACACACAAACAGACAGACATACACTCAGGGACTTAAAAACATCAGATCTACACAGTTCAGCGCCATAAAGGACTCTGCTGTTTCTTTCTTGTTTCTTCTGTTGTTTATGTTGTTCTGTCTTCATCGACACCAAGCGGATGTACTGTAGCTCTGCCTGGCTGATGGAGTATACCAACTTAAGAACAGAGCAACTCAGATACAGAGTGTTCCTTCACCTCACCGGGAACTTTTTCCTTTTTTTTTTCCAGCTGGCACCACGCTTGTTCCAAAATCTTCCATCATCTTTGAAAATTTCTCAAGTGGCCTGCGGAGAGCGACACACTCTGTTTGTGCTGGAAGACGGCAGCGTGGCGGCATGTGGGTAAGTTCAGTGTCAAAGCTGCAGACAGTTTGCCTAAGTCCAGATCTGAGGGGAATAGGAGGAGAGATGAAGAGACAAACCCCTCCCCACACATCCTAGCCCCAACCTCTGATAATAATGCATAGGCAAACTAGGGTCAGGGAAAAGATCGAAGGGTTGTGTGCATGTTAGTGGGGCACTTTGACATGAAATCATTGAGTGTTTAAACTTTACCATTTCTGTATGTGTGTGAGGGTGTGTTCCCTTCCCTGTGCGTGTCTGCCTGTGTTCGTGTGTCCTCTTATTTCTGTTTGGCATGCAAAGTTGTAATAAATCTTGTAGAGTGTTTGTAAGAGAGCTATGTGTGCTGCTGGGGGGGCTGAGGATCAATATGAAGCATGTTTATTGAATCCAATAGTTGTGTTTGTAGAGGAGGGGAATAAACCAGCTGGAATAAGTGATCATATGTGCTTTTAAGGCTCATTACCAGCCTGTTGGGCATATAGATCTGCTTTTAATCAGCCCTCTCCTTTGGCCAAGCTTATGTTTGAACACCGCCAGCATGATTTTTCTGCATATGGGGCATTACAGGGCAAATGTGTCAAGAAAAACTTAGAGGCTTTGTTCCACTGTTTTCAACTTTTTCCCTCTCTTACAAAATAAGGCATAAGAAACCTCTTTTCAGTGTGAAACGAAATTTGTTGATTAGGATAATTAACAACAATAAATAATAGAATCTTCTATTTTTTTGTCTTCAGTAAAAAAGTAACTGCTGCAGTGAAATCTTGATAGGAAATCCTCATTATCATCATCATTCCTATAGTGCTTAAATGTAGATGTTCATGGGGTTAGTTTTTGTAAATAGATCACTCAATAAATTTAAGAAACCTTATGTATAATTCAAATTTGACAACTACCAAATTCCAAACACTATAAATACTGTAAAGAAATATGGATAGAATTAAGTACATTATAAAATTAAATAGGCAAACAGGTAAATGCTTCAGTATTGTTGGTATCAAGTGTTCATTTCTAAATAGATGTCTTTTATTTATCCTTGGAAAATTACCCAGGGCTGTCCTTAGATTTGTCTTTTAATGAAGGCGACTGAAATACTTCCAAAAACAAAATGAGATCAGAGTTAAGAGTAAGGAGGGAAATTTATTTTTTAAGGCCAACATTGTCAGCATTTAAAATACAAACAGATGTGTGCTTAGACAAGCCAACCCGCTAAAAGACAGAGGGACAGGCTTAGCATTACAGAAAGACAGAGATGCATTTTTATCTGTCAAGACAATGAAAAGGTTTTCAAACATTTATGCAGGGGTTTATATTGGCTGTATTGAATTTTTATCTATCTGTCTATCTATCTATCTATCTATCTATCTATCTGGCTGTCAAAAATTACAATTTAAAAATGTGATTAATCTCAGGATTTCTTCAGTTAATCTTAATTAATCACACCCTTTTTATTGCATTTTAAAATTCTGTTTTGCAATTCAGGTTGTTTTTGTGTCATTTTGTACAGGGGGGGCACTATATTGGATATTTGTTGATACCTGATATGCTAATATTTACGAAATAATTTTAGCAGATACTGATACCGAAATTTTAATGTAGTTTTGACCTAAAGCTTCAGTCCTTAAAACACTCTTTTAGGTGTAAGGAAGGACAGTGAATAAAGAAAAAGATGCTCACTGATGTAGATCTGTTGGCCTTGCTTAAAACTTCTCTAAATATTTTCTATGCAGCCAATATTTTATGTAGGAAGAGTTTTATGGACAAAATATCTGTTAAAAATTGGATGAAATTTTCATTCCTGACATAACTGATATTTCCCTTTTAAAGCCAATATCTGCCAATACCAATATCAAACCGATAATATCGTGCATCCCTAGTTTTGTATATTTATACTGTCTACTACTAATTACTTGAGATAACTTACTTCTTTTTTTGAATCTGCTTTTATTGGTTAGCTGACTTCTGATTTGTCCACTGAGCTGAGTTTGGGTTTTTGGTGGACTTATTCTACAGCAATGTGGCTGCAGGGAGACACTGACGTGTACTGTTGTGGACCTTAATTGATGGCGATTAACTCGATTAATCTTGACAGCCCTAATATCTATATATTTCTTAGTATTGTATGACTTCTTTTCCAAACGTTAGAATAGTATTTCCTTGAAACATTTCTCACCAAAGTAGTCGATGACAAAGCGGGGTAACCCTTGATACCTGTCCTTAATTCTGATTCTTCCTCCTTCTCCCCAGGTGACCCATATACCAGTGCTCACAAAAGCTTACACTCACACACATACATCTATCTCCTGTTCCTCTCTCTCTTCTTGGCTTCCCGTGTTTGCATGTGATATTTTAGGCGACTCTGGGAGGGATGACAGTTCTAACTAGGCCTATTAGGTAACCCTCAGGGTGCCCTCAGCACTGATTTGAGCACCATTAATTTTCTATTATGGAGTGCTAAAGATGTGCCCCTGCACAGTCATTCACCTGGCTTATTGAGTCTCACACACACCAATTGTGGACTTTTCCAGGGCAGTGTTGCTGAAGGTTTAGTGCGACCCCTCTGGGGAGCTAATTTATTATTTGCAGATATTGATCTGGCAGTGTAGGCCAGCCAAGCCATGGCCGATGTTGACTCTGCTCTGGCCTGTGGCGACTTTAACCCTTTCCTGGCTGAGAAGCGCACACACTAGATGGATGGTCACAGTCTGCTACAGTGCTGTTTTTAGTTATTATGAATCCTTTACTTGACCAGTGTCTTGTTTATTGAAATGAACAACTGATGGAAGTAATTTGCATTTAGGAAAGGACTGATTGTTTTTTCTCCCTATAGGCTTTAGTTTTTCTTTGAAAACAGACAATTGCAGGGTCTATCTTGCATTCAAAACTAGGAAGCAGCTGCCTCTGCCCAATTTCATACCACTACCAGCCCTAATCGGAGTCAAATGGGATTTTTCATTAAGAACAGTCTTCAAAGGGCAGCATTTGGTGAATATGTCATTTCTAACTTAAAATTTAGGCATCTGCTGATGTAGTGGCAGTGTTGCTGTAGTCAGTCCATTGCACCAGAAACAGTGCGCAAAACTACCTAGGGAAAAAAATTAACAGGGAAGAAGTATGTTTTTCACTGCAGGGATACCATGTATCTCATGTATCAGCTGTTGATGAATTTTCACTTCCAAAAATTTTGTTAAAAGTCTTTTTTAAAAGCTATGTGGAGCTCCAAATGTGCATTCGGCCTGCAGCTCATATGTGGCACCTGTCGCCGTTTGGGACTCTAGACTGCAGTTAAGTTTATTCACTAAAAGACAAGAGTCAAACAGAGCAGCAACAGGATCAGTCAGTCAGTCGATCTTTATATGTAACCTGACAATTCTTGCAATATTATGTCAAGGCACTTTACAAAGAGGGTAGGTCAAGACATTTCTCTCTATTGAATTATTTACAAAGATCAAACATTATTCCACCTTGAGCACAGCACAAACCAACATTTAATGAAGTCACAGTGGCAAAGCCAAACTTTGCTTTAACGGACAGAAACCTCGAGCAAAACCAGACTCATGTTGAACAGCCATCTGCTGAAGCTGTGTTGAGTGTTAGTGCATAGAGGGAGATGCCCAAGAATTAGAGGATTCATCATTAAATGCGCTGGTTCTGTTTTGTGGCAGCTCTTCTGTTCAGATGCGAACGCTCTCCGTTAGTCTGTCCACCTTTTTCAGCCACCATCAGGTATTATTATAATGTTTGGTGCTTCAAAACTTAGTGTTTTGGTGTGTGATTGAAAACTTTGACATGCCTATGTATTTTAGAAGTATTTTTTTTGGGGGGGGGGGGGATAAATATATATATGATAATAAACAGATGAAAACTGCAACAAATTGGTGCCCGTTTAGCTCAGTTAGTAGAGTGATGCTCATGTATCGTTACTGCAGACCACGATGCAATGGTTGCGGGATAAGTTTTTGGGCCTGGCGCATGTTTGGTCCATGTCTTTCTTCATCTCTTTCTCCCCATGTTTCCTGTCTCTCTTCAACTGTCCAATCAAAATAAAGGCAAAAAAAAAAAAAGTCCTAGCCATTGAGGGAGGAACAGAGAGTTCATGATAACACGGTCAGGATTTTGTGAAGAAGTGTGTATAATGTTAATAAAAAATCTCATCAACAGTGGGATATCTAAAGTCTTACGCAATTTTACTAATTTTTAAATTGTTCATCATTTTGAGACTCAATTTTTCATAGATTGGTGAACATCTGCCAATCTTTACTCCTGATAGACTCTGCCTCTCTAAAATGCTCCTTTTATACCCAGTAACGTTACTGGTACCAATTTGTATAATTAGTTACAAAATTCTCATTTTTCATTAGAACCACTTACTTTTCCAGCCTTTTGTTGCTGGTCCCTTCTGTCTGAGATGTTTTGCTGCCATCAAATTCAAAATGAGTTAATATTTTCACGAAATGGTAAATCATCTCAGTTTTAACATCTGATGTGTTGTTTTGCTCTGCTATGTCGTAGATAAAATATGGATGAATGAAAATTGATAATTATTGCATACTTTTTTTTGTACATTTTACACAGCAGCCCATCTTTTTGGAAGGTGTGGTTGTAAGAGTGTTAATTTCACCAACTAAAACTGTGACATAAAATGTTAAGCGACAACCTTTCATTTTTCCACATGAAGACGAGACTAAAACTAGCTGAAAAATAGTCTAAAATGTTCGTACTGGACTGTTGGACTTTCAAAATCCATCATATATGCATTGTGCACACAAAGTATGTCAGTATTTTTATCAGTGTTTTTAAAATCAATGAAAGTATTGGTTTTGCATTAATATGATTGTTTTAAATTTATATTAATTTTACAAATTTGACAGATTAAATTAGTCCAAAGAGAAAAAAAAGCCTTGACTAGAAGTAACAAATAAATTGTAAAGACTTTTTATTGACTAAAACTGAACTAACATGTTTTTGTTGACTAAAGACAGACTGAACCCCTTTTTGCACAGGATTAGTGTTGCCTAGGGACCTCTGGTAATTTGTAGTAATTGCGTGGTACATTTTCTTCCCCATGTTTTCTTTTTCATTCAGAAATGTCTGTAAATTTGAGTACATTTCAGACTTCACTTATCCCGTGTGACTGCGCTGCAGTAAACACTGACATCCGGGGGTAATTCAGGTAATACTAATCCTGTGCGAATAGTGCTTATTATTATGAAGGTGACTAAGATGTGACTAAAACTAAATAACATTTTACTCTGAATATTTCAGACTAAGACTGACTTTAAAATAGCTGCCAAAATCAATACTGAATTGTACATGAGATGTGTGTCTCTTCAGAAAAATAAAGACATTTTTGAACAATTTGTGACCCCCCAAACTCTGGACCTAATTTTATTAAACATCCTCCCTTTTAACTCTTTAATGGCACACATTGGCTTTTATTTTATATCAGAAAGCATGCTTTTGTGAATTATTTAATATTGCTTGTTAGAATGCGTAGCTGTGTTTAACGTGCACACTGTAAGAAAGGTACTTCTAGCACCAAATAAGCAGCAGGCAGCCACACATAGAGCTACACAGACACACTGTCTGGACTGTCCAAGGGAAATAAAATCACAGTTAAGAGGAAGGAAAACAAATTTAGAAGGTCAGAAAAAACATTTATCAAGCTGTGTGTGTCTGGTGGGTAAACAGCAGAGGGACAGTAAAGGGCATGACTCCGAACCGCCAGATAACCACAACAGATCATCACACAGTCTGGAGATTCACTGCTGAAAACGGATATTTCTCTGAGGGTTGCCTTCAGAGCATTTGCTAATATTCCTTCTCCTGTATTGCTGGTTTATTTTGAACATAAAAGATATTACAACATACACCCAGGTGACTGAAATGAAAGTTTCATGGAGAATAAAAGAAACTGGACATAGAAATGAAATACAAGAAGCAGAGGGAAAAGCTACAAGAATTTGTCATGGTTCATGAGAGGGAAACTTTATTACAATAAGATTATTGATGTGTAGCAGACATCCAATTTCAGCACGTTTTATCCTCTAGTCTCCCTGGAGATAGACATGCAGCTGTTTATCTAAACAAGGTAATGTCAAATCACACTTTTTTGATAAATTATAACTTTAAGTAGAAACAATCCTGCTTAGCCCTGTGTGAAGATTTTATAGAAAATAAGTTAAGCTGAAATCCACGTACTCCAGACTTCTCAGAGAAATGATCAGAACTGGAACACAACGTTGGATAAAAAACCAGATGTGATTTTTGTGCATGAGTTTAAAAGGAGTATGTCTGCTGGGAGTCAGTCCGTTCTATTGATGTTCTCATCCAGCACAAATACAGTCACCCACTCATACTGTATGAACCTGATATCCAGCCCTAATAACACACAGACACACACATATGTACAATGCATCCAAATACACACCTTTTAGCCCAGGGACCAATAAGTTGCATCCCACAGGCCTCCTTAAGGTCCTGTTAAAACCTTAGACTCAGCTTGGCCCGTCCCAACCCTAATTGGTATTTAATGCTCTCACTGAACCTCAGAGGTCAAACAGCAGTGTGTGTTTGTGTGTGCACACTGTGTATGTTGGTGTTTATATCAGGGTGCTGAGCCAAGTGTGTCACAGACCATATTTCCAAGAAAGGGCAGAGAGGAAAACTACAGATTGCACAACTCTGGGGGTGTCCTGTGATGACTATGGGGCTGCCTCAATGGAGGCTGAATGATGATAGATGTCCAGAGAGGAATTATGGGGGATAATAGGCCACCATTTTTCTTTATACTAGTTGTTATGATAGCATTTTACCTGATCTTTATGGTCTAGAACATAAAATAAAGGTCAGGAAATGTCCCAGGGATGAAAGCACCTCCAACCAATCCAAATTTGTCCATGCTCCTTCTGTAAAGACCATTTCATGGTTGACAGGCCTGTCTCTTGTTGAATTTGGCCTAACCTCAGAAGCCAGCCATTATTCACCTTCCATATTCATGTGAGTCACTGAAACTGAGGTGGAGGTCGAAGACATGTCTGATGAGGAAACATGGTGTGTGAGTGGATTTTCCACTGTTTTGCTGTGAATCTCTGTTTCTGCTGTTGTAAGAGTAGGCAGTCTGTCCTGATGGGGGGGCAGAGGGAGGAAGTCACCTCCTGCTCCTTTTGTCTTTTTCCGTGCCATTGCCAAAGTTCAGTTTTCTGCCTCCTGCCAGAAACCAGAGTCTGCTGGGACACTCCATGCAGACGTCCAAGAGAAAATGAAAGTTGGGGGAAAAAAAGATTACAGATTAAGACTGTGGGGTCTGAAATCCATGAAAGAGAGTGCCTATAAAAGGATCAACCCCCTTGGATGTTCTGATTTGATTTTATAAATCAATCAGGGTCAGTATATGTTTTTTTTGTTGTTGTTTTTTTTTTTTTTTTTTTACAAAAACAATTATGAAAAACTCTTTAGTGCTAAAGTGAAAACAGAGTTCTAAGTAATTTCAGTTAAACTAAAATATGTATTGTTAAATAAGTAATGGCATAAATATTCACCCCCTTTTAAAGTGACTGACCTAATTCAACAGAGGTTCAGCCAATTGGTGCTAGTAGTCTTACAATTAGTGAAATGGGGATCACCTGTGTGCAGTGAATGTGTTTAAAGTGATTGTAGTAAAAAGTCATCTGTGTCTGGAAGGTCACTGGTTAATCAGTATTCCTGGCTACCATTACACCATGAAGACAAAAGAACACTCCAAGCAACTCAGAGAAAAAAGTTATTGAAAAGTACGAGTCAGGGGATGGATACATAACATTTCCAAGGCACTAAATATCTTTGGGAGTTCAGTTAAATCCATCATCAAGAAATGGAAGGAATATGGCACATATGAAAATCTACTTAGATCAGACCGTCCTCACAAACTGAGTAACCGTGCAAGAAGGAGACTTGGGAGAGAGGCCACCAAGACGCCTCTGATTTCTCTGAAGGAGTTACAAGTAAGGATGATCCTAAGTGTCTATTTCCCTATTCCGCTAAATGCTCATTTACATTTCTTGTAACAGACTAGTCTAAAGAGGAAAAACCCCCCAGAAAACAGTCAAATTCCTTGCAGGGTCATTGTGTCAGCGGATGTGATGTTAGCCTGATAGACTCTCTACAGTGTGGCTAGCATTAAAAGCTAGCGCCGCCCACCTTTATTCCTCTTTGCCGATTAAAATCATGCTTTGATATTTAGCCACTTCGAGTGAGTAGTTATATGTGAGTTCAACCCTCAACAGCCTATGTACCACTATATTTCCATTTACTACTTTGGAATACTGTCGTACTGCGGTTTTGCTACTACACGCTTACCGCTAAGCCACCACTGAGCTTCTCATGTTTACATCCGGTGAAGTGCCAGAGAGAAAGGCAGCGGCCATTGACTGAAGCTACTGCGGCCTCTAGTGGTGGGAGGTTCATTACAGTTTAAAAGAGCATTATAGACTGTGATTTAAAGCCCGTGTTCATAAAAAAATGCTAGGTAATTAGATAAACTGACTAGTAAATCCTGCGCCGGCTAATATAATAAACTATTTTAACTGTTTGGAGTTACTTTAAAATCTGTAGGGATTAAAAAAGGAAAGAAATAGCAATATATTATTATTATTATATATTTTAACAGCAATATATTTTTTCCTCAACACTTTTTCTGAATTTAATTGAGCTTCTGGGGGCCAGATTGGAAGCTGTGGGGGGCCTGATGTGGCAACCTGACAGAGTTTGAGCAGTTTTACAGAGAAGAATGGAGTAAAATTGCAGTGTCCAGATGTGCAAGCCTGACTGAGACCTATCCACACAGTCAGTGCTGTGATTGTAGCCAAAGCTACATCTACTCAGTTCTGACTTTGGATTAGATATTTTTAGTCAGTCAACATTTCTTTGTAGAAGTCTATTTTACCTGATAGGTTTTTGCATATGTTTTTTGTCAATAAAAGCCAAATTATATTGGCAAATATTGATTTATAAAATCAATGAAAGGGTCAAACATCCATGGGTGTGAATGCTTTTTGTAGGCACTGTAGGAACAAACAAGATAATGCTCAATAATGATGTTCTTGACATCATTCATTGTCTAATCTAACAGATCAGCCTGCTATGAAAAGACAGCATAGCATGGGATTTTCTTTTTATGCGGTTTTTAAATGTGTTATTATCAGGTTGGATCTGCTCTCAGCTGTGTGAGATAAATCCAGCATCTGGACAAGTCCAGACTGATTGAAAATAAAGAGGCACGCCTCGATTGAACATAAAAAAAGTGTGAAATTCGACATCTAGCTTTGTTTACCCCGAATGGTGCATGCCTGTGGTTTATCATGAGTGATGATTTTTTTCACTGGATTTACATCCATTACAGAGCTTTGCAACCAGTGCCATTACAAATTGCTCTATATGTAAAAGGAGTAAATGTGGTTCTAAAGCAACACAGTTGTCAATAAGCATCAAGCAGCCGTCGCTGACGTGCCTGCTGTCTCATCAGTAATCAGGCCAATCTGTTTTAGCAGAAAATGGCCATACATGGTGCAGCATTGATGGAAATGTCTCATTTTAACTTCATGGTGCCTTGAGAAGGCAAAGCAAATCAGCAAATGTTTCATGAATTTGACAGCAGAAGCGTGGAAATTCTATGACAACTAGTTGGATTCGGTGAGCTGAGTGCCAGCACTTTGCATTAAGTTACACTAAGCACTAATTGGATGCTACCTGGCTCTACATCACTAGCAGCTCTGAACAGGATCAGGATCTGGCTCTGACTAACAGCGAGTGCTCTGGTGCTGCTGGCTGATTACCCTTAGCAAAGGGAAAAGCGAAACGATGATGAGAAAAAAATCCCTTCTCTTCTCGCGCACAAGCCCTTGGCCCTGTTGGCACCGAGCTCACTTTTTGATTTTTCCTGATGTCCCTGAAATTGATTTTCAGCCATGATTGCATCGCCTCTCTGAGGATAATCAAAGATTTTAAATAATTGCTGCAGTATGACTGTACAGTGGGGAATATCAAGGATAGTGGCTACTTCCCCTCGCTGTCATCTATAGAATAATTTCAGCTGAGCGCTCCAGTATGACTTTACAACATTCCTCTGAAATGGTTCCCAGTTGTGTGCATGACAGCATTAGTTTCATCGGACATGCCTGATAAAAACGAGCATTCGTTAATGACAAAACATAACATGATGTCACAGCTCGGAAATCCTTCTGACTTTATTCTCTAATTGAAATCCATTATCCAGGTAGTCATTGGGTAATCACTCAGTATTTTTCTTTGAGCTTTTAGAAAAATAGGAAACCAACTTCTTAGAAATAAATTGCCTCTCATTCCCCAGCTTATTCGTGCTCAGTTCAATCAGCCATGTAGAGACAAACCTGACATACCTGAATCCCTGCTACAAAGGCTTGACAACTTAGCTCTGTGCTACACTTTCCCCACTTAATCTTACCATCATTGATTTAAAAAAAAAAATCCAGGGGAATATCCAGAGGAAGTGGTTTTGTGCTGTAACTCCCGGCTTCCTCATAGAAAAGAGACATCACCATCCTGGAGCCACCTCTTTATACCACAGTGAAAGATGGCCTCTCGTTTAACGTGGGACTGTAACCGATGTTTGCAAGGGGAGAAACAGATTGATTAGAGGGCCAGGGAAGATTAATAAGCTGTATGGGGCAGTTATGACACCCATTGTTTCACACACGCCCTGCGGAGGTGTGCCTCCCAAAATGCATCATTGTGTAAAATATTGACCTAAAGCATACCATTACTCTCTTTCTTGTATGCGCCTGCTTTGCTCTCCAAAGGAGACATCCAAGCAGTAATAAAATGCTCTCACCATTTTTCTATTATTCAAGACACCGGCTCCTTGAACTAAAGTTTGAGTAAACCTGTTTGGTTTGTTAGAATGGGACAGAATCCCATCCTGTGTTAAGTTCAAAAGTAAAAATCAGTGCCTTTTGGAGGGCACGTGAAAGGTCTTCGAGAGCCTTATCTAAGTCCAGGTACCCCCTTTGGATCAAGCTCAGGGTCATATTACATAGAATACACTGACACCAGTGACAGAAATTATAAGAAGCTAAACTGAACAGCATATTGGCCTGAAAAAGTAATTACATTTACATAAATAATTCATTTACGTTTGAATAAGGTTGCCTAATCTTTAGGACAACACATTCATGTATTCATGGCTGAGATACACAACAGATGTTTATTTTCAATAGAGAAAGTACCTGCTGCTGTTCTTCAGAGTGACCCCGTTACTTCATAGTGTTGTATTATGGCTGTTTTTTGTCTTAGCCTTAATGTTGTCAGCAGATTTCTACTTTTATATATGTAGGCTTTCTGCTTAAGTAAGTGAAAAACACATTTCTAAGAAAGTTTTGTTATTGCTGTCTGACCTTTGCCAAGAAGAAACTGAGAGGATAACTTAAAAACACAAAATCACTGCATAATGTGCAAGCACCAACAAAAATAAATGATTGTCTGAATTTTTTTTTTAAAAATGATCGAAATAAACAACTCAGTAGGTTCTTAACATTAGAAAACCATACAGAAAGACATTGTGGGGGCAATGTATATAGTACTTTAGCACCAGGTCTTTTGCGTTGCATTATGCCTGACTTATACTTCTGCCTCAAATCTCTGTCAAAACTATGCTGTGTTGGCCTGTCTTTGTGAGCATGACTTGTGTGCTGATATGTTTGTTAGTTAATCTGCAGTTTTTGTAACAGAGAAAACAGAGGAGACATTAGAGAAAATACAAACAACAGCCACTGAAAGAACTGAGGCAGAGAACGGGGAATTTTTGCCCTCATTCGGCCGCTGAGGGAGACCTGGACGAGAAGATACATGTTGAAAGTTTTTCTGTGTGGGCAAGTAGATTTTACAACCTGTTTTGCAGTTAGTGATGCACAGATTGTAAAAATTCAGGCTGGTAAGGAGCTTTAAATAAACAATTTTGCTGATGGCAATGTTTTTTCATTAACTTGTGATACTTGTTTGATTTCTGTGATTGTTGACTTCCTCATCCAGGCCAGGGACCAAAATTACGTGTTGTTGTTGAACAGCAGTGTTATTCTAGCCTTTATCACTTTAGAGGGGACAAATCCAACTGTAGAAATTCACAGTAGAACTTCTTATTTAAACTTACTTCACGATGAAAAATACTTAAAAATTAACTGAAAAAAAAATCTCTTCTTATTTTTTGGGGGGGGAACTTTAATGTAAACTATATTGTTATAAACAATCATGTATAATCCTACATTGCATTCACAATGCTGATATAAAAAATTAATACATTACAGCCCTAACTCATGGCCTAATTCTTAGTAAGAGAACAATATATTGCCCAGCTATACCTCATAGTCTAATTCTTAGTTAAATGCGGGATTTTCTCTGCAAAGATGAACAACTCTGCCTTGATACAGCTCAGTCCATTTCTCTTCTCACTTGGGATTTTAAAGGCAGCGCTGGCTGGCATGGAAATCAATTACGTGTAAAGCTGCCCTATTGCACTGTTAAACTTCCTCATCAAAATTGCGGTCCTTATACCGGGATCTGATAAGGTAGCGGTACAGAAGTGGATCATACTCTTTTTGTTGGAATCCGTTGCAAACAGACTCTGTAATAAAGCAGTTTTTAGCAGTACTTTAGTGTAGTTTTTACACTGTGATCAGAGTCTACCTCCGAGCATTAAAAAGCATTTCGGGGCTCATACAGAGAGGATCACGTCAGCAGCTGATGAATCTGATGTGCTGACTACTCTCACCAGCTGTTCAAATGGAGAGAAGTGTGACAAAGTTTTCACACTAACTGCTGTGCAGATAAAGTTGTGGGGAGATTGTCTGTGGCATATGTGTTTTTTTGTTCCTAAAGCTTTTGCATTAGGGTTGAAACATAGGATCCCACTAGGTCAAGACGTCCAGCTGCAGACTCTTTGTGACCTCATCTGCACCATCTGCTGGCATGAGTAGTCAACGGGAGAGTGTTGAAAGAGTTCCACTATTTTTCAGCTAATTTTAACCACATCAAACGCACTGTGTGCTGCAAACTCTCCTGATCAGGACAGCCAGAGGGTGTTAGTAGCAACTTGTCAGAGCACTGTCTCTCATTGCATTTACTTTGTTTTTGCATTTTCTCTTACAGCATGCACAGTTTTGTCGATTATCTGCATTTGACAAACATTTGCAACTGTCTTTGACGTGTTTATCAGTTTTTTGCCGATGGGTTGATGAAGGTTCACAAGGCCACCATCAACCAGTGCTGATGTTCCACGGATGCATTGGTACTTCACTATCTGTAGCCGGTTATCCCATTCTACAATACATTTAATATGCCTGTAGATATTAGCCTACTCTGAGACTGGCCGGCGCAGTGCCACCCCGACAGACCAATCACAAGGCTTGCAGTTTGTCGTTTCAATGTGCAGTTAGATTTTTTCAAAGCATTTGCACGCCAGCTATGTGTGCAGACCTACGCAGGATTCAGGGCTACGCAGGCCAACGGTGTACGCTACATCATAGATCTGACATAAAGATATAAACAGGTATTACACAACACTAAGCTGTAACTTTTAGCTATAAAGAAGCCAGACATGAAGGTCTTACTCATGTGAACATTGCTCTGTCTGCATATTTCTTTTAGCATGTTCTGTTTTATGAATAATGGAAAAAAAGGAAAGAGAGACAGACCAATGAGAGATATAAAATATTTTTGATGGCACTTGGACTTGGAGAAAATAAAACTTTACAATTCTATGTTCTTCAGGATATTTTTACTCCAAATTAAAAATGGATCAATGTACTGATTCACCGCCTACTGTTTTTGGTTGCTGTCATGGATGGGAAATAATGCTTTGCACAACAAAAATCTTTCACACAATATGTATTAAGTGCTTATGGCACGTGTGTATGAAGAGTGAAGTGTATTCCAATTAGTCAAATTGCAAAGCTTGATGTTATCTGAAATTAGCTTTCATGTGAGATTTTCTACCCTTGTTTTCCTGTTTCTAGCTGGAGGCTTGGCTTTGTTCCCCTTTCTATTTAATTTGCTGCCAACCTGTTTTATTTATTTCTGTGGTTGCACAAATTGCCTTTTGACCTTGATGATTACAGAAAGTAAGTGAATTGGAAAGGCATTGATACTCAGAATTGAATGGGCTAGTACACACGGTTATTCATCTTCCTACCTTGGTGTGTTACAGTTTTGCACAGGTCAGATTTTTAGTCCCCGCTCTGCTGTTTTTATTATCTTAAGAGGGCAGAGGAGGGCTTTTTACCCGCCACGCTATAAACTTCCATTTCCAATTCAACACATGAGCACCGAGATACACCTACGACCATGAACCATCACCAAAAGCCTGAATGTACTACTCATTCACTGCAATAACAAGGTTAACTGATGTAACGTAATAAAATTAACCATAAAGAAGCAAAGGTTTTAGTATTAATAATGCACATTTACTCATTTTTACTCACTCTTTTAGACAGACACTCTAAAACACACATGCACCCTCAGAGTAAAGCCATATCACTTTGGATACTTGTAAAGTGAAGTAATGATGTCTATAGAGGATGAATGAGCATGCAATAGGGCTATGTGGTACCATGTTCACCTTGGGTTCACTCATTTGATTCAGGGGTAGTGGTCAGAAATAATTTCCATCTAATGATGAAGAAGGAGAGGGAACCTGGCTAAAGGCGTCTCAGTGGTCCTTACCTTCTCTGTTTCATTCACAATAGCGAGTAAACCATTCAACCTGCTGCTGAGATCACATACACCTGGGTGTAGTTGTGCTGGTAGTCTTCATGTTTGAGTCAATGTAGGTCTAAGAGAACTGACCTCCTTTATCTTGGTGACAGATCATTCAATCATGTGTTTCTCTGTTCTGCTGTTCTTCTTCTAGGGTTGGAAATACAGAGATTTTAAAATCAATATGTTTTCAAATGAAAAATAGGGTTATACAGTATCCTTTCTATTGGTGTAGTTTATGTTGATTTAAAAAAAATACAGCAAACTTCACACTAAATAAATGATTGGTTAAATAAAAACTACTAACAGTAATCTGCTTTTTGACCACAAAATAATCTATTTCAAATACTGATTTTATTTTGTTTAAGGATAATTTGTTTTGTCTCATTTCATGTTTCCCCCTCCAAGCTTGTGGTAGATTTTTATGTAATTTTTCATATATGTTGGCATTAAGGTTGGGTAGTAGTATGGTACTGCTGTATCCAGGGGTTTTTAAAAATAGCCACAATACCCCTTGAGTTTCTTCTCTGAAAAAAATCTCTGGTGCAATATGCATAAATTTATAGTAAACTGCTTAAGAGTCTGTGTCCATTTCCAGCAGCAGTACCACTCCCTTATGTTTCAGGAAGCTATAATGGTGATGACAGTAGTCTTGAGCATGATGTAGGCCTGATTTGTTAAATAAAAGGAGAAGTTTAAGGAAAGTTGCACTATGTAGATGTGCTCACATTGTGCTCTAGTTCTCCCCGAGGTCAAACCATGGTGTGCACTGCCCACAGACATGTACAGTTCAGAAATTTCAAATGATAGATCTTCATGGCAAAAAGTGTAGGTCTTTTTTTATGGGAGCGAAGGGAAGTGGGAACTACAGGTACCGTTGGCCCTTGCATACACATCAACCTTTTTTGCTACACTTGATCTTTTGGAAGCATTTTGGTTTCCTGGTGTCAAGAATAGGGAACAGAGAAAACGGGAAAGACAAACAAAAAAACAATATGCAGGCACTGCCAGATTGCGTTGACACACTTGATGGGGGTACAAGTAACAGGAGGAGCCACTTGGCAGATAATCACCCTGAAAAGATTCGCAGAGGTGAGAGGATCATGATATTAAACATGTATTAACATTAAGCCATAAAACAAATTGCGATATTATTTTTGTGTAGTACCAACTGACCCTTATTTCTTGTAGTTGAAGATGATTGTTTTATTTCAGCTGCCGAACATATCATATTCCACACTGACAGTTTCTGCTCATCATACTCACATTTTTCTGGAATATAGTCAGTTAAACAACCGTAAGAATTGATATAAACTCAATAAAATTTATTTCTGTCCGATTATGAAAGTATCATACTTGATGTAAGAAATTGTCAGTGAAAAATGCCAAAACTGGTTTTTAAGAGAATGGCTACACACAGTCATAAAGTATAAATGGTTATATAACTCTAAGATAATTATTTAAGTATATTTTTAACAATGTTAAGAATTTAAAGTTTACATATTAAAGTAACCAAAATATAAAAATGAGATGAAAAACATTGTGTGTGCAGAAAACTGCAGAGTTAAATGTGTGAAAATACGGAGGATGAGAGAGAGGGAAGGGGGGCTGAAGGGTGAGCTATAAAAGAGAAGCTGATTTGGGCCTGCCAATGTTTCAGTGTTTTCTCTGCTGCCCTTTCAAGCTTAGAGAGGCCCGCTGGGGGCTGGAGTGTGTGAGGCTGGAGAGCAGGGAGCACGGGGCACTGTGTAGGCCGAGGCTCAGCATCTGCCAGCCCAGACTGTCCGTGGTTTGTTCCTTTTCCAGCACATTCTTATGTAATTATCTGTGATAAACTCCTCTGCAGTCAAGCCACAAATCCACGTCAGTGGCCTGGCTTACCGAACAACTCTGAGAAAGCCACAAGCACACAGGGCCTTTGAGATGCAGGAACACACACACGCACATGCACGCACACACAACACAGAAAGACGCACAAATGTGTGTTCTCATACACCTACTCACACTTAGATTCGCACAAACAAAACTTTGGGCTGCAGTGTCAAATGGGTTTTTTATTTTGGAGCCAGAGAAGGGAGGGTATAATCCTGGCTGCCACATTGACACTCCGCAGAGTTCAGCAGACTTCAGTGGTTCCTGTCGTGCCCAGCACTTTCCCCTCTCAACACTAAGTTCCTCAAAGTCCCCATGACAAAGAACCTGCTGATACCCTCTGCTTTGCCAGGATCTGCACTACAAGAAGTCCTGCCTCTACTCCCTGGCTCAGTAAAACTTTTCCTTCTCAAAGCTCACCAGACTGAAGTGAGGGTTATTTTGTTCAGCACATTATGACCCCGTCTTGTGTTTTTCCTATCATTTACCTTGGAGACATTGTTTATTTCATTATAATTAGCCATCCATGCATGCACATTGTTAAGATAATCATATTTTGTACCATATTTTACTACAAATTGGGGCACAAAAATGAAGAACAATGGCCTGGTTTTGAGTTCAAAGAAATAATAACCATATTATTCTCTTGCCATGTTTTTTTACAAGGGTTCTTGGATCTTCGTTTTGCTGTGTATTATCTAGTCTGATGCCAGCAGAACAGGGGCAGGGGATGACAATGGAGTGGTGTACTGCAGAAGACTGAAGGCTGTGCCAGCAGGATAAGAGAGTGAAAAACAGTGGAGGGTGGGGGTTTCATTAGCATAACTAGCGGGATGCCCAGAACCTTTCTGGAGTGGCATGTTTACGGCACCAAGCTTGGCAAGAGCACACTCATTTTATAGTGTTTATTAAGTAGACAAGGGGAGGCACAAGCAGGATTTGGGATGTTGTCTGTGTGTGTTTGTGTTGTTGTATTTGTGCTGTGTGTAAGTGAGCGTCTGCTTTTATGTGTACGTTTGGCTATTTTGCCTGCATGTGTGGGGTCTGAGAGGAGGTGTGCTAGGTTTCAGCGGCTGTGTGGCAGCATCTTACCCCGACTACTTTTACATGTTTGTATTTTGGCTTAAGTGCCCTTTAAAAGCAGTGAAATAGAAAGTGCATTCATAAGCCAATCCTCAAGAATGATCCCATTTCAGAGGAGCAGAGAATGGGGCTCTTTGTTGTGCTCTGGATCCTTTCATCTCTCTGAGGTCATTTTCACAGAGCAAACAGGGAGACTCATTATCAACCTGCACCTGAGAGGTCAGAACCTGAACTCTCCCCCTCCCCTCTCTCCCTGTCCACCCCCGCCCCCGGCCGTGCCTCTGCTTCGCTGCTACCCCTGGTCCGCACTCGGGTTTATTAGCGCAGAACATCTTTTCCAGTGACTGAGCTTGCCCTTATTGTCTACAGCGGTCAGGGTCAAGTCAAGGGCGCTCAGCCTAGATTGGAATCATTTGTCACATGGTCCCGGACTGGAGCTGATTTCAGCAGAGGCCAGGGTGAGGTACACAGCGGTTCCAACACCACCTCTGACACGGTGAGCAGGGGAGAGCAGCCACCGGACTACGCAGATGGCCTCCACATATTACACAGCCACTGCTTGCCAACAAAAGAGCCCCTCCTTTTCCTTTTTTTTGCTTGCTAATTGAAGAGGAATGAAACTAGAAACTGGTACATAAATGGAACATGCTCTTGAGTTGTGAGGACATATTTCTCCTGTGTGGAGCCACTTTTGGGACCCCTGTCTCTGTGCGACTGTTAAAAATCGCCCTGAGTGACCATGATAATGACTACACCTTTTAAATCGGAAAGAAAAGAAGTCCTATCCTTAAAAGATGTAAACCGTGTAAAGTGTTGGTTCGAGAGTACAGGAAAGGATTTTTTCCTCCCACCTCCCTTCATGGTCAGCAGCTTGCATGAACAATGGATCGTGCTGAGGTAGCATGTGGAAAATGACTTTAATACACCATATAGAATGGCTTATTGCTTTGGTCAATAGGACAGCAGTGAAGACGCTGTATCCTGCCGCTTGGGAAGGTTAGACCTGTCAAACGGCCACAGTGACTGATACCCAGACCCCGCTTATGAGGTCCGTAATGGGAGTGAGTATGTGTGTATGTGAGGTAAAGGGGGCTGACTGACAAGCACAGTTATAAAGGTTACATACGACACACTCCTCACCTTTAAGCGTTAGATTAGTCCATATTTTTTTCTTACTTTTATATCCAAGGCTATTTCATACATTTTACAACAGGATGTCCAGGTGGCACTTAAACAGTGACACAATGAAAAATGGTAAAATAAAAAATATTAGCAAAACTCTGAATCAAATAAAACACTATGTTTTCAGCAACCTACTTAAAAAGTGGAAAAACAAGGGGAAATGAAAGATTGAGCATCAGGCCATTTTCGCTTGTTTTCCCTCAGAGAGGGCAAGTGTGGAGGTGAAGGTCACAGAGAGACTAAGCACACAGCTCATAAACAGCACAGCTGGAGGAATCATTGAAATATAGCCCTTTGTTTTCTCTGGGTCGTAATTGGCCCTGGAGCCTTCTTCCCCTTCCCTCTCTCTCCGTTTCTAGCTGTCTCTCTCTCTTTCTGTCTCTTTCTCTGCACGTGTTTTGCACCAGCGTGGTGCAGTTTAGAGACCAAGACTGCAAAGGCTAATGACTTTAGGGTCAAAGAGCACACCTGCGGTCACAAAAACAATACACAATACAATAAATTCAGAAAAACATAAACAAACAAACTGGGAAATAACAATCATAGCTACACATCATTTCCTCCTCCCACATGTGGATTTTTGGGCTCACTAAAACTACAACTATCACAATGATTTTTTGTTATATTTGGTAGAGTTTTGCATTATAGGTCAAGAAATATTTCAATTATTTTTTAAAATTGAAATTGATTCAAGATCATTTTTAACACCACAGGAGAAGCAAAGAAAATGCTACTTTCTGTACCGTCAAAGGTCAGCTGCATTTTATTCCAAATTTCATACCACCATGGAAAAAAATGTCCTCACATTTCAAGACATTATGTAAAGCAGCTAAATATTATTCTTTGTGTCCTTTTTATTATTGCTTCAGAATTTGACCTTGCTTGCTAGGGGGTGACATAGTCTGTTTCTACTTTTAATTGTAATTTCATCATTGGATGGTCTAAATCACCTGACCTGGGCCAGGAAGGCCCACTGGGTCAGTTTCGACAGCTGTTGGGGTCACTAAGCGCTGTGGTATTCTTCTCAGATATTTCCATAATGCCTTTGCTAACAGGTCAGAGAGAAAAAAAGCAGCATGCATAACTTAACACTTAATTACCACAATGAATACAAGGCATGGATTTATTTTTTACTTATGCCAGTTTATAAAATGCTTTTCTAAATGCAGCCTTTTGTTTGGCATCCCATTCAGTTTATTTATTGACAATAAAGTACACTATTGACAAATCCATTCCTGATTTACTACAGACGTTGAAAGGACATCAATTTAAGCCTGTCAATATTGACCGATTATATCACTGTATGGGGCCACATCCAAGTTTTCATGCTTGTTTCTTTCTTTTTTAGTTGTGTAATCGAATGCCTGCACTCACAGCGTGTTCATTTTCATTAAGTTGACAGCAGTGGAACACCTCTTGAGGGATTAGCTATGGAAGACGGCTGTCGCTCCTTCTGACTGGAGGCCTGAGATCTCTGAGTAGAGAGGAGAAAAACAGTATCAGATCCAGCCCGAGATAGCGGGGCTTTGCCATATAATTACCATGTTAACCCAGATGATTCTCTCTGATCTCTGCAAACATCAGGGCACAGGCCCCGCCAGGCCGGCTTAGGCACAGATCTGTCCCAGTGCACTGTGGGACACTGGATGTATGTTAGCTTGCTAGCTATAGGACTTTTGCTGAGATCTGCATATGCCTTATTTGAAACCCTCATCAGTGCACATGGTGTAGGTGTTAACCACAGATAGGATGTATGAACTGTGAGACCTGTTTATAATTTTATCATGCCTTGCACACTTTAAGATGCAGTTGAGATCTCCTGCATGCTGAAAATGTGCTGGATGGGATTTAAATGTCTTTTTCCCCAAAAATCTGTTGTTTAAGATATTTTTCCCTGCTTCTCTGGAATTGTTAATGCTGTTATTTTACACAAAACTCTCTTTTTTATCTAAAGCACATAAAGTAGGGATATATAAGATCTGAGACCCCTTCCTTCATTGAGTGTTATCCCCAGAATGTGAGGGGAGATTCTGTCTTTGGTTGCTTGCTTCCTAAGCCTTATTGATCCGTGGGCGGTTTTTTTCTCCTCCATTCTCCAAAGTCACTAAGCTTGCATCAATTCATCTTAATCTGTTTGCTCCTTAAACCCGGAACAAGGCATGTCTTGTTTCCTGGTTGTAGGAGTCTCTCGGCTGGCTTCCCTCACATCCTTCCTAGCTGGGCTTCTCCTGGGTGGCAACAAGAGGCTTTTCATATTGAATCAAGTGTTATTGAGTTCCCCACACACCTCTTATATTCCCCCCTTTTTTCATTCTCTCCCACTCTTTTCCCCCCTCTTCCATCCAGTTCTAACAAAGCGTTCCTTTAATGACTGTGGGATTATGGGCCAACCTTTTGCAGCCAGTCTGTGGACTAGCCTGTAATCTGACCTCATTACATCCCCTGCAACAAGCTCTTGGGTCACTACAGAGAAACTACACCTTATCCTTCTGAAAAGCCAAGCTGCTCAAGCCCCCACCTCAAAACACCCCCCAGTCAACCTAGCCAACTTTTCCTCACTGCCATACCTGTCCACCAAAGCGTAGGATCCTCTGATCCTGTTCCCTTTCCTTAACTTCTCTTCCATTACTTTACTAAGATGAATGGATGCTGATGGGGGCAGATGAAAACTCAATTGTAAATGGCAAAGCTTGAGCTTGTATAGTGTTTTTTCTAGTCATGTGACTACTCAAAGTGCTTTTACACCACGTCACACCTACCCATTCCTACCCTTTCACTCTATATTGTATATATGTCTGTATTGAGTTTGTTATGGAGAATTTGCTAACAGAATTCTTGCATCCCTACCCATTTACACATCGCTGACGAAGCAGTTGGACGGGGTTCAGTGTCTTGCCCAAGGACACATCAAACATGTGACTGCAGGAGTTGGATATCAAACCCACAGCCTTTTGATTTCGGAATGACCGACTCCAAGTACTGGTCCACAGTTGTCTCATTTGTGCAGGTCCAGGCTTGGTGGTGTCTCTGCTAAATGTGGTAGAACCATATTTCACAGGCTGCTAAGTTTTTGACACAGGGAGGTTAGGCTAATTTGACATGCCCTATCAACTGTTTCATATATCCATTGCATGGGTGTATTTCACAAACCTCTGGGAAAGCTCCCGTAGCAAGCTTTTGGAAAAGGAAGGACTTTTAAAATAATTCTTGGAAGGTGATTGGAGGAACATTCTGTCTGTGACATTCATGATGGGCAAAAGAGCGCAAAGACAAAACAATGTTGTACGCATGCACTTCTCTTGAGCTGAGTCAGCTGACAGGTTTCCGTTGCTGTAAATTAATGGTGGAGCTTCTCCGTGAATAAAATGATGCCAAGGCCAGCTGTGTGATGTGCAGAAAAGTCTTCTCTGCCAAGACAAGCTTTTGGAGGGACTCTTCACTCTTGTTTTAAAAAGAAATGTGGTCCAGTTCCGATTGAACTGTTGCTTTACAGCTACATCTGAGCTAATCGCTACCGCAACAGCAGCCATTGGAAACACTGGCAGACCACACCCATAATGATCGCAAACTCATACTCAAGCAGACCTGGAGAAGAGTGAAAACATCCTTTCTGTCACGTAAAGCTTTCAGTATTGCTCCCTGCCTTTGTTTTAATAAAGAAATGTTATCGAGTTCTGACAAAACCACTGCTGTGGCTAGGTCCGAGCTAATCACTCCACAAGCAGCCATTGTATAAACCCACTGACTCAACAACTAACCTCTTTCCCCCATAACTCTCACGAACTCAGGTCAAAGCTGGAGGGCAGAAGAGCGAAAACATCATACATCCCATTATAAAGAGCTTTTGGTGTTGTTTTTATTCCTTATGTCATCCAGAAAGGTGGTCCAGTTCTGGTCAAATTGATGCTATACCAGAGTTTTTTTTTTCAAGCTGTATCCGAGCTAATCATGGCTGTTGAAGCAGCCATAGCAATGTGCTTTGAGTACAGCTAAATCCTGCCTGGAGCTAACGCCTCGCTCTTCTCAAATGATGCTGATTGGTGCGAACAGTGTTCGGTTCGGCACAAATGTTGTAGATTGGAGCTTTTCAAGATGGATTTGCCTGATGATGCCTGATGGAGTCTGGATAATCCATATGCTTCGCAAGGTTAAGGTTAGGCAGCAGGCCTGATTACAGTAATGCTGCACATACATTTACAAAAAGTACACTACTATGACCTTTGTCTTTCTTTTACTGTTTGACCTTACTGAATTTCAAATTACCAAGCCGTACAGGGCCCGGTAGTAGAGACTTTGTGGATCATAGTGCTTGGTAATTGCAAGAACCTCAAGATACGACACCTATCACTATCACAATATTTTGCAATACTCTACATAACCCACAGAAAAATTCAAAGAGGAGCCTAGAATACACCTTAATGTGTTTCTGAGTCTTGGACGGTCTCTTCCTTCGTCTGTCCCCCTTTCCATACCCTCATTCTTCTCTGCATGTGTCCCTACATCCCTACAGTGTATGAGGGGCAGGTGTTGACAGCAAACTGGCCTGTTGTCAGGCCTACTATGCAGAATTTGCAGTTGCAGTGTGCATGAGAGGACAAGGAAGGCCAAGACAGGTCCATTACATCACCTCCATCAACACTGATTGGGCTCAGGACGGGGGTCCGTGCATGCTCATGAGCGGTTGGCCCAGCCCGGCCCATATGCCTTTAATACAGGAACAGATGTGGAGCACAGATTCTGAGCTCTCACTCCCCTTATTCCCTTCCTCTGCCCTGTGCAAAGCCTCAAGCCTGCCATTTTGTCTTGGGCCACGCTAAGCGTGCTGCTAGTTAAACTGGTTTAATGAGAACTAACTGGCATGCTTGGATGGTTGGATGGAGATGATTTTTATTTCAGATGACTCCCTTCAGAACTGTCTCTCAGTTCTGTTCAGGAAAAAAGGTGGGGGAAGCAAAAGTCCAAGAGGCAATGACATAAAAATGAATCGTTGGCAGATGATACCTGACTCATATATCATCAAGTCTTATGGGACATGGTTTCTTTTGCAAACAGACCTAATGGACCATAAAAAGATGTAGACATATGTGTCAGCTGTTATCTCATCACTTGTCAACTGACTTTGTTAGTCCTTAAAGACAGTATGAATAACAACCAAGATAAACCAATCAGTCTTAAGGATGCTACCTTTCCAAATATATCTTTTCCATCCCAGAGTATTATAAATTGTCTGGACCACTCTTTGCTATCAGTGCATCCATGTGTGAGTCTGTGGTGTGGAGCAGGTGAGGGAGACTCTGCCATGTCAGTGTTGCGATTGCTGGACCTGGACAAAGTAGAACCAGAAAGAGGGAGTGTGCCATACCCAAAGCATATGACCACCTAAACAGACAGCTTATTTTGCAATTCACATGAACCTTGGCCAAAACTATGGTGATTGGTTTTGTCAGAGGGGTGTGGCATCTCAGTGAGATAATTTCCCTTGGATTTTCTCAACTAAGCCAAGACTATACCTGCCCTATCCTCAGTCTTTATGATTGTTCATGTCAACTGTTGTAAAGAATATCAGATAAGATTTACTCAGAGGTTTTAGGGAAGGACAGAAGATGTTCAGATTCAAAGCAAATTGACACTTAAATAGATTTGGTGATTCAAATAAAAAGGAGAAGTGCAGAAGAGAAAGGAAACAAAAAGAGGAATGAAAAGACAGAGGGGTTTGGTGATTATGTGTAGTAACGGACAGGAAACAGCAGGTTTTTACTTAATTCTCCGTAATATCATCTCTCTCCTGTTATCTGTGCCAGAGCTGCTCTGATACATCCAGTCAGGTCCTGAGGTCTCTGGCAGCTATTTCCTGGAGAGGGATTACCGGCCCCTCCTATTGGGCGGGACAAGGCCTCCTGGTCTGAATTCATCAGCGACAAGGCCTACGAGATGTAGAAAGCAGGTTAATAGACACTCATCAGACATCTGCCGCTGGGTTACCATCCAATAATCTTCTTCCTGGATCTGCTGCCAGCAATTGATGACCACATTTTTCCCCTAAACCATTCAACTGCCCTCCCTCTCTCTCTCCCCTCCTGTCTGTTTCCCCTAAACTCTCCTCAGAGTACACACTGTTATACATTGACAAATGCACTCTCAGACAGGTCTGTGGCTTGGTAAATGCACACATACTCGCACACATTTCAACCTCTATCACCCCTTATAGTCCTCTGATGGGTGCAGACTTTTTCAATTTGGAGGGCCACTTCTGATGGAGTCTGGTGACACATCTGGAAGGCCAGTAGTGGCTCAGTGTAGCATTGTGATGAAAAGTCCACTGTCATACCAGAGTCAAGTGTAATCCTGCCTCCTAAAGAAGATGGCCAATGTCCTGCTGGTTTTAAACCACTTCCTGCCAGTGATGAATTACGATTTCTGGCAGTCTGTCTTTCTTTTGTCTTTTTTTCTTGATGCTTAAAATCTCTCTTACTCTCACCATTCCCTTGTCTCTAAATAGTTTTGTTTTGCAAGTAACATTTGTGCAGTTCATTGTCATATATTTACATAAGTAGTGTAGTGTTTCTGACTCGATATTTCATTGGATTATTTAGAGATAACAAACCCCTCTTCAGACTGTAAATGTTCCTTGTAACCCTCATTAACTAGTTTCCTCTGCTGACTATTTTCAGCTTTAAAGCTTTGTATTGCACTTGGGGGCGTTTAATGGCTCTCCTAATGATTGCGTCCCCATAACTCCGGTGAAATTCATGGGACTCCTCTCTTATTGACTGTTTTCTCACCCAGGTTCAGAGGGCAGGAGAGAGTGAAGCTCCCTCTCTGCCTGGTTATTTATGACTTTTCTTCCCCAAAGTTATTTTTCTTTCTGTGATTGCCGAGTGGTGTGTTAAATCTGACGTGTCAAGAGATTACTCAGCTGGCCGTCAAGTGCACATGGTCAATTTGCCATGATGAGAGGAACTGGATCACACAACCCCTAAAATCTCTCTGAGGAATCTCTCAGGGAACTCCTTACACACAGACACAAATACATACGCGCATACATGCACACAATCATGGAGGACTCCAATGTGGTAGTCATTTTGGCCGCCAAAATCAAATGGAGGTTGAATGGTTTCCACATTTCTTAAGATAACATTTTGAGAGGGAGAAAGATCGGAGGGCCAGGGCAATCAAACATGTTCTGTTTGGTGATGTTTCTATGTGAGGAGAAATAATGGGGTCATGGGATCAAAGGTGAGACGTGAAAGAACAGTTCCTGGGTTCAACTGCGGGGCAGTGCCACTTGTTTCTGACTGCTCCACACACGTAGAGTTCACTGCTGTCAGAGGCAGCCTGGTACCGATGCCCTAAGGCCTCTCCTTGCAGCAATTAATACAATTGGACCTCATAACATTGGGAATTGCTAGAAAAACAGCAGAGGAGGGGTCAGTTACAAAACCTGGAGGGTACCAAGCACACATTGTAGTATTTAGGTACATATCCTTTGAAACTTTCTGTATGAATTATGCTAAATTATCATATGAGAATAGCACGTCTTTGTAGCTCATGCTGTCTGCATGAGCCAGACTTTGTTCCATAAACCAAGGTCGAGTTATTTATTTTTTTAAATGACATTGTAATGCAAAGACTGTTACCTTTCATTTCAGTGTGCTGTCAAAAGTAACAAAAACAAATTGTAGGAATTCTTTATCATAATCCCAGGTGTTACAACACCTGGATCATTTGGAGATGTTCTGAAAAAAGGGGACAATTCCTCCTGAACATTTTGGACATGTGAACACAGTAATTGCACTTTGATCCTGTTTTTTCTGTTCCAGGACAAAATAAGTAAGCAGAGATAACCTAGTAGAATGTATCTTGGCTCACTACCATACAAATCCTAGTGATTCATTTGATGTGAGAGCCCAGCAAGTGGAATAAATAAATGTTTGACTCATCACAGTAGTACAAGCAGTAGTAGAAGTTAAAATACAGCTACTCAACAATTTCAGTTACATTTAACAATAAATGATAAGAATGGCAATTAACAGCAATAGGCTATCATTACTCACCCTCTGCATCCAGTTGAAAATCTAAAGAGCATCCCAGCACCCAATAAATTCTACTGGTTCAACAACTGATTACCACTGTGAATCACAGTGGCAGCAACATCATGCTGTGGGAGTGCTTCCCGGCAGCCGACTCTGGAAGACTTGTAAAGGTAGAGGGTAAAATTAATGTGGCAAAATATAGGAAAATCCTTGAGGACAATCTTTTTCAGTCTGCAAGAGAACTATGGCTAGGGAGAAGATTTATTTCCAGCAAGACAATGATTGCAGCCAAAGGTGTGTAAGTACTGCCTTGAATGGGGTGAGTATTTATGCAGTCACTTATTTTACATCACATATTTTTATGTCATTGACATTACTTTGTAGAAATCAGTTTTCACTTTGACATCAAATAGTTTTTTTTGTTTGTTTTAAACATGATCAAAAAGCCAAGTAATACTGAGCATGATTGATTTTTAAAATCAATAACAGGGTCAGACATCCAAGGGGGTGAATACTTTTTATAGGCACTGTGTTTAGTTGTTTAAGTGACTGGCAACGTTGCGCAAATCTTTCTTCTGATCCCTGCTAAACTTTCTTTTTGTCAACTTTTAACAAAACACCTTCTTGAATCACAACAGCCTTTGTGCATGTTATTTTATTAATTTATACATTTGTTTACATGTGATATTCTCTACTCTACTTTCCTTTCTTTCTTTTTTTGCACCTGTAGCTTTCTTAAGCTCATGTTAATGTAAATAAAATAGTTTAACAATCAGCAAGTACAATGAAAGATAAGCTTCATTGCAAAATTTCTAAATACAAAGAAAGGGAATCAGTTATTTTTGTTCTGTGAGCTTAGTTCAGAATTTATAACTAAACTGTTCACATAAACAGACCTCGAACAATGTATAATAACAGAAATTTGTTACACAGCTGTGCCTGCTCCTTCAGGCAGCATGTTTTATTTAATCATTTGAATTTAATATATCAATATTAATCAAAACTAATCCCTATTGTCAGTTTTTTTCTAGCAGCTCTAAGGAGTGCAACCACTATGCATGGCATATGTTTTTTGTTTTACATAGTGAGAAAGAAAGACTGTAGCAGAATGGTGAAAGGACAGCTCTTTGCTGGTGTGTGTTTTGGCCCTTTAAACAATGTTTGCTGCGTGAATTCAAAAAGACCCAAGGTTGAAATTCAACAATAAATCATTTTATCACCTGGATCTAAAAGAAGTGAGCACCTTTAGAGTTTTTCATCCTAGAAAATAAATGTTGATAACTTCTCCTGCTCTTTGGCACATGCACGCATTTTCTACCATAAAATGGTTTCTTAAATATTTCTTCGCCTCTTTGCATATGAATCGGACTTAGCAGTAGTTGGTTTAACTTTATTTCATAATCAATGATTTCACAGTCAGAGTTTTTAGCTCTTTTAACACTAATAAAAAAACTACTCCAGCACAAGCTTACTGTAGTTATAGGAAACACAAAAACATACTAAATTCAAAAGACTCTGCCAGCTGTTTCATGGGAATACCAACATTTCTTAAAGACTTCTGATGCGTGAGAGGGGAGTGGTGAACAGCAAAAGAGTTCTTCATAACTGCTGATCCTTTTTGTACGATCCCGTGTTGGACAGGGATCCACTGAATGCAGGCTGGTACCCGAGTTTGATTTGAGATGGTATTTGGGACTTGTAGAATGGGCGAAGGGGCGTTTCCTCCGTTCACACTTGAGCTCTGCCCAGCCATGCTTAACCCCCCGGCCCCCATCTCTTCTCTCGGCCATCATCTCGTCTCTCCCAGCAACAGAGTAATGAAGTGGGGACCATTACGGTCACTATATGGCTAATATTGGACTAATGGAGTTCAAACAGAGGACCAGCCCACCTTTAGCCATTAAAGTAGATCAGAGCAGTTAAGACACAATTAAGAAATGGGAAGGCTGAACCTCGGGAGCTGTTCTTTTGAAATTCAAATATGCTCTTCATTTTTTGGTGATGAGACATCATTCAATCAGGCTTTTTATGCTCGCAGGGAGTTTGAGACTTACAGTAGGTGTGCTCATGCGCACTCAGGAAACTACAAAATTAGTGTATACACCCAGTTTGCAAAGTTTTTAAACATTTTTTTTCTGTTTTTTCATGTCAAAGTGGATTCGTACACTTGCTAACAAACAAGTTTGCTGTAATCTTGGTCACAGTCTGCCTGAGCCTTTAATGAGGGACTTTTTGTCACGATGGATCGCCTTCTCATCCACGGTGAGAAGTGAAAGTCTTTCAGTCAGCAGTCAGCACTTCCCTGCACAGTAGCTTGCTGCTGCAGAAATCCACAAGCCAAGAAGGTTTTTGAGTTCCAGTGCCGCCATATTTGAGGCTTCTGTCAAATCCCATGTTCAGACTGGCCTCTGACTTGGCCACATGATTTGCTGCAGTCCCAACTTCTGATGCCAAGAGCTGCCTTCTTCTGACTTCTGACATGAGCCATCTTTAAACACTTTGCACTGTGCTGTATTCTCTCAAATTTCTCTTCTTCCTGTTTCTGTCTTCTCTCTCACATTCTCCCTTTTTGCGCTCACTCTTTCATTTGCTTTCCCCCTTTGTGTTCCTCTGCAGCGATCTGGCTTACAGCTGAAGCTGATTCAGGCATGGAAGGGATCAGATGATTTTAGCTGGAAAAACTGCATTCTTTATGCATATTGCTTTGAACCCTTCTATTATCCGTTTGCCTGTTTTACAGTAATACCCTTTAAAAGAAACCCAAGGATGGAGAAACCTATGCACAGTCTATGCCTGGACTTAAAAATACTTAGATTTAAAAGCGTCTCTTTACAGTGATTGGGTGACACCCGAGAAAAAGAGGAAAGAATTGATTTCTTTTGATGTCAGACTCATATAAGGGGGATTTAAAGGCACACAAAATATATTTTCTTTATTTTAAGATTTATGCTTCGTTTGCAGTGAACAAATAAGATCCACAGCAGTTCTTGTGTGTTGAGTGGTCATTATCTCTTTTTTTACATGTATACTATGATTCATATTAATAGCATATGATGTTTGTTTGTAGTACATATTATGTTTATTGCAGTGTCCAACACAGCCGAGGTGAACACAGGGTGTATCCCTCTGGGGGTCCCACAAGGTTCCAGGGTGATCCAAGAATGGGCGATGGGCGTTTCTCCCCCTTCACACTTGATCTCTGCCCAGCCATGCTGAACCCCTTAGCCTTCCTTCTCTCAGGGCCATCATCCCCACTTCTATCCTTGCAGCAGAGTAATGGAGTGGGGAACATTAGGGTCACAATGGCTAATACAGGGCTAATGGGGATCAAACAAGACGCCCAGTCCAGGCCAGCCCACCTATTACGCATGAAAGTAAATGGAAGACTGTAAAAGGACAATAAGGAGGGAGTGTCTAAGCTTCAGTGGTTTTACTGCAGCCTGAGCTGCTCATGTTAAATCATAACTTTTCAATGCCTGCACTTAGTCTTAGCATTACAAAATTGTAGACATGTATAGATAACCCCTAACTCATTACACAACACAGCTTCATTTCAGTTTAGAGGATATTTACAATTAAAGTTTTAAGTAAATAATGTGTTAAAACCTCATCTTTTGTTAAATTTCCCTCATTTTTAAACCCCTCTCTCAACCTGTTCCAGCCTGTCTGTATTTCTTCCTGGTCAGTAACTATAGGAGGAAGGCCATTATTCCAGATAGAGGTGTTAGCCGTGCTGGGCCGACCTGTATTGATCGCCTGTGAGAGGACGCTGAGCGGGGGAGAAGGACTATTTGCTTTAAAGTTCAATGGCTCTCCACTGCTGTTAGTGTTGCAGCCACAGGAGCAATCGATATCTGGACAGGGACTCGTGTCACGAGACACGCTCCCCATTTAGAAACATCATAATACTGTGCTGAAGCTGTTACCCCACAGCCAGAGCTTGTGTTTAGGTTTTTTTTTTTTCCTTTTCACCCCCCTCCTTTGCGTCTTGGTTGTCATGTTTCCCCTTTGCACCTTACAAGCTGCTTTCTTATTTTACACTGTAGGCTGGGTTTTAGCATGGCGGGCTGGAATCAGTGTGAATTGTAATTATAGATGATACACATGGCTGGGAGGGAGAGATAGAGAGAAAACACAGAGCAGAATAAAAGGCAAACAGTCATTTGCAGCAAAGGTAGGTGTCACAAGGTAACTGATTATGTAAAGAACACAGTGAAGGTGTTCAGCAGTGTATGTGTGTGTATTTATGTGTGTGCACCCCCCTGTTTTTGCCTATGAAATAAAAAATATATAATAAATTGTGCACACTGCATTTCTTGGCTGTGGTTCAAGTGCTAAGGGGGAAGAAAGAAAAAGGGCGCGATTGTTTCTAGTTCAAGGTGTGTAATGCACAGAGGCGTACATACATAATGGGGTATTGTCAGGGGGTTAGTGTGAGGATATTAATGCCCTGGTTTGTCCATGCTATTTGGTGCAGTGTCGCTCCCTGAAGGGAACAGTAAGAGTGGGCTGCTCTAACTACTCTCCCCCCTCCACACCCTCTTCCCCCAAGGCCCCGACTAGAGGTCACTCTGTTTAGCACGAGAGCCGGAGCCCATTTTGGCCATGTTGTACCCAATACCCTTCTTTCCTCTTTCCTTTCCTCTTTACTTTCCTCTTTCCTTTCCTTTCCTTTCCTTTCCTTTCCTTTCCTTTCCTTTCCTTTCCTTTCCTTTCCTTTCCTCCGTTTATAAACAAAAATGCCCCACCTTGCCTCATTGTGTCCCGAGTGTTCACCCTCTGTTTAAACCCTTTCTGTATCTCTGTTCATCCCTCTGTGTAATCCCGCTCAACCCATATGCATATGCATAGCTGCTCTATGGCTGTGCATATATTTGCATCAGACCCCCCTTTCACCGCCACCCCCCGCCCCCACTCCCTATCACCATTCTTACCTCCGCCAACACTTCTACCTATGGCCTCCCAATGAACCTGTTCACGTTTTCCCTGGCATTCAAACTCATCCTATCGATTTCTTTAACATCAGAGGTTGTGAGGTAGTTCCTTAAAGGGACTGAAATCGACCATCTAAATATTTGACTTAGAGGTCACCAAGATCGCACCAGGCCTGAGCAAGAAATCCAGGCGGATGGGAAGTGGCTGGGCGTCTCCGACACGAAGATCCAGCCAGAGGAGGAGTGCTGCAGCAGGATGCAGACAGGCTGCAGTGGTGTAATAGAGGCTGCATTTTACTTTGTCTCCACAAGAGGGTGCTGCTGGACAATCCATCCTTTATCTCTACTGGGAAAAAGGGGGAAAAACTTCCAAAACACCTTGTATTTTCTGTACATTCACACTTAAACAACCTCCCTGCTTACTCTTTCAACTCAAGTTATGCACTTATACTTAAGTTGCACTCCTGAAAACTAAAGTGATTGTCCTTGCTCTTTTCTAAGTACAGCTATTGTGCATGCGTGACAGTAATTACATGCTCAGCTGTCAGTGACATCAAGCAAAAATTGACTTCACCACTCTTTCCTTGCATTGTCTATCCATCACTTTGCCTGAACAAAAATGTGTTGCTGAGATAAATCTGAATGGAGAGGGGTCTTGACCGACACAAGGAAGAAACGTGAATTAATGAATCTAGTTGAACGTCTATTAAAATTATAATTTCTGCCTGATTGGTAAAGTGAGTGGCAGTGTCCAGAGTATTACCTGCCACACGGTTCCTCACTTCACCAAAGACAAGACTGTCTCTCTTTCTTCCTGTCACTCTCTCATCTCTTTCCTTCTGTCTTCATCTGCACATAATTTAAGACCTACCCTCCCATAGAGCTCCATCCTAAATTGCAGCATTAGGATATACAGATGACAACATTTGCACTACAATCCCCTTCCCATTATGCCCACCATGACAATAGCCCCAGGGCGTGCAGAGGGGCTCATGTACCATCTCCTCTGGATCCTTTATGCTTAAATGAATAATGCATACAAATATTCACTGTAAAACAAGTATGTGTCCTCAGTTATTAGCTTAGCACAAATTATGTATTTTACTGTACATTTGCCATCCCTGCATATGTTCCTGTCAAGACAATAGTCCCTAGATTTCAAAACATTAAAAAAAGCGGATTTGCATCAGAAACATTAGAGGGACTCTTGCCTGCACAATGGCGAGGCTCTGCATAATCCACTTGTTATTGGGAGTTGTTTAAATAATGGTAATTACTGATCTCTTTACATTGCATTCTCACCCATTAACAAGCTGTGTGTCTCCCCCCCCTCTTCCTCTCTGTCTCTTTTCTTGCACTACAGTTTATACGCTGCCGCGGTGCCTGTATAGTCGTGGTGTCTTGTTGTCATGGTGTTCAGAGCCCATGCCAGATGTCATAGTTAACTTTGAGCGAGAGAGAGAGAGGGAATCATGCTAGAGGCTATTTTGTTGTCAGTGATTTAGATGAAACACTGAGATGTTAAAATGTTAGACTTGCCCCACAAAGCATTTCCCTTTTTCTTTCTCTTTTTTTATTTTTTGAGAGAGATGCAAAATTTACCTTCGGGGTACGCAGCCTTTTGCTCTGTTAAATACAAGAGACACGCAAAGCATTATTTGAAATCAGCACGAACAAGAAGTTATCAGAGAAGAGCTGAAAGTGGCTACGATAAACAAGTTTTTATGCTCCTTTTCTATAATTCAGAGAAAAGAAATCTAACCTGGAGTCGGCAGTGTAAATTGATTTCCCCCTATGAATTACAGTTTTTCTTGTAGATTTTACAAGAGCATTATTTAAGTCAATAGAGAAGTATTTTCTACCTCACTTAGACTGAGTTTGTGTATGTGTGGCTAGTATGCACCATTGTTTTTTTGTTTTTTTTAAATCATACTCCTGTGTCCACAATGCCATTCTTTTTTTCTCAAAGATTTGTCACTTTTATATCCATCTTTCCTCCTACTTCAGCACAACAGACCTTATTTGAGTTATTCTTTATTACAATAGATATTTAATATAAAGTTTAAAATAGGATTTAAGTAAAATTAAATTTAGTTAAAGGTAGAATACATACTAATGTCAGGGGTGGAAAAAGTACACAACTATTGAATTCAAGTGAAAGTACAGTTGCTCTTGTTGAAATTTACTTAAGTAGAAGTAAAAGTACCATAAATCTAGTCAAGTAAAAGTTAAAAAGTGTATTATTTAAAGTTTATTTTAAGTTCTGAGTACTGAGGAGCTACTAGGGCTGAATGATTTAGGAAAATCTATATGCAATTTTTTTTTTACTTCCTTCTGTATTTTTCAACAAGCACAGCAGTACATCATTCTATCACCAACACAATATTAGATAGATAAATATAAACTGTCGTTTTCTGTAAGCCAGGCTGATATGTTACCATGACATAACTAATGCTGTCATAACTTTTAATTGGTTTTGATTAATGACTCACAGGGGTGAAAATTTATGCTGATTAATCACACTCTGATGTCATCACACAACTGGCTTAAGTAGCATTGTAACTTAGATTGGAACGCATAAAAATTCTCTGTGTTCTTAATTTCCATAATTTTATGGACACAATCCACATTTCACGGATTCACACCATCCTAGATTAACTAGTAAGTGGACAATCTGTCCTTAGTCTTATCTTCTTCAGTTTCAAAAGCAAGTAGAAAGTTTTGATGCCGTCCAGGAGCATGTCCTTTCTGATGGTTTTGTTTGTCTGATTGTCTGTTATTACTGAATCTACCAGTAATGCAGCTCCTTAAATTATCAACATATGCGATTCATTGCAGTTAATTAATTACAAAGCCTATAATCAGTTAGATTATTTTTTAATGGTGGAAAAAGTACAAGAATATTATGCTAAGTAAAAGTAGAATTAGTCTAATTAAAATTTAGTTAATTAAAAGTAAAATTGCTGATTTTAAAATGAACTTAAAAAAGTACAGGTACAAAAAATTACTACTTAAGTACAGTAATTTGAGTAAAGGTAATTAGTTACTTTCCACCTCTAATTACAGTTAATATTAAAACTAAAAACTGAAATTGGATTTAAGTAAAGCTCAATGTAGAATACATCCTAATGTTAATTCTATTTTTAAACATAAAACTTGCTGCCTTTAAAAGAGGAGAGCAGAGTTCAGGAACTTTTCACATTGCTTCATCATGGATTATTATTGTAGAATAAAATTCTTCTAAAACCTAGAATAATTACTCTAGCTTTGTATGAATCACATACACTCATGTCTGAAATCCATTTAAGTATTTCTACTCATAAACAAACTACAAAGGATTTCTTTGTATACTTTCGAATACTGTTCAAAAGGTTTTGATTAATCTTTAAAAAATGTTATTTCTTAATACTGGACATATAAATGAAACCTCAACATTAAACAAAGAAATCCAGTTTTTCTAAAATCAAATCAGAGGCTAAATGATAAACTGTTGCATAAACACTGAATCTTGGTTTTTGTTCCTCTCTTTACAATGAATATCTGAACATAAAAGAACCCCAAATATCCTCAGAGTAGTTGTTGTTAAATCAGATTAATTAATTATGTTTATTATTCCATGAATATGTAGATTTTGTAGATACTGTACACAGTAGAGCTGCTGTGAATGAATTAGACTGTAACATTTTACATTAAGGCAATAATTCATCAACTAACTTTTATTGGTTTAATTTATGGGAAAGCAATTTTCACTACCGGCTCTGTGGTAAACATCGTTAATCAAAATACATTATTATAATGAAGCTGTTTTAAAATGTTTATTAAAGGAAATAAAAAAGGGGTTACCCTTGCTTTGTGCATCTTTCCATTGTTGTCATAATTAACAGCTAAACTCAACGTTTCCTGTGCCAATGCAGATGAGGAGAGAGTGCCAAAGCAAGGAGACTATAAATTTAACAATAGGTAGACTTAACCTTATGTGCAGAACAGTGTGCCATATTGAAGGAGTAGACCCATGCTGATGCACTCACACAAGTCTAGAAACGAGAGCGAATTAAATCTATCCATGTAAATGTCAAACTAGGGGGCTGGTGCTCATGGGACGGTGGGTGGCCTCTCTATTTTTGCATTATAGTGTAGTAAAGAAGAGATTTTCGTATACAGCTGTGTTACTGCAGGTAGGAATTATAATTCTGATGTGTTCTGGTGAAGAATGATGAGTCATCTTTGTGCCATTTACATCCTGGGTGGCAGCACTAGTGTTTCCAGTTTTGATTAGAATTGTGCAAACAATATCATTTTCATGCCCTGTAAAGAAAAATGTTGCAGTGCATCTTTGCCTCCACTCTTTATCTTTCTTATTTGCCAGTTTGAGTTGACCTCATGAAACACTTAGCGACATGTCCTGAGACTTACGTCAGAGCGAGGTGTTAACCCCCACCCAGTTCAATTTGTGTCATTTGTTGATAGCCTTCTCTCTCTCTCTCTCTCTTTCCGTCTCCCTCCCATTCCCACATCAGCGATGAGGAATCACCCACCTCCACCACTACCACCGCCCCCTTGAGTGCCATTTGTTAATGAAGGCCAAAGTGTTCGATGATAAATATGGTTGAAGAGAAATGGCACATGTAAGTGATCTCATTTAGGAGCATTACATTTGAATTTATTGGGGTACTCAGAGGGGACAGAGGGGCCATGACTCTGTGAGAGAGGGGAAGGGTGCTGATGACTGACTTATAATAGACGAGGAGGTGGGGCAACTTGGCGACCAAAGACATACACTGTAACCAGATAAGGACGCACTTTCTGAATGTTTACGTGGCTGTAGGTGTTATATGTGTGCACATAAAGTATATTTAAGTTTTTAAAGTTTAGAAAATTAACTGCATACATCGCTTTTTGTTCCTCTTCAATATAAGCCCCTGTTGTTGCAATGTTAGCCATGTACTTGAAAACTGAATAGCCTTGTAAATAGACAGTTTGATATCAAGAAAAGGCAGAACAAGCACTAAAATATACACACGTTAAATTTTATTATAAACATTTTTATGAAACATCATCCCTGTTTACTTTAAGTCGTGTTTTATGCTTTGGATTTGTTCAAACATTTCAGTAATCATTACCATCATAAAACAGTGTATGGGTGTAAAACCAGTAAAACATGGGACTTACAAATAAAACAACAACACCATGTTTATTAAACAGGCGTTGATTTGTATGGGGACATGTTTTGGGAGCCATTTTTCTCTGTTCTGGACTCCTTTTTCTGTGTATAATCCTCACGAGAGAAAAAGAGCTTTGCAGGAGTGAGTTGCCTGCCTGCATGGTTCACGGTTAATTTATGTTTGGTTTTGTTACTGTAACTACACCCATATTGTGCAGTCAACTATTCAGAGGAGTCCTACAGTATCTATAAACATTGGCAGAGCGAGCCACGTAGAATAAAAGACCTGCAATACCTCCAACTGCTCCACACAGTTTGGATTGCAGAAGACGAACAATATATTCAATCCATTTCTTGGCCCCGATGCATTTAGTAAATGCACTGCTTGGTTGGTAAGAGGGATGTTGACAGAAAATCAAAAGCAATGTAGCGGCAGCGTCCCATAATGGAGACTTAGCTCTACTTTACACTCCTCTTACAAAGATGTACGATTTGAAAACAATCAATCCCTTCATGAGAGCTTGTTATTTTCTCCTATAATAAAAGTAACGGCTTTTCATCAGTCTTGCACAGCTCTGATTGTGTTTACACTGGAAATGTACGCATTCACAACATAAAGGGTGAATAGAAAAAGACAATATAGAAAGGTTTTACTTGTGGAGAATCCCACTTTCCTTTTTTTCTTTACTTCTCTGTTTTATTTATTTTTATGTCTTTAGATGTTGAGGACTAAAAATGTCATGTTACACTTTATATTTCATTTAACTTGCACTCTATGGCACAAAGAAGCAGGGTGCAGATGTACTCTGCTTCTGAAGACACACCTCTTAATGCTGACTTTATCTCCATTGATTCTTTATACCTTATTCTCTTTTCTTGCCACATTTTTCCATATTTTAGCTCACTATTTCTATGTGATACAGTCAGAGTTACTTCACATTATACAGAAACATCTGGAGTCTCTGATGAACCAGGTGTTGATATTGCAGATAAGCTTCCTTAGTAAATGGTTAATGTTTTGACTCACTGCAGACCAGTGGACTGGAGGAGATGTTTCTTGTTTAGGTGCAATAACAGTTTTAAGAGGCTGTTGTTTGTCTTTTTCTGCAAACCCTGCCTACGGCGCAGCCTCTATTAGGCCCGTTACGTTTCTTCTCACAAATGACCGTTTAACCGTCTTTTCCGCACCCTGACGCCTCGCCTGTTATTACCGCTATTGTCTCTTTTTCTGCTGTATACATGTGTGAGGCTGGGCCCTTTAATATGCGGAGAGCTTTTCCTAGGCTTTCCTACGGGCACATCGGTCTGTGTTTACTCCTCAGTCAAAATGCTTCCTTTCCACAAGTTTGACATGCCTTTTTGTTGCCATGGTAAGCCCTCCCTTAAAATATATATTTCTGCTTTTGGCCTGGATGGTTCTTTATCTCAGTGGTTAAGAGCCTGTTGCCCCCAGGGCCAGATTTAAATGTGTGTGGGTCTTCAAGGATTTCTCTGCAGAAAAGCCGTTTGGATTGCAGCCTCACCGCCATACAAGTGCGACCGAATTGTGTCATTTCAGGTTTTTGAGCCATCGTTGGAACCAAAGGAAAGTCCAAAAGAGAAGCAAAAAACACAAGACAAAAGCTGATGAAAATGGACCAGATTGGATTATGTCAGACTTGGCATGTGCCTCGTTTTGAGGGAAGTCTTCGTTCTGTCTTATCACACTCTGCCTTACAGCTAAATGAATTTTAAAAAAAGGAAGGCAAAGCACAGCTCTGCTCCTTGGAAGACAACAGCCAGATCGTAACTGTAAATACTGGCTTAAAGTGGTGTGGGCTCCACATGATTTTCAGTCAAAAACAGGAAGTGAGAGGAGGTAAAAAAGATCACTCTTATTGCTCTAACTTTTTGGACATGGAACACTTTTTAAGCAGTCATACAAGGGGCACTTTTAACACTGTAGATTAGATGTGTCCATAAAAGCAGTTTTCTTATTGGCACATGTCACAGACTCGAGCTTCTGCTTGAACATCTACCCATAGATCCTCTTATAGAGAGTCACTGCCATATGTTCTTTTGTCTGGGAAATGTCAAGAAAATATATGATGAAGACCGAAATGCAACAAATTTCTTGTACAAACAGATAAAAGCTAATTATAAAATTCACAACAGTCCAAAAACACATCACAAAGCCAGTCTGTTTATGGTGTACTGTATATATTTACCATCTTCTGTTTTATTTAATAATTCTGCCTTTCATATCTACATGAGGAGGATCCCTGTGCATGTTTAACATATAATCAAGACCATTGAAGCACAAAACATAGCAAAATTATGAGCTTACAGAAGCACACCATAATTAGAACATAATTAATATAAAGACTCAACCCAAAAAAGGAGGTTAAATCCAAGATGAGGGAATATTTGCGTATTCCGTATCAAGACGGGATGATGTATGAGAAAATTACACAGAAATAAGAAAAATGTCATCAGTGAACATGAAAACATTTCACAAAGCCATTAGAGTAAAATGTGTGCTTTTGTTTTTATAAACAGTGCCTTTTAAAAGTATTCAGCCCTTTAGATGTTTTACCCTTGTATTGATTATTTGAATCAATCATGGTCAATATAATTTGGCTTTTTTCACTAGACCCCCCAAAACACCCAAACAAATAAACAAACAAACCAAAAAACCTATTTAATGTCAAAGAGAAAAACAAATTTCTACAAAGTAATATCAATTAAAATATGTAAGGTAAAATGAGTGCATGAATATTCACCCCCATTAAAGTGACTGACCTAATTCAACAGAGGTTCAGCCAATTGGTGCTAGTAGTCTCACGGTTAGGTAAATGGGGATTACCTGAGTGCAGTGGATGTGTCTCAAGTGGTCGTAATGTAAAGACTCCTTTGTCTGGAAGGTCCAGTCACTGGTTAATCAGTATATCTGGCTACCATTACATGAAGAAGAAACACTCCAAGAAACTCAAAGAAAAGGTGATGGGGATGGATACAAAGAAAAATTCCAAGGCACTGAACATCCCCCGGAGGCCAGTTAAATCCATCATCAAGAAATGGAAGGGATACAGCACATGTGTAAATCTGCCTAGATCACGCTGTTCCCACAAACTGAGTCACTGAACAAGAAGGAGACTGATGAGAGAAGTTACCAAGACACCTATGACTACTCTGAAGGAGGTACAAGTGTCAGCAGCTGAGATGGGAGAGATACATAGAACATATGTTGCCCAGGTACACCAGTTGAAGTCTGACCATCAGACAAGACGCTATGTTTTGTGGACACCAACACTTCACATCATTACAAACACACCATCCCCACTGGGACGCACAGTGGCAGCAACATCATGCTGTGGGGATGCTTCTCAGCAGCCAGCCCTGGAAGGCCTGTAAAGGTAAAGGATAGAACAAATGCAACAAAATACAGGCAATCTTATTCAGTCTGCAAGAGAACTGCTGCTTGGGAGAAGGATTTATTTTACAGCAAGACAATGACCTGAAGCATACAGCAAAAGCAACCCAGAAGTAGTTTAAAGACAAGAAGGTTAGTGATCTGGAGTGGCCAAGTCAAAGCCCAGACCTCAATCCAATAGAGATTCTGTGTGCAACCTGACAGAGCCTGAGCAGTTTAGCATAAATGAATGGAGTAGAATTGCATTGTCCACATGTGCAAGCCTGACTGAGACCTATCCACACAGACTCAGTGCTGTGATTGCAGCCAAAGCTGCATCTACTACTAACTTGAAGAGGGTGAATCTTTATGCAGTCTCTTATTTTACATTTTATATTTATTTGTTTAATTGACAATACTTTGTAGACATCTGTTTTCACTGTGACGTTAAAAAGTTTTTTGTAATTTTTTGGTCAAAAAGACAAATTACATTGACCAAGATTGATGCAAAAATCCAAAATGAAATGCAAAATACTGAAATTTAAAGGTGCAGCTAAAAGGAGAGATTAATCACCATTAACTACAGAAATTAAGGCAAATCCCTATTAAGAATTTTAATCCTTAAACAGCTAGTTGAAACCACAGAATGTACTGATTTGCATTGTTATAAACAAAGCAAAATAGAGCTGTTTCCATAGTTCTGTATGGCTGTTACTGAGTGGACAGACTCTGTTCATCCTGCCATGTCTGAACTTCTCCAGTATCACTGTGAAGCCCTTTAAGTGTGCTGTGACATGTCCCAAAGTCCTTGTTTAGCACCTCTCTGTGTGTGTTCAGGGTGTGAACTGATACCTCGTGTCAGCTAGCGTCAGGGACAGAGTGGCGAGAGAGATAGCTGAGGTCTACATAAACCAAGAGGATTAGCCCTGAGAAAGTAGAGGCACACTGACGAGAAACAAATGGAAATCAGAAGAAATGAAGAAAAAAGGAGAGATGGCAGAGAGGAAGGGTGTTAAAATAGCTTCCAACTGAGCCCAGCAGGAAGCTGTTTTCTTGGAATAAGGCAGCTTGATCAATGCAGCATCCTAGACATTTATTAGTGTGTGGTGACATCAACTCTTGCTGCATTCATCACTAAGCCTCATCAAAAAAACACACAAAATGTTCACAACGTATAACCTTATCACCACCTGTCAGTTAATTATGTATTTAAAGCGGAGGCCAAGAGTTCATGAGTGAGACACTTTGATTGAGCCCTTTGAACTCAACCAGGAAAGAAATCTGTTCTCTTAATCCTGACTCTGATGTGATCATTGTAGCCGGAGGATACCCACCTCTTGTGTCCATCATCTCATGGTCAGCCGAGTGCAACGCCATTACTAATGCAATCACCCCTGTGATCCGATCCTCAGATCCTTGAACTAAAATAAATAGATAAACATGTCAGATAGATGGGGGAGAAAATTGAGAATAAAAGGTGTGAATGACTCATAAGCAAAAGGTTCATTCAGCATAGACCTATAGAACTCTTCCAGCTGGTCTTGATAGCCCAAGGTGATGTGAGCTACGTGATACATGATCGTTTTGATCATACAGCAAGTAATGCTGTGCTCATTAGCACAGGTCATGCTCTCGGCTTGAAGAAGTTCACACCTTTCATCATATTACCCAAAGAGACGAGCAAAGACAGATCAGGCGGAAAAGTTAAATGCTACACGACATAATGAATAGTGCAGCAAAGTATCTGTTGTAAGCATATTCAAGGTAGTGTGGGCAGTGCTGTAGATCTCCTGGATTTAAGATTTCTCCTCTGAGTACATCCAAGTCACATCTGGAACATAGCAGTTAGTGCAGGAATCCATTTCAGTATTCCCTCAACTCATAAACACCGCAGATCAAGGGCTAAACACGCCTCTGTTTCTATTCTGAGGAAATCTACTGCCTCAATTTATCAGCTTTGATTGGTTAACACTTGGACTCTCAAAATGGGGCTCTTCATAATTTAGAAGCTGCTCGAAGTGCGGTCTGCCGGCCTACATCTAAATGTTTAAAAGTCAAGTGAAGGAAGGAGGCGGTTAGACCTGAAGTTATGTCCTCCAAGGGAACTTTACAAAGATCCTCTCACAGATTTATAGCCACTTACCTAGGAGCCTGAGTCGATATTCATAAACGTGGCTTCAAACAAAGCCCCCCATCCACTATCCCTGCTTGTAAATAAATACAGATATGCCTCTTTTACAGACAGCAGCAATCTAAAATATTACCACCAGCATAATTTTACCACACACATTAATATTTTACGGCACATTGTATTTTACCGCATTGAATCTTAAACTTTCATGGCCAGCCCCGAGGATTTTATTTCTTAGGAGGTTGTAACATTATTAGCAAAGATGTATAGCAGGTAGGAACAGGAGAACATTGCCATGCTGTTGTACATTTTAGGATTACATAAATAAGTAGTCAAACTTACTTTGTCTTCTCAGTTGAAGGACATAGTGTTGATATCTGTGTCATAGTTTTTTCTTCTTCTTCTGGGACATTAAAACTGTTCTAGTGTTCAGTTTTCTGCCTTTTTAAGGTGAAAACATTCAAAGCTGTTGGTCTTTTTCTAGTCCAGGGGTCATGAACTACATTTGTCCAAGGGCCAGATTTTGTCATGACAGGCACTTTGGGGGCCCAACTTTCAAATTAACTAAACCAAGAAGGATGAGCTGTTCACTAGGTCAGTGTCTGTAATCAATCAGTAGAATGTCCAGTAACATTCAAAGGAGCAATGCCGCTAAGCCTTGTGTATGAAGGCAACCAGACGACATAATAGAACAGCAAAAGGGAAGGGGTGGTGCCACTACAGCCACCTGGAGGACGTGAAAGAAGAACAGAAAGAAAAAAATGTCCTTTATCCGGGGGAAGCCCTCACCTGAAGTATAATGTCACCCTGAGGTTGCATACTCCTGTACAGTAGATGGCAATATACACCTTTACAAACTGGTTCTGAATGACCATTAACTCAGAGAAGAAGAAGAAGGGGAAGTCATTGAATGATAACCTGTGCATTTTAGGATTCTGTAGAAAATCTGTCCATGTTTATAATCCTTTTATGGCTCCAGTTTTAACCTGATACACCCAAGAAGTCTTCTATAAGGAATCGTGGAAGTGGAGCAACGGTGTGGCATGCAAATCTAGACAGACATACAGAAACGCTGCAAATTAAAATAGTAAGATTGAATAGATATTTTGATCTAAATAACATTATTGTGTAAGTTTATGTGTTTTCATTCAGAATGTCTGTAATTTTTGAGCCTTAAGAGTGAAATTTGTCCCTTTCGCCTATGGACAATCCAAATATTTTAGTTACATACTTCTTGGACTACCTTGTTGTCCATCACTAGGTTTGATGCTTATATGCTGTATCCTGATCAGTGGAAAAAAAACGGGGGAATCAGGTCTATTGATTTGATTCTCAGACAGCAAGAAAACACTCTCCAAGAGCCTGAAGTGAAAAGTTGACACAGACTGCTGATTTAATTAGGACTAGACTGGTAAGTGTTTGTTTTTCATGCTTCATATTTACCTTTAATAGCTGACAGGTTGATTTTTGTAAAAAATGGATCAAAAATTTAGTTATTCCTGGTGAAGCTATTGCAGATCATTTTGGGATCAACTTGATAGCTGAAGATGTTTAAAAACAAAGGATATCTGGAAAAGCCACATCTTTTTTCCTCCTTACACTTTCTGGATTAGATAATCTTTAAGGGGCCGGATAGAGAGATTTGGCAGGCCTGATATGGCCCCCGGGGCGCCAGTTGATGATAACTGATCTCGTCCTATGGTGTCATGTGACATACTTCTTATCCATTTGTTTTTGTACAAGTTACCAATTCATTAAATTTACCCCCCCACCCCCCATATACAGCATTATAACTTGCTCATGTAACGTAGGACCCTATTAAATCTAAGTCAAAGTGTTTCATTTTTCATCTAAACAAGTAAAGCCCAACCTGTACAGTATCTGCCTCATTAATGATGGGAATAAACTCATAACATCTGCATGTGTGTATTTGCATCTGTGCCTGTGTATGTGCCTGTGCAGTGATTTAAGTGGTTTTAGTGTCAAAACAAGTCTAATGAGCTGGCACAATAATTATCAGCCATTTTGCACTCACTTTAGCTAATTGAGGCTTTATATTAGAGTTAATACCACTGCTTATGTACACTGTTTTACAGTTACAAAATAATGTTTGGCCAGAATTAGTGCTGCCAATAATTTAGATTTTTAGTTTGTGCATGTCAATGTTTAATTTTCCCCTATTAACCATACTTATGAGCTTTGACAATCCTCCCCAGATGGAGGTCATTCATTGACTCCTTTTTTATGTATCTTTTTATTAATGCAAGCAAGTGTTTATACAGTAGTATCAAAGTCAAAGAGGACAAATAGTGACATCGTTCTTGATGATATTTGTCTTAGAAATATATGCATTAGTCTTAGTATTTCTCATAGATAAAGCTTCTTTTTTTCTTGTGTATTACAAAACAAATAAGTGCAATGGCATCACTGTGATTTGCTGTTTTTATACAAAAGCTCATCATGTGCTGCAAAAATTAAAGCAGTCATCTCTTTCTAGATTCCATCTGTGCTTTTATCTAACTTGTCTATCATGTTTCTTCCCTTTCGTCCTCCTTTCTCACTTTGCACCATGTATTTGAAGCACTTTGTGAGATTCCTGTCTTATCCAGGTGCGTACGAGCTGATCCCCAGGCCCTTTGCTCTTGTCAGGAATCTCCCAGGCTACTGGGCTCTCCTGGGGCCCCGTTTCACGCACCAAATTGATGTCTCTGACTGGAAATGACACTTTCAGCAGGATTTGCCATTCTAAACCACCTCAAAACCCATGTGATCTCACCCATTCACTCTCAGAGGGATTGCCTTGAAATGCACCATAGCTTCAAAAGCCAATGAGCATAGCATGCCTGAATGAAAAGCTGATACATATCCTATAAGGGGAAAAAAGAAAAGATATTCTAAAGTGCTGGCAATGTAGAACAGTATTTTTTGCGCTGAACAAAGACCAACAGTGCCATGAATAAGAAGGTACTGCCGGAGGGAATGCAATGAAGGGTAAAAGGGAGTGAAACTAAAAGAAATCAATAACCACATGAATTTTCATGTGTAGGTGCTTGTCCAGCATTTGCTTTTTGCTATCTTGTTATTGTCTCTTTCTGTCTGCCTGTCTATCCATGAACACAGATGGTAAAATGACTTCATTCTGGTCAGATCTCTGCATCTTTTTAACACTTTAAAGAAGGAGCACGGTGAACATGTTGCTTTGCATAAGGACTAGTTATGATATAATTTGACACTGGAGTGGAAAAAGGAAAAAAAGGTGTGACCAAGAATCCCTCCCTTGACTTATTTTCATCCCCAAGTCTTTTTAGGGTTGCACGTCTCTCCTAGGGGGCTCTACAGACTGGCATAATGGATAAGGGCAAGGGTGTGAAAGGAGCACCTTAAGGCTCCTCATTCAACTCCCCCAATCTCTCCTGCGCACACTCTTCAGCTGTGAAGGCCTTCTTTCTTTGCCCTGCTAGCATGGGAGCCCTGTAATAGGCTCTAATTGATAGGGAGGTGTCTGGGTCTTTCTGTATGGGCAGAAGGGATGAGAGTAAGAGAGAGAAAAAGGGGGGGATTACATGTGAGCATGTAGGGTGGAGCAGAGGAGGAGGAGAGGCTGTGGAGTGGTCTAGGCCTCGTCCGTAATGAGTCATTAATTTCCTCACGGTTTTGTGGTGGTTGGCTCATTACTGGTCTGCAGAGGTGCAGGAACAAAGCTCCGGGTAGGTAGGAGGTGAGCTTAAATAGTTGGGGCTCAACACTTCCCAACAAAAGGAGGACGAGAACGTTGAATGGCACTTGGAACAGATGCAGTAAAAAGTGGCAGATGCAAATTGCAGGAGAGCAAGTCTTCCTTCAAGCACTTCTCTCTTTTTATTTTGTCAGACTGCAGCCTGAGAGTCTAATTAGTTAGCGAGGTGTTTCACTTCTGATAGGGCTGTGTCTCGTTATTGTCACAAAGAGGATTTGTAAAAATGGGAGGAAACGCATATGTTCCATGCTCCCTGGTGGAACCTGCTCACTGCAATAGTTTAATTGAATTGATTATTTAATTTACCCTATAGAAACTGAGGATGTGCATTATTTTCATGCAATGAAACTATGTTGTATGAAGTTTAAAGTGTGATAAAACAGTATGGAGGTAATGCCCGCAGGTTATTAATTATTTTTTTAATTATGTGTTTATACTCTTCTCCCTACAGGCAGAATGATTATGGACAAATTGGAAGTGGCTCTAATGAAAATGCGGTCGTCCCTCACTTTGTGGAGCCTGTGGCCTATGTGTCGAAGGTCACCTGTGGGGCAAACCACAATCTTGCTCTGACAGGTAGAGTAATAATGTGTGCAGATATGCACATACATTTCAATCAATATACTTGAGTTAAATGCATAATGATTAAGATTTCTGCATCCATTCATAATTATACTCAGATTAAGGACTATGTGATGTGCACTGGCTACTTCTTTTTCTCAATCATACTCCAAAATACAAAAACTAGATCCTATTAACACCACAACAAATATGTTTGATTTCATATTCTGTAAAAGCATCATCAGAAATCAGCTGGACAAGATCTTCAAAAAAGGGAACTAGGGTCAGTCTTCATTAGCTGTCAGTGTATGCTTCAAAGTTCACCTGTTTTACTCAATTTTATGTGGATGTTTGAGCCCTGAAGCCTCAGATTGGCACATCACCTGAGCAACAGACAAGGAGGGAGAGAGAGAGAGTGGGAGAGAGTTAGCGAGAATATGGCCCTGGCTCCTGATCCATAACAGTCATTGCCTGTTACATACATTTCAGAATTCATTCAGGCTATGAAGATAATCGAGGTAGTCGACAGTTTCCCCTGCAGCCCAATGGATTTATGATAGCACTGTCAAGAAAATGAGGCGAAATGACACAGTAGCTGACTTTAGCTGCAAATAATGTGATAGGCCGTACAGTGGTGCAGCAGCAGCTGCTGTCATTGCAGGTAATAGGCTATAAAGAAGCCTGATAGCAATACCTGTCATTTCTTAATGGCTGACTTCACTGAAGAGCTTTTGTGGCCTTTAACATGAAGATAATGGAAGATACAACAAATTTTACAGCTTTTGCGTTGCATCCATAATTTATCACTGGAGGCCCATGCAGCAGCAGCACAACAAGGACAACATGCTCCTAGAGGCGTGCAAGTGAGAGATGCAAGATGGGGGGGGGGGCTGTTTCATACGTTACAATTGTTGAAGGAACTACAGGGAGTCAAAAAGATCTTCTATTGGCTGATATTATCAAAATTGTCTATGATGCCCCTGTTTATAGAATTTGTTTTGAATATTAAAAATTGGAAATGACTTTTAAACAGCTGCATATTATTTTGCTAAAATAATGGCTGATATTATGACTTTGTTAATCAAACTCAAAACATATTATTTTACTTATTTTCACATGCAGATGATGGCAGGTTGTTTCAGTGGGGCTGTGGACGGGCATGTGGAGACTTAAAGAGGAACATCCTGTTTCCAGAGGAAGTGACACTACCAATCTCGCCAGTGAGGGGCATTGCAGCAGGATGCTGGCACAGCCTGTTTCTAACAGGTGAGTCTGATTTCATATTAGGAATCTATCACTGCAACACAATCTAGCCCCCTAGCATTCTGGGTAAAATCAGTCAAAAACGCCTATTGCCTAGGTCTACCCATATTTAATTGAATGCTGTGTTTGAACCATTTGGAGTACAAGCACAATCAATATGTCTTTGAAAAGGTAAGTTTCTTCTCAATTGTCAGACTCACGCCAGTTGCTACTGGTATTAGAAAACTCAACTGGACTAAAGCATGAATCCTTAGCTTAGTTTAGGTTCAAAGTTGCTAACAATAGAACAGAAAATGAGTATTTTACACCTGTTTTTAGATGAAAAGTTCAGGTGTCTCAAACTGAAGACTTCGAAAAAGATTGAGACTGACATTTTTCTATACAACATTGCTAATAATTGCCTGAAAAAAAATATTATTGCAGCAAATACTGGGACTGTTGAGAACGACTACAAATTTGAAATGATATAAAACAGTCCGTGGATATTTATGGATGCAATCCTGTTTTTGGACAAAAATGTTTCTGGATCTAGATTGTGGGGACTCTGTCTGATGCAGCAGGATTGCTTTTGATGGAGGAACAGGAGAGAACAGGAGAGGGTCTAATGCTGAGCTGTGACACTTTTGTTTGTTTGTTGTCTGACAAATGCATTGATTGTGCCTTTTGTGTTGGTTTTATCCTTGAGTTGTTAACATGGTCAGAATCCTGAGAATCAGAGCTTTCTGGTGGTGTATACCATGTTATATTTACATTTTGTAAATAACTGCACAGTTACCGAAATATCTGCCGGCCCGCTGATGGGCCTTCTGATTTTTAAGGGGTTTTAATGTAGGCCTCATCTCTACATTTACTACATCCATGCTACCTTCTCTGCTGCTCTATGCATTGTTCTCCTCATATTACAACCAGACATTAAGTTCATGCTCGCATGTACCATACACGCCGACATATCCACGACCTCAACATAAAGTATGCGTAAATCCTTGGTGTGTGTCTTGGCCCTCACACAGACGTGTGAGTGTGTGCTTTTAGCAGTGGTGTCCATCTATCCACATCATTCATTAAGAGCTCTCCCAGGGCTGGTGCGGCTACATAAACACAGAGGTTGAGGCCATGGCTGCTCTTTCACCTCACTGTGGAAAACTTCAAAGTCACTTCTCCTCACATGGCAGATGAATGCTCCATGTCTGCTCGGCTGAATTATTGGCCTCAGTTGCTGTCTTCTTACTGTAGTATGGTTTCGTCTGAGGCCCCGTCATGGAGCCAGAGCTGGGCCATTTGTTAGTTTAAGAAGGATCTCTGAGACCTGGCTTTAATTCTGAAAGGAAGACATTAATCCTTTTAATACAACACTTTGTAGAGTCGTTCTCTTGTGTTGCTAACACTGCCTATTATTAACCCCATTAAAAGTGTAATACAATTTAAGTAGAGTGGTAAAAGTGGGTAATTTGTTGGTTCATTCTGTCTGAATTAATTCTCAATTTATGATCTAAATGATAAAACTACAGGAGGCAAAACACTAAATTAATTTCTTAAACTTTTATGTGTAGATTTATACAAACATTTAAGAGCATGCATTTGCACAGACATTTCCAACTGTACAGACATGCATGAAGCTGCTATCTGTTGCACTGGTTCCCCTAAATCCTGTAATGTCCCCAGTTTGATCCCTAGCTCCATTCTGTCATGAGGGAACAGAAATATCCATCTTCAATCAGGCCGTAATGAATAGCCTGATGAGTGTCGAGCAGAACTGAATTACCAGATAGATTTGAAGAGCGTGAGAGTGTGTGTGCACTGTATAAGTGTATGTGTGCGTGAGTTAGATGGGCGGGGGTAGTTAGAGGGTCAGTAGAACAGGACACATGTAGAAATTAATTCTCTCCAAGTTCAAAAAAGAAATTGGCTAATTCTGTCATATGAGCCTTATGGAATCGCCTTATCTATCGGTATGAGGCTCATTTATTAGGGTCAAACGCCTGTGGGGGGCACAAGGGATTGAAAAGGGAGGGAGAGTGAAAGTGATGTAGAGTGAGATTTGAAAATTGGAAGAAAAGGGGATAAAGAAGAGTAGAAAAATGATGGAGGGATTGGAAAGAGGGAGCAAAAAGAGAGCAAGAGAGTCAGTGGTATGAGAGACAGCTTGCCTGGGCCAGAGCATATTGAGGGCAGCAGGTGGAAGAGTGGCACAGTTAATTAAAACGCCTGTCTTAATGTCTCAGCCCGTCACTCCAGAGAGAGAGAGGGGGAGAGAGAGTTGCCAGGCTCGAGCTGGGCTTCACCCAACCAGCCATCGAGACAGCAAACCAACCATCCAGCCAACCCACCAGGCCACATGTCAAACAAGCCCCGACACCATGCCCTTCACCCCATCATCCTTCAGCATATACACAGACGTGAAAGCATGAACAGATATACGCGCACATTTAAACCACACCCACTGTTTCCTCTCTCTTATCCAAACGACCACCCTCTCTGATCTGATGTAGACTTCCTTTTAAAAGATTCCCCCTTAAAAAGAACAAAAACACACTTGTGATGTTACCATTTTGCTCAGCAGCATCTGTAGCATGCCTCCAGACTTCCAGCCTTGCAGCGTAATCTGTCTGCTTTTAATAATTCATAGAAAGCACAGGCGGTGCACTATGTACTGAATGCTGAGGGTAATGGGGATGTTGTGATATTTCTATCATGGCCTGTCTGGAGCAGCAAGCAAATCAAACCATTAAAGATCTGATAAGCAGTCTGTTCAGTGTCATAACAGCGCGGGCTGTCAACACTGCCGTAGGTGGACCTTAACAAATCCATTCTGCTCTGTATGCTTCAATCTAACAAACGCTGGTACATGGCAGAGAATGCTGGCTCTGCTGTCGCAAAATTTAAAATCACATTGATGACACATTTAAAGTCAATGAGAGCACGATCCTACAGCACTAAAACTATACACAGTATATGGTGTAAACTGGGTTAAAGGGCACATAAACTAAGAAGTGAAGAGTATGATCATTCGTCCATGTTTGAGGTAGTTCTAGAGTCGTATGCTCATTCATTTTGCTTGACTAATGTTTTATCAGGCGTTGCTGTATCACGGCAGATTGCTTTGTCAATAACCAACCCGGTGCCTCAGTGAGCATGAATCTGAGATTGTCAGGCTGAGTGACAGGCTGGAGATGGCAGATAATTCAAAGAAATTGGAAGTGTGAAATCTTTAAGGGCCACTTCTTAACACAGCAAATGCCAGGGTATCTTTCCATCAGCTGCTGCTCTCACAAGCCACCGCATTGTTAATGGTGGCCTGTCTGTCCATCAAGACTGCTTCAGGAGGGATTTAGACCTGTTTGGCGCCTTATCTCACTGGCTGCCTCCCACTGACCTGACCACTGCACCGGCCTGGAGTAGACTGTGTGTTAGTGTGTATTACATGTGGTCAATGATGGTCATGAATCAAGCTCCAGACCTAAATATACTTTCGCTTTTCATTCGCTTATTTATAGATATTGATTTATTTGACTATCTGTCTGACAGTGTATTGGTATATCTATCTATTGTTACACAATCAGGAGCCAAATGTAATGGTGCTTGTAGCACTTGTTAATTTAGCTGTCAACACCACTGATCGACCTCAGATTATAGCTGTGAGAGCTCTTTGTCCTTGTGAGTGTGCTTCTGAGTCTGCTGCTGTCTTTCAGGATAGTTGTAGAAAAGCTGCTTTGTCTTCTTGACAGAAATCCGAGTTAGAAACTCAAAATGCCAGTCTGTAAATAAGAAAAGACATTTTGAACCATGATGGCTTTTAAAACATTTTGATATGAAAATGTATCAGTACTTTTTATATAATCATTAATATGGAAACTTTAGGAATACATAACAACCCCCTGAGCCTGGCGTTGTCTTATACAACAAGATGAGACACGGGTTATTCAAAGTGAAATGAGTTTCGAACCATAAATTGTAGCCACTTGTTTTTTCATCTGAACGCCTCTGTTGTGCTGTTGTAATGACACTATCCATGCTTTTGTAGCTCTCACAAAACGTTTTTTATTGAGCCTGGAACTTGGGTGATTTTCGGGGGTCTTTAACCCTTAGAGCACACCCCTTTGTAAATTGCTTGGTAACTTTTGAACTGTACGCTGTAGACACTAACTTATTTTTTCCTGTGAAAGCTCTGTGTTGTCTTTTTCTAAATGTGTTATACATGCATTCATAGCTGTTACAGAAACATTTCTTGTGAGGCCGGAACTTGGCTGACTTCCTGGGGTCTCTGAGGACAGCGCTGTCGTATACATCAAGAAGTGACACTGTTTAGAAATGTGTTGATAACTTTTGAACCATAAGTCATATACACTTACTCTTTTTTTCCTCTGAAAGCTGACCATTTTGCCATTTGTTTGCTACTCATGTCTCTGTATCCCTTAAGGACGCCCTTCTAGCGAGCCTGGAACTTGGATGACTTTCCAGGGTCTTTAGAGATTAAATCCATGGCATTAGATCCGATGCCTCTTTTTGTCCATTTTTAATCCATTTTTGATCATTTACTTTGGCTTTCTTCGGTGGGTAGCACCATATTTGTTGAGGGCAATGTTTACATGCAATGCATTGTGAGAGGGGCTGTCCTCCAATAGCAAGATGTTGCGTCTCTACTGCTTAAAGGAATGGCACAAAACTGTTATTCACAGAACATTTATTTTATCACTGTTTAGTCCCCAAGAGATGGGAGAACAAGTCTTTGGAAAGAAAATGCTTTGTGACTATTGTTTACTGTGTGTTATCAATAAGAATTTATGAGTTTCAAATTCCGATTTATTTTTTTCTTTTGTCTTTAGAGTCTAAGATTAATTCCACACCAGTACCCCCAATATTGAACGGCTAGCGGCTAATGCCGTCCACCATATTGTCTTTGTTTTTCACAATGCATTGTGACAGGGCTGTGACAACCAATGACAGGCTGTTTGGTCGTCACGTCATGCTTTGCATGTACAAACACTTAGAAAGTGGACAAGAGAGCGTGGATTACTCATAATGGAGAGAAAGCGACACAGAGAGGCTGTGATGTGTCCCTTTGTGTAACTGCAGACAGGAATTGCTTCGAATAATGACTCAGATTCCCAAAAGCGCGAGGACTTTTTAAAAGAAAGAAATTTTGAAAATTTTGAACACTTTTTGTCACGAAATTATTATTTTTCCCTTTTAGGTTCCCAAGAGATGGGAGAACAAGTCTGTGCAAAAACACTAAGCTATTATTGTTTACTGTGTGTAATACATACAACTTTGTAAGTGTTAATTTCCATTTAGGTTTTTCTTTTGTCTTTATAGTCCCATAATTATTTTTTTTTAATTCAAGTGACATTGCTGCAGTGCACATATTCGTAAAGCCCAGGTTGTCCTTAAAAAACGAGGTTTAGAGCTTGACTGTGCACCACAGAGTTGATGTTTTACAGACTTTTACAAGATGAAGGTCCAGGGCTAAATGTTTGAAAAATAGCTTATGGCTCAGAGAGTTAATACAGCCAGCATAGAGTGTTCAACTTATGTGACCTCACATACTTTAAGTGTGAAGAATAAGCATTTTAGTCAATGACTTCTATGAGTATACATTTCCTTAATGTGTTGCAATCTGGGGCATATGAATCCCCCAAATTAATCTAAAAGTAATGTGAAATATAAGTTAATTATTAGCCAGATAATGAGGTTTATAATTAAGAAGTTAATAAAAGAAACAAAAAGGCCACTTTTATGCTAAAATATTAAACCTGGTGTGTGTGGTTGTGCACTGTGCTGCGTTAACGAAAGTCAAGTATGAAGTTTTAGAATAGTGACTCCCTGACCCAGCTTGCACTATTTTTCTTCTGCTCATTCTCTAACTTCTTAGACTCTTTCACACAGTTATTCTCTGAAAACAGTTAAGGATAGGAAAGAGGCAGAAAAGATAGAGCAAAAAAGGAGGAAAAAAAGCAAAGCAAAAATGAATCCTCCACATCTGCTAATCCAAAAAAAGCTTAGACTCTGTCCTCTGTTTGTATGTACAGAGAAATAATGAGAGAAAATAGACAGAGAGGGGAGGGGGACTGGAGAGAGGGACCCAGAGAGAGAAAAAAGAAATAAACAAAGAGAAAGAAATATGTCCCCTATTTTCCCCTTGTAGTGGTCTCAATTCCCTGCCAGAGCTCACTGTCACAGGGAGGTAGTTCCCAGGCCGACACATCTCAAGCTGTTCAAACATCCATTAGGATGTTTTGTTTCATACACTCTACAAACACAGCAAGACGGGAGAGAAACGGGCAGATGATGGGAGGGAAATTGAGGAAGAAAGAAAAGAGACAGACAGACAGAGAAGAGGGTGAGCTGATGGGAACGGCAGAGAGAGGAGAGGAAGAAATTTATCAAGAAACTCGTATGATATTTAATGATCCTTGTATGTGGAGAGGGAAGACCACACCAGCTCGTTCTCCTTCGCCAAATACCGATCCCCTAACTTAATTTCCTGCTCAATTGCTGTTCTATAGTGCATAGTACAGTGATACAGGCTGGCAATATAGAAAACAGATTGCCTGTGCGGTGGAGTGGATAAGGCTGAGGCTTGTGCTGCTGGAGACCTACAGTCTCCAGGGGGGTCTTGTCGGTGGGCTTCACAAAATCAACAAAGCCCATCTTTCTCTGCGACTGGCAGCAGCTGGCAGGTAGATCTTCAAGCACTGGAGGTGGGGAAGTGGATCTGTGGGTGTGGTGTGTTCATGTGTGTATGACAGTGTGTTTCTCCATAGTTTGTGTGTACGAGGTGCAGACAGTGTTACTTTTCTTTGTAGTGGAGAGTTCCACAGTCTTCCATCTTGTGTTTGCTCATGTGCTATGACTCCAATCCACTCAAAAAATGTAGGCCTGCATGGACAGCAACCATCAATCAGTGCAGTGTGCATCCACCGCTACAGTGTTTTCACAGAGAGCACACACCTACCCTCCATCACCAATACATATATACAGTACACATGCCTGTTACTGTGAGAGATACCTCAACACAACCTGAGACTTTCCTTTCATTTTTTTCTCTTCTATCAAATGTGTACTCCATGACACCCAGCAGAACATGTGGGCTCAGACTGTACATATTCACTCATACAAATAGAAAACAATAATCTAAAATAAACAATGATTTGACTCATTAGCTAAACCCCAGAGTTTCAGCTGAGGCACATCTACCCTGGAGTTTCAAAAAAATGCCTTTCGAGCATCGTGAACAGGGCTGGGAGGGAGGGGGATAAGACAGGCCCACTCACCCCTCCCTGCTGTTCCCATCAGCCACAATGTCATACAGTCTATGCAGCTTTTCAGATGTGATTATTAGACTTGATGTCATAACCATTGAAGGTAGACTTTCCACAAGCTACCCAAGTGTGAAGCAGTGGTCCTATAGAAGACCTATGTTATAAGCCTTGTTAAGGAAACAGGTATTTTTTTTTCATGATATGGGTAAAAGCACTGGACAGCCAACAAAGCTGGTACCACATAAGTTACTTGCCACCATACCAGCCAGTAAAAAAAAATCAGTTCCAGGAGACGGTTTAAGTATGTAGAAGGCATTACTTTGCATATTTTTAACATAAAATGCAGAAATCAGTGCTGGACTGGGAAGAAAATTCAGCCCTGGCATTTCTTGGATTTTAATACATTAGCTTAGAGGTAAGTGGCATAGGCATATTTAATAGTGTGTCTTTTTTACTGACTACTTTGTGGCCATAGGTGAGTATGGTGGACACCATCCCTTCTCAAGACAAAATACATAAAAAGCAAAAACAGACCACAGCAGATGTGATTGGACCAGTCAACTGTCTTCATAGTTATGCTTTTACTTTTCTTATGTCCTATCGTTTCAGTTCTCTAAATGTTTGTATTATTTATGTATTGCTTCTCTCTTTTTTATCACACTGCTTCTTGAAACGGTCTCAGGTTTTGTAGTTGGGTTCCTGTGTTGACTGGGTACTCATGGGTTCTTGTGATGTCTCAGGATGTCTTGGTTCTTTGATGTCTTAGATGTCATACTTCTTGGTACGTCTTGGGACGTCTTGGCTCTTGTGATGTCTTGGCATGTTATAGTACTAGTGATGTCTAATGATTTTTGGGTAATAATGTTTTTTTTCGGGGGGGGGGGTTTAATTTGTAGGTTTTGTTTTATTTAGGTTCTTTTACCTTTAGGGTTCTCTTGATATTGTTTGGGTATCTGATGTTTTGCTTCCTTTATCTTTTGTTTGGGATCAACTGCTTTGTTTTTCTGCACGTCAAGGCACTTTGTAAACCCTTGTTTCTAAAAGTGATCAGAAAGAAAACAACCATTGAGCTGCTGCCCCTGCTCTATGGGACAGTGATTTTAGGGAAAAAAAAAAACTTAACCTTTACCGCCCACAAAGTGCAGCTGAATGCCAGATTGCCAGTCCACCCCTGGTAGAATTTAAATACTTTACACTCAAATGTCAAAAATTTGGACCCTAACTGATTAATAATGCTACTTAGTGCTGGTGGACTCAGAGAGGGGGCTGGGGAGGCAGTCACCCACCCCAGTGCCCTAATGTTTGAAAAAAAAAAAAAATGCTGTGAATGTGCCCTAATGAATCCCCCTGTGGTGCATAAACTTGATAAGGTTCCTTCTAAGGTGTCCTCTTAAGTTTCCAAAATTTGACCAAGTGCTCTGTAGGGTGCCCTCTATGTCAGCAAAACATGATTAAGTGTGTCCTCCAGTGTGCCCACACAGTGTGCGAAACCTGATAAAGTGCGCTCTAGGGCAGTGGTTCTCAACTGGCATGAAGTCAGGACCTACCACCGGTACATGTTTTTTTTTCCTGGCAGACATAAGCAACCCACTGAAACGTCTGAGACCCACTTTTGTGTCCCGACTCATCAGTGGAGAACCAAAGCTCTGGGGGTGTAAATCAACGGTTTTATCCCAACATGATACGATATCGATATTTTGGTTGATGATATGATATTTACCATATCACAAAATTTGCCACGATACCATTGATTCGATATAGGGCCCAGGATCGATATCAGGCGATTTTATGCAAAAATTTCCCAGTTACAGAAAATAAGCATTTCTGCAATTAAATTATAGACAGGTCTCTGTATTTAATAAAATGTCTCTTTAACAAAAACAAAAAGGCCTGATTACCTTTGAATTAAGAACAAAACTGAACGTTTGTATTAAAACATGTTTATTTAAAACAGCAAACATTTTCAGTGCCAAACGTTTTTATTTCCCCATATCCCCAGATCACTCTAAAGGACCAATGTGGACTTTTTCTGCAACCCTTTATAATAATGATCAAAATGTTTGACCTGTGTTCCCATTTTAGATTTTTTTTTCTTAAACTTATTTACACACATGTGGACTTGAACAGATACTGCTCTATATCAGCCCTTCATACTTTACACAGGGGCCTATTACTGTGGCAGATAGTTCATTTTTGTAGTTGATTCATCTTATGAGAGTAAAATAAGTTTAAATATGGGGCATATGATGTTATTGTGATTCATTTTTATTATTTTTTATTTATTGCTACCTTGATTTTAATAAACGGAGAGTTTAGACTGGAGCAAAAATTTTTTTTAAAATGATGCTTTTCTGATGAGCAGCCTTATAACAAGAGCAGGGGGGTGGGGGTAGGAAGAGAGCAGCTGTCCTGCTTGAACCACGTTAAGTTTGGACAGCTTATATTTTCATTATAAATCTAAATAAAATCAGTGTATCCAAGGAGATATGCAGCAGTGGACTTTCCCTCCCTGTATATCTGCGGTCTGATGCAGACAGCACTCGTGCTACCTCAGCCATAAGGAGTGGAGTGTTTTTATCTGTCAACGATCTCATATGGCAGTTATATACGGATAAAGATGTAGGCGTAGTCGGCAAACTATGGGGGGAGACACTTCCTGCTGCAGCGTGTGTCTGAAATATGTCCACACAGCCGAGAGAGGAGAGGAAATGCTCTTTCCCTCAGCAGCAAAACTTTAAGCCACTGCCGCTAGTTAGCTAGCTTGCAGCTAGCTTGTTGAGGATGCTGCCTGGGACGGAAACTATCAACAGGCGTATGTGGGGAATTTCAAAATAAAAGAGTAGCTTGAAGCATCGATTTTAGATTGATGTTTTGACTTTCCATCGATCTGATTTGATCATCAATCAACCAATTGATATGTATCGATATATATTGATGAATCGTTACACTTCTACAAGGCTCTCGGGCACATGTCCAGTAGTGCCATGGAGTCCTAGGTATATTCTAAAATTTTCTCTCACATTGTCCCTAATGTCTTTGTGAAATTAACAGTGAAGTAGTTAATATATTTGATAACATATTAATCTAAATCCAGGTTTTCTAACTATTTCACTTAAAAAAAAATTTATATAATGGCTGGTTTTAATTAAGTTAAAACAAAAAGTTTTGTTGATCTAACTTTTCAGAAGTAAGCATATCAGGAAAGAGTCTTCATGACCGTTTATTTGTTTATTTGTTTATTTAATTTGGATCCCCATTAGCTCTACCCTGGAGCACAGCTAGTTTCCCTGGGGTCCACCGCTAAAATCAAATCTCTTGGACTGCCACTTTACACTTTTTCAAAACAACTTTAACATGCCAGCATGATGATATTCTGTATTGACCCTAAATATTCTACATAGATAACTTACTATGCTGAACTCTTGGTCTGAGTAATTGACATACCCTGCTCCTTTTCTGTCTGTAGCAACATTAAGTCTTAATGTTTTGTAATTATGCTTTTTTGCTGCCTCACATTAAGTAGGCCAGTACAGTAAAGTTTTATCTCCTACCAGGAGAATGATGTTTCTCGTATCCCACTTCTTTTAAAGTTGTTATTTCGTGCAGGAAGTGTCACTAACCCAGTTGCCACTGGGTTTTCGCGCTAATGTTAGCAGTGTGAACCTCCTCTGACCTCTGAAAGTGACAGGGTTTTGTTGCGTAACAACCTTGTGTAATGAACTTCCTCCCAGGAGATGTCATTAAGGATGGGAATGTTTGTCTTCCGCTAGCACCAAAATGAATATTCAGCTATTATCGCTGCTCAGAATTCAGATCTGATATGAGTATTGGGTTTCAGCTTATAAAGAGGAGAGACAGAGACCCATTCCGGATGAGTTTTATTTACTGTCTGTCTCTCTGATCTGCCACTGCTTGTCTTAATTTATCACAAGTAACTGGTTTTTCAATGTGAAGACAGTTAAGGTAATTTCTCCGTCTTTCTAGATGTGGTTTTATCTGCAGTTCATCATCCCCCCCCCCCCCCCCGGCTCCCTCCTTTACCCAGATTTACATATTTGTTTTAACTAATGTCCTGTTGTAGGCCACTAAAGATCTGTAATAACACTGCTAGGGTTTCTGAACGGTGACCACGCCAAGAACCACAGAGACGTGGATGGGATAGAGTTGTCAGAAGGCTTTCCATCACACACAGGGATCACATTTTGAGCAAAGGTTTTCCTTGATAAATGAACCCAATTGGTCAGCTTATCTGCTGGATCAACACTGTATGCCTTCGTGGCTCGCCTACTTTTCTCATGTAGGAGGCCCCACAGAGGGGGGAGTGCACTGTGAGGAGTGGAAAGAGACAAAGAAAAGGTGAAAGGGAGCAAAATATGTCACTGATAATATAAATTCTCTTATTTTTTAAATGTTTGGTGTGATCCTTTACCTCCCAGAACAGGAAGAGTGGGAAAGAAGCTCTCTGTCCTTGATCACCAATTCCCTTCAGAGTATCATCATCCTAATAGTAAATATAACTACAGGAAGTAATGATTTCTGCTCCAAATTATGTGGATGTTTACACTACTGTTCCACTGAGCAATATATTTATGATCAAAGATAAACTGTACCAAAGAAGTTGCATTCAACAGTGGGAAAGAGGAAATGGTCGGTCCCAGCAGACTGATGTACCTTGAAAAGAGCCCCTACACCCACGCCGCCTCTCCCTCCTGCTGCAATTTAGGAGTCACTGCCAAGATGGCTGCTGGAGCTCTAGGCCTGCAAGTCTTGACCCTGCGCCTGCGAAAAGACACCATTTTTCTAAATCCAACGTCAAATTGAGGTTTCAGACCCTGGCATAATTCCCCTTCTTCTCCTCCTGTCCTCCTTACAACATCTCTCTCTTTCTTTGCTTTTATTTTCACAAAGTAGGCTAGAGAAGGATGGTGTGGGGGGGCCTCATCTTTCAAATTCCTGTTTTTCAGGGAGTGTTTCAGGGAGTTCAGTGTCTGGGGCTCCTCCCTGCAGGTTTATCATGTTGGCAAGCATGGATGGCTCCTTTTTAGGATTGTCGTGAGTTGTCCTCCCCTAAGTCTGGAGCTTTCAAACAGACATGAATCTTTGGCAAACTCTATGCACAAATACAGCCATTAAAATAAACCATCAAGTTTAATTGCAAGTATTTATTGTGAATGTTTTTATGTATCACTGACCTCACTCTGATCCTTGCAGTAAACGAAAGAGCACATGATCACATCATCTTTTATTTAAGGGAAAGTGATGATAAAATATCAGCTAAAATAAAGCCCAAGTATTTTGTAAGCTGCACTGTACAAAGAGGAAAGTGATAAATTATGTTGTCAATGGGATTGGCACATTTCACAAAAATGTAAAGCCCTGTTTTATTTTGCTGAAGCCATTTATTGTTTGTATATATTAAAGCCAAATATGGGATCAGCCTTATCCAACTTTAATTGCTTGTGTTGAATATATAGCTTATGAGTTTAGAAAGTCATTTCAGTTGACAAGTCCCTATAATAGCCGATGATTTATTGTCTTGGAAATGTGAAATAATAGCTTTTCTTTCTAAGGCCAATCACTGAGGAGTTTTATAGGATTTTTCCACTTCTATAATAACTGCATTATTTTGGTTTCACATAACAGTGCAAACACTACCAGGTCTAATGGTCCTTATTTCCATTATTGAAAAGGCAACAAAAATATTTTCCATTCCTGCCAGTCACATTGTTTCACCAAGTCCTGGGCAAGCTATACCTGTGTTTACTGCTGCACCTTGGCCTTTGTGTGTTAGCTGCAGTTTCTTTCTATTTTTTAGTCTGTTTTATTTTTTTCTTCCATTTTTACCCTTTTTATTTAAACCCTTTCCCCTATTTTTCCTCTTTGCTGTTGAGTGAGGGCTCACGAGAACAAAAAAGTGTGCTTCATGTGCTGGAGGTCATACTTACTCTGAAGTTGTTCCTCTCTCCAATCTCTGTCCCCCTTCTTTCTTCACCACGGAGTTCAACCACCCACTAAGTCTGAGGTCACCAGCTAGCCAAGGCAAAGGCTGTTCAGCAGGGCTGCAGAAAACTTGGCAAAGTCCTGGTTAGACTCCCCGCTTCTCCATGGGACAAACCAGCTCCTTTGCCAAGTCAAATAACACATTAAGTGAATCGAACGTAAGATTTAAGTGGGGCAGTATAATGCGGCCAAGCCTCTCATCTGTGTGATGGTCCTTCTCTTTGTCTACTAGAGTGTGAAAACTGTTCACATGGGCTTAATCTTTTTTTCTCCTCAGTAATAATTTGGGAACAGGTCAGTCAGAGTGAAGGCTTTAATTTCACCCACCAGTATTCCTGTCATAACTTCACCAAGTTTATTTCTTTTCATTTCTTCATCCCCTCTTTTTAGAAAATACCTTTGTTTTCCCTGTGTCCATACGAACATTTTCAAAAGAATAAGCTGCCAGGTTCAGGCCCTTGAGGAGATTCGCTCTGATTCAAGACTGTTTTTTTCGTTTTGTTCTTCTACTTTTCACATTATTATTTTCCTTGATTTAATATAAGTCACACTTTACCCCTTTTTTCTTAACATATGAACAAATGTATTTATGCCCTGGTTCATTAACTTATTTAAAACAATATAGTTAATAAGTGAAAATCATGATAAAAGTCAACATGAAATCTATTCTGGAGCAATAGAAACATTAGAATTACACCATCAAAAGTAGAGGCCAGCTATCAGGGCTGATATCCAGCATTTGGTTTTTTCTTCAATTAATGCCCCGCCCATAGCACTCTCTGAGTGGCTAGATGTCACTTATAATAAGCAATCAGCATTAAAGCCATGGTGACACGGATCATCACTTCCTGTGTTTTGCTGCTTCCACTGTGCCTTTTCTAGTGTTGATAGAGATAGCACAAAATATTTAATTTTGCTTTAGTTTTGAAAAGTTTTCAATCACTGCTGTTACTTTATTGCTCTATGTCTAGTCGTATGCAAGTTATCATGAATCACTCTCGCTCTTTAGTGACTGCCTTGTTCTTTAGAGGCTGATCTGAACAATGGTTTGCATAGAATTCCCCAATATTGGTCACTGGTCTCAAATCAATAGAACTCGACCCCTGGTTAAAATTCAGCTCCAAAATTTAAAGGTAGTCTTGTAACTGTAAACACAAGGGTTTTGTTGAATGTAACAAATTTTTAGCAACAAATTAAGCAAAGACTCTCCCACATGTCCAGTCAGTCTTCTTTGTATTAAAAGTATAGAGTGAAACACAAAATTTGAAATTGACTTATTTAGGAGTGCATCTTCTGTTTTGCCATTTCTATGCTGACCTGTCCATTTTTTGTGTAAGGTTTTTTTTCCACAGTCTTTGGCTAAAAATAAAAAGAGCTGAGCGAGTTGCCCATGAATTTGTATCACCTTTTTGTCCTTCTTCTTTTTGTGGCAGAGATATTATTATATTGATGTGTTACAAAATTAAAAGCAATAATGCCCTTGAACACCTAAACAAACCTATTATTGCATGCCAAACTCATGTCTGTGCGTAAGATCACAGAGAAATGTTTTTGTGTGTGTGGCTGTCTGTGACCACACCTTTGGTTTTAAGTTTCAGTTCTCTCCAGGTGAGGTGTGTTAAACTGCTACTGGCAACACCCATTTCCTGATGGGGCAATTTAAAATAAAAGAACTTGAACAAAATAAAACCAACAGACTTTTATTGTTAAAAAAAAAAAAAAAAAAAACCTAAATTAAAAACTCAGAGTGCTGGCAAGTGAACGGATGTAAGGTGTTTACAACTGCTTCTTCGGCCTCATTTAGAACCACTCTCTGTTCCTTTGATTAATCTTGGACTTAAAACAAGCAAGTCATCAGTTTAAACGCATTGTTAAAGCCATTGTAATGAAGATGAAAATCTCTGCAGCACTGTGCTCAAGTCAAACCAAGTCGATCAATCCCAGCGCAGAGATTGTGTTAAAGCCCCAGACAGGCCGACAGAGATGCTATGCAAAGCACTCACTTCCATAACTGTCCTTATGCAATTTCTATGCAAAATTGATATCTCTACATTTACCTTCTTTCATTTTCTAAAAGCCTAACTAGGGACAGGAGATGGACACTAGCAAAAGCAATAATCTCTATATGTGAAACATCAGTTACTTTTACAGGCTGAAGCTGGACTATGTAGTTTCCATTATCCCTATCAAATTAACTTAATAAATTAAATAAAATAACACAAATATAACTTGGAGAGAATACAACTTCACCTTATGGCTATGCTACATGTTAATTACACTGAGAAGCAGGTGATGTTGGATTTGGTACCTAGCTGCTCATAATCCTAGGGTTTGAGCTATCAGCTATCAGTGTTGGTTTTACCTCATTTATCATTTCAGTGTGATGATTAAACTGATGATGATGACGGTGTTACAAACATTCATTTTGCGGCAGGAATAATACAGATGATAGCATCAATAATGGTTAACCTACAAAATAGGAATTACCTTAAACTTTTTCAAAAACATTGTTACTGTATTTTGATCGAATTTAGAAGAAAAGTACCCATTTGTTTTGTTCATGTCCATATGCAGCCACATGGTTCAGGCTTTCGCTAATAATATATGAGTTATGGCATCTCGCTGAAACTGAAGGCAATGCAGTTAAAAAACAAGGTATTTTAAACACATGTTAAACAAATACAGAGATGACATGCTGTTAGGAAAGAAAAGTGAAAACGTGAATCCAAAAGTGCACGGCTTGTGGTATAGAGTGGATCTCTGGGGGATGCAGGAGTGGGTAATGAATAAGGTTGAGTTAGTTGAAGGGATAGAGACAGGCTATTGTTAGCTCTGAAGCTTGATGGGTAAGTAGACCACAAAAAACCTGGGACACAAGAGAGGCAGGTTGGTGCATGAAACACAATGATTCAGAAGCGATGTAGAAATATGACTGAGTTTGCCTTAAAGCGTAGCTTGAACCACCTTGGTTTTTACAACAATCTGGCAAAGAATGAATGAAGAGCAGGGTAAATGTACTGCAGGCTGATGAACTGATGAGAGGCAAGAGGAGAGGTGATGAGCTGATTGTATACAGGTATGCCAGGGCAGCAGAGCCATGAGGGCAAAACAACGCCAGCAAACACACAACGAGAAGACAACAAACACAAGGAAGGGGAGAACAGAAGAAACTCAAGGGAATCCAATCTGTTAGAATTTGGCTATACCCCATTTTACCACCAGAGATCCACAGCTTGCAAACCCTACAAACTCTGCAGAAGATGCCAAGTTGTGTCACTTTTGCATGCACTCCTTTCCCTTGGAATAAACAAGCTTTAACTCTGTCTTTGTATTTCTTTTTTTTTTTTTTTTTTTGACAGTGCTTTGTCCCATACAGTATGAATTTTTCACCCCAGGTCCACTAAGTTCAGTAAGCAAGAAAGGATGGACTGTTGAACTGGAACCACAAGTTTTGTGCTCTCCTAGACTAGTCATTCTCAACCAGTTTATCTTTAGGACCCACTACCACCTCTTTAATGAGAAACTACCACCCAACTCTCAGAAAATTTTTAGTCACTCAGATTTAGCTGGCAAAAATATTGCCGTTTAAACCTTAGATGGAACAAAACATATGACTGGACAAAACAGTTGTGCTGCAAAAGGGCATTATCACAGGACGACATGAATACATTTTATTTTACTCCATTTCCTTTGATAACATGCAAATTTTGGTTGCTTTCTAAAGATTTCCGGAAATTAACTAATTATCACAGGGAAACCAGCATAACTATTCCAAAATAAGGAAATAAATAAGTTGAGATCTTGAGAAAACAGCCAAAATTTTCTAGTTATCATGGTAAAATGGAGTTAAAATAAAAGAAATTAATGTATGGCCATGTTTGTGACCCACTTTTGGGTTCTGACCCACCAGTTGTGAACTGCTGTCCTAGACTACAGTTATGAATTGATTCGACTCTGCTCACCGTGGATAGACAAGACAAGTTTGTAAACACGCCATTTAACTGTCACCATTCATTATGCACATTAATTAATCACATCTGTTGTATATATTAAGAACACTGTGTATGATTTCTGATTATGTGACTGTCCTATCAAGCTCACAAATGCGAAGCATTTAAGTCTGAATCATTTTGTGATGATTATTTTGAAAACAATAGTGCTTCATCAGGGCTGAGAGTATATTTTTCTATCTTTATGTTTATAATGTGAACCACATCACTGCCTGGCGATATTACTGAACCTATTGGAAAGCATTCTACCAGAAAAAGGGCCAGAGGAATGTTGTTTCACATAAGCTGCTGCCAAAAAAAGGTCAAACTCATGACGTGTTAGTAGGATGTGCTGGGGAAGGTGCTTTGAGAGAGTAGCTGTGCAGGGCAGTCTAAACAATGGGACAGAGAGCAGTGACAGTTGTTGACCTACCCAGGATGTACAGCCAATATAGCCATGGTTCAGAGCACACCTGCTAATCTCAGCTTAACCTGAAGGAGAATAAGCTATCATCATGTTCTCCTGTGGGATAAACAAAAGCCTTTTTTGGTAAAAAAAAAAATAAACCAGACAGGTTCAGAGTCGACAAAAGTATGATCATGTCATGTTTGCCTGAGCACTTTTTGGTTCTGTTTTAATAAAGATGGGATGAGCATGAATGTGACATCCAAATCATTATTTTTGTTAAAAATGCCTGAACTTTGTCCTCCTTTCTTATACCCACTAAATCTACTGTTTTTAATTCTTACAACAGCTTTTGGTTATCAGGGGTTTTCTGGTACAGATCAGTAAGAGTCCTCTCTCTGAACTCCATGAATTCCCTCTCCAGTACAGACAGCCCCTCTCCCAGAGTCTTCAGACTGGTGAAGAGCCTGGGAGTGGTCTCTGGAGAGAGTAGAAATGAGGGGGTTTTGGATGTGCCGGAGCTCTCTGTCTTGTTCTTGTTGTCTACCTTTGAGATTGTTGAGCTTCAGACTCTTTCTTTTTAGCTCCCTCCTTTATATCTGAGAAGTTATTTTGAAGATGATCCAGGCAGTTTTCAGATCCCTGGACTGTGACTGAACCATCATGATAAATGTTATATGGTCAACATTGCACTGTTTGTATCTCCATCTTGAGCGACAGGGATCTGTCTTCCTTTGCTGATTCTTTTTTTCTTTGTCTCTTTCAAGGCATTGGTCAAAGTTGTGCAATGAAGTGCACAAATTGTGAAAATCAGGGCAGATACCGATGTTAAAAGATTTTTTTTTTTCTGTATGTAAGACTCCCACTATGCCAGCATTTTAGTTTGTGTTTGAATATAAAATAGATCAGTTTGTCAAACAGGTGATTTCTTCTACATAGTTAAAAGTCTCATTTGATTTAAAGTTAGGTATACAAGATGCTTGGACACAGCAGATAAAAACTGGCCAGGGAATCATGCAAAATGACTTGCATGGCAATAATGTTTGTCTCTGTAAGCTGTGTCATTGATGCTGTCCATTCCTATGTATTCCATATAGACTTAAGATTAAATCCACACCCGTAGCAGATATTGAATGCCTTTCTATTCATTTTTCCCCAATTTTTGATCATTTTTGCTGCTAGCTTGAATGCTAATGGACATATTGTTTTCCCAGAATGCTTTGTGCGGGACTGCCACTTATGGCAGGCTGTTCCATGATCATGTCATGAAACTGGTCATGCTTAAACATGCAGATCATGATAGAGATGGCCTGTATAGCCCAAAATGGAGAGAGTGATAAACAGCCTATGATGTGGCCCTCTGTGTCATTTTTACCTTGAGATTTAGAAGTAAAACTTACAATAATTAGTGGGAAAAACAACTTCAAATGTCATAGAGAGGCTGTACTTTACAATTCTATTTGTCGAGCCATTCTGAGTTCACTAGAGGGCTAAAAGAATGTGCCAGTTTCCCACAGCATAGTTGGTCCAGAAAGTTTACACCCTTGTCAGAGCTGCTAAATGATGCATTTGATATTGGTCTTCTTCTTCTTTTTTTGATGGAAATTTTCCATTCTTTCTCTGAAAATAGTCCTGAACTGTTAATCTTTGGGTTATCATGGGTTGCATCATATGTTGTCAACTTAAATGTGAAAAAAAACACGTCAGTTGAAAAATGTAACTCAAGGGTGCGTCTTTCTTGCTGCCCACAGCTCTAGTTTTAGGGTCAGGGTTTCCCTCTCTCACTCGCCCTCTCTGTCTGTTTTTATCTGTAATTACTAACATGTATGGATTCAAGAAAACATGTTGAAAATATGGGAAAAAACACACATTCACATTTGCCTCCTATACAGATTTTTGATTAGATCCTTCATAAAGCTGTAATAGTGGGGTGGGTTGGTACTGAATGTGGATGAACTATGTTTTGTCATTATAAAGATACAGGGGCACAAAGGCCAGTACTCACCAGTACATCACCAGTACTCAAAGTCCAGCTGGGCCCAGGCTCCCAGGGTCTGCTCCAAGGACCTCTCTCTCTCTCTCTCTCTCTCTCTCTCTCTCTCTCTCTTAGACACACACTCACCTACTCCACCCCCTCACACCACCCAGACGCCCACACACATACACACACACTACCAATCTTCACCAGCGCTCATTGTCTGGCTCCAATCTCCCCATATCCTCACTCCCCACATCATCTCCACCCACCTTCCCTTTCTTTACTTTTGCTGTATCTGTCATTTTCACCCACTCTCCAGTTTTGATCCACGGGCTGACAATGATGAATTTCCCTCAGCTGTACACGAGTTGGCAGAAAAAGTTTGCTCAGCAAAGTTTTTAAAGTAAAGTGAAGAGAGTGCTGCTTATGATGTTAGTGCAAGTTCAACATGATACTCCGTAAGACAAAGTCATTTTTCCTCATTTAACATTTCCCATGTCTTAAGCAAAAATAAGCTAGAGCAGCCTATTACTGTTAGCATCACTTTTTAAAATTTAACCCTCCTATTTTGCATGATGAGAGCATTTTCATTCACTTTACCTTGCAGGGATTTTGGCCAGGTTCTTTAATTAAAAGGTCATCTGCCAATGTCCCTAAGACACTAAAAATTATTGTTGCTTAGAGTAAGATTCAGTGGTTAAAGTCACATAAAATGTCACACACAAATCACAGTTGATGAAGTTACTAAATACAAGGATAAAAGATCTAGATCAAGGGTCATCAATCTAGATTATACAAGGTCCAGTTGGACAAAATTTTCTGTAGTATGCTCTGGAATATCATTTCATCTAACCTGCGATATAATTCAGTCCACTTTTTATTGAACACTACAAACAACAACATTTTAAATAAATGGAGATTATCATACAATAATAATAAACCAATACTAATAAAATATTATAAGAATGTATTTTCTTATTTCAAGTAAAAAGAAGCTTTGTAGCTTATTTGAATGCAAAACAGGCTACCTACAGACAGCTCTAGAGGAAGGCCTAATTCACATGAAAAGCCTTAATTTAAAAAAATGAAACCAAAGGTGAAGCATTAGCAACTTCTTTCTTTAATGTTAATTTTCAATGCCAATTTTTAGATAAAAAAAAACAGAGACAATCACATTTATGTCATGACAGGCAGGCAGGCAGTTTAGAGCTAAGAAGTCAGTTTCATTTTCTCATCCTGTATTTAAATCTTTAGGTATTCCTTTTAGCTGATATTCTGACTAGCTCTTTATGAGACATTTTTATTGTGAAGTTGCTGTTGAAAACATTCAGTTTCCTGATGGTTTTCTTCAAAATAAAAGTCTTAAATGATGATTGCCTTTGTTTTGTCCAGTCATATGTGTCTGTCGTCAGATACTTTACTAAATGTTAGCATCGCAACACTAACAGACATGAGGGATTAAACTGTTTCTGCTTGGAGGGAGAAAATCTTATTCGGTTTCTTTGAATCATCCAGGACTAAAGACAAGTGAATTATGGATTCAAACACACCTCCAGAAAGATGTTTCCTCCTGCTGCATCTGGTTCAAGTGAAAAATAGACAAGCACTCCAGCAATTAGCCTGACTCCTGACCGTGTGGTGAACTCCGATCAAAGCGGTGCTGCCTGGCTCTGTGCCAGTGCCGAGACAGAAGTAAGGGTTAGATTTACTGTTTTCTGGCACAAATCTATGTCATGATACTTTAAATGATCCATAGGCCACTGTGGCTGATAGATTTAGAGAATTTACCTCACAATGAACAAAAACACAGCATGTAGCTGGCTGTTAACTTTATATGAAGGCAGTGACATCAGCTATCAATCGACTGTACCAAGATTAATAACTGTGATTTGATATCGTTGTAGCTTTAGGGGAGCGGAGTCATTCCACATAGCAGTTGGTGATGTCGAGGGCTGCTATATTTACCCTGCCCAAATTCAACCAGGCCAGGAAGGAGGGGAACGACTTTCTAACAATCACTCATGGATCTCACTGTTTTCACTAATTTACAGCAGCTGTATTCCAATACATCTAGTGCAGGGGTGCCCAAATTCTTTTCAGTGAAGGGCCAAAAATGAATCAGGGTGGAGGGTCGCAGGCCAAAACTAAACATTCATGTTGCAGTGCATGAAATTAAATGTGCCTATAGCATAATTGTGCAAAATAATAACTCATTCAAAGTAATTTTGAAAATGTATAACACTATTCTTTAATGTGTTTCACAGCATGAAATTACTTAACATCCATATGGCACAAATACTAATTGGGCATACTGCCTTGAAATCAATTTCAGTTAAAAAAGAAAAAAAAAGTACTCATGTTCCCAGCTATTTTTAAACTTTCTCTTATCAGTGTGCCACTGCCTCACACGCTCCATCTGTGCCATGACCCCAGCATCTTCTCACTGACTCACTCTCTGGTCATGGGCTTCCAGATCTGAGCTAATGGGAGGTCAACAGCGCCACCTTACCCCTGATGTAACACTTTTAATTTGTGGTCAGGAGAGGAAGTGCAACAATAAATAAATATTGACAGAAATATTTAGACTGCTGGCAGTGGGAAAATAATAAAAAAAAAAAAAAATTCAAACATGGGCAGCAGACCAAAAATAATAGCTTGTGGGCCAAAGTTGGCCTGCGGGCCCCAAATTGGACAGCCCTGATCTAGAGTGTTAAGACACAAGTTTTGGATTTCACTTTACAGGGACTTTGACATGTGTTTTTCTCTGCCTTCCCCTCCTCCCACTCTTACGTTTCTATACAGCTAAACCATTGCAACTACCATTATCTTACCTCATTTAAAAAAGAGGAAACATCACAGTACAGTCAAACGTATTCATATAAACTGTTACAACACATTATTCATCTAGGATCTTGACTTTTTATTACAAGAGATGAACATACAGGTAAGAATGAGCTCCAGGTAGTCAACTTATTTGTCTATAATACTGCTGCTGGTTCTTTTAGTTCCTGCTTCTACTACTACCAATTTGTTTGAATGCTCCGTACCTCAAATAAGAACAGTCTTTATTAGAGAGACAGGGCAGTTGAAGAAACTAAGGGGAGAAAGTGGGGAAGGAGCCACAGGCCATATTTAAACCTTGGCTGCCCATGTTATACCAGGAGGACAACATCCTCTGTACAGGGTGCATCTGAACATAACAACAAGGTCCCTGGTGCCCCGGAAGTTCAGGTGTCTACAGTATAATAAGAAACTGCATAAGTCACCTCTGTTTGTCCCAACTCACATCTGTTTATGAAAATGCACAGACTAACTTTACAAATAATATATAAGCCTATCAGCGAACAGAAACTGAAACAGTAACTGATTAAGTGTTATCAAAAAGTAACCATATTAAAAGTTACTTTAATGTGTAACTAAATATATTTATAGTTACTGTTTATTATAGTTTACAGTTACCGTTTCAGGATACATTTTGAAACCATTCCTTTAACCCCCTCATATGTCACATACTTCTTAGCTAACATATTAATTCAACCTACAAGAGGGCAGAGATTTGAACACCTGGTTAATTGGCCTAAAGCTTTAACATGCACTAATTCAATTCCAAAACCTCTATTGGTCCTCCTCTCTCATTTTTTCCTCTCTCTTCCTCTCAACCTCGCTCCTTCTCTCCAGGATTATGTGCAGGTTACAGAGCTAGCACAGTGTGGATTAGCCGGGTCGTTCTTCCATGCTTGGTGCCTCTCTTAATGTGATTATGCATCATCAGGCTTGTTTACTGTTAGCTAGCTCATTGTTGAGACCTGACAAAAGTTCAGCCCCCTTCAACCCACTTTCTGGTGCCCACGCCCACACACTCATACAGCGCTTAAGCTGTCAACCCCCCCCCCCTTACTTATACTCTGACACACAAACAAACAAACGGCACATAATATTCACATCAACACAGTACAGCAGGGAATCAAAAAGCTTAAGTGCTTTTATTTTAGAAGGCAATATACCTTATCTGTCTTTTAATTATGAAATTATAGGTAGTAATAATATGATAATATAAGTAATGCAAAAAAATGAGCTGAGCTGTTATTAGAGATCAGGTGTCTGTTTGTGTTCCCTCCACTTTGAAGCCACTACAACCACCTTTAAACGTCACCTCTCATGAGCCTAATGAAGCCATCTAGACGTGCTGTTTGTACAGAGCATGGTCGAGCTCTGTCAGACTTCCCAGCTATGCACTCCATCAGTGGTGAATGAGCCTCTGTGTGGCCTGAGGGGGGTGTGACTTAGACTCGGTGTGTCATTAGCCATTGATGTTATTGGCTCATTATCTCCCAATTAGGCTGCTATCAGAGCTAGCTGGCGTTTTCATTACAACGTAGACCCCCGTGATCTAACAAAGACCAATGCGGCTGATTAAAGATGGTTTCAGCAATAACATGTAGTGTGAGGTCTTTGAACTCTCTGTGATATAGTTAGAGCCGAGGTGATATAACACAATGAAGCTGATTAGAGAGGGCATGTCTCTTATTGTGCCACTTACTGAGGTTAAGGCAGAGTAATACTGATTAATGTGTTCCTGGTAGCACGTTTTGTTAATAATGTACAGTCAATTATGAAACAGAATAATTTAGGATAGACACAATTAAGCTTTCAAAAATACAATAGACATTAATTTAGATTTTATTTTAAGGCTCTCCATCTAGAATTGTAATCACACACAGGCCCTTCACCCACATCTTTATATGCACATGTGGTGTATGCGTGCACACATTGCTTCCATACAGTGTTTGACCGCTGAAGGACAAATAGAGAGTGCATGTGTGAAGGACTAATCAGTTCTGTTAATCACCCAGGGTGGGTCAGCCTGCAAGGCAGGGACAAGAATGGCCTCTCCTAAGGTAAATCAGAACAAGGAAATAAAGTCCAGCAAATTGGAGGCCTAGAAAAAAGATTACAGTCACCATGTTTGTCCTTCACTTTGACCATGGAATCAGTGCCAGCTGGGCAATACGTCTCCCTCATGTTGAATAACTTTTTTAATTAATCTACCACGGACTCCTTAGAGTGATGAGATACATTAGAGTTGTCTGTTAAATGCGATCAATTATCTGGCTTTGTTGCTGTATGGAGATAATTGACACGTCTTTCTCGTGTTTTGAATGTAATCAAGTGCATTTTGATTTAGAATTATGAGTCATAAGGTTTCTATTTAAAGGAATCCCTGTTGGCTCTGAATTTTAAACAAAAGATATTTGTAGATTATTTTATCCCTTCGATAGAGGAAAGTAACACTAATAAACTAACTTGTGGGTATGTGTGAGTGTTCCTTGTGGCTCTGCTGGAGTGTAGCCGTTCTGCCTGTTTACACGTTCGAGGGGTTAGCTCCCTGATCCGTGAGAACTCAGTAAGTGTCTGCCTGGTGATTAACTCCACATCGCAGCACAACGTCTTCCCCCTCACTTCATAAATGGGCTTTAATTGAGGGAGCTGGCTCCTTAGCAGGGAACCTCTTTCATTCTATGTCGATTAAAACGTCATTTTACAGCCAAAAAAGAAACACGTTCCCAATCACTGCCCTTGAATTATTGTTCTGTAGCTCCAGGCTTGTATTTTAAAGTCACTGAATAATTGCAATCAGATTATTCTAATCAAGTGCTGGAACAGTAATTACAGGTTGCAGTCATTTAAGCTGCCCTGGAAGTCCCATACACACGGCTGGTGTGCGTATTAAAAGTTTATGTCGTGAGAGATAAATTTAATGAAGAGGATTGTAATCTGGCAGCTACTTTTAGATAGTTTCACACGTTTATTAGGAGAGCACAATCTCAATCAGGAGTTATGGTTGATATATTTTTTTGTGCCATTCTCCTCCTGCCCCCTCAGTCGACAGAGCTCAGGCATTAGTACCAAACAGTCTTCCCAATAGGACTAGACGCGTTTCCTCCCACTCATCTCCCCCCGCTGATAACCTCATCCGTGCCCAGGTCTGGATTTCATGTCAAGGCAAACGATAGGTGACTTAGTGCTGTGCCAAGCTGTCAGAGAGGCATGAGAATTACAATCTGGAGGTCTGTGTGACAGTGGAACCGTCTCTCCTAATCCTGTTTACGCACATCCGCATCACCCTGTTCCAAAACAGAAACCTAAGTGTGTGTTTTTTTGTCTGTGTGTGTGCATATGTGTGTGCGCTTGCTTTCATCGCTGTGTGAGTTTGTGCGTCTCTCTCACTACAGTTGGTCTGAGGCTATGTGTGAGTGCGTGCGTGTGAGTCTCCCTGTGTATTGTGTTGATGTGGAAGGTGTCGTACATGCTCTGAATATATAATTCAATATGACTAATCATGGTGGTGGCTGCCAACCCAGCAGCACTGGCTGACAGACTGGGCCCAAAGCTAATTTGATAAGGTTACAATGCTCTTGAGCTGAGATTCAGATTCAGCAGCAGTAACGGCGCAGCAGCAGAAGTACCGCATCTTGCGCAGCTACCTGAGATACAGTCCCAATTGACTACTTTGGGCTTTCGTCCACGCTGAGCTACTCCATACCTAATCCCTATTCGGTTTGCCTGGCTGCATAGGAAACATCTCCCTCCGTCTCAGATGTTAACTGCTGAAGGCATTAAAAGGGGAATGAAATTTGATATGATGATAGTCATCCACAGGATGAAATACCTGTTCCTTATGAAATAGAGTCACTATCAATCACAATGACATTGATTGCCACAAAACTAAAACTAATATGGCACTGTAGCACACAAATTTCATGTATTGAGGTGAAACAGGTCATGTTTTCATCTCTTACTAATTTGGAGTTATTCTTTGCCATTTTGTTAAAGGGATCTAGGGATGTTCCTAATAATACACATCAGATTCCCACAATCATAATTAGTGTGTAGCCAACTCATCTAAAGCAATGGTTCTCAACTGGTGGGTTGGGACCCAAAAGTGGGTGTTGGAACTGTTTTCAGTGAGTTTTGAATGTGTGGCTTTTAAAAATGTTGTAGAGCTTATATACGTAAGCCCTAAGTGGATGCATGCCCACTTAATGACTTTTGTTTTGTTTTGCTGTAATAGTAGGTGAATGTTGGCAGATCTTTCAAGATCTTGACTTATTTATCTCCTCTTCTTGGGAAAACAAAGTGATTTTTCCTTTGATAATTTCGTAATTTCTCAAGATTATTTGAAAACAACCTGAAATCTTCATGTTTTTTCAGGAAACGGGCTAAAGTGAAGTGTATGGATGCATGTCTTACAAGGGCTTTGTAGTGCATTTTTTTTCTGCTCCTTGTACAGTCATGTTTTGTTCTATCAAAGGTACAAACAGCAACATTTTTTGTTGAATGTATTTGTAAAATTTTCAGAAATTTTGGTCATGACCTCTTTTTAAGGGGGGTGATGTGGTAGGATAGAGGAGGTGAGAACCACTGGTCTAAAGTCAAGTAAATATATTTTGTTCACCAGCTTCAAACTGTACCAGTAAACCAAGTTCACACCATAACAGTACAAAGTCAGTTTACAGAAAGTGACTAATGTCAACAGTGCTGGAACTGCTGAACTTCAATACTCTTGTATATCGTCTCTCATTTTTTGGTTCTATGTAGGTATAACCTGACACAGCCTATGGACAACTTTCTCCTTGTTTCTAAATCATAATAGTGTTAAATCGCACTGTTGATGCTGTCAGTTCACCTACATCAAATTATAGTGCACTGCAGCAACAAGGCAGTAGTCATTTTGGGTAGCTGCAGGGGCTTTTGGTGGTGGACAGATACATTACAGTTTAGATGGACTTTTTGACCGGTATTTTGGGACTAAACAAATTAGATAATACTAAAAATTTCCTTGTAGGTCGAGTTCCAACTAACAAGAGATCTGAACTATACCGTTTCACTGGCTAATCATTTGTATTCCTAGTTTTATCTCTGGTGGACAGATATGGTATAAAAAGTGTACTGGAAATAGGCATTTTGGTACTTATTTTATATCATAATTAAAGTTTATTTTGCTTGTGTTGAATGGTACAGTTAATGGTAGTATCAGTAAATCCTTACCTTTTCTCTCGTTGGAGTCAAAAAAAGTTCAGTGCAACAACTTTTCCTAAAAAGTGAAAAGTGGGAGGTTATTCTGCAGTTCCTCATTGCATATTCATCTTTTACCATAGTTTTTTTCTCTCATGTACAGTGCCTGGAAAAAGTATTCACCCCTTGGATGTTTTACTCTTTTATTGATTTTATAAATCAATAATGGTCATTATAATTTGGTTTTTTGACATAAGAATGCAAAAACACCTCTTAATAGCCCATGTGAAAACAGATTTCTACAAAGTAATGCCAATTAAACAAAAATATGGAATGTAAAATAAATGACTGCATAAATATTCACCCCCTTTAGAGTGACTGTCCTAATTCAACAGAGGTCCAACCAGTTGGAGCTAGCACTCATAATTATTGAAATGAAGATCACCTTAGTGCAGTGAATGTGTCTCGAGTGATTATAGTCTAAAGACACCTGTTTCTGGAAGGTCAAGTCACTGTTTTTTTTTATCAGTACATGGCTGCCATTACACCATGAAGACAAAAGAACACTCCAAGCAACTCAGGAGCATCTCGTGCTGTATTAAGTATGATTTTACCTTTATGGTTGTCATTATTTCTGACAATTAAATATCTTTTTGATACCATATGCTTTAGACAATTGCACCAAAAATACAAAAGCATTGGTAAATAAAACCCAAAGAGCGAGAGAGAGAGAGAGAGAGAGAGATATCTCACGACAGTGGGTAATCAGAAGAGAGCAGGTGCTGGCATGTGACAAACAAAGCAGTGATACAGTGAAATAGGATGCTATTTTCTGACTGCTTTACAGCCGTCGCAATCAAAAGAACTTGGAAAAATATGCCAACACCACGGCACAGATGTCACGGAAGTAAGGATGTTCCTAAGCACCTTCTATTCAGCTAAATGCCTATAATAGCGTTTAACAGACTAGTCTGGAGAGGACAAAATTCTTAGAGGACAGTCAAATTCATCACAGGGTCACTGTGTCAGCAGGTATGTTGTGAGCCTGATATGCTACGTAGAGCATAGCTAACATTAGCAGCTAGCTCCACCAGCCCAGTGCTTAATGTGGTTACTCATCACCTCAGTTTTTCACGTGATTGCAACACTAAACAGCCTGTAACTTCAATTTTTGATTTTCAACTTTAAATTTTCTCGTTAAAAACACTCATTCAGCACTGTTCCTATGGCATGCTAACCACTAAGCTTCTCATATTTACGTCTGGCGAAGTGCCAGAAAAAGCTCTGACAGGAAGGCAGGGGCCATTAACTGAAGCTACAGCAGCTACTAGTAGCAAGGGTTCATTACAGTTTCAAAGTAGCATTTGACCAGGATTTCAGGCCCATATACAGTCGCTGTGAACCCTTTGAGACTTCTTGGATTTCTGCATAAATTGGTCATCAAATGTGTTCTGATCTTCATCTAAGTCACAACAATAGACAAACACAGTCTACTTAAACTAATACTGCCCAAAAAATGATATGTTTTCATGTTTTTATTGAACAAAACATGTAAACATTCACAGTGCAGGGTGGAAAAAGTATGTGAACCCCTAGGCTAATGACTTCTCCAAGAGCTAATTGGAGCCAGGAGTCAGCCAACCTGGAGTCCAATCAATGTGATGAGATTGGATGTGTTGGTTAAAGCTGCCCTATAAAAAACACACACCAGTGTTGAATTTGCTGTTCTCAAGAAGCATTGCCTGATGTGAACCATGCCTGGCACAAGAGCTCTCAGAAGACCTACGATCAAGAATTGTTGACTAGCATGACACTGGAAAGGGTTACAATAGTATCTCTAAAAGCCTTGATGTTCATGTGTCCCCATTAAGACAGGCTGTCTACAAATGGAGAAGGTTCAGCACTGTTGATACTCTCCCTAGGCGTGGTCGTCCCGTAAATTTGACTGCAAGAGCACAGCGCAGAATGCTCAATGAGGTGAAGAAGAATCCTAGAGTATCAGCTAAAGACTTACAGAAATCTCTGGCACATGCTAACATTTGTGTTGACAAATCTACAATAAGTTAAACAAGAATGGAGTTCATGGGAGGACACCATGGAGGAAGCCACTGCTGTCCAAAAAAAAAACCATATTGCTGCATGTTTGAAGTTTGCAAAAGAGCACCTGGATGTTCCACAGCACTACTGGAAAAATATTTTGTCCATAGATGAAACCAAAATTGAGTTGTTTGGAAGGAACACACAACGCTATGTGTGGAGAAAAAAAGGCACAGCACACCAACATCAGAACCTCATCCCAACTGTGTATGTAACTCTGTATGGTGGAGGGGCCATCATGGTTTGGGCTGCTTTGCTGCCTCAGGGCCTGGATGGATTGCTGTCATTGACGGAAAAATTAATTCCCAGTTTTATTAAGACATTTTATCCGTTCACGAACTGAAGCTCAACAGAGGATGGGTGATGCAACAGGACAACGACCAAAAGCATAGAAGTAAATCAACAACAGGATGGCTTCAACAGAAGAAAATACGCCTTCTGGAGTGGCCCAGTCAGAATCCTGACCTCAACTCGATTGAGATGCTGTGGCATGACCTCAAGAGAGTGATGCACACCAGACATCCGAATAATGTTGCTGAACTGAAACAGTTTTGTAAAGAGGAATGGTCCAAAATTCCTCCTGACGGTTGTGCAGGTCTGATCTGCAACTACAGGAAACATTTGGTTGAGGTTATTGCTGCCAAAGGAGGGTCAACCAGTCATTAGCCTAGGGGTTCACATACTTTTTCCACCCTGCACTGTGAATGATTACATGTTTTGTTCAATAAAAACATGAAAACATATCATTTTTGTGCAGTATTAGTTTAAGCAGACTGTGTTTGTCTATTGTTGTGACTTTGATGAAGATCAGAACACATTTGATGACCAATTTATGCAGAAATCCAAAAAATCTCAAAGGGTTTACATACTTTTTCTAGCAACTGTATATATATCATAATAGGTAACCAAGTCTTAAACCTTGTGCCCGCTATTTTGATAAGAATGTAACTGTTTAACTCGATAACTGCACACATCCCTAGAAGTAAGGTTAAGGATTTTGTTTGATTCATGCAGAAGATGTAGTAGTGTCTCTGCTCCACCCTCCATTCCAGCTTCTGCCTCGGTACCTGTTTGATTCAGCAGTCTGCAAATAAGTTCGAGTCTCAAAAGCATCATATAGAGATGCACATGTTAACGCTACAGACAGTTCAAGAGCAGAGGGGAGAGACAGCAATGTCTCCTGGTCCCTTAAGATTTTTCTTTATGGCCAGACCTGTGGACTGATGACTATTTCACACCTCTGCACACATGTTGACACCCGTAACATGTCCTAAATAAAAAAAAAAGGTATTTTGATAAAGACGGAGTAGAATCATTGCACACACTTATTCTGGGTGTTTGGAGCTCTTCTGGGAAAATTACTGTTATTTTGATTTTCATTACTATTCACAGTGTTCCTTGTTGTGGTTTAGTGAGCCTTCTAATGCTCAGGTTGAATAACAAGAGTAACCTTATTAGTTTTGGCTGTCCAGGAGGGCATTTTTGTTGCCCTGGTATGAGACATGCATCAACATCCTATAATTCTTCTTATTATCTTGTCAAAATTCAGAACTATCATAGTAATGCTTACTCCTTAAAACTTGTTGAAATGTTCATCAAGTTAATGGGCTAATGGGTCTTTTGGGGTAAGTTAAGTTACAGAATGTCTATCATAGCGGAGATATACACACAAGGCTTTTAAACGGACTCATTTCACTGTGTTGTTCTATCTCTATGCAAAAAGATGCATGTGTTTCCTTTAAACTGCAAAAGGAAAATCTTGTTAATGTTTAAAATATTACTCTCTTGAAAGCATTTCAACTGCTGAAAATATGTTAATGTTTCATCTTTACATTGTTTTTTTTATCAGTAGGAAAACGTACTTGAGCAGAAGATCCTATACTTATGATTTGATCAAATCAGTCCACTTTTAAAAGTAAAAAAGGAGAAGAAGAAATGGCGAGAGAGCAAGAGGCGAAGGGTGTCAGCAAATGGTTAAGATAAAAGTGGCAGGTTATTACACTTTTTTCCATTTCAAAGTCCAATATAAAATTTCTATTATAAGGACAATTAATTACCCCTGCAAAATGGCAAATGTGCATCCTTGTCAGGTGGAGTGTACTCTGATGGCCTTTCTTCAAACAGAGAATGTGAAGATTTGATCTCTTCTAATGGTTCTGCAGGAAAGGGTAATTACGGCATGGTCAAAGCTAATTTGCTTTCTGCCAGATGAACTGTTGTATTTTATTGCGAGCTGACATTTTAAAGTAATTATGGCACTGTTGACCCCAGACAATTTCAGTTGTAGCGTGGTCTTGGGTGATCCTCGCTCTTTCCCTTTCTCTCTCTCTCTCTCTCTCTCTCTGAATGGAAGTCAGAGGCGTAACAAGGTAATGACACGGACGGAGAGAGCCATATGGGGCTCCTCCACCCAGCTCACAGCCTCAAACCTTCACATCATCATTACCCACCATGCATTTCACATTGACTTTGCATCCAGATAGAAATATATGCCACTGCCATGATGATGTGTGTGCGGGCATGTGTTTTCTTCCAAGCATGCGCATGCAGGTCAGCGTACATGCTGGATTGTGTGTGTAGGGGGGTAATGTGTATTGTCCTTTCATCCCTGGGTTGCATTCATTGCCCATCCCATAGATCCATGTATCGATGAGGGTGTAATTATGTGCCTCAGTGATCATCTCTCTGTTTCTTTACTGCACAGGAATTAAGTAGGCAAAGGTCAGTGTGTGCTCCCTGAAAATTGCCTGCAGAAAATCATATGGCGATGAGAGCAATTATGGATTTTTTTCTCCCCCTCTCAGGACCCCTCTCTCTCTCTCCCTTGGACTCTCTTTCTCAGTGTTTCTCCTTTTGTCGATGAACATTTGAGCAGATGTCAATCGATGTGTGCTTCTAGCAACCTCCATATTTGTACTGCAGCAACCCCCTAAATTATCTTTCCTGTATTCTCCAGTTATTTTGGTGCAGATGGGGCACCAGATACACATATACACAAACGCATGCACGCACTTATCCACAGTGACAGAGTTGTGAAGCAGTGAGAAAGTATGCTAATGAAAACAATAGTAAGGGGATGCTTCATTGACTCAGAAGATTATTTGATGAATTGTAGTGGCAGCAGCATATTCAATGTAACATAAAAAGCCCCCTCTCTCTTATTGTTTCATATTCATTGGTGCTGATTTCTATAAATAAAGTGAAAGCACTGATTTTGATGGAGTTGTATGCACTTCTGATTTTATCTAACACCTAATGATCCCACCTGTCTCGTCATGTAAGTTATGAGGTAGTCACATCAGGAAGCATATTGTGTCTTTTCTGTTTATGCTGGAAAATTTTGCATACATTGGAGATCAGACAATTCTCAAGTTACTAAATTAGTAGAGTCCCAGGTAGCCCCAGCTGTTACATTCATGACAGGGCATCCCATTTTCAAAGAAAATGGTCTAAGAGGGTTGCTCTCTATCCATCTTACTCAATCTATCTTTCCACATCCTTGTCTAACCATACTCCTCCAACCTAATATCCCTCTGAATCTAATAAAGACTGACACTTGTGACACTTCAAACATGTCGCCACCAACAGCTCCTGTCTAACAAAAGAGCCCCCAGCGCTACACGGTTTAATGGCGGAGCAGAGCAGGCCGGTGCAGCCCGGCCCAGCAGGTGTCTCCCACACATCCTGGTACTGAGAAACACTCCCTCTCATTCAGCCTGTCACCCAACACAATGGCACAAAAAGCTCTCGCCTGACGTGCGCACAATGGCCACCGTGCACAGACGGGGCCTATAGCTTTGTGATGCCCAGTGTCATAGAAAAAATGTATGTGTAAACATGGCACATAGGCACTTCAGAACTGGCAGTTTTCAGGCTATGCAGGAGATGATATGGATTAATAGTACTTTCTTCTCAGGACTGATAAACCTTGGGTTAAATTAAATACAATACATGGTTGTTAATGTGCATCTTAGATTATTTTTTGGCTTCTGCCTTTATTTTGATAGGGCAGTTGAGGAGGGACAAAAGTATGGGGACAGAGAGAGTGGGGGAAGACATGCACCGAACATGCATCAGGATTGGGAATCAATCCTGTGACCAGTATGTTTAGGGATATAGCCTTTGTCTATGGGCACCTGCTCTTCTAACTGAGCTATACCAGCACCAATGTTTGCCTTAATTTTGAGTGCAGAATTTAATATGTTAAAGAACAAATTGTTAAATTGACATTGTGTTTTTTTTGGTCCCGTTTCAAGTTAAGACTCTAATTAAATACAATTTAATTAAAAGATAATGATAAATTAATTAAAATTTGCCTTTTTCTAACCTGCTCACCTACCTTGGATGTCTGCATTTTGTTTATTTTTGCTGCCAAAGCCTTCAGCTTCCTTTGACTGTAATCATAAAAAGTAGTTTAGTTAAAGGCTGTTTTGATGTACAGTATGCATGCACAAGCAGAAAAGTAGTAGTAAAAATGTGCTAAGGTGTCTTAATTATTTCTGTCTTTAAAATAGAGTCCATACATTTAAGCATCTCTAAGGACCAGTCCTGTACACTTTCACCCTCTTTAAAGAACTGGTTTGAACACCTACTTAACTGTTTTTTGAAAAGCAAAGCATCCTTGGATATTTTACCACCACTTTCCCTGAACATCTCTCCTCAGCAGTTGAATTTTTTTTTTTTTTTTTAATACAATAGAGTTTAGGGACCTCTACAACCCCTATAAACAATTGGGTGTAGGGATCAAAGGGAACATGGCAGCTCTGTGCTGCCTGTAGGGGCTGCAAGTGAATATATAGCCTGCTGTGCATTGTGTGGCAGAGGTTTCTTCTTCGTCTCTCAAAGAACAGCATGCCTAATTATAAAAGCCTTGTCAATTGGCTGATACAACTTTGATAATGTGAGCCTCCAGCTTAATGCGCAGTACAATTATGTTTCGAGCAGCCAAGCTATAGTTCTTGCTAATCACATTCACCTTAGTAATCTAATAATAACGCCATCCCTCTCATTATTATGTATTGAAGTCTTTCCCAGGTGATGGCCTTGTAACAATGTAAAAAAGTACTGTAACTGTAAAATTGTCATGTAGTCGGGATATTCATGAGATTAATTCCTGTGGAGCTCAGCAATGTTTTAATCACATGATGAATGGCCCATTCAGCAAGGGGCTTTAATATTCTGGATAACCAGACCCATTAATGGTCATGCATTTGTCCATGTGTATGTTTGATTACTGAATGTTTTTTTTCTTAAATATGTAGTTTAGTTCTTCCTAAAATAAGATAAAGCTAAATGATTTTAGTGAACTATAGCTCTGTGATTTTTATTATGTGCTGTAATAGCCATCTTATTAGATAAGATAAAACAATAAGTCACAAAGAGGACTTCATGCTGTTTACTTTATAACCTCTTCTTCGTTCTATGGTACCTCATACCTAATGTCCTTGCCTAAACACAATGCATGTAAGTGTTTTTAATGGGAATGGACAAAGAAAAACAAGGAATCTTCGCATGCAACTCATTTTAACATGAAAAGGTTACAAAACTGACTATTCTAATTGAATAATTGAAGGAGCATTCATTATCCACACATTTTGGATCTCTTTTTGCATCACTGCTAAAAAAATGACATGAAGACTCATTAAGTGCATTTGCGTTCATCCCATAACTGGATATCATCAGGTAATGGTTATAATGTTGTCTGACACGTTAACATGACTCTTAAATAATCCTTTTCTATATAAATCTTGTTCACATGATTCTGTCAATAGCTGGATTTATTTCCATGACATGAGGTTAAATTCAAACCTCTGTCATGCTCATGGTAGAGATGTAACAAAACCCTGTCTGCTACTATAAAATGCCGCAAAGATGAAGACAAAGAACATGAAAAAGAATTGACTGAAAAAGTTTTTTTTTTTTCCTTTTTTCACAAAAAGTAGTTCTTCCTGTCTTGTTTTCAACATGGGGTGATGTTGGTAAGGGCTGTGCTTATGTGAGAGTTGTCACCCATGCCAAAAATACTCAATCATGCTCTACTCTCCTGTGTAGTCTTTCTGACCAGGACAAGGTGACAAGCTTTTAATCAGCAAGTAGGGGTGTAATGGTATTTGTATCTGTTCTGAACCGTGACGGTTTGGGGGGGCAAATATGACAGTATTTAATGCCAATCCAAGTGGCAGTCATGTTTGTGTTTGCTAAGTGCTGTTATACAACCAACGAAGAAGAAATGTTTGCTTCTTTAGACAGAGCTGCAGATCAGCGAGACCCGCCAGGCTTTTCTCCCTCTCTTCATCTCTGCGCTGTTTTTTCAAACGCCTCCATTTGTGAAAGCAGAAAGGGTTAAAGATGTTGCCATTGTTAATACATTTTAAAGGCTTTGCACGGGCATTTAGAAGTAGAAAACACAGGCTACAAGCACGTGTATTTGAGCACTCTGCTCCAGCTCTGTTGCAGCGTCCCATCTTGTGTTTACATCAGCTAGTCTGGGGTCCTTCACTGACAAACAAGAGTCAGGATTTTCCACCACTGCACTGGTTATTGACTATCAGTGTTGTCACAGCACACTTCATCAAGAATAAATATGATGCTCTAAAATGCATGCATTTCAATTGGCATGTTAAAATGCATTCATTTTTAATGTTTCAAAGCGGAAGATATTAGGCTATTCATTTCTGTGCTGCATTTTATTTTGTATATTATTTTATTATCCTCTTTTTGTCTCATGTTTAATTCATCACAGGCTGAACCAACTATCACAGATAGTTTTAAATAACACGACATGGAACAAACTATAATCTGCCCTAATGTTAGTTTAAAATATAATAATAATAACAACAATAATAAAAAATACTATTACTACTTCTTCTACTACTACTACTACTACTAATAATAATAATAATAATAACAATAATAATAACAATAAATTAAGGAAATGTAAATTATAAATCTGGGAATTTGTGTTTCTTTTTTAACGATGAACTGAACCCGTACCAATCTGTGACCCCAAAATTGAGGTACAAACCGATCCGTCACTTCTGTGCACCATTGCATCTCTATCAGCAGAACATCTACTTTTGGTCTCAGCTCCAGTTTCCCTCCACCCTTAAACCCTGTGCTTGCTGGATACATGCAATTAACAAAGAGTGAACTTCCAATCTTGTGTTTTCCAGCAGCAGAGAATGTTCTACGCTTGCAATTTTAATTGACACTTTATTTCTTTTAAGGCTTTCAGAGTTTATGGATTAATTGCGATTCCTTAAGGTCAGCAATGAGTGCCCTTCTTTAGGATAAATCGCATGCTTTATTGTCCCTTTCAGCACACTCAATTTAAGCCACTGTAGCATCTCCTTGCAGCCACAGTGATGTAAAATAAGTACACCACTGCTCCTTAATGTCTCATTTCACTTTAAACAAAATTCACAGACTGCTTAGAGGACAAGTTAGAAGTCATCTGCACCTTCAGTTATCAGATATTTATCTTTTTCTTTTTCTTTTCAGAGCAAGTTCATTTTTCCTTGGATAAGCTCATGTCACAACCTCAATCCATCCAATTTTCCTAATTTTTTTTTCAAAATAAAAACAGGCCTATTTCCAAACAGGAAGTTAGTTTGGTACAGTACAAATATCGAAAATGAAAAAAGCTTTGAAGGCAAAATAGAGGAATTTCTAAAAGGGGAGATTATCGTGATTAACTTGAAATTCCAGTGTTGACAATATTTATTATTATTATTTGACAGCCCTGATTTCTATTTGATCCAATCTAGGATACCCCCTCATACCCTTCCAGTTCATTGAGCATCAATTTGTTTCAGCGTCACTCAAAAAACTGCTGCTTCCAGTGGTGATGTACTTTACACTAGTGCAGATGAAGTAGAATGGGACAAAAAAAAAACCCAGATTAAACTGTTTACATACACTGAATAATCAGATTATTGGGTAAAAAGCTAGGTGTGTTAATCCAATTTTCCATAATCTGATAGTTGCCTTTATCTGATTAAGAATATTGCATCATGCTTTTTAAATGAATACTTGAGTAATCAGGTAACTCAGATAATAATAAGTTTATGAGTGTTATTACTTATTTCTTTGTATACTTTTGTAAAAATATAAAAAAAAAAACAGATTGTAACTCATTTCTTATGCCAGCAGTTTGCTGGGAACGTCACATCTCAGCATGCTTGATTAAAACATCTTGAGGTGATTGCAGAAATTTTGTTGTACAACATTAGGTGTTGCTAAATCAATACGGTGCTAATGCAATTAGATGTCCTTTAAGCACTTGTGGATCAGGCTGAGGTTACAGGTTGGACTGAGTCCCTGGAGGTGGTGATGATAATAATATCTCTTCTATAATAGGTTAGACTTGTTCCGGCCTGTCTGGTCCTTGAATGTGCCTTAGAGCTCCCATCCTGATCACTGTTGGATGAGGTTCTTAGCAAGAAAAAAATGGCTCTTTAATTCATCATGCAATCAACCAACCATATAATTTAAATACTTCTCTGGGAATTAGTGTAATGTTATGATAATTGCTATACAATTCAGTATAATAATTTTTCCCCTGGTTGAAATTACTCAATTGTTCACTGTTAAGGTGGGTAATGCGAGGATTTTAATTGGTTTATAAATTATTTGAAAACATTAAAAGTAGAGAGTGGAGGATTGTTGGTTTAACATATTGGAAATGCTCAAATCTATCTGTTCCACATTAAGCGGAGAAATCCTCAAATGTGGAAAAAATCTATTTTCTGGATCTTGTTTTCAAAGATGGAGAAAAACAAAATGATGAGCATATGCCCGTGCCTCAAAGAGCTGTATTACAGATAATTGAATAGTGCTGCGGTTTGAATAGTTGACTGTAGGAAAACACATGTCGGAGTTGAAGCTGAAGTTAAAGGAAGTCAGGATTTCCATTTCTCAGTTTTCTTTTCTTTGTGTTTTACATCCAGGTCATCACCCTGTTTACAACACAGCCTCTGTCTTTGTCACAGGGCAGGGCTGGGAGATTATGTGCACACACATGAGCATGTATTTCTTGTATCTGTGTGTCTGGCCGCTTCCTGTGTATGTCCACTGTGTGTATTGTGGGGGGCAGGGGCATTGCTTTCACAGCCCATCACCTTCACTTCCACACCCAATTTGTCATGAGTGTCACGCGTCAGGGTGAAAGCTGAGGAAGTCACCACAAGAAAATGGCTGCTTCCACATCACAAATGGGGGAAGAGAAGGGGCAATGGCTCGGGGAAAGGTGTCAGCCGTGTTGCACTGCGGCCAGAGCAAGATTGTGAGAATGAAAAAAAAAAAAGTAATAAATAAATAAACACGCCGCTGCCCTCTCCTCTGATTGTGTGAAAGCACACGTCGGCCAGTCAGCATCCTCCATGGGTAACCTGAAAGGAACTGCTGCTCCCGAGTTTTCCCCTGTGCTGTGTGGTGGCAATGCTAAGTGAGTGGGTGTGGTAGGTGACATAGCTGCCAAGGTTCTGACTCTGACTGATGAGCTGTGCGGTTGGTACTGGGCATCTATAAACATCTGCCCCGCTCTTGAGTGACAGGTCATTAGCGGTTTAATCAGATTCCAGCGTCAGTGCTGGTTGTGATTATTGGTTCGTACTGGCCCCTCCTCCACAACTCTGCATGCAATTATTGCTTTTGATGGCTTCTCCTGTGTTTTGGTGAGTTCAGCTGCCCCCATGTACTCCTTCAACATGTGCAAACTGTAAAACAGTCTTTGCAGACAAATGTCCTACATTTTTTTTTATTGATTCTCTTTCTAAGAAGGGAACAGTAAGGGCTTACTCCAACACACCACAAAGAGCAGCATGATGGTGCTGCTGCGTATTTGAGGTGTCTTTGTCCCTCCATGTACACATTTCCATGACTTTTGTGTTGGCCTAAGCCGAGTGGTCAGAAAAGCCATTACAGAGGGGTAAGGCTTGTAGCTAGAGGATTATGGACTATTGAAGTCTATGTTCGTCTCATGCTCCAGCTATCAGTGACATCTTCACCCGGTCAAATCCCAGCGCTTTAGTCCCTCCACTGACTGACCTGCCTGTGCAAGGAGAGCAGTGACCAGGGAGCTTGAGATTACAACATGTTTCACCACGAAGGACAGAGTTGTCTGTTATGACTACAATCACCATTAGTCAGAAGGTGAGATTTTTATTATAAGTGAATTGCATTTTTTCCCAATAATATTTATTTCTATACAAGGCTGTCTTGCATCAGTAAATTTAATGCACAAATTGTTGCTCTTTCCTTTGCATCAGTCAAAATGTACGCTGTGCATTCAGACTACTTAAAACAGACTGAAGTACTAACCAAGTTCTGGCAGGGATGGCAGCTGAACACTGACTAGCTGACAGGAATATGTTGTTCTTGATTGACACGTGTTTTATTTTGGTACAATGTTCTCATTGAGGGGTCTGGGGTGGAGCAGGCCGGTGGGATTGGACAGCAGAGGTTTCATCCTGATTAAATGCACGCTCTTGGTGAGATGGCTTCACAAAGGCAGATGCAGACTGACCCCAACTGCTAGAAGCAATGAGACACAAGGAAGGAGTATTTAAGCAGAAACAAGAACAATTTCAGGTTAACGAGATACTGAGAGGGCATATGTTCTATTTATGCATGAAATTCTATCAAAATAACAGATTCAAGGAATCAACATGAGGTCAAAAAGCTGAAAAGTGAGGCAGGTTGAAATCTATAAATGCTTCTGTTCACAATAAAGTGGTTGAAAACAGTTGAAATATGATTGGATGAGAGACGCTTGTTTTTTTTTAACCTTCTTTTTCCAGCAGATGACTTAATTTGCACAGAGAAAGTCAGGCTCCCTCTGAAGGAATACCTCCCTCCCTCTCTCTTTCTTTCTCTCCCTCCTTCTTCTCTCCTTCCCTCCGCTTTGGACTGTACCATGACCTTCATTGGCGTTCCACCTGCAGGAAGCCATGTTTGATTCTCTGTCCGCCGAGACGCCTGCTTGACAGCAGAATGGTGTCATAGGACCGAGTGGAGGAATTTCTCTTTCTCTGTCATCATTAAGGGGCTTCCCCCTATGGTGAGGGGGATGAAAAGTACGATTTAATGTTCTCTGGAGAGTGGCAGCAGAAGAAAAGCTCAAAGCCCTGCATGCTGGTTTCTGAGTGGGTCACTCCAGCCCTTGCAGCGAATGGGATGTCCCTTAGGAATTTGCCATAGACCAGCCTGAAAGGCTGGGGATTAAGACCCTTTTAAGGATGGAAAAGTAACAAAAGGAGCACTTTTATGATGTAGCAGCATAAAATGAGGGGGTCCATTGTGTAACTGATTGCAAAAGATCTTTGAAACAGGCGGCTCTGTGCTGTATGCTCTCCTGGCCCAGTGGGCTTTAACGGCTTGTACAAAATGACTTGTCTACATTAGGGACAGAGTGGCTCTCGTTTAGGAGGCAATGTAGAAGATTATTGGTTTGTTTCTATTTTCACCCTTTGCTCCTCCCTCCCCTTCCCCTTTCCTCTCTCACTCCTCTCACTCCTCTCCCTCCTCTCCGTCTGCCATCAATGAGGGATTGAAAGTGACGACAGAGTCCCAGTGAAAGTTGGTTAATTTAGAGCGAGAGAGAAGGTAATTAGCATGCCCCCAGGCGTGGCTACGCTAGAATAGGAGGCACTGGTATGGCTCAGATGTGAATGGGAAACACCATGCTTGGTTTGGAGGCAATAGTGACCAGATGCTGTGACTGTGCTTGCTATAAACGCCAATCCTGTGAGAGAAAAGAGGCTGCCAATTCAACGTCACCACTCAGGCAGATATAAGGGATGCTAACTGTATGCTAAAAGTGTGGTGTCAAAGATGGTAATAATAATACTATAGATGAGGAAACATTTAACATTTATTGTGATAAGTCTTTTATAAATGAGGGGATTTTTTTATTTTTATGAAGTTTCAATTATTCTACCTATATAATTTACTATGATAAAGTATGGGAAAAATTATGACTATAACTTATCTTTGACTTGATCACACCTAAACCGAGCCCCAAAGACATCCTAAGGGAGGATATAGTGCAGCATCTTTAAGGCACCTGTAGCTTATGCCTTCTGAACAAAGCAGATCTTCCCCTCTTTGTGTCTATCCTTGATTTTCTGTCAGTCGACTGTATTTTTATCAACATGTAATTTGAACAGTGAATGAAAACTTGTCTAGGAGTAAAAAGCACACTAGAGAGGCCAGTGAACACTAGAGGGGGAGCTTACCCGTGATGCAGCCTGAGCTGGTCTGACAGAGGGAGCTTTTCTCAGGGCCCCACCACATCCACGCCTTTATCGCCCCTTCATCCCTCCGTCTCCCCCCCTCCACCTCCAATGCAGGCAGTGGGAGACCTTCAGGGATCAGAGGCCAAGGGTCGAGAAGAGCAGCAGACCTTTTTATTGTCATTCTCCCAGGATGCAAAGGGGACGTTTTTGTGTGTGTCTAAGTGTGTATGAATGTGCATAAAGGAGCATTTACATGTTTTTGGTTATCAGGTTAAAAATTGAGAAAAAATCCAAGTATGAACTTTAATATTAGTAATTGCACTCAAAGACAAAAGTTTTTTTTGAAAGTTATTTTAAAATGATAAAGTACACTAAGAAAATTGTGATAGATATGGATATTTTGTATTTTAATCACTCTACATTTATCTATTAGATGCATTTGTACAAATACAGTATATGCAAATAAGTGAACAGAGGTGTTTGAGGAGAGGACGTGGACAGGCTGCTGAGTTTGTGAGTAGGGGGAGAAAAGTTTAGGAGGCCTCACACTGTGATATGGAGCCCTTAAAAGGCCTCTGGAGGGAGTGTAATATCAAGAGCAGGATTATTCCCCAATCCCTCTTCTCCTCCCCCTCCTTCACTCCCCCTCTTCTTCTCTTTCTCTCCTCTCTTCAGCTGACCCTCATCACCTCCCCTCTCTCTCCCCACATCATTTAAATGTCTAAAGAGTAATTGAATGAATTATCATAAAATTTTGACAAATTCATTGACTCGGCAGGCTGACTGAGCCAAACGTTTCCGTCCATTTGCGTCTAATAAGACATGACATTTGAGATTAGTTTATGTGCTGCGCAGACCTTTTGCCTTTTCCCTTGGTTCCAGAAACAAAAGGCCAATAAGTGCACGAGGAGGGGGCTTTAAATGCAACACAGACTGCCGACTTTTAAGTGAAATGAAGTGACTACAGCCTGAAACATGCCATTTATCCACTCTGCACTCCTACATATTCAGACTGTGCTAAATTCTTTTTTTAAAAACTTGTTTTGAAGACGAGCTCACAAACCAAAGCCAGTAGCGAAGTGAAAAAGGAACTGTTGTGGGGGATGGAATTTAGCGCTGCACAGACTGTTCTCTCTGACCTCGGTGTTCCCACATCAAAGGGCCTCCCCAGCCCACTTCCCTCGACGCGAGCTGAAAAGAGGTCTTTAGTGCGGAGGCTTGTGCTTGTGTGTATATGTGTGTGGTGTGCAAATGTGTTTCAACCTTCAGGCTGCCTTGTATGCTGCCAATATGTGGTGCGAGATGGTGATACCAGGTTCCTGTGCTTCAGCTGAAACCCTCGGTGCTCAGAGAGGGGAATAATATTTTGTGCATTTTTCACAACAAATGTTCTTCACTCCTTTATATTTTTCTGGATTTACTTCTGCTCCGTCTTTTTATGATAATAAAAAAGAGGAGGTGTTTGAAAGCAGCATTGGTTCACTGAAGTTCATTAAACACAACACAAGTTAATTAAAATGAAAGGTTGGAGGTTAGAAAGCATTGTGGCAGATCTGGAAGAGTTCCATGTCTTTTTTCCCTTGCTGGCCGCAGCTGTGTGTCCTCTGCCTTTTGATGAGGGCAAACAAAGTTAAATCTGCTGAGTGTGTAGATCACATGCACAGGGCATGAACCCCATGCACTGAAAAAATTAATACACAAATGCTAAAATAAAGACTCACATGCAGACACTTTAACTTCGTGCAGTGATTCTTGTTGCAACCCTAGATACTCAAAGGTAATAATGGTTAATGGTTAACTAAAACCAACTAAAAATCATTTTGGTTAACTTTGGTAAACACGAAGCTTAACATAAAAATGAAAATAACTGAAACTGTACTGTTATTTCTTAAACAGTATTCTTGATTGTTTTTTTAGAACATGAGGTCACTGACTTTTGCACTTGTGCAGGAGAGGAAGCATGCATGAGAGAAAAGCATTTATTTACATATTCTGTAACATACTGTCACCCATCAGAGTCCTACACAGGTCCAGATTTGCAAACTGGCATCTGTCTGCACTCGTAGATCTCAGAACCGAGACCTGACCGATCCCCTTTTAATACCTAGATCTGCCTAGGACTGTGAATAATAGAGCGCAACCTAACCCGACCTGTTATTTAACACAAAGCATACATACAGCCACTCACTTTTGTTCAAAGTATGTTATTTTTAGGGTTGAGTATCCCTTGGATTTTTTTTCTGATACCAGTGCTAAATTGATACTTTTTATTATGTGCCAAAACTGTGCCTGAATCAATTATTTGAGAGACAAAAGTGAAGTAGATTTATCTTCAAAAGATGCCAGTACAACATGGAATAAGAAAATGAAGCTGGTGTAATTTCTTTATGTAAGAGGATCAAATTTGTATGCTACAGTGGCAAGGGATTGCATTGGGGTAGCAGAAAATTGAAATGAAGTGTTGTAATGTCCTTGTGTGTTGTAACTTGGTCCGGTAGGTATCAGATGTGTTGGTACTGGTACCATGTTAGTACTAAATTTTGATAAGCATCCCTGTTTATTTTTCAAGCTACTACTGTGCTTTGAAATTCACAAGCCTATGCATTTTACACACAAAAATAAGCAATGCCAAATAAGCCTACCGTAGCTCCTATTCTTTCTCGCAAATGCTTCTATACATTAATGAATACATGCTTCTGATAAAATGACTGCCCACTTCTGAATGAATGAAACTAAAAACTTAGGCACTTCGAGTGCAATTCCCTTGCACTCCTATAGTGCAAAGAACAAGTGCAGTTGGGATAATAAAGAGATAATACAGAGAGAAATGTGCCTTAAATGACCTCAAAGCTGGCACCCGCATGCATTTTGTTTATTTTTACCCTTACTTGTACCCACAAAATTATGGAATAATATTTTCTACAATTTCAGCGGGTACCTGTCTGATACCCTTGGGTACCCGAGCGGGTGCTGTACCCTACCACCAATAGATAAGTGGGTTGACCCAACTCATTACCCTGCCACCCAAGTCTGGTGAGTGTAAAACTGTCTGGTTTGATTGGTCAAAACTTCACACAATGGTAATTTTAGGTCTTGAGTTGTATTCAAATTCTTTGAATAAATAAAATGAAAAGTGGCAATTTTGAATCATTTTTGACAGAGTATTTTGATTTTAGTCTTAGTCTTCAAGATAAAATGTTTTCCTTTAGTTTTCATCATATTTTAGTCATTTAGTCATTACAGTTTTAGTCTAGTTTTAGCCGATGATAAATAAAATACATATTCTCCAGTTTTCATCCATGAAATTTCCATTTCCAACATTTAAGTCAAAACATTTATTCCTTTTGTCTATTCTGGTGCCATAATCATACTTGTGTGTTTTATGTACCCTGGGCTCTCTGCCTTCTACAGAAGAGCTACAGACATGTTTTGTTTTGATGGAATTATCCACAGTGGAGAAATATTTTGGATTTTGAATGTCTGAGGAAAACTGAATTACATTTGAGTCTAGTTTTAGTCTCCTTGACAAATCTAAACTTACTTTTGGTTGGAGTTTTTGTCACTAAAGATCTATTGTTGGCTAATCTTAGTCTCTTTCTCATGGTAAAAAGGAAGTCGCTGAATATTTTTTGTCCTATTTTTAGTCAACAAAATTAATACTGACTTGATTATATTTTTGTAATTGTATGCTGCTGACTTTTTTTGCCCTTTTGTTTTTCATCCCCTGATAAGTATGCCATATTACCATAAAAGTGAAGACAAAATAAAAATCAAAATAATGAAAAATTATTATAACATGGAACCTGCAATTAGTTGCATATAACGCCCCCAAAACTATGTTAACATAAACAGATTCATTTGTAATATCCGAGTACACTAGATAAAAAATAAACAACACTTCTACAACAGAGAATGAAAAGCTTTCTTTTAAACAACAAGCACACGTTCCCCTCCACCCACCACACAAACACACATACACAGGACTCCCACTTCTCCTGCTGGGTGAAAAATGTGTATTTGCTGACAGGCAGAGAGAGGGCCGCCACGATGTGCCCCATCCGGCTGGCAAACGGCTCGATACATCATGGTGCTCTCCTCTCCTGTAGCCCCAGCTCCACTCCCAGGCCAAATCGAGCATGTTATTTTCTGCTCACATCTGATTTCCCCCAGCCACCCAGTGACTGAGGATTCTCCTCTCCTACAATAGAGAGAGAGAGAGAATCTGGACACACTTTCCTGCACACACACAGACGTGCACGCGCACAACCCAGACAGTGATACCGACAAAGACAGCCACACGCCCTAATAAGCAGGCACACGCACTCGCGCACACATACACTCGCTGACCCCTGCGCTTGCCACCACAAGGCTGCCACTGATCTTCAAATACAGCAGAGCATCAATCAGTTTGCGACTGCCTTTTAGTGTCATTTTTCTTCCTTCCCCTGGCTTTTTGTCCTCATCCTCTCAACCTTCCCTCTGCTCCTTGAGTATTCTTACAGGCGTCTGCTCTTTCTGGCTGAGCCTGCAGAGCATAGGTCATATTTAGTTTATCTCTCAGCTTCCCCTCCTCACTTATCAGGACTGTAAAATATCCCAAAGAGATAGAGCAGGATAATGTATGTAAATCCAAATTGTTGTATCTCAGGCACTTATTTATTCCACTTTTTTATGGAAATCTTTTTGATTTGCTCTCTCTCCTAACCCTCCCCCGTCCTGCCTCAAAGTCTCTCTGCATCATAAACTTGAATGATACACAAATGTTTCATCCCAGGACTGTAACCCGTGATAGTGTGCTTCCAAGAAGGGGAACGTCTCATAAAATACACATCACAATGACATCTTAGTTCACCCTCATAAAAACCTCAACAAACAGGGAGGTAGCAAAAAGTTGTAATCATCTACATGAGTGAAAAATACATGTTTTTAACTTAATGTTTATTATTGCTTTCATGTGGCTATTGGAATTAATCACGATATCCAAGCCTTATAATTATATTTGTGCTGTATTTATAGCTCTTTAATAAATAATACTCAGAAAATTGAAATCCATGTGCTCAACAGCATTTCAGCTGTTTAAATGTTGGTCCTTGGTTCTAATTTGTGGTCTTGCTTTTTTTTCAACAGCTCAATAATGCTCACATTCAGAGCCCAATTAAGTGTGACTGTGTTTATTTTTAGCTTTATGGCAAATGAATTAAAGTTCTCAGTGGAAGACTATTAGACATTCCCTGGCAGCCACAGCCTGCCAGCCTGCCAGCCAGCCAGCTCGCTGCTTTGGGAACGTCAGCGCGCTGAACACTCACCCCGCAGAGCACATAATCGTGTTTACTTGGTTGAGGTCCCAAAATAAGTGTTATCTTAATTAATAAACAAATTACAAAATAATATAAAAAAACTCGTCAGCATAGAAGTTCATCAATTACCAGGATTAGCCAGGCAAGAAGCATGTAATCTACACAGAGACATTTATAGGGCAACGATTGTGCCACCTTCCCAATAAGCCTTTATTGTGATGAAATTTGGAGCAATAAAGCACCTTCCCATTTCCCTTGACAAATCCTGTACTCCTCCTCAAAATCAAAAGGTGAAGCATTTAGCAGTCCGCCTCTAATGGATAAAGCCGTGTGACGAATGAATTGCCCTACACACACGCACTGATGCGCTAAAGAGGGTGGAAAGTCAAGAAAACAGAGTGAAAGGTAATTAGAGACAGACTGGGAGAGTAACAGAGAGATCAAGCAGTTGCATGCAATGATTTAGTTTTAATGAAATTCTGGAGATTTACTCTGTAATCATATATTTTTACATAGGTTCTGTGCAGGGATATTTATGAGATATTGCAACATAAATTACTTGTTACAGAATCCTGCTGGGAAGATTTAAACTATCCCCCTCCACATGTTTTTTTTTTTTTTTTTTTTTTTTGTCTCGGCCCGAGCCAAATACAAGCTGTTAATTATGTTCAATTGGAGTGAAATGCAGACTGAAACCAGCATTGTCTCTCCTGGCATACTGAGTCCTGCTTTACGTCTCTCCCAACACTTTATTTCTAGTAATCTGCTGATAGAACCTATGGATTATGAACAGCAGAGCATCATAAGTAGGTTTCTGGCTCTCTTACCTGAGAATTTGCAACAGACCCCCTCTCAGCTCACTCACGCAGTAAGGGGGGCGGTGGGGGGGCTGATACATGGATAGGATGCACAGGCAAAGGAAATCTCCATGTCTTTCCTTTGATATGTATATTTCCAACCACTTTCTAAATCGGATATTTTTCCCCTCCCCTCACCAAATGCCACTCTCTTTTACCCGCTACAGTAGTCCTTTTTATTGAGGATCAGTTTGTGTTTTCACATCTTCCCTCTACACGGGAGTAGACACATCTAATATAGCTTTGATATGCTTTAGACTGGCATTTTCATCTCTGCTCGTGCTCGTGTTGGTCTTTTAAGGCTTTCATATTATAAATATATACAAGGTGATTCATTGCCAGTTTACTTAGAACATGCGCTACCTACTTCTTCGTTTTATGCAAGGATGATTGCTGCATCAATCTTAAAGTGGAGCTTTTTCATACTGTCAGTTTCTGGAGGTACTGTCTAGGTCTAGTTATTATCACCATCCCTTAGCCCATGCAGAACTTTAAATCACTTCTTTTCATGTCAGCAGGTATTAATGTTCCCTTTTTTTATATGATAGGGCTCACTATTGTGTTGTCCATTACCTGGCATTAATATCTCCAGTCCTGCTGGGGTTGATTAACTGTGTTGTCTGTCTGCCATCAATCACTGCCTCCTGGGCGGCCGGGAGTCTCGGCAGAGTGATGGGCAAACCTTTTGACAAAGTTGTTGTAAATGTCAACAAAACATCTCCATGGGTGTTCAGGTTCCTCCTTTGTACATGCTTGTATTCTTTATTAAGATTTATGTCTCTCTGTTTGTAAAATTTTACTTATGGCTCTTTTGGACATTTATTGCACATAAAGTGTGTTTTGTCTTGTAGTTGTCCAAGGTTGGAATTTAATTTTTGTCTACCTGCTGCTGTGGCTGATGAATAAAAAAAATCTGCCTGCCTATTTAACAGGCAGCATTGTTTAATAAGATATATAATAACCAAGGCTTATAGTATTCAAATCCTAGGCTGTTAAAAAAGAGAGAGTTGGTGCATACATGATCCAAACTGTCACTCATTTTAAACATTGTTTTTTTGACCAATCTGTCCTGTATCCCATTGGTTCTCAACAGGTGGGTCTGGACCAGAAAATGGGTCATGGAGCAGTTTTTTGTAGGTCCCAATTGTGCGTCTGAAAAAAATGGTGGCAGGAAAGTCTATGAAGTGCATGCATCCTTACCTTTTATTTTGGGTATAATGGGTAAATTCAAATGTTTATCAATATTTCATCTCATTCATCTCCTTTATCCCATGACAATAAAGTAATATCTCGAGACCTCTAGAAAATGGGCAAAAATGTATATGTTATCAATAGAAAAAAGGGTGTTCTGACTCTTTCCCCTGTCATATATTCTGTTCCATCCAAGATCCCATATTTTTTATTAACTAAACATGCAATTTTGAAAATTTTGAGGGCCACTGCTGTACACAACCATGCTAGGCTTCCAAAGGAACAATGTAAACTAATCTGCATTTCCCTGCATTATTAGTGCTCTACTTCGTAGAATTTTATATTTTTATGCATGATTTTTGCAGTCTCATGCCAAAAGTTAGGTGTTGTTAAACTACACTGAACACTGGACTTATGACAAGCATGATATCAGTTCAAACTAGGGGTACGTGCATTTAAATAGTTAAATTAATTAATCAGACTAGCCAGTGCAAGATTTTGGAGTCGGTTAAACGAAAGAGTTGTTCCAATACTGATACCAGTATCAGAAATACGTCCGATACTGCTTAAAATGCAGGTATTGGTATCGACGAGTATACAAGTTTATTCACTGATCAGACAACGTTTGGTTTAGCTTTATATTTTGCCTCACTTAGCACTCCTAAATGTTAGTGCATGCACAAGCTACCGCAAAGAAGAACCAAAGGACCCACTACAGCAGCAAAGAATGGTGGCTGTGTGATATTTTAACTCTGAATGTGATCATTAAAATGCCATACCAGGGCTGTCGTACATGACAAGAAGTGAAACAGTTTATCAAAAGTTAAATAACTTGAACCATAAATTGTTGCCTCTAACTTGCTTTTCCTCTTGAAGCTAGGTGTTGTGCCTTCCCATTGATGCTATTGATGGCTTTGAATCTCTTGTGGCAGAATTTTCAGCAAGCCTGGAACTGGTGTGACTTTTTTCAGGATTTTAATGATTAAATCCACACCAGTAAACCCCATATAGAACATCTTTTTGTCCATCATAATCCAATTACAATCATTTATAACTGCTAGCTTGAATGCTAGCCATCATATTGTTTACCCTTGTTGAGGGTCTGTCAGCCAGTTGCAGGCTGTTCTGTAATCATGTCATACTACCCAAATACAGCATAATGGAGAGATAGAGCGAGCCTGTGATACAGCCCCCTGTATTACAATTTTAATATTTAACATTAAAACTCAATAATCATCAGAAAAAAAAACTTTAGGGTCACAGAGATGCTGTACATTATGATTCTATTTGTTGAGCCATGTTCTAAGTCAAATATAAGATTAAGATAATTTGCCAGTCTGCACAGTCAGTCCAGAAAGTTCACACTGGTATCGGATTAGTACTTGGTATCAGCTGATACCCGACACCTTGGTATTGTATCGGGAAGGAAAAAATGGTATTGGAACATCTCTACTAATCACCCTCATCATTTTAAACTCTTTGGGAGCCAGAGTTTTTTCAAGAAAATATTCAATTTTGATATCAAGATTTAAAAAGGCTGTAGCTTGAAAGTGGTTAGAGATTAAGGCATACTGTAAATGAGAAAAATCTTCAGTATGATCCAAGTTTGTGATGGGAGTAAACTCACTCATATAATTTGCATATTCTGACATCACCAGGCGGCCTCCACCGCCGTTGGCTGTGTGTTTTTTTCCCACGGCTTCTAACGTGGCTGCGCCTACTCCGCAGTATTTTTATTCCCTACCTCCGTCACTATTTGCAGTGTTTTGACCACCTTGATACCCCCATTATGTCCCCTCGCTCCCCGGCCACTGTGAGGCAAAGCATCAGCCTCGGTATGTGCTGTTTGTGGACTATCATGGTGCATGGATGCGCTGTCGGTGCTCACAGACGCACCGTCAGTCTCATCCATGGTTTCACCGGACAACTGAATGTCATGTCAGAGGGTGAATATCCCTCTATTCCTCCTGGAATTGTGAGTTTTCTTGCTGCAATTTGTTCTATTTCTCTGTGTTATGCTCCAGCTACAACCACCGCTTCCTCGTCTCCTTGACTGGGGTTGGGTCTTTCAAAACTCTCTCTCTCTCGAAAACTTTGAATAGAAACAAATCCACAAATGCTGCTGGGATTGAAGTTACTAATGTCCGCCATCTCCTGGTGTGAAGTAGTAACAACATTAGGCACCATATTTGCAGCTAGAGCCTGTTTAATTCAGCAATATTGCTTGTCGCAATTTTGCGACTTTGGCGCTTAAAGGGTTAATAAACACTGGCTTAAATCTGAGTCTAATGCTCTTTTAACCTGTGAAGCTGCTCTAGCTTTCAGTTGATAGCCGCTGCCTTCCTGTCTGAGCTTCCCTGAGCATGTGGCTTGAGGGAGTGTAAATATGAGAAGCTTAGCAGTTTGCATGTAGTGGGAACAGCGCAGTATGACTGTTTATTCATTTAAAGTAGAAAATGGAAATTCCGAGGTTTGTTGGCTGTCAAGGGTTGAACTCATGTGAAACTACCAGAGATGTAACGATATGAAAATTTCATATAATGGTTATTGTGACCAAAATGATCACGGTTATCATTATTATCACGGTATTGTTGAAATGTGCTCAAAATGTTCAAAAAGTTCTTAATCATTACTGAACATTACTGAAATCATTTAACCAAATTTTTTAAAAATAATATAGAATAACACACACAATGTACTTTGTTGGCAGAACGTTAAAATGTTAACATCAAACATACAAATGTGAATTAAAGATGGCACCTTATGACCATAAGAGGTAGCTGCACTTTGTGCAAATTGTAGATAAGATCCGAGAGTACTTTTCTTTACATTCAGTGCTCAAGACTAGATCTAGTCTTACAGATCTAAGAAAGACTGGTACAGAAAGAACACTTTCACTGTTTCATGTACCTTTGTGTACAAGCTCTCTCTCTCTCTCTCTCTCACTCTTTCGCTCTCTCTCTCGCTCTTTCGCTCTCTCTCGCTCTCTCTCGCCATGTTTTCAAACTGCGCATGCACACCAGAGTCTCAGAGATCACTGCTCCTTCTTCTTCTATGGTGTTTAACGGCAGCTGGCATCCATGAAGTTGCATTACTGCCACAAAGCGCTGCGGATTCTCCAGGAATTGAGCAGTATCACTGTGAGTTTTCAGAGTGCGGTAATTAAACACGGTTTTAACGATAATTAAAATTTGAAATGGTAATACTAACCGTTTCGAATTTTACCACAGTTTATAATGATACCGGTTATTGTTACATCCCTAGTAACTACTCAACCGAAGTGGAAAGAGGTTACATATCAAAATATGATATCAATCTGCAAAGAGGAACAAAGACTGGTGGAGCTAGCTGCTAATGTTAGCCATGCTCCACTGAGTATATCAGGCTCACATCATACCTGCTGACATGATGACCCTGTGATAAATTTGACTGTTTTCTTAGTGTTTTCTCCTCTTTAGACTAGTTGGTTTAACGCAATTTAAGAAGGCTTTCAGCCAAATTGGGGAATAGACGCCTGAGAGCATCCTCAGTTCAAACACACTTTTAGCAGATCTGATAGTGGCAGAATGGCATTCAACAGGAGCTTTGACTCAGGGAGGAGGAAGCAGGTTTTTTGGTCAGTGAGCATGTATGTCCACTTTAACCTGACACGCCAGATGGATTTGTTTCACACATCCATCTAGGAAAGCTTCAATAGGAAACGTTTGAGAAAAGGCAGAGGCTTTGAAAAAAGTGTGATTGAGTGAACGTTCTGTCTGTCACATCTCTATGGACCAACCAGAGCAACAAAACACGTGACATAGCTGCTATCGAGCTGTGCGTGCGCAGCTGCCGAGGAATAACGCGAAACATGGCGACTAAAGACATGTAAGAACTCGACCTTTGTCGTTTTTGAAAAGAAAACAACTCACTGCTGTTCTTTGTTCTTCTTTTAACAAAGAAATGTTGTCAAGTTCTTACAAAACTGGTGCTTTAGCAGCATCCACGCTAATCTCTTCCTCCATAACTGCACCAGCTCCTGCTACTGCAGCTTGTTAACATCATCACAGCATCACGGAAAGTACTGCCCCTCTTCGCTGATTGGTCCTGTGACTTTCTAACCAGGCCCATACGGTTCAGATGGGAGTTTTGCAAGATAGATTCGCCAGTGAAAAACAAGGAAACGGGCGTATCCATCTGCTTTGCAAGGTTATGTCCACTTGGCTTTTCTCATAAAGTCAATAGGAACAAGCAAAAGCAGAAAAGGGGTTTAATTTATGTCGTTTATTGTAACAAAACCAGGCTAGGTTAGGCTACTTTTATTCATCTGCTCAGGTGGCCCGTAAATTGATCAAATTTACCTGACACTGCTCAAAAGTACCTGCATTTGTCTGGTGGCAGGTGCTAATTTTCCACCCTGTAGTTGTCTTTGGTCTAATTAGCTCTGATTGTAATATGATGATGATTGTGTGGTTTAAAGTGCAAAAATCTACTTTCCTCCATGCTGTATATTCAATACAATGTAAAGCTTTATCACATAAAATATTCAGTCAGTCACAATATGAGCAACTAATACCAGCAACCATTCCCATGTGTTCAAAGAAATTAATATTCAAAGGTTAAGATACCTCCTCACAAGGTGTAATGAGCACCTCTGCTCGATTGTTACCATAGGTGTTCCAAGCCTGGGACTGCATTAGGGACTACACTCAGATAATTTATGATTCCCGTAGTCCCCCTCAGCGGGGATTAATTTTGAATTATTTATGCTCTTATACGCACGTAGAGCTGAAACATTTTAGTAGGTGTCAGACGCTCACTCACAGATGAGGCTAATGTGCGGACTAGCAGGGGAACTGATGGCAGTCTCTTGTTATTTAAAGTCTAGCTTTTTATATTCCACTCATTCCCCAGGGGAAAAGGGGGGCAAAAGATGAAAACAGTATGTCTCTTTAAATAGAAATATACAATTCAGACGGTGGTCGGGGTGATTCAGAGCGAGCACTGTAAGAGGAACAGAATAAGAAGTAAGTTTGGAGTTTGGGGTTTGTTTTGTTGGATAAACTTCAGTCTGTGTCACATGGAGTTGGCTGTGCCATCGAGCTGCTTTGACATATCGCTGACATCACCGAGAGTGTGACCCTCTTTTATTAAGCAAAGAGAGTGGAGTGTTTTATTTGCAGAATCCATGTCAAGAGTCAAATCTTTAATCATGTTTTTGTTTTTGCTCAAATGAAAATGGATGGACATTTTGAACCCCCGAAATGAAAGGTGCTCCAGGTTAATAGTAGCTTATATTTTGCGCAATTTGTACAGTTAGTCATTTCTAATATCATTAGGGAAATTAGGTGTGAGGTGATTTATTTGTTTATACGTTTAATAAATCATTTAAACCCATTCTGAATCTTAAGTGTGCGAGGCAGAAGACGAATTGCCAGCTCACGGTGCCCTTATAAACAGGAAGCCACATAAATCAGGTAATAAACTTACAACATGTTTTGCATAGGCCTAATTACTAGTGTTTTTAATTTGTCCGGTTCAGGCAGGGGTCTGTTGCCATGTGTCACATCTCATTGCTCTCTGGTGAGTAATGAATGATGTGATTCAGCCTAATTCATGTTATGGATATTCCCTGCTTTGTTCTCTTCATGAGCACTAATTAAATTTCCTGCACTGGAATAAAGTTGTTTAAAATATGCAAATTATTTTTTATATTAATTTTAAGCATGCTTTTTGTGGATCAGGTCAACACAAACAACTGTAGTATTAATGTACCTCCTGCTGCTTTTATTTATCATCACACTGTAGTCGCACAGAGGAGGACACGCACATACACACCACAGTGTCAGTCCTACAACCCTTATAACTCAAGCCAGGCTCTGTAATTGTGTTGGCAGCAGTATTGTCCTTGCCATAGGATCACTGCTACTATTGTACAGAAAAGGTCCCCTTTCTCGCTGCCCAACAATGTCTAATAAATCCTGGGGTGGGGAACATTGATGCTGGGCACTGACTGTGACACAAAAGAGGGGAATTTGGGAAGAGGCTGCAGAGGATAATGAACAGTATTTTAACTCGGCAGTTTAACCTCCGAGCCTGTCAGGACTGACCTTTTGCCAACCCCGGCGAGAGTCTGATTTCTCCTGTTTCTCTGTTTTTTTCTCCCTCCTCGTTCACTCCCTTCTCACTCTCTCCTCCTGCCCCTTCCCTCGCCTTTCCCTCTCCTTTATTCTTCTGCTGACAGAGAGTATACTGGAGTAAAAGAGATGGAGAGAGAGAGGGGAATGTGTGTATGTGTATGTGTGCGTGGGGGGATGAGGGGAGGGTAGCGGCTGGGATGTGTAAGAAGTGTCAGTCCAAGACATTTACATGAAAAGCAGTTAGTAGTTGAAAGGCGAGCTGTTTCACAATCTGCCTGTACATTTTCTTTTTTCTCACCCTTTCTCCCTGGCTAAGTCTCTCTCCATCTCTTTTATTGCTGTGGTCCATGCCTGGCGAATTGATGTGAGAGCAGGGGCGACCCCCACACGTCTACAGCAGACTGGGAGGTGTTATTGACTCTCATTGAGGCCTGCACCACCCTCATCCATTGTGACCTTTATACAACCTTTTGCTTCACCTGAGGTTGACCTTGAAGGAATGTGACGCACCACATTAATATGTCTGCTATTATTAGTGCCCCCCAACTTGTGTGTTTTTTTTCCCCACTAGTCCTTTTAAGTCCCTTTTCCATGCCTCGTCTTTCTCTCTCTCCGCTTTTTCTCCCTCTCTATTACACAGCAGAGGGTAGTAGGTGTAAATCAACCTGCTCCATTTTCTTTAGCAGGGCCCTGATTAGTGCTGATGATGTTTCCAAAGAGGTGAAGGGGACAACTCAGAGGCCACTGCAGCTGCTCTCCCCTATTCACCGCTTGCAGATTTATGTCTCCCTCTCGCTTTTTTTTCCTGTTTCTCCCCCACTCTCACTCTCTTTCCTGCCACATTTTCGACATTATCAATATCGATTGGGCCGTGCACTTAGAACCTCTCTTTAACAATTGGCTCCTGCGGTTGATATAGGCATTAATGGTGAGTGCTTGAGAGAGGAGGGAGGCTGAGATTTAAAACAGTTTGAAAGATTTATGTAAGTCTGAATGAATATCCCACAGATGTCATGGTAAGGGATTCTCCCTCACGCAGACAGCTTCATCAATGTAATAGTTATCCACATATGTCTGAGTTCACATCATCATATCGTCTTATCCTTGGCTAAATGTTTGCTTTTTATGGATATTTCATGGGGAGCTGAGATGAGGTCATAGTTGCGATGCCCTGGCGTATGCTGCTGGACCTGTCCTGATGTCCTGACCCGCCTGCTTTGATTGATGATCACATGGAGTTCGCCAAGGCTTGACGATGGGCTTCAATCCATTCAGCTCAATCACTTAATGAACTTGACAGTGGTCGGAACAAGTGCACACACAGCTTTGACTATAGTAAACACATGTAATCTTTATTTCTGTTTAACAGCAGCAACTACAAAACTATTAGACAGTTAAAAATATAAGAGGAAAATTTCCTGTTCATCCCTGTAATTATGGCTCCAATGATTGCATGGTTAATCTCATCATTGGCTGATGTTAATCCAGTTTAAAAACTGATCTTGTCTCAACCTACAAAAACAACCCATAGCTTTTTTTAGCCCTGAGAAATCAGTCTCATAATGATACATTATCCCAAACAAACAAAGCAAGGTGTGACAACAAGCAACTGATCTGATTGAAAAATAATAGATTTTAATTTTCACAGAGAGTAAGAAGAATTAGGCTAGTTGTTCCACTGTTCCCCTCCTGTGCTGCATAAATGATTATGCATGGGTGACTAATTTGAAGACACTGCATGCTAAGTATACAAATCCCCCTTTCTTCCCCCTGCTCTAGGGTTCAGGAAGAATAACACATGACTGCAGAACAAAGCAACATCAAGCTCATAAAATTAACATAGCAAATGACCTGAAGAACAGGCTCAATAAATATTCTGATCTTATCACCTCTAAGTACTGCAAGACAACTCGAGAGCAGCCAATGAAAACACCCTCGTTAATCTTCCATACCCTCGGATAAACTTTTTACAGGAAACCATCTTTCCAGCAACTCTGCAGGGGTCGGGACAAGGGCGCCTTCTCCCTAAGTTGATAGATATTTTTTGGGAGATCTCCGACTTTTGTTCAGACAGCTCCTCGCTGACCTTGGACTCAAACTCAATTTAGCTTTTCCTTTCTTTTTGTGCTGCCTCCCTCTCTGTGATGTAGAAAGAACTGTCTGAGAGACACCATTTTAAAAAACCGTCTTGTTTTGATTCTGTATTCAATCAGATCTACAAAGGCATGTGTGTGGGGGTACGGGGGTTTGTGTTTGCGTGTGTCTCCGAGCATGCACGCCTGCATACATAGTTTGTGTCACAATCCGAACACCTTTTCTTGTCCCTTCTTTACTCCTAAAGCTGTTTATGCAAGGTGAGGAGACAGAGCTCTGTACAAGTTTGAGTGTTGTCAGAGGGAAGCAGTCGTTTTGAAGATGAAGAGGGGGATCAATCAGCCTTACCCTCCTCACCTGCCACACGTGTCTTGTGTCTTTTTGCCTGTCGTTCTTATGTGCTGCAGGTATATAAAATGCATAATCCTTCTCATTTGATGCAGGTGCATGTTTTGTCATGCTAGCATGTGGATAAAAGTGATTGCTCTCAGCGTCTGAGTTCTTTGGTGTCAGGAGTACACATTATGCTCTCAGAAAACTCCACTGTAGGTTAGGCAGTATTTGAAGTTGCTTATTTTACTGTACATATCTAAGTGGCATGTCTTTAGCTATGTTTTTGTATTGTATCCTGATTTTCTACACGCCTTTTGATGTTATCATAAAAGAAGAGGCTTAATGAAAGATCACCTATAACTCTTTGTGATCATATACTGTATGCTGCAAAAACTCCAACACTGATAATTTGCATTCTTTATGAATAGAATTTGTTCAGAATATAAACTAGGGGTAAACCATATATCAGCCTGGCCAGTTATTTATGCCAGTACTTGGCAATTAGCCAGTTATTGGTCTTATATATATTTTCTCAATAATCTGCCATTATCAGTTATTTAAAGGTGTGCTACTTGAGCTTCACTGCAAGATGTGTCTTCCCCTCTGGTTTTGTATTTACTCTCCACAGTCTCACCTAATGTCCTGCCCACAACACTATCTGACTGGCTTGATGTCACACAACCAGCCAATCAACACTGAGGCCTGGGTGGCACTAACATACAGAGTGTACAGCATCACTTCCTGTTTCCTGTTACTACGAGGTTGCTCTGTGCTGTTTCTAATGTTGACAGAACAAGAGCTAAACTGTTCATTTTTGTCAGTTTTCTAACATGCAGTCTTACTTTTGCCACGTAACATTTTGTCATAACAAATGGATTTTGGTTCATAATATCGGCTGTTGATAGAGCTGGGCATTTAATCCAAATGTAATCTGCAGAAACTTAAGTTTAATTCTGGTATTTGTCAGTTTTAGTATGAAATGTTTTAAATGGTATGAAAGCAGACCGAGGCACAAGCAGCAGTGTCTCTGAGGATCAGATCAACAAAGGAGAAACAAATAGTAATCTGACTTTGTTTCTGGGTGAAAGTTTTCTCCCTGTCCTTCTCTGTTGTAATCGATGTTGCCTTCTGTCTTGTCAACAGACCTCTCTATCCTGTAGCTGATTCTTAACCTGACACACAAAACGTATGTTCATTAGTTACAGAGCAGGGGTGAATCTAGACTTTTTAGTTGGGACACAGGCTCTTGCTTGTGCAGGTGGGAATAGGAAGTTTTTGGAAGTTCTGGTCAGGCTAACATATTTAAAAATGTAATTAAAGTCATTTAAAAATTATGATCAGAGAAGGGAGTAGAGTTATTCAAAATGCAATTTAGAGTTGGGTATGGTTTTATTAATAAATTGAATAAATTTGTTCAAAGTGGGTTTTAATTTTACAATCTAACATATTGATTAGATTAGACTATATTGATAGATAGAACCTAAACCTGGGATGAGAGAGTTGGGGAGAGACATGCAGGGACACAGGCCGGATTTGAACCCAGGCTGCCCTCGTGCATGGCGCCTAAGACCATTAAGCTATCTGAGCCCCTGTATTTTCTCTCCTAAAAGTATCAACTCAGGCACCGTTTTGGCACTGGTACTGTTTTAAAAGTATTCATTTAGCACTGCTATCAGAAAAAGTCCAAATGACACCCAACCTTACTAATAATCGTTATCCATATCGGCCCTGAATAACCAGTATCGGTCAACTCAACAGAAGTCACATGCTTAAATTATACCAGCTTCAACTAATGATATCAAGCCATAACCCATTAATGTATTGTGTGGTTTTTTTTGCAAATATGAGCTACTACATTCATTAGTTAGCTACGTAGCAACCCCATGGCACATTGTATGCCTTTGTGTGTTTGCCATGCAGTAATAGGTTTGCTGAAAATTGTTGAAGGAGGCAAGTAGGTGACGCTACATCTCTTGTATACTCTTGATACATTAAATACATACAGTATATAGTATGTTCATAATGTTGACATTATATACATTATACACTATACATTATGCAACTATAATGAAGAGCATTTGGAAAATCTATCTATAGACTGCACTCAGTTTTTGGATTTACCAAACAGGAGAAAAGGTTTCAAGTTTACTGTTGTTTGGCTCTCGGCTTGAGGTGATAGTTTCAAAACGGTTAATTTATTTGACAGTACACTCCCCGTGTTCTTTAAGTGCGCTGTTATGACCTAACGAGGGAAAAAAGCTGCTAGAGAGTGGTACCAACACCTGCCAGTCTGATCTGTGTTGTTATTTATTCTATCCTGTTCTGAGTGCAGCCATTTGGGATTGAAGCAGCTACATGCACTCATGATTATAATGTATTTGTCTCATGGTTTATTAGTGCATCAGTATATAGAGCACAGACAACTTTTTCAATTAAGAAAAAATAGATAGGAAGAAAATGTAGCTGCAATGCATATGTCATATCACAGACACAAAGAACCTCATCTTATTTTAAATGTATAATTATATGGTGTAGCCCTCGTTCTTAATGAGCTGATGCCATGTTATGTGAGCTTTTACAGATATACTCAGGATAATTTTTCGTACTTGAGAGGAAACAGGTTTAGCAAAATTATCTGATTTATTTTAATCTGAGTGATCATGAAGTACTTTACTTCAGCATTACAATGCCTCATTTGTCACCATTGCCCTTTCTGAGAACTGTGAGCCTCAAAAGTCAAATGGGTACTTTATAAATTCCCAAAATATCCTACTTTTTGTCCAGGTTTGGTCATTAGACTCATTGTTCTCCTCGAGGCCCATAGGTGCAGACAAGCTAAAATTGTCTTCCTCTGAGAATACGGCGCTCTTATCCGAGGCATCCTGCAGCAAGGACAAAATCAACACATGGAATAAAGTTGGCGTCACCGCTGCCTGTATCAAAGCACAGGGGCATCTGATGCCCTAGTTTCCCTTCTGAAGTCTACTTCTACATTCAAGTTTAAATAAAGTTCTATCTCTGCGTTTTTGCTCTCACAGATGCGTTTGATATCTCACATTTCATCACACAAGACATACACAATCTGAGTTGCTCTTTGTGAAGACAGCTGTAGATAAACAGGGAGGGACCATGGTGTCATCGTGTCGCAGACAGGTAGGGTCACTCAGCGCTCACAAAATTTATGTCACTTGTCGATGTAGCACAAGAACTCAGGCTGCTGAAGACTGGGGCATAAATCACAATTATTGAAGTTCGAGACGCTGACTGGTCTGTCCGCTGAGTGCAACACTACACGGCACAGGTAACTTTCTCCCCTTGCTGAATGACATTCCCAGAATAGAGATTGGTGTGAGTACCCAGCAGCCAAATGAAACAGGACAGCAACACAAAGTTAGAGTATTTTCAGGGCACAGCCTAGAGCCTCAGTGTCAGCACAGAGGAGAGAAAAATGCAGGTTTGTGTGTGTTCCTGCAGTGAGTCAGTGACCTAGGTAATTAGGAGAATATGTGTGTGGGCGTATATTTGTGTTCAACCATGTGTTTGACTACCAGTCCCAGCAACTGTGTCCCGTCTCCGCCCCCTTCCTGTTGGGTGACAGGGACAGGTATTTGTCGCTGCTATTAGTGAGCGATTAGGCCACCGTCTCCTTTGGTGTTTTTAACACGTCATGAGCTGCTGGATTAAAGAATTAACATGTGACTGTCAAGGTGGAGAGAAGACAGACAGGTAGAGGTATAATATGAAAAGTAGGGGAGAGTTGCAGCTGCTTAGATGAAAAATCCTGCTCAAACAATCACACACAGTTCTGCAGAGAAAAGAGACACACGCACACACATTGTTTCTTTCCTGTCTGCGTCTAAAAGATATGATTCAGGCTGACATTGGCTCCAGACTTCCTCACACAACTAACTCTGATGAGCAGGCTGACCTTGTCTCAGTCTAACCCTCGGTGACCCACTGTCCTCCAAACCCCCTCAAAGACAAAGCCTCATTAAGAGGGAAAATGACCAGAGAGGGGTCACCATGGCAGACTGTGTTTGTGTGGTAAACTGTTGTGTTACTGTTTATCTCCAAACACCCCGGTGGCTTCATGAGGGTGTTGTGTTTTATTTGTAATGTTTAGAACCCAATGCAACATTAATGGAGAAGACAGAGAGATGTATTTTGATAAGGTGGTATTAAATTCAGGTCAATTATAAACAGCTTTACATGGAAGTTGTCACTCTTTGGACTCCAGTTGGGTTGTATTAGTAAATGCTTCCTTTGTTATTATGATGGCAAGGCTTTACTTATTAATTTACAACAGACGGACTCCAGACGCTTTAAACTACAAACATCATAAGAGTGTTCATCTGTGAGAGATGTGAATCTTTCAATATCTCACAATTTAGTTAGATTCTGATTCTGATTTGATACAATAGCAAAATACTTTATTATTAATAAACTTAAGCCAGAAAAGTATTCAACAGAAATCTGTCAGTGAAAAGAAATCATAAATTTAAAGCCTGCACTGTAGATTATGCTGTAGGAGTTCAGATGTTATGGTTTAATAAGTGACTTTGTTAAGTGGTGACTTTCTGCTTAAAGCGTCAGTGGTAATAGAAGCATCTCAGTACCCTCATGGACATGTGACAGCTTCAATCGATAGGTCTTCATGGCAAAAAGTGATGAAGTTGGGCAGCCATACGCCACTGATGCGTCCAGCCTGCCTAAGCCAACGAAGAAGAGTGACAATTTTTTTTTTTGAATTGTGGAGTCTCCAGTGACTTGTTAATCTGACATGTAGAAGCATTTTGGTTTCCCAGTGTCAAGAGAGGAGAAAAGGTGGCAAGCAAACAAAAACAAAAACCAGTGTACAGACACTGCCAAACTGTGGTGACACACTTGATGGGGAATACGAGTAACATGAGCCACTTGGCAAATTATCACACTGAAAAGATTCACAAAGATGCGAAGGAGCAGAATCTGGCCCGCCCAAAAGACTTGCAAGACAGTGTTCATAATCCCACTTTCCCACAGTAGTGTGAGAGCTCAACATATCAGAAGGTGTATCAGTAAATATATTGGAAATGACCTACAGAGCTCTTTCCAGTGGTGGACAAGGTTTGTTATCACATTGGAGCCAAAGTAGAGCTTTGTATTTTTAAGCCTAATGCACACCTATGGGACTGTTTTATATATTTTGTTGTATTTAAAGTGCAGTTGTACTTTAATAAATGCCCAGGTATTTTTTTTCCCAAGTCTTCTGTTTTTTTAATGTAATATGTAGAAGAAAAACTTTTTTAAAAGGAACCTGTATGATCAGACAGGTTCATCTTGTTGGGCAGATATTTGTATCTCTCATTTGTATATTGAACTATAAAAACCCACTAGATATCTGCATTTTGAGTAAATCTGAGCTTATAAACTCACCAGGAGGCCGCCATGTTTTGGTAGTGTGACGTCACAGTTCTGCAGTGCTCCCTATGAGCACTCCTCTCCATTCCTATGCAGTAACTTTTTTTTCAGATGGTTTGTCTGCTTGCAGCTGTTGCTGCTGTAACAGCTTTCATACCAGACACGAGTTTGCTGTGTGTTAGCTTTGTCTCCCTGCTGTCAGAGCTCTATTATTCCTCCTAAGTTTTACCTCACTAAACCTCCCTACAAGTGACTTGATTCAGTGTATAGTGGAAGCGTGCCAGGAGCTTTTCAAAATAAAAGCCTTATGTACATACAAAGGGAGTTTCTCCAAAGAAATGCTAAAGTGGACTTTTACTTTGAAAAGCGCAAACCGGACGTGCTTCCGAACTGTATTTTCCTTTACCTGAACCATGTGGAAACAGAAAGCTTCATACAAAGTAGACATTTGGGGAACAACTTAATTAAACAGATGCATTTTAGCTCGTGGCTTTCATCTGGTTCATCAAGAAATGGATTTCAAACATATTCTACAGATGTGGACATATTTGCTACAAGAAGGTAAATATGGCTCTGTATTTATCATTTTCCTGTCTAGATGGACAGATAACGGCTTATGGTGCAAATTAAAAATAGAAGAGACCTCAAATTTTAAAATTCTCCATGCGTGAGATGTGTACTGTCTCTGAGATGCAGCCCTAACACTGGCTGCCAGTCTGAAACAGCAGTTACTGTAGAGGAATGATGAGGAGCACTGCGAAACTGTGACATCACAGCGTCAGCGCGGACAAAAACATGGCGGCCTCCTGGTGAATTTATAAGCTCAAATTACTCAAAATGCAGATATCTAGTGAGTTTTTATAGTTCAATATACACATGAGAGGTACAAATATCTGTCCAACAAGATGAACTTGTCTGATTATGCAGGGTTCCTTTTAAGATTTCAAAATATTTGATGTTACAACAACCACTGAGGAATTTGACACAAAGTCAGCAGTTAAAAAGGTAATTCCTTTAACCGTTACACTATTGTTGAATCCGTGGTGACTCTCAACACTTTCCTTTTTTAAAATGGGATGGGCTGAGTAACTCACAGCTACGTAGATAGTGCAGACAGTACATCTCTCTCTAAGTATAGGAACACAGAAAACATGTTTTTTTTTTTTTTTTAAGTCTCTCTAGGTTGACTTCTAACTGCACTCCAAGTTTCACATTTCATCCCTAACCTGATGAGGTGTGTTAAGCTGCTAATGACTTGAACACGTTTCCTAGGTAAGGTGTTCACAATAAAAGCGTTCAGGAAAATAACAGCCACGGACTTTTATTTTGAAGAGCTTGACGGAAGTATTGTGTTTAGCGTTGGGTTAGCTTAGCTTTGGCTGCCAAACCGGAGAATATGGCTAGTTTACAGCAGCTTTTCTGACCTCCTTTCACTTTGCAGCCTGGGTCTTTGACTCACTGTGGACTTAGAAAACAAAGTCATAAGTTAGAATAGACTTTTAAACGGTTGTTTATGCCGTTGTAAGAGGAAGAGCTGCAGCGCTGGGCTCTGAGACCAGCCAAAGCAGCACTTAGCTTGTGTTAAAGCCCCAGGCAGGCTGACAGAGACAGCACACTGACTTAGTTGTGGTACAGCTGTCAGACTTTGAGAGGAAAAAAGAACACGTGTTTTTGCCAGCTAACTCACACTGAGGCAGATATGATGACGTCATTAACAAGAGTTCTCGTGATTGGTTGGTAGAGTCCAAATCTCTACTGGCCAAATTTATATCATTTATACCGTCTACCGCATATACCGCACACCCCTAGTCCCATAAAGCTTTGGCTAATAGGCTGTAAGATGTTGCTTTAAGAAGGGAATGACAGCATTGTGATAATTAAGAACGAAATTAAGAATAAGGCATAGAAGAAGGGAAGTTGCATACATTTGCAGTTCAGATGTTGATTACTTAGCCAAGCAATTACTTGTATATTTTTTAAGAGGAGGGGGGCTCAGTGTCATAACACATACACATAGACACTGCACTCACTGACAAGGCTTTTTATAGATATAAAATAAGGCTGAGATGATTCCTTTTTACCATGTGCAAACAGGTGAACAGATTATATCAAACACATCTCACAATAGGGACAAAACAGACAGACAGACTTTTTGAATGTCATCCAGTAGGCAACTGCCTGTTAGCCTTTAAAGATTTGATTCACTATAATATAGAAGCTGACATGTTGGTTTATAGCAGGGGTCATCAACTACATATGTACAAGGGCCAGCTTTTTTCTTAGCTGATGCTTTGGGGGGTTAGATTTTCAAATAAACAAATGAAATGTATGTGTAATATTTAGCTCCAATTAACATACATCATCTAATGCCTATGCTGCAGCCAGCTAAAATATTTTAGCTACATATTTCTGAGGCTGCCATGTTGTCCATCACTGGATTTGATGCTAATTTGCTGCTTCCTGACAGGTAAAAAAAAAATAAAAAAAAATCAAGAAACACATGTGCAGTAAAACAGCTCTGCTGTTTTGATTCTCAGGCAGGAAAATTGCTCACTCCAAGAGCCTGAAGTGGAAAGTTGACAAAGAGAACTTCAGATTTAATCAGGACTGGGATTGACAAGTATGTATGTATGTCAATACATACATACATACAAGTATGTCAATCATGCATCATTTTTACTAATAATGACTAACAGGTGGATTTCTGTAGAAAAAAAGTTCAAACATCGAGTCACTCCTGACAAAACTGTTGCAATGTTGATGGTTTGGGGTTGATTCAATAAATAACCCTCAAAACCAAAACATGTTCTTCCTCCTTACATTTTGCAAATTGTCATCTTTTGGGGGCCAGATTGGGGGCTTTGGGGGGGCCTATATGGCCCCCGGGCTGCCAGTTGATGACCACTGGTTTACAGATTAAAACCTCAGTTGTTTTAAACAAAATCCAGTTTCGTGCCTTTGCCAAACCATCGCCAGTCCTGGAAGTTTTAAACAATTTATCTGCTTCCATGACCTGTTGACCCAGCCCTGACTGTGTGTTTAGGAACTCTTCACTATAAGTCTCTCTCTGCCTCAGTGACAGGTTTTTGTGACCAACTGTCCTACAGCACACAACTTAAATGCGTACCTCTTTAGGTCTGATTTTACCATTGAAGTGATTTGATCGGGCAGATACTTTCAACACAGCAAACATGAGGCTGGATCTGTTAACTATACATTTTTGTGCATCTTAATAAACATGAACAAACACAAAAATTTTCAGGTTTTAAGTTCATCACATCACTTGGGCTTTTATAATTTTGTGTATGTTTTATACTTACAGTAAACATCTCATATTTCTCAATATTCATCAGCATCCTGACTGCGGCTGATTTTCAGAATGACTAATTTACTTTTTTTTGGTTACAATTTGATAATTTATTCATCCAGAAAGAAAAGTGACAATCAGTCATTGTGCTCAAAAGTTTTCTATCTTGTCATTTGTTAAATGTTCTTTTTTATTTCTTTTACACACTTCATCGTGAAAGAATGAAGAGATTGTAAAAAATGAGATACACAGCACAACAGATGTCAAATATGCACTCTGCATGCACGTGTTGCCACAGTAGTTTTATGGTGATAATGATTTCTTGCCTTTTTTTTCCTGTATTGACACCTGCCTCCCAGATCAATGGTAGACAATCCAACAGGTAGACAGAATGCAGGAAGCATTGTGCTGTTAGTTCTCTCGACATAATAAGTTCCCCGGGGTACATCCCAAGACTTTATTACCGCTGCTTTTCCCCAGTAAGAAACTTTGAGGAGATAAGGAAGGAGCAGAAAAGAGGATGATGAGAGAGGGAGAAAATTGGGACACGCTGCATGTCAGTATTAATGACAAGAATTCAATCAAATAAAGAATTTCAGATAAATGAAATAAAAGAAGCTTTATTCAGTAAGTAGTTATTTAATTTAAGGTGTTTGGCTAGTCTGAGAACGCAGAATGTCTGAGAACGCAGAAATGTTGTTTTGCAATAGTTATGTCATTTAGAAATGCATTGAACTTGGTAAAATCAAACATAACTGCCTCCAACCTTAGAAGGAAAAAAACATCTTTATTCAGCAAAGCAGACCAAGAGGACCACTTTCCATGAATTTTACTTCAACAAATTTTGATTGGCTATGATATGATATTTTAGCCCACTGCAACATTTTCACAAGTCATGAAAGAAAGTAGGGAGTGTTTGACAAAAGGAGGAACGATATTTGGAGTAATGGGACGCACCGCAGGTGTAGGCTACCTTCTGCTTGTAATAAATGACGTCCGGCCCCTTAAAGACAATTCTATTACCTCCCCAGTCATGTGCAATCAGTCTCTGTCAAGGAAATGGATATGCACACGTGTTACCAAATCGGTAGCCAAGGTCCTATCAATACTGGCTGATCTCAAGATTTATGCTGCTGCTTTGGTGGCTGCTGGCTGGTACACATTTCTGACTGAACCACAGCCAAGTTTTTCACACAGGATCCAGCTACAGCCAGTATAATAATGCATACGTATGGATGCATTCAAAGGGGACATTTATAATTATAATGATAATAACTTTATTTGTATAGCACTTGTAAAAACAAGGGTTTACAAAGTATGTGACATGCAGAAAACTAAAGCACCAGAACCCAAAAGAAGAGAGAAAGACAGCAAAACAATACCAAATACCCAAACAATATCAAGAGAACACTCAAAACCCAAGCAACATTTTTACCTAGACAATGAGACATTATTAGTACTAAAACATCCCAAGATATGGGCTAAGACAGCTAAGACATCCTAAGAAACTACTGATAGATGTTAAGTATTTTTTTGAACCTATACTGATAACCAATTATTTTCTACTCCTGATGGCCGATAACCTATAAGAAGCAATAATTTTTTTTTGATTGTTGATTTAAATAGATAAGTTTATTCGATGTGTTTATGCATATCTGGGGCTAAGAAGGGATTAATATGTAGTGAGCAAAGATACTTATAACGAATTCTAATTGGCATCACTCGTGTTTACATCACAAAACAAAAAACAATTCTGACTTTACAGCTGTTATTTTCTTAAACATTTGTGTACCAAACAAAATACAACATACACAAAGAACTGGCATACGTTTTTCCCCTTTTCCCTTGAAATAAATTTAAGTATCCTGACAAGTGGTCAAATCTGACATTTCAATCAACTAAACAGGAATTCAGCAGACTTCTGTCAAGATGGAATGTGTAGTCTCATGAGAAAGAAAATAAACGCCTTTATTATTGGTGGATTTTATTGGTTAATTTTTATTATGGGGATAATAAAAATGTGTTAAATATACGCAATATCAGCCGATAATTTATCAGTACCGATAATTATCGTGCATCCCTATAAGAAACCATGGGTACCCGGCCAAAACAGGAACCCTGAGACCAAGGGGACTGAAGTTTTCAAAAGTAATTAAAAGAGAAGCAGTAAAAACTTACAATGATAGGAAATCAAAACATTAAGAAGAGTAAAAGTTATTGAATACTAAAAATAAATAGCAATGATAATAATGGTAACAATAGTACCTAGAAAAGCACTTGGAGAGCCCAGACCTCTGCCATTAGCCCTATCTCCAAATAGTACAGATTCCTTTAAAAAATTCCTGGATCCAGATGGTGATCCGGATCACTCCCAAAATCTAATCAGTTCTTACTTATGCCATTTCTAACATTTCCTGAAAATTTCATCAAAATCCGTCCATAACTTTTTGAGTTATGTTGCTAACAAACAAACTAACAAACCCTGCCGATCACATAACCTCCTTGGTAGAGGTAATAATAATAATAATAATAGAAATAGATGGGAGATAAACAAAAGGCAGAGATGGTTAAAGGAATAAGAAGTCAACATCACATGAAAGCAAGTCTATGAAAATGAGTTTTAAGAAGTGAATTAAAAGAAGAAACTGTTTCTCCTCAGGTAGGTTGTTCCAAAGTTGAGGCGCCCTGATGGAAAAAGCCCTTGCACCTTTAGTTTTAAGTCTCCACTTTGGAACGATCAGGAGCCCCACACCGGAGGATCGAAGGTTGCAGGCTTGTACATAGGGGTTAAAAGTTCTGTCATACAGGTTTGAGCCAGACCCTTTAGTGCAGGGGTGTCACACTCAATCACAGCAGGGACCGGATTTTAAATTTCAGTCCAACCTTAGAGCCTAACGGGGTAAACATATAAGCATAAATTGTCAACCTAATCTTCACCAGTAATGAATTATGGGGGAAAAACCAGCACTGATGATGCCTAATTCTGAGATTAAAAAAGTCAAAATGATAAGTTTAAAGGCTCAAATCCTGATATAAAAAATTCACACCTATTAGTTTAAAAAGTCACAACAGCAAATTTAAAATCAAAATGTCTTTAAAGGCAAATGTATGAGAAAGAGAGTTGAAATCATACGTTTCAGAGGTCAAAATCAGAGACACAATTCAAAATCATGAGTTTTTAAGGTCAAAATGTGAGTTAAAAAATTGAATTTTTGGTCTAAAAGGTAAAAATATGGGATTAAAAGTCAAAAATAGGAGTTAGAAGATCAAAAATGAGCTACAATTCGAAATAAGGAGTCAAAAAGGTCAAAATATGACTTGAAATTTAAAATTGTGAATCCAAAATATGAGATAATTCGAAATTATGAATTGAAAAGGTTAAGACATGAAATAAAAGTCAGAATAATAAGTTTAACTCATAATTGTGAGATCTAAAATTGAAAACCTAAAATAAAAAAAGTTAATTATTTCACCCACATTCTAGACTTTCTATCTTATTATTTTTACTCTTCACTTTTATGACCATTCTAAAACGAACAGGAAGCCAGTGGAAAGACGCTAAAATTAGGGTGATGTGATATTGTCTGTTAAAAGCAGTTAGAAGCCTAGCTTCTGCATTCTGGACCAGTTGGTTGCTACACTGTTGTTCATTTTTATTGTAAATATAGATCTTATACTGTTTGATTTAAATAACTTTTCCCATTAACATATAAGGAAAAGTTTTAGCTCTCTAAGCCTGTGATGGACTCATTACTTTCTGTTAGACCAAGTCTAACCCCCCTTCAGTGATCTCCTCTCCAGCTCCACGCAGAAGTATCAGCGTTTACAGACTCACATCACTCCCAGGATTAAAACACTGGGAAGCCTCTTTTTCCCCCCAACCCGGGCCGTTTGTTGTTTACTGGCAAGAGAACCACATGGCTTGAATTTTTCTGTATTATCCTCCGTTTTATGTTTATTTTCTTTTCTCTGTTTTCTTTCCCCTCTGCTTTTTTCGTCTTTTGCCATTTTGAGTTTGCCCTGCGAGCATGAAACCAAAGTCAATGAGAACCAGGGGTGTATGGGTCCCAGCAGGGGTGAGGGGATCAGGCTCTCTTTGAGTGTCACATGTGGGGCTGGTTAAATGGGGGGCAGACCCTAAATGTACACACGCACTCACAAACCCATGCACACACGTTCATAGAAGGGGGGCCTCCTGAATAGCTGTGTCATTTTGTAACCTCATATCAACCATCCAGTACTTTCATTATTACAGCATGGTGGTCGTGATGAGAAATACGCTCTGGATATACTCAACAAGCTACTAATGATGTCATGATGCTATTAGTTTACAAGGAGTGATCAGGGAATTAATCATTGGCTGTCTAAATATAGGAACCTACTGTAGGCATCCAAGATGATCATCTCTTCACTGTTCCTCCTTCCCCGAAAATCTGAACAACCACCTAGAAATTACTTTTTTTTCTGAAGTTGCACCTGATACATTTCGCTCCTCTTGTGACTGTCTAAATATTTGAGTGGGAGAGACATTTTAGAGAGACCTTGAGAGGAGCACAATAACCCTCCACTTATGTCTCCATTGAAGGGAAAGAAATAAAAAGCAAAAGAGAAAAAAAAAGCTTTCTCAGGCAGGGGCCAGAACATCTGGAGCGCAGGAAAACACCTAAAGCTACCCTGATTAAAATCACTCTTTTCCTCCTGAGCTGTGACAAAATGACACTTAAAAACAGCCAGCCTTAGAATAACACACTCACATATTAGAATAATACAACTTAAGGCTCCCTTTTATTAGATAAGAGTAAGCACAGATGTAACTCAACTCAGGTTCAGCTCAGGCTGTGATGTCTGTTTAGCCTGCGCGTTACACGCCACCTCAATAGCCAAGCAAGTTTTGTTTTCTTCTCCCCTCTTTAGCTAATTTGTTTGTGGACTTTCTCAATTCTCATAATTTAATCTTAAACTTTCCTCTTAACCTTGACCCCATTGAGTTGTTTTTTGTCGAGTCCTGTGGGCTGGAGAACAGGCTGGGTGGCCAGGCCTGAGAGGCAGGAAAGAGGAAAAGCTACGCAGACTCTTTGGGATCTGTTTACACAAACGGGAAGCTTTTTGGTGGGAGATAAAAGTTAGTAACAGCGTTGAAGTGCTTTTCCCATCGACTCAGGAATCCTCCTCACATCACTGTCACTTTAACAGATGTTTGGTTTAGGGAACTATAAACGATGTCTACGTTTTGATTTCTGTTATCATCTTATTACTATAGCTCTGCCAGCGTCATATTTAAGACTAGAGAGCATCCAGCGAAAAGCCAAACACATCTCTGTGGTGCGTTTTACAAGCATTGTAGCAGATGCTGACACATGATGATAGAGGCGCAGTTTTGTCATCAAACCATGTGAAATGTAATAAAGGGCTGCAGCACATTGGCAGCTATAGTAAGAGCAAATTATGTGGTTGAGTACCTGATTCCAAAAATCAATCCCGCTATCTATGACCCACTGTTTGTCCGCGTAAACCTCCACACTGTAATCCCTTTAGTGTTCAATTAATCCACTCACTGCTGTTCCAACTTTGTGTAATACAACGGTTTGTATAACCCCTCTTGCGTAAGCCTGCCTGTATCTATGTTAGCTCAGCCTTTGATTTTTGCAGCCTTTACCATCACCTCCACCAGCAGACAGGCGGAGGGAGAGAGAGGAGAGCAGGGAGGGAGGGAGGGTCAACATCAAATGTGATGAATGCCTTTCTACGGAAAAGCTGTACGGAATGTCCTTGACTTTAATCAAAACTATTTGTTTTTGGGGCGGCTCGTCTGTTGTCTCATGCGCTCATGTCCACTGATGGCCTGACATTAATGACACCATAAATCAGGCCAAGTGACGCTGGGGTTTTTGGTAATGTTTCAGGGGCCGCTACAGAGAGATGGCGGTCACTGAGGAGGAGGATGAGGAGGAGAATGAAGAGTCTGTTGGAATTCCAGATTATGTGGGGGTTAACTACCCCCTTGAGAAAAAACGGGGTCTAAAGCTGAGCTATGTCAGAGCCGAGGGAAACCAAAGCTGTTTTTAATATGTATGAGATAACATGTTGGAGACAAGAGCTACATGATATTATATTTTGTCTGCAAAGTGAACAACAAGAAAAAAACATTGCCTCAATCCATCTCGGGGAAAAAATAGCAGAAATCAGCTGCTTTGTAATGTATGCTTTATTTTCTTTGCAGCCACATGGTAACATTTGTACTTGAGCAGCATCAAAGACTTGAGGCCAAACACCACTGATAAGCAGCTCTCTGTGGATATGTGAATGCCATGATTCTCCACTGCATATCCTTCATCCCCCGCTGTGATAGTCCACTCACATAAACACACAAGCCCTCTCTGGGCCAGGATCTAAACAAATCTGACATGATTGATTTGACAGAGGCTATGAGATAACTGCTCACCGAGCCAATACACTATGAATAGACAGGCCTTGAAATCTTCATACAGTAGGGACTGGCCGAGAAAACACGGCTGCCCATTTGTATGTTTGAACAGAAGGGAAAGGGCTGAACAGATGTTTAGTGTATCTGAGGGTCAGTAGGTGTAATTCCACCTCAATTAGCTTGGATTTCAGGCATTAGGACATTCAGTGTTGGGTCAGTGTGAACTTTCACACACACTAATTGTGAAAAAAATACTCAGCATTGGATTAAATAAGGCTGTGGGAGAATGAAGAAGAGCTATTACACCTGGTTGGGTGCCTTAAATAAATCATGCAAGAGCTTAAATTTGCTCCAGACATTAGATCAACTAATCAGCACAGATTTAAGATTGGAGTTATTGCCAAATAAAAACATATCAGTCCTATAAAAACAAATCCTCTCTTATCCCTCTAATTGGAAGTGCATACAGCTTTGTAGAGCAGCACAGTGTAAGTGGTGTGTGGCTTTCTTCCTGTCACAGTCAATGCAAAACTAAGGAGCAGTACATAGATCACAATCACAAGAGCTGTTTGGTTAAATCTTACATTGCCAAGAGAAAGCTATCTAGACAGTGCCTGCCAAAAGCAGTGTGCATTTCTAATCCCTAGATGGCTCATAGGCGCAACAAATCTTATCTATCTACATGCTGTCAAAAAATGTCACTGCCATATCAACTAGAGGAGACGATACCTGAAGGAGCGGTGCTGGAGGGAGCGAGGACAGGGAGAGGAAATATACAAATGTGCATTTTCACTAGTGCACACAAACATACAGGAATACACTGGAGAGACATGGAGCTGTCGTCAGCTGACAAACAAATGACAGACAAATGACATGTTGGAACACCTCCACCAGGCCTGATAGTAATCGCCCTGTGAGATTGTGCCAATGGCTTCTCTTATGGAGAGAGAGAAGGGCCTGCGTGTCATTTTACACAAACAAAACCTCTGCCAAACACCGGATGTGATTGCCTTCACCGCTTTCAACTGTGTCCAATCTAATCTGTCTGTCAATCTGGGTTGGAGGGAGCGAGTCCATGGTCAAAGAGGGATGACAGAGAGGTGGAATGGTAAAGAAGGACCGAAAAGGTGGATTTGCTGTTTTAGATGAAGGATTTGATAGTGGAGCTTTGGTAGTATTTCTTTGTGTAGTATAAAGAAATCTTAAAGATTTGTTTTAATAATAACCTCCAGTCCTAAGGTGCATGCCCCAAGTTTAAGGGCTTTAGAGAGTTTTTGTACTTTTTCTGTCTTATATGTGCATACATGTGTTCATGTAGTATTTGTATGTTCTCACATTCATGTATTTTGAGCTGTGTTACACAGTGCAGGGTTGGTGCCATGTTTCCAGCTGTGGAGCTGGTGGATAATTGGCATCATGGTCAGACTCTCAGCAGACCAAGCTGACCCTTGAGCTGCAACAAAGTGAGAGAGAGAGGGCGAGAGACAGAGGGACTGAGCATTACATAATGACAGACTGAGAACATTTATAATGCAGGAACAGGGAGGTTATTTTATTTATTCATACACAGTGGGATGTGAATATGGAGATATTACGTGTGTATTTATTTTGTATATGTGCTTGTTTGTGAGTGAGTGTGCTCTTGTTTCCACATGTGTTTACATATATGTGCAATTTAAGCATGCCAGTGATCCATTACAGGCAGCATATGTTTATAAACTACATTGTGCATGCATTTATGGTCTTTTTCTACTTTCAGTGATGAAATACTGCTACAAGGAAAGAGGTTACATGTAATTATTAAAGGTCCACTGATAGATTCAAGGATGTCCGTAAACATTGTTTGAGTGGTGGACAGCCACACAAACATAAGCTATGATATCAGCAATGTGGACATGAGATGCCTGTCAGTAGAGGGGAGAAAGCTTTGACATACAGGACTTGCTCACACTCGCTCAACTTGCCTGAAAGCACCCCTCTGACCATGGTAAATGTGTTCATCCTTTCTGCACGTAAATGCTCACTCCTGCTGTCTTTCAAGCATGCCGGGGAGAACATTTGACCTGCATTGAGACGTGTCCCTTTGCAGGAAACATCATAGATAAGCGTTAATGATAAAGTCATTTAAAACATAATAAACATTTTGAATATACTTCCCAAAGGCATTCAACATGGTGCCCTTGCATCTTGGAAAACCTGGAGAAGGTTTGATCAATTTTTCAGTCTGGGTAAGCACATGTAAATGAGAGAAGAACAAAATAATAATAGAAAAAAGAATTGTATTCCTTTCTTAGAAAATGATTTGAACATCCTCCTGATGTCATAACAGAGTTTCCAAGAACAAAGGACAAGGTCATCTTTATTAGATATATTTAGTTAAGGACCATACTAGCTAGAGACAGTGGTTTATGGACAGTAGTATTAAAAAAGGCTATACACTAGCAGCAGCTCCAGACCTAAAAAAAAATAGGTGCATGATACCTTCATTGGCTCCTTATTTTCCATAACCTAGCTTTTATTTAGTCAGTTAGTTAGAGAGAAAATGAGAGATAAAATAAAATGATAAATGCCTAACCCATAACCCTCATTGTAATGTAAAATGCAATGCTTCACATGCTTTGATCATTTTCATTATAAGCATGAGGAGTTCATGGTGATTGCAGTAGACTGCACATATTTGAATCAGACTTAATGCAGAAAGGAATATAAGTACAGTGCATTCAGAGAGCATTCAGACCAACTTACCTTTTTTCAGTTTTGTTACATTGCAGCCTTATGCTAGTCAACATAACCTTTTTAATCTCTTTAATCTACACTCAGTGCCCCATCATGACAAAGTGAAAACAAAATAATGAAAAATATAAATCACATTGACATAAGTACCCTTTGCAATAACACTTGAAATTTAGCTCAAGGTCCTTCCATTTTTCATGACCATTGCTGAGATGTTTCTACACCTTGATTGGAGTCCACCAATGGGAAATTGAACACAATGGACATGATTTTAAAAGGAACACACGTCTCTTTAGAAGGCCTCACAGATGACAATGCATGTCAGAACAAAAACCAAGCCATGAAGTCAAAGGAACTGCCTGCAGAGCTCAGAGACAGGATTTTTGCAAGGCACAGATCACAAACAAGTTCTGTTGCCCTTAAGGTTCCCAAGAGCCCAGTGGCCTCCTTAATTCTCAAATGAAGTTTGAGGACTCTTAAAAGAGCTGGTTGCCCTGCCTAGCTGAGTAATCGGGGTAGAAGGGCCGTAGTCAGTGAGGTGGCCAAGAACCTGATGGCCACTCTGAGCTACGGCAATCGTGTGTGGAGATGGGACAATGTTCCAGAAGGACAGCTATCACTGCTGCCTTCCACTGATCTGGGCTTATGGAAGAGTGGCTAGACGGAAGCCTCTCCTCAGTGCAAAATGTATGAAAGCCCACTTGATTTCTTGTGAACTCCAAGCAGACTTTCGATTTTTTTTTTTTAACTAAGAGAGGCATCTGTTTAGCCACTCTGCCTTAATCCCAGATTGGTGAGGGGTTGCGTTCATGTCATAGAGGAAGCGAAAGAAGGAGCACAGTCCAAACAATAAACTCCTCAAGGTGCACAACAAAAAAAAGACTGACTAGAAAAGGAGGTGTCAACACTGAAAAATGTCCTTTAGGTAGTTTTTTATTTAGGCAAGGCACAACGGACGCGTTTTGACTCGTGGTCTTCTTCAGCGTTGTAAGCACTATGCGGAAGAGCACCTTAAATACAGCAAGCATACCAAGCATTACAGATACAACCTTCAAAATAAAACATTTAGGGGCTCTACCGCACAGTAATACCTTGTACATGGCATACCAGCTAAATTGTCTCTAAAAATTCACAGGGAAAGTCCTAGAGAATGATCTCTAGAAGAAAGTTTGGCCCCTTGATTCAGCTACGATTATTAGTTAATTACATTAAATCTTTCTAAAATGTAAATAAAGTGCAGAAATTTAAATGTGTGTATCAGTTTAATAGATAACTTAATACTCTATAGGTTTTGCTTTACACATAAAAATACACTAATGCCATGAATTATGCCAGAAAAATAAAGAACTACATGAGATTTAGATATTTTTTAAATATATTTTTTGTAATTAAAAGTTACAATTATCAGTAAATGTTTCACTGTGGACTTAAAAGTAGTCTAAGCTCTAGAAATAATTTGTTTTTACTGTCAGTGAAAGTGCTGTAAAAAAATAAAAAAGGATCAGTTTCAGCCAAAATTTCTATCAGCAGGTCAGACCGGGATGAACTGGAAATCAGAATCAGCCAAAGATACTGCTGTCATTGTATCCATGGTAATTGTGGTTGGAGGCAAATGTCCAGATTTGACTTTGTTACTCTTTTATTTCTTTAAAGAAATGGAAAAACAATAATCATTGGATTTATTCTAAGGCTCATCACCCTAATGAGGCTAAATCATACTCTCATGCATGATGCACTTATAACTCATCAAAGTGTCATGTCTGGGCATGCTCTGCGACCTTTCTGTTTGTGTGTATGTTAACATCAGTCTCAGGACCCTGCTGGCAGATACAGTGTAATGTGTGCTTTTGCCTCTCCCCTAATTCAATCAGGTCCCTCCCATTGCTGTGGCCTCTTTATTCCAATTCGATTAGTGGGCTAAAGCCATCAAGATTTCCTGGACAAAATGAATGCTTGTATTAATCCCCGCAATTTCCATTTAAAACGTAAGGGCATCGACTTGACTAATAAGGGCTGATGCTGAATAATTACACAGCAAACACAGGGAGGGTTATAGGAAGAGCACAGCTGGGTCTGCCCCCAAATGCCCTATGGGAAACTAAAGAGAAGGGGGGTCAAAGTAAAGCAATGGCAATGACTGAGGTGATGAATCTCTTAGCTGGCCCCTTATGCAATTAAGGAGCAACGCTTCTATTAATTTGGTTCCCCCAGAGTGGTGACTGGTCAGATGTCTCCAGGTCAATGGTCAGGGGGTCGAGAGCAGAGGTCAAGCCAACAACAGCACCAAATAAGAGAAATCGTAAGAAGAGAGAGCTAGACAGAAAAGAGAGGAGGAAAATATTATGCATTAATCAAAATTACAAATTAGTATTAAAGATCAGGTTGCCTCTAGCTTTAACGTCTTCACAATCAGTACTGTGATCAATCAATTATTCTGTAAAAAACTATCCATGACCACAAGGTATTCAGGGATGTTGGTATGAAAGGAAACATCCAGTGCACATTTAATTGGGAGTGATCAATTGTTGCATGCAGTGTTTGAGCATTCAATAAAAGTGGGATCAATTGCAGGGTAGAGGCTGGAGGGAGAGAAGACAAACAATGGTCGTGTTCTTTAAGGAACAGATTACAAGTTAACATTTATTTGTTAGATATGTTGTAAGGCCAGCCCCGCCACAGTGTAATATTAAACTAGTGATCCATCGCCATCCATTACCAATGTCGCATTGATCTCACCCATATTGACTTTTCCCTCAGGTTCTGGGTGGTGGAGAATGTTTCATCTAGCCCTGTGTATGTGTCCACAATGAAGTAAGGTGTGTTTATTATACTATGCTTTGCAGATACACCATATAGACAAAAGTATTTGGCCTCATCACATCTGTATAAAATGAAGCACGTAGCCATGCAGTCTTCATTTGAAAACATTTGTAATTAAAATGTGTTGTTCTGAAGAGCTCAGTAACTTCAAGCACAGTTCTGTGATGAATGCCACCTGAATGCATCTATGCCATGAAGCGAAAGACCACATAAAATCACAGAGCAGGGTCAACAACTGCTAAGGTGCATAGTGCGTAAAAGTCGCCAATGCTCTACTGAGTACATAAATGAAGAGTTCAGAACTTCCACTGGCATAAATGTAAGCACAAAAACTGTGCAGGGAGAGGTTCATGGAAAGGGTTTTCATGGCCGAGCAGCTGCATGCAAGCCTCACATCACCATGTCCAATGCCAAGCATCAGATAGAGTGGTGTAAAGCACACCATCACTAGACTGTGGGCAAGTGGAAAAGTGTTCTGTGAAGTGATGAATCACGCTTCTCTGTTTGGTAGTCAGATGGAGAAGTCTGGGTTTGGTGCATGCTGGGAGAACATCCCCTGCCTGACTGCATCGTGCCAACAGTGAAGTTTGGTGGAGGAGGAAGTATGGTATGGGGCTGTTTTTCAGGGTTTGAGTTTGGCCCCCTGTCTTTAGTGAAGGACAGTCTTAATGCTTCTACTAATCAAGACATTTTGGACAATGCTTTGCTTCTAACTTTGTGGCAACAGTTTGAAGAGAGTCCTTTTTCTAATCCAATCTAATGACCTCATAAATGCTGTTCAGAGTAAATGGGCACCAATTCCCACAGAAATACTCCAAAATCTTCTGTAAAGCCTTCCAAGAAAAGTGGAGGCTGTTATATCTGCAAAAGGGGAGCTAACTCCATATTAAAGTGCATGTTTTTGAAAACAATGTCATTGCATCCAGATACTTTTGTCCATATAGTATTTTTCTTTATTTTAAGTATTTAATTGGTCAAGTAAATTCACTTACCTTGGTACTTAATCACCTTCAGGTTAGAGCAGTAGGCAAGTGCTTTGGCCTCCACTTAAATATGCAATATGCATCTAATCTTTGCTCAAACTTTTAACTTTCTCCTGTGCACAGAGACATTTCAGGTCTGTCAGTTCAGGTTTTTTGGCTGTCTCACAGTCAAACTAAGTTAGAATCAGACTGTGGTTGAACTTTTGCTGCCCTGGCATCCTGGCTTTGGAAAAGTATTCCAGTTCGGATTAGGTCTTCTGGCACTGTCTCTGCTTTTAAATCTCAAACCCCATATTTATTGAATCACCCTCCTGACCGATAATAACGTTTCTTTGCTTACAAGGGAGTGCTCTGTCATGCTTACTCATACATAAAAGCTACATATTAAATTGAATTCTGCTAAAAACTTTAGTGTTTCAAAGTCAAAGCCTGCATCCGTTAATAACTCTTAATAATAGCTTCAGTGACCTCACTCTTAATACTCTCATGCCAGGCAGCAAACACTTCAAAAGAGGTCCAGCGGCCTCAAGGTTAACGCTGAACCAAATAAAGAGAGAAGTTGTTAAAATTAACACTGTGCCAAGACAGCTCTGTTTCCTTTTAGAAAGAAGGGAGTCTTGATCCTTTTATGTTTGAGAGAAAGCATTCCCACATGTTTTCAAATATGGGGGAAAATGCTCCAGGGATGGACTGTCATGGCCGCCTCCTGTACTGCTTCAAAATACCTCTTTGTTAAGTGGCAGCGGAGGAGGAAATGAAGCCTGACACTATTTTGATTCCGAAAACACCATCCGGACTTACCCTGCCCTAACCATTATCATAGTTCTAAAGTGTTACATACACATACGGAAACTCTGAGTTCATACTCAAGGTTCAACTTTACTGCTTTCCTCCAGTTATGGCCCCCTAATTTCTTCCTCACTTTCCCTATCTTCATGTCTGTCTCTTTTACCGGCTGGTTTTATTTATTTGCTGTATTTAATTTTTTCTGTTGTAGGATTTATTTTGGCATTGTCAGATTTTACTCTTAAGAATAAGAATGACTGGTTAATATTGCAGCTTAAAGAAATTCTTTATATCTATATCTTGTCTTTCTTTGCTTGCTGGCACAGTTTGATAATTATAAGATTATATTTGCGTCTTTATACAAGCCTTTTGATTATATCATACTTAGCTGGCGGATGCAGAATTTCATTTAGCATGTCTTTTGTTTACTCACAGATAAGAACCACAAACTGATTTGCCCTTAGCTAATTTTGCCATCTGTTGACAGAAAGCTCCCCTCTAAGTCTCTCAGCAGTTAAAGCAGCCCAGCGAAATAGGACTAACCCTAATGAAAAACACAAAACAACATATGCTTTTATTCTACAATTTGAGCAGAAGTTCCTCCCTAACATGCAGTGCCACAGATGACTGACACTGGTTTGTTACAGCTGCTCTTGTCCCATCTGCCAGTAAAGAGTTTGATGTGGATGATCCAGTCAGTGTTCATGCGTTTATCAGAGTTTTTCTGATGTGTGTGGTGACATGGATGGGGGCGTGTATGTCATTCTTGTGGGAATTACTCAAGTGAAGAATCAATCTCTTTGCTCAGTCCCTCCTTAGGATGCAGAGGACAGTTGAGAAAGAACAACCAAGGCTCTTCTCTGGTCTCCCCTGACTCTGCTTCCCATAGCATCTCTAGCATTGTTTCCAGACACAGATCAAGAACCAAGTGGAACTGTGGAGCCAAGGGACCTGGATGAGACGGGGACTGAAAAGGAAAGTGGGGGTTTCTGTTTAAAAGGGAGAGATGTAGAAAGATTGGAGGAAAGCAGGACAGAGGAGCTTGTCTTTCTGCCTCTGCCTCCTGAAGGCCGACCCAACAGAGTTCTTAAGCCTGGCTCAAGGGACTTATGCAGATTCAATGACCTTCAGCCCAGGGACCAGATTTTACACTTAAATTACCACTAGAGCAATGGTCCCCCTTGAGGGGATCTCGGACCAACCAAACCCCCCAGCAGGGGTTAAAAGCCACGATGGCACTGTGCCTGGGCTGCATGCTAAACGATGTGGAACACATGTAAACTACAGAGCGGCCTTGCCATTAGCAGTGAGACACAAACAAAAGGTGAGGATGCTGCGAAGGAGAGGCTATGTCTTACAATTACTGTGCAGACTATAGAGGAATGCAAGATTTTAAAACATGAAGAAGAAATTAGAGAAGGGTATTACACTCAAGTACTTTAGTACATGATGTGGCTATCATTTTAGTAATTTTTCATTACTCACATACTTTGCACATGCTGTTTTAAGCTACAGTAGTTGGACTCATTAAATGTAACACATGTAAAGAAATTCCTTGGTTTGTCAGACTGAATTTACTTGGTAAGAATTAGTAAAATGTTCACAGAGTTGTAACTTCTCCAGCTGCTGCTTTGTCTTTATTTGGGCAACGAGCCAGATTACAGCAGCAACAACTGCTTTTCTACAGCGACAGTAGCTCCCAAGGAATATTTGACTCAAAAGAGACCTGTAAGTATCTGTTTGCACATGCTATTTAGGATGATACCAGAGTAAAGAAGATTACTCTTCCAATTAAGACTGGGATTATGCTCACATTAAGTTTCGTGTAAGGTGAAGGCTTCAACAAACTGATGGCATTTGTTGGCCGGGATTAAAAGCCACTATCATGGCTAACAACAGCTACAAGGGTGGAACAAATGTACCAGGAAAGAACAGGGTGTCAATAAAGTGACTGATACCACAGACTCACTGAAAGATCTTTCCATCGAGGCATGTTTTACTGTTAGCATTTTGTTTCAGAGTAGCATCTTTAAGTCTTTGGAGTGGTCAATGATCATGGCTGAGTAAAGTTTGTACTTTTTTGTATTATGGAGCCCCATGTGGATCTTTTTTTTTTAAATTGTTATAAGGTTGATAACACTGATTTACATCATCCTCTTCTATTTCACTCAAAAGCAGGATTTAAAGTCATGATGAGCAATAGGGTGGGTAAGGGGGCAGCGAAATGTGAAGTGTCATTTTGTGATGTCCAGATCACTGATCTTGACTTTGCTAATGATGCTGGGACTATATATGTTCTTGTGGTGGCTCTTAACTTACTGAGTAAGGAGGCTGAAACTTTGGGAATATGCCTCTCTTGAGTCAAAACAAAGATCTAGGCATTTGGGGATGCCTTGGACGCTGACATGAAATCTGTGACTGCAAATGGTGAGAGAGTGGCAGTTGTGGAGCAGTTCACCTACCGCTTTCTGAGGCCTGATCAAGCTCACTGCATACTGGGTGCCCAGGACCCAGTGGGCTGGACCTGACGTCATTGGTGATCACGTGTGTCTTGGAGGGGTCAGCTGGGAGGGTACCTGGAAAGATAGGGCATGGGCCTTGCACAGGCCTGGATGATGGCAATCAGAAGGCTAGAGCAGGGCCGAGGTTGATGTGGCGAAGTAGCATATGCTCCCATTCCTCATCTGATGGGCAACACAATACAGAAAACACAGTGGGCTATTGGCAGCTTTTAACAGTAATTATGAAGTAATTATGTAATTATGTACTGGAACTAGGCTGTTAAATCCCATCCATAGAAGAAATAGGACCAAACTTGATGCAGTCAATTGGTGTCAATATCATACAGAACTTGAGGAACTTGTTATTAGCATGGTGAACTAAAGCAAGTTCCCTCTTACTCTGAGTTTTATTAAGGAAAGTCCCTCTGACATATGGTGCTTCAAAACTTTTAAAAAGACAATTACAATGACAAAGGATATTTCTGCAGTCTTAGACTGCACATTTTGTCATTTGCCTGCCCTATTTCTTTTAAATCATACAGACAAAAGGCACTAGAGACTTCATGGGAGTAGTTTTACAGCACAGCTCATGCTAGAGAAGGACATGAGAGGAAATGGAAAAACAGCAGAGTTCTATCCTTATTACTCCCCTCAAACAAAAAAGAATGATGGCTCCCCCCCTACTCACACTGTAACTCTACTACAGAGACACAGTGAACACACACACACAAAAACACACAATCTCACCTCCTCTTTCTTTGGCTGCAGGTTTGTTTGTCTTTAATTCCCTGCTGCGTGGGGGTAATGGGGACTCTGTGACAGCTGTCATTCTGCCGTGACCTCAGCGGACTGCAGATAGGTAGTGGCATCGTGATTGTCAGGATCAGGTGTGTGCGTCAATGCATGTGTGAGCGAAAGAAAAGGGGAGGAAGACGAGGCGAGGAGGGTGCATTTGATGTGAAAATAGTGGTTAAACACTCAAAGGGACTTCCTCTACTCTAAGACCCCCCAGGCCTAACAATATGCCATGCTGAATACTTATCTTCAGCAGGAGACTGGTTGTGACAGCAGGCCAAAACACGACTCACATACTCATAGGCTGATGTGACACAGGGCATTAGAAACTGGAAACACAAAATCTAAGTAGAGACAGGATGGAGTTTGAAACATTTCCTTCAAATAGTTCAAGCTTTGATGCAGCAAAATATTTAATTAGGTTTGAAGTATCACATTTCAGGCCACAACTGAGAAAACTGTCTCCAGTCTCAGTCATGATTTTTATCATTTTACTTTTTCACAGGGAAAAGATACTCAGTATGCCACATTCAACTATTCCCCTGTCTTCCCCCTTCCCTCTCCACGTTCTCTCCAGTTTCTATTTCCTACTGTAGAGGAGCTGTCACTGAATTTGGAAAAAGAAGGAAAAGGTACACATGAAAGCGGGAGCAGAGCACGGTCGACTGCTGCTCCAGGGGTGTGCAGGGTGCACATCGAGGTGGGCAGGAGGAGGTGGGGGAGCAAAGAGACAGAGAATGAGAAGGTTCATAGTTAGTGGTGATCCTGCTTCTTGACACATCAGACCAGGCTGTGAGGTTGGTGCTCAGTTCATCGGTCTCTCTGGGAGTGGGTGTCTGCGGTCGAAGCCTTGTGCTACCCAGCAGAAAAGCCACGTGCTAAAATAAAGGTGAAAAAAAGAAGGGAAGGCACAACTCCCATCATACTTTACATTTCTTCTCAAACTTCCCCATCACACTCTGAGCTGCCCTGGCCAAGCTCAGCCTCGATAGGACAACCTGTCTCCCTGAGTGAGGGCCAAGGTGTGGGTTATTGTGTGTATATTTGTGAGTGTGTAGGGCCTCTGCCATTGTGCATGACTCATCCTAATTGGGAAAGTCTCTGCTCGGCAGCAGATCTTTCTCCTGCTGTTTCAGCCTGTTTAAAGTGATGAACCCAGGATGAGATCAACAGTCAGACACCACAGCTTTTATTGCCTTTGTGTTTGACCTCGTTCTGTCTTCTTCACCTCTGTGTATGTATGAGTGTGTATCTCTGTGTGGTTCAAGAGTAGATCATTCACTTCATGGTTGTGTATATGTATGCAATAGATGTGGTGGTGTGTGTCTGTGGGAATTCGAGGAACAGCACAATTTGTATTGAGGCTGCCTCTTCTCTTTTTCCCTTCTCTCACTCACACACTCAAACGCACACACATGCACCCTTCTAAAACGATTATATGTCAGCAATCCCCACAATTTGGTTCCTGCTAAAGCTGCTGTGAACTCATCGCACCCATCTGGGGAATTATGCAAGCTGTAATGCAGGTCTCACCTGCCAACGCACAGCACAGGGCCAGCCAGGGGACTGGCCATCATGTGATAAGTCTGCCCTGACCAGTTCAAAGCTGATTTGGCTGGGGGCTGATTGCTGGCAGCTAATCATTTTAGCAATACCTACGAGTAAGGAAGTCCATGGGTGGTGGAAGCAGAGAGAGTGGAGTAAGGGAGGGAAGAGGGAAGAAGAAATGGATCTTTATTTTTATCAACATCTTTCTCCTGGTGTTCCTCTGCTGAACTTAGCATGAACTCTGATTTTTTTCTATTTATTTACTATAACTGAAGCTTTTTAGCAAATTTAGAATGCAGTTTGTTATTTGGATGGTGACATATTCTTTGTGACTTGTGGCCCTCCACTCTAGGTTGCAAAGCCAAAATTGTCATTGGATGTGATGTATAATAATGACACTAAGGTTAAATTTCCAGCTTCGGTGTGTAATTTTAGAGTGTTTACATCTGCATCAGATCAATTGAGTTTGACTCTTTCATTGTTTATGAGGTATGAATATTAAATAATAAGACTGTGCTTATGAGGATAAACCCTAAGGTTCACAAGTATTATATGTCAAAGGTTGTGTATTCATGCACAACTGCTGTAAGTTTCCAATAAGTGACATCTTTAGTTCACTGTTAGCTACTGATTGAAGTACAGATCCAATAAAAGGTGCATTACCTTTAAATTTTTGGTGAAATTGAACAAAGCAGCTGCTGAATCTTTTGGTACATTAACTGAGGTGTGTGGGGAACACTGTATGTCATGTTGACATGTGTGAATTGCACAAAAGATTTTTTTTTAAGGCAGAGACGATTGACAGCATTGATAAAGAGACAGTTCAGCAAATTTTGTATGAAAATTTGAACATGAAAAAGGTGTGTGCCAAAGTTGTCCCAAAACTTTTGACTCCAGATCAAAAGGAAAAACACAAGCATTTTGGAACGAATGGAAGACAACCCAATTTTTTTAAAGGAAGTATTACATGCAATGAAACTTGGATCTTCCAATACAATCCTGAGACAAAACGGCAGTCAGTGCATTGGAAAACACCATTGTCACCATGGGTGAAGAAAGCACGACAAAGCAAGTCCAAATTTAAGGCCATGTTGATTGTTTTCTTTGACATTAAGGGTATAATTTTGGAGGAGTGGGTTGCAGAAGGGTCAACATGTCAGTGAGATTTAGATTAAGTTTGGGATGCACAATATTAGCAGCCTGATAGCAATATCGGCAGATATAAGCTTAAAAAGGCAGATATCAGTATCAGCAGGTTTAAAAATTTGTCCCTATATATTACATCCGATATTTTGGCTGCGTATCAGCGTATATTGACTGTAAATTTTGGCCATGTATGCTAATAAATTAGTGGAATTTTAGGCTGGACCAACAGACCTATGTAAATTGAGGCCTTTTTTAATCTATCCTCATTCTTTAAACTTGAAATTGTGTCATAAATACGAAAGTTTGTTTCTTTGTTCTTAATGTTTGTTATTTAATGAAACCAGCGGACTATTGTTTTTGAATCAGTCTGACTGAATCATTGATGCTTTATTAAATCTAACTATTGATTAAACAGGTTTATTTGTCAGTGTAGTAGTAGATGTTGTGTTGTTTCGTACACATACGTATTTTATTGATCTTTCCGGCCACTTCAGGTGTCATCTTCGCTTTGTACTTAACCTACGCCTGCATCATCAGCTTATCAGATAGCTCAACGGTAAAATAGATGTCTGTCACTCAGGGGACCAGGGTTCGTGGTCCCGTGATTTTTTAATTATTGATGTCTGTATTTTTTTTTTTTTTTTTTTAGCTGAGCTATCTGATAAGCTGATGGAGCAGGTAGGTTAGGTACAAAGCGAAGACGACACCTGAAGTGGCCAGAAAGATCGATAAAATACTACTGAGCCGGCACTGGCGCTGTGTTTCATATGTCCGGAGTATTATTACCATACCTCTGTCAAAGTTTGTCGGATCAGAAAAATTCCAACAGTATTGGAAAGCTGAGAATTGTGGGCATGCGCACATAAATGGTTTATTACAGTACTCACAACCATATGACGTGGGCATTCATAGAAAAACACCATAGCAAAACCCCAGAAGTATTGCGAGACCACTACACGGATTCTCAACACTGTAACTCCTCGAAAGTTTGCTCAATCTAAAAAATTCCAACGCTGACAGAGAGTTGAGAATCTGTGCTTTCCGGCAATATATGATGTGTGGTATATACAGTGCTTAGCAAATTTATTAGACCACCCTAACCCTAACCAAAGTAAGGTTTATGCCACAGCTACCCTAAATTAACAGCATTGGTAATTTCCAAAATCATTTTTTATGTTTCTGCAATGGTTAATACACCAATATGTAGAAGTTCTTTAACTGAAATGATATTTTTAAAGCTAGAATATCATTATTATTGTTATCCATGAATTTTCAAATTTACTGATTTACAAAAAACCTAAAAAAAATAGAAAGCACATTATTATTTCTTGATTACTATGTCAAATTATAGTTATCTACTTGCATTCCTGAACAGAAAATTTGGTTTTAGCAGTTGAATGATATGCTTGATTAAGTTCTGACTTCTCAGAGAAGCCCAGTGAGCCAGCTCAAATTTGGGTGAATTCAGTTTGAAATTCCTCATTCCTGTTCAAAATGGTAAAACCTGGAGAGCTCACTGAAAATGAAAGAGTCCACATTAAAGCACTTCATGATGCTGGATGGTCTTTGAGACAAATATGACAGGTGGTCTAATAAATTTGTTAAGCACTGTATATTACGGTAATGTCGAACAGCCCTGCAAAAACAGCAACTTTGGCAGAAGACAAGTGAGAAAGGAGAGTGAAGGAAGAGAGTAAAAGGAGAGCGAGTGAGAGTGGGGTTTTTTTTTTTTTTTTCTTTTTTCAAAAAATGGCATTAGATAGTGGCATTTGTGTGTGTGTCTGTCATGTGCAATAACAATATGTTGCTTGAGAATGTTGAGAATGCATTTTTCCACCTTTATTTGCACTAATTGTCACCTATGTATACAGTTACCTTTTGCACTGTGTTTTGCACACCCAGAGTCCTATGCTCAAAAAATGACTAGTGATAGTTCTAAACATGTATAGGTTCACATTTCTGTTTTTGTGTTTTTCTTCTTTTAAACTGCTGACAATTCCATATAATGTGCAATAATCATTAACCAGATGTTGAAAAGTCAAGTTCAGGTACTCCTGGGAAAACAGACTAGAGTTCTCAGACTTAGGGCATTTCCTGACTATAACAAAATATGTCCAAATCGCCATTTTTTGACCCAGAAGGTAAAGGGTTAAAGAACACATTTTGAATCTTTGTCAGAGGTTAAGAAAAGATCAACAGAGGTTCTGAGACAACTGTCTGAAGAAGACCTACTGCACTGCATTGATCAGGGGAAGACCTGCAGTGGTGTGTTGATGCAGAATCTCTGGGGGAGTATATTGAAGGAGAAAAATACAGAAAAATGTTTATGTTCAATACAATTGTATTACAGCTAGGGAAGGGAATTGAGAACCGGTTCCAATTGGTTCAATCCATCAACATCATTTACATTTGATCTTAACAGTTCCCTCATCAATGCCTTACATCCATATGCCGTGAAAAACATGGTCAGTCCACAAATCAAAGGAGTAAACATAGCCAACAGTCACAAAAACAGGCTAAAGCAGTTGAAAGTGTGGCTTCATTTCTCAAAAAAAGATGTGAACAGTGTAAGGTGCAATTTTCTCCTTCCAAACACTTGATGTTTAAAAGTGTTCATTATAGCCAGTAACTGAAGTGTACTTGTCATTGACTCTCACTGAAGGTGGCATGCATCTTCAGTGTGTTCAGTGTTCAGAGGGAAAGAGACTCAGTAAAATTTGAGTTGTAAACAGTGAAAGGAATCACTGATGGAATCGATAAAGAATTGAATCAATAAAAAGAAGCAACGATATCAATAATAGCCTTATTTTGTATGTCTTCTATATTTCTGACAACCATTTTCTAACACAGTTTGTCTGATGCCTGTCTATACATCCTCAAATTAAAGCCAAAATTCAACACTTGAACCTCACCCTTGAAGTCATTTACTAGTTTTAAACCTATTATATTAGGGGGAAAACACAATGTGTGTGACTGCCAGATTCCTACAGGCTGTCTCTTTCTTGTCATTGTGTGTATTTTATTGTTCTCTTCTGTTTTGCTTTGCTAGACTTTTCTCTCCAGCAGAGGCTACATCTGCCAAATGTTTCTAACAACCTTGGAGAAACAGTTTGACCAACTTTATGACCAACTGTGCTTCATTCCCCACAAAAGATATATTCATGGAAAAATTGGGAGACATTTTGAGTTGCCTGACCAAAAAAAACTCAAGGCCACATTGCCAAAGCTGACAGGACTTGGCACACAGGAATATTATGGTTAGTTTCACATTGTCGTCTGAAGAAAACCCAAAACCTTGAATAAAGTTTCTGTAGTGCTTTTCATCAGCTTCTGCCAAACTTATTGTTTGGATTTTATTTACCCATCATTCCAGCATGTTTCATATTTTGTACACTTTTTTTGTGCCCCATTGTGTGGGTAGGCCTCTCTCTGATTGAGACATCTTTGTGTGCACAGCCTCTCTGGGTCGATGTAAGCAGTGCTCTTGGCAGATGCCCTCCATCTTCTTATCCCAGTGGGGAGCAGTCTGCAGCCAAACCCAACCTGGGCTTCACAGCCTTCGATAAGCCCTCAAATGGCACAGGCCAAAGGGCTAGAAAAGGAGAGAGAGAGAGAGAGGGGGTGAGAACAAGTCAGAGAGAAGCCGTATAGATAAAAATATCACATTGGTATGGCGTAACAGGGTGGTCTTGTGTTTGTGTGTTTTGTTGTTGCCTCAGGATTCAAAAACGGGATTTAGTCCATTCAGGGGTTCTTTTGTGCTAATGTATATGCACGAAAAAAGCTCCCTTTTTCCTGTCGATACTTTATTTCTGGCTACCCCATATATCATACGCGAGGTCTTGTGTTCCCATGTTGATTTTTTTCTTTGTCCCCCATCATCAGTCGACATAAATACTCAGTATGTCACAGCAGGCTATGCTCCGAACGCCCCCTCAGTGCTTATCTCTACAAAATGTGAAGCTGTTATTCTACTGTAATGGAAACCATGTTGGTAACATCTTAACATATTACATTCACTCAAACACACTGTGAAACTCTATCTTACCGCTGTGTCAAAGCTCTTTTTATACTGCGGGAATGTGGGGGGGATGTGGTGGAACACAACGTTTTGCCCAAAGCAGAAACTCTATGTGAATGCACACACAGACTACAAGGTTCCTTTTTTATTCTTTATTTATATCTTTTTTTAAAAGCGGACAATTCAAAAAAGACTGAAAACACAGGAGTATTGTGTGCTTTAATGTTTTGAAGCTCTTGTATGTCTCTCTCTTTGCGTTTGCAGACTAGCAGCGGTTCATATTTCTTGAGGCAATTTGTTTCAGGTAACTGGAGCTTTCAACTGCAGTTGAGTGTATCCTGGGAACTATTAGGGAAAAAAAGAGAGTGTTCAAGCTTTTCAAAATGTTGATGGATCCAACATAATGAGCATGTAACTGATCACAAAGATAGACAGATAAGATTTTTTTTTTTTTTTTTTTCCTTAGGAAACAGTGTACCAAGACGCAGGAGAGAAGGGAGCTAAACACTGCTAGCCAGCAGTATAGATGTGATGCTAAAGAGGCTCTCAGTAGCACATTGTTATTCACTTACTGCTCCTGTTGGGATAGCTACAGGCTGTATAAGTCTTTCTTTTCTGCCAGAAATCTTTGAAATGAATCAGTGCACCGTCAGCATACTGTAAGCTCCCAGCAAGAACAGCTAAACATTCAGTTTTGTATGGATCCTCTTTAAACTGTGCAGACAACTTTCTGTCTTTCTATGCATGTGTTTTCATTGTCTGTATTTCAGTTTTGACTGCTGTGAATTGGACTTGTTTTCCTCATTGGTAAAGTCTACTAGATCAACTGCTCACCTAGGTATTTCAAACAGTTTCTGTTGCCTAGTGGGACACCGTTACAGAGGTAGAGGAGGGAGGACGAGGCCTCAGGTAAAACATCACTATTTAGGGCACGGATTCCACGGAGGGCATCACAGAGACAAGAGGTTGGAACATGTTTTTCTAATACAGACAGCTTTCATTTAGCCTCCAGTCTTCTGGTCGACTGAGACAGTCATCACACACGAATGTCTCAGGTTTAGAGGACATATGATAATGAGTTTAGACTGATAGGTGACTAAACCCGTTGGGAGGGGGCTACAGCTCGGACAGGAGGGCAGTTTTCGCCAGGAGTCATGGTAGGAATAGATCACAATTTTGGTCCCAGGAGCAGATCTGAGGCTAGGTCTGTCATTGAGGTAATTACGGCTATGGTTAGGGTATCTGTAGGAAAGACTGATCTCAGACCTGTGATCTGCCGGTGGATTTGTGTCACCAGAATATGTTTTAAGTGTTTTTCACCTTATGAAATGATATTGAAGTTAAAAAGACCTTGAAGATTTAAAGATGGTACAAATTCTTCTCTACAGATTATTTGAAGTTAGAATGCTGCGTTCATTTGATCAGTATTTCAGCATTCTTTCTGGAGGCTTATGGTATGGACCAAAGGATGCAATATTTAAGCTTTTAGTTAAAGAAAAGCTTGGTTAATGGACACTACACCAACCAATCGAATGATCATTGGGGTTAAAAAACAAAACATTATCCTTGACTTAACCTAGTCAGCAACAGAATCTTCATTTCCCCCTCCTGGTAGTCTAGATTAACTTAAAAATAAACAATAAAAGTGTTTCAGGATCATACCATTATTGCACCTTTTCATATTTACTGAGGTGAAGTAAAAAAGTCAACAGGTCAGGATGAAAAAAACTCTTGAAAACCATGAAGCATCGCTCTCCTTTGCTCTCTCTGTCAGCAAAAGACACTAACATCAACATGCGTGTTTTAATGAGATGATAAAGGGACTTAATAAGGCATATTTGCTTATCTGTGAATTAAAAAAACCCAAAATATGCCCATTATGATGGCAGTCAAAAATTAGGCTATGTGAATGTATGGCTGCTTAGGGTTTCAATACATTCATAAACTTTTTTCCTACCATTTTTCCAGGCACACCAGAACCACTGTTCTACTGGTTCACTGTAAGATTCAGGTCATTGTTATGCTAGAAAATAAATCTTCTTGCAAGCCATATTTCTGAATAAGATTGTGCTCCAGGATTTTTCTCTGTTTTGCCACATTTGTTTTACCCTCTACCTTTACAGGCCATCAAGGGACAGCTGCTAAGAGGCATCCCTGCAGCATGATGCTGCCACTGCTGTGCTTTACAGTGGGAATGGTGTGTTTGTGGTGATGTTTAGTGTTTGGTGTCCGCCAAACAAAGTGTCTTGTCTGATGGGCAAAAAGCACCGTTTTGGTATGAGTTTTCTTCAGCAGTAGCTTTCTCTTTGCCACTCTCCCATAAAGCTCTGACTGGTGAAGAACGCAGACAAGTTGTTGTATGCAGAGTCTCTCCCATCTCAGTTGCTGAAGTTTGTAACTCCTTCAGAGTAGTCATAGGTGTCTTTGTGGCCTCTCTCACTAGTCTCCTTATTGCACGGTCATCCAGTTTGTGAGGACGGCCTGATTTCACAAGGTTTGCCATATTCACGTGTGCCATATTCCTTCTATTTCTTGATGATGGATTTATCTGACTCTGGGGGATGTTCAGCGACTTGAACTTTCTTTGTATCCATCCCCTGACTTATACTTTTCAATAACTTTTCCTCTGAGTTACTTGGAGTATTCTTTTGTCTTCATGGTGTAATGATTAACCAGTGACATTACTGTTACTGTCATAAATTTGTTTTCACGTTGACATTAAAAGGTTTATTTTGTTTTTTTTTTTTGTTTGTTTGTTTTTTTTGTCAAAAAGCCAAAGTATATGGACCATGATTGATTTATAAAATCATTAAATGGATAAAGCATCCTAGGGGTGAATACTTTTTATAGTTACTGCATGTATCTATTTTCATAGACACGAGAAGCATAAATTAGACTTCTTCTGGTGGATTAACACATTTTACCCACAAGCCTCCCACCAAGCTTGGTGCTCTAACAAACTCAACCTCTGTCAATTAGCTAACCAGCTTCCTGTAACCCCTCAGAGACCAAACAGAACTCTATCTGACCCCTCAGTTTTACATATGTCATTTTCAATTTGCCACTAACAGGTTGTCCTGAAGGGCGTTGCTAAAACAGACTGATCTCTCTCTCGCTTTCTCTCCCTCCTGCTTTATTCCCTTCCCCTTTTTTCCTCTCTGAAGTCAAGGGCAGGCTTTGAACTCAAACACATTCACTTTTTTCTGCCCCTTCGTCTTTTTTTTTTCATTTCTTTCTCTCCCACTGCCCTCTCTCCATCATTTATAGCCTCATCCCTGTATCCTGCTAATGATACAGATTTCACAGGGAGTCAAAGACCTGTCAGAATTAGGCCTCTGCGCTAATAGTTTGGCCGCTGGCAGAGTCACATTTACCTGGGCAGGTAGATACAGCTGTTGCACTCTTTTCAGCCTTATATAGAAAGAGACAGGGAGTCCAGACGTGGAAGAGATGAGAATGACACAGCTGACACACTGAATCTCTCTAAATTTGAAACGGTGTGACTGAGTGGCGCCTGTTGAAGACATCATTCCCACATCCTCGTCCTGTACACATACTACATCTAAAGTCACTCCACTTTGCTCCACAATGATTGATTATTCGCCCAGGGGCTGTAATCCCTGAACCTTACCCCTACTGGACCCTGTCTCCTTCATCCTCCTTCCCCCAGCATCTGCCAGTTTCCCGCTCTCTGGATGGCATCATCAGCTATGACAAGAGAATAAATCTGTGAGCCGCCACCATCGCCTAGCATCTGAGGGACGCCCATGACAGCTCTCAATAAACTCCCCAAGATTGTTTTTTTTTCCCTCCTTGCCTTTTTTTAATCTCCAACGGCAGACGTTGGAATCCTGCTGTCAGCATAACAGGGGCATATTAGCAGGGCTGGCCCCACCTGGACCCACCGCTCCCGACCTGTCCCCTCCCTGTAATTATCCCCGAGCCCCTTTCCCATTAACCTACTCCCTTTGATCCCCACACATGCTGATATTATGCAAAACTGCTGAATAGAGAGACTAGGGTAGTGCAAAACAGCACACAGTTACCCATGGTTCTGATTTCCTCACTTATTCTGTCTTTCTTTACTCTCTATCTCTCCCTATTTATCTGCCTCTTTGTCATGGATTAAATTAATTTCAAAGGAGTCTGTGAGGATAGAAAAGGGAGGAAGAAAGGAAGAAGGATAGGGTTGTGGGGAAATAGAAAATACTGGTGTCGGACATTTTTACAAGCCATCTAGGATGAATAAGGGATCAAGAAAAAAAGGGCCACAAAAGGACCATTTCTTTCAGGCCCTCCTTGCCTGTATCAAGTAAAACGTCTTCATTAGGTCGGGGGCCTAAAAGCAAATATCAGGGTCTGCACAATGCTTAAGGTCCGCGACTGACCTTTCTTTGGTTTTAATCATTGCAACTCTTGACAGCTTAATAAGTTGAAGGTGCTGGGTTGCAGCCTAACTTAATAAGGCCCACACCAGAGCCTTGGCCACCTATGATTGCTCCCATAAGTCTAAGCACATCTGGCGCTGTGTCCTTGGGTGAGAGATACTTTCCATAACTTTCCTTATGCTCAGAAGGCACCATCACCTTTTATTAAGAATGGGGATGATACAGTGCACAGTGTGTGTCCACAAGGAAGAGCATGTCCATGAGACACCAGGCATTTGTAACACTATAGCCGCTATTATCCTTCCTAAAAACAACCACATTGCTCTTCAAAGGGCATCACACCCTCTATTGTTTAACTAATAAAATATTCTAAATAATGAGTGAACTTTATGATTAATTTGGTAAACTACTAAAACGTTTTTAGATCACTTTTTTTTGTCCGCGGGAAAGACAGGACAATAAAAAGCTAAAAAGGGATCTTTGCTTATTAAAATTGTGATGAAAAGTATGTTTGTTACTCTGAGCCACACTAAACTGTCTGACATCTACAATCCATGATGATTCTCCACTGTGTGTATAATAGTCAAAAAAACAAGTAGAGATTAACTAAGCACTTGGTTACTAAGCACTGATGCTGGTAGTAGACTTGAATTCAGACTCATGATACTGTCTTCATTTACAGGACAGTCTGCTTCATCCTTGCTCAAAGCAGCCGTACTACTTTGCAGTACGTCCTGTTAGTTGAAAATATTAATCCTGTGTTGAAACCAGTAGGAAAAAACATAACTAGCTAACTAAAGGAGGTGACATGTTACATGATGATGAATATTGTGATGTGATCAAATGTATTAGCAATACAAATAATATGAAGCCAGATGAGTTTCCATTGAAATGTATTGTTGTCTCATCTTTCTACCGAATAATAGAAAAGTACTGATATCATCAGTAAAGACTTGGGTTGTTGAGGAATCGATTAATAAAGGAATCGGTGTCAATAAAAATTAATGGCCCTATCCTTGTTATGAAAGATCTCAATTATGCATAAAAGTCTTTCATTTAAGGTCTGTCAGTAGGGCTGAAAACTTTTTGAAAATAGTCTCATTGCGATATTTTTTCCCCCAAATATTGGGATTATGAGTCAATATGAGATTATTTGAAGGTTTCTTATCCTATGTATTATTCAACAAAGACATGGTGAACAACTTTGAAAAAATATCAGATTGTGATTATTTTAACTCATAATGCAAATCAGATATCAACTTATGATCATTATATGTAAATCCCACCTTCATAAAGAAAAAACATGCAAAAAAAAAAAAAAAAAAAAAAAAAAGAATTTTTGTTAATCATTCTAAAAAAAGTAACACTTGACTGTTTGCCCTAATGTTGTATTTATCGTATTAAACTGGTATAATTACCTTAGGGCCACGGATGAAATAAGCTATTGTGCTGATTCCGGCATGTTTACATTGATGTGTACTGCAGATATGTTAATTAATGTGCACTGTCCTAGTCAAATAAATAAGTTTTGACACACTTCAGGTTAAAGAACAATTGCACTGTCTGTCATTTGAAAATTGCAACAGCCCATATTGTGATTTAATCTAATTTTCGATGAATTGCCCAGCCCTAGCTGTCAGTATTTCATCAGTATATTGAAATTGATTTTAGTTTTGATACCACATAAATATGGATGTTTTATAGTGATTTATTTTAAATGTCTAGTTATTTTTTTTCAAAAAGAAAAAAAAAGTTCTGCTTAAAGGTAAACACTAAAAGGTTTGGAGTTTTTTATAGATTAAAACTGGACAAAAATATTTGTAATTTTTTGTCAACTAAATGCACACTAACACTTTAAAGAGTGAAAATGACTAAAGCTAGTTTAGGCCAAACTTCATGATGAGAGAAGTTGAAACTCGTCAGTAACTGCTAACAGTGGGCCACTCTGCAACTTTCTAAAAGCCTGTGAGTTCACACCGCTGTGACTGAGGGAGACGATGCATTGCAGCGACACATTCAGTCAGGTGGATGCTTATTTGTCCTCCTCTGGAGAACATAATGCAACATATTGCCCATTGCTCTCTTTCTCTGCACAACAGTCCAGTGTTTGTATGTTAAATATGATCCTGATAATGTATATACAGCGTTGACCAAACATAAACTTTACCTGGCCGTCACACATTTGTTATATATTTTTGGAAATTAGTGCCATCCATGATCAATAAAGTGTGTGCGGTGTTGCTCTCCCTCTTTCTTTCTCTCCCTCTCCTTATACTTGCTGCAGAAAAACTTTCATCACGTCTGTACAGTAAATTTACCTGTTATTCTTCGACCTCTCTTGTCAAACATCAACTTCTATCATTGTTTAGTTTGTGAATTTATGATAAAACTCTGCAAAGTTAATGCGCTGGTTCTGATCAGGAATTAATTGACGTTGTCAAACTTCCTCGCGCAGATCAGCTGTTTTAAAAATCAGATCGCAGGTGAAAATAAATAAAGACAATGTATATTTAAAGGCGATTTAACAGTAGATGATAACACTTAAGCAGAAACATAGAGAGGAAGGGAAAGAAGCAAAACGGATGAGCTGCTGTGTGTGAGGGGAGGGGAGATGTGCAGGGGTGTGTGTGAGGGAGTCTAAGGGGGGCCAGATTATCTGTTTTATTTTGAGGAGAAGACCCCAAGAGAGAGCTAATAAAGTGGGATTAATGTTATGATGAAAATAATTAACCCATAGTGACCACTTTTTTAGACAGATGGAAATTATAAATGTCCTTATTATTGCAACAAGGAATATGATCATTAAAATCAATCATAATTTTACTAACCAAGAACTGTCTTTTATATGCTACTAACTTGGGCTAAATTGCAAAAACTTTGTATTTCTCATTATTGTAGTAATATATCCTTTAGTTATTTTAAGATACTTTTGAGTATTGCTCAGTGAGTATGTTTGGGCGATAGTGGGGGGGCTCATATCAGAGTCTCCCTTTGGCCAGGGGTGGTCCAGGGTCAAATTGTCCTTCAATGAGTAGAGTATCTCAGAATCACTGTATCATAATACCATCAGTATCATGGACAAAATTTTATAGTAGCAGGGAATACACTAGAGCCCTATTTGTTTTGATTATTCTTGCTTCACTAAGGGCTGCAAAGTGTCCTCCTTTTTGATGCTGTGGAAATGGCCACCCGTGTTACAACTGGTGTTTGGTGTTAGCTAATGGCTGTGTTATACTGTGACTTTCAGCTGAACATGTCCGTGGTTGTGGTGTTTTTGTTATTTGGTTGAATATTAACATGTTCTCATTCTTCTTCTTCTTCTTTTGAATCGACAGACTACACCGTTTTGGCACATTACTGCCCTCTACAGTCTGTAATCGTAACTACTATTAAGGGGTGTCCCATTTCTAAGTCATGAAATGGCTCTTACACTTGGTTTTGAGGGGCGAGTTAAGACTGAGGGTTGAGCTTGAGGGTAAGATTGATGGTTAAGGGGAGAAATGGGATTGGGCCTACATATTTTTCCTGCATCTTTATCAATTTGATGATGTGTAATATCAGGATGTATAATTCCTTCTCATGTCTGATTCATTTGTCATCACCATTGTTGACAATTTCATAGCACATGCAGACACAAAAATACTTTGTAGCTAAAACATGTTATAACTAAGACATCTGTTGAAAATAATATTTTTACAACGGACACATTGAGCTGCTACAGCCCTGAATCTCTCATGTATTAGATTGTATAGCACTGCACGACCTGCTCACGTGCACAGATGATGCACAGCCAGTTAGAAAAATATATGTTGTCATTTCCTAAATTTACAGCATGATTTTTATCAAAGGAAATATTCATCTTTGCTGACGTTCATAGCCAAAATGATTCTTTCATTTACCATTTCCTTGTACAAACCAGCTGTTTGCAGTATGGCAAAATGAACTGCAGCCAACATCATCAGATGACTTAATTGTCCCAAGGAATGCTCTAAAACTGGCTTATTGCATTGCAAATCTTTGCTCTGAGCTAAATCTGACTCAGACTTAATAGAATTTTAGTCTAAAAATTACGGCTAAGACTAAATTTAAAATAGCTGCAGAAATGAACACTGGTGCACTACCAGAAATCACACCAGCATATTTACTTATTGGCTGCAGAGGACTGTTTTTAGTTGAAATGTTTATTTAATGTTGTCCATATTTTATGGTTAATTCTATCTAGATCCATAATCCACCATTTATAACACGCATAAGGTTTATCACTCTAAATGCAGTATAGTTTTATTTATTGGGGCTGTGGCTCTTTAACCTGCACTGTTCTTTGCCTCTCAGTCATCAAAAAAACCTAAATCCAGAGTTAAATGAAGTCTGCTTCTTTTTTGTTAAGGTTGGGTAGCTAAAGAGGAGAAAATCCCTAGAAAACAGTCAAATTCTTCACAGGGTCATCGTGTCAGTGGGTGTGATGTTAGCCTGATATACTCTCTACAGCGTGGCTAGCATTAAAAGCTAGAGCCACCCGCCTTCATTCCTCTTTGCAGGTTAATATTGTGCTTTGATATTTGGCTTCTTTTCACATCGGGTGAGAAGTTATGCGTGACCTCAACCCTCAACAGCCTATGTACCACTTTATTTCTATTTACTACTTTAGAAAACTGTCGTTCAGCAGTCTTCCTACTATATGCTAACCACTAAGCCACCACTGAGCTTCTCATATTTACATATGGTGAAGTGCCAGAGAGGAAGGCAGCAGCCATTAACTGTCGCTACAGCGGCCTCAAGTGGTGGGAGGTTCATTACTGTTTAAAAGAGCATTATCGACCGAGATTCCAAGCCTGTGTTCATAAAAAATGATAGATAATTAGTTTAACCAAATAGTAAATCCCACACCGGCTAATCTGATAAACGATTTTAACCGTTTTACCGATTAACCACACACATCCCTATTAAAAACCCGTAGAAGCTGTACTATTTTACAGTGCTTAGCACTCCAAACACAGAGCAGTAAATGGCTCATAAAAATACTTTTCTTGACCTGTCTATGAAGTTTCTATTTAAACTGCAGTATTCAGAGACGCTAGTTAGCCCCACGGTCATTAGCCTCAGCTATTTTTGACACCTTATCATCTCATCATCCTATATCCTCATTATGACAGGTTTTTATACACCTGACAGCCATACCTTTACACGGCACACTGGTCTTTCAACAGGCCAGTACAGAGCGATACCCCAGTGTTCATTTGAAAGGCTACAGACTGTGGTGAGCTGCTATCATTAGCACTCCCATTAATAAAGGGGCTAGGGAATTGTTTGATGGGACTGTGAATCTTGCAGCCATCAAAGGGCCACATCTGGCCACCCACTCATTGTTCTGAACAGATGCTCATCTGCTTTACCTAACATCTTCATTAGCGTTCTGACCCAAAAGACCAGCCTGTCTAGTGGCTCAATGCAGAGTTGCTGTGAGCTTTGACAGTCTCCTTGCTGGAGTCCTCAGGTTTTCTAAAAAACGACCCCACCATCTCTCTGTTGTCTACCTGTGGTTTGATCTCTGTCGTGTGTTAGCAGAGAGGCTAATATAGTAGTTTGGCTCCCAACCCCTGAGCTTTCTGCTGGAGATATTTTAATGAATGGCCTTTGTTTGGGGTTCAGGTTTCCTCTGAGCCATCACCATAGAAGCTTTGCGAGGCCCATGGTTGATTGGGTACCCTTAAAGGTGAGGATGAAAGCCCTTGTGGGAGACACGGGGGGGCTGAAAAAGGGTGATGTAAAAGGGAAGGAGATGAAGAGGTGTATGGAGACAGCATGAAGGCATTAAAAGCAGGCCCTTGCTCTTTTAAATCCACCTATAACAGAGACTGTAGAAATTTAAATGTAAATTGCCTATTAGATTTTCATGTAAAGCATTTCTATCCTCCATTGTGGCTGCGATTGGATGATGCCTTTTCACTTTTCATGAATACACCAATGAGTCAGTTATGTGCAATGGAGCAAGTGTGCTAATTTTGTAAAATTAGTTCTTCACTGGAAATATTTTGAACAGGTGGAGTATAAAGACTGATGCTCAAAAGTAAAGTTTAAAAAAGGACCGAATACACTTTGTCAAATATGGCCAAGGATATACATTGCATGATCACCAGTAGAGTGAATGTCTAGGCAATGCCTCAGTGTGTTTTAATATATTGAAAATGTATTTCTAGGCACTCTATTTTCCCTATTAAGCCTATTTTTTTTTTCATTCAGTTACACAAGCAGGGTGCAATAATCTAGGTATAGTCTAATTTTCTCAGCTAAATATCTGAGTCTATTTTTTCTGGGTTTTTTTAAATGACTAATTTATGTTTGTAATATTACTTCAGAACAGCTGAAATAGTTAACTGTAAAAACAGGCAATCATTGTCCCGACTACCATAAATAAATTATGTAAATTCTAATCACAATGATGAAGTCTTTTCACCTTTTGCTCCTTTCACCTCCTGATCCTTGTTTATCATTGCAGCTCAGCTTAGAAATACATTTTTGTATTTATTCAATACTCCCCCTTGTTCTTCCTTTTTTCCCTTTGTGGTGAGGACAAAATTGAAAGAGTGAGGCGCCAGTTTAAAGGGCAGACCCAGGACCCTGCCTCCAGGGCTTTTTCATCAGCGCTGACAGAAAGCCGTGTGAACCACTGGGAAATGTTTCATCGGTCACGACACATTATGCAGCCAAGTAAGAGCCACATTAAACTTTTCACTTACTCCATCACGACTTCACTTTATAGTCCAGCACGCCTGCTGACAAATCTGCAACCCCGGGTCCACTTGAGAGTTTAACAACTCCGAATGTTTCCTTCAATTAATGTAATTCCTTGGGTCTTTGAGATATGAAAACAAATGCTGCTGTGTTCCTGTGGTTAAGACACGTACACGGGGTAGTTTATACAACCTCTGGGACAGTCACCCCTCATTGCATTTGATGAGAAAAATCCAATACATGATTGATTTAGATACTTGTTTTTAAAAATCTAAATAAACACTGTGTCAACAGTTCATATTATGGGGATATTGAAGCCCCTGCTGTATTGATTTAGTGATTTTATCTTCACAGCCAGATTTCACTGAAATAGAGGGAACAAAACTGCATTTTTAAAAGAAGTTTGTTGAAGCTTGTTTTAGAAGCATGTTTGTTTTTTCTTTCATTATTTTAAACATCTTTGTACGTTTTTTCCCAGTATGTCTATCCATCATTTGGTCTTAAGAGAAACAGCATCTTTTCATTGTGTTCTGTGATTCTAGCTTCTCCTTTTATAAGGGGTGTAACGGTGTTTGTATTAATTCTGGTGCATGTACTCACATGACGAATATGCCCAAACCATTGAAAAAGTGGAAAAAACAAAACAAATATCAAAGTATTTACCGCCAATCCAGGTGGCAGTAATGTCCGTAAGTATTTCAAAGCTACTGACTTGAGTGCATTTCCTAATGAGGGCGTTCATATTAAAAGCAGAAGAATAGGAACTACAAACTTTAATTATGAAGAACTTGATCTTTGACTCATTGTGGACTTAAAAAAGAAAGTCATGAGTTAAAACACACCTTTATATGGTTGTTTAAGCTATTGTAAGTTGAATAGCTGCAGCGCTGGGCTCAAGACAAACCAAGACCAACCAAAGCAGCACTCAGCTTGTGTGAAAGCCCCGCACGGGCCGTTACAACAGCCACTGGAGAGGAAAAACACACCTTTTGCCTGTTTACCATGCTTAATTACAACAGCAGTGGTGGGTGAAGTTCAGCTAGTTACCTGGCTACATGTAAGCAAAAATTATACTGTTTACCGGTTTACCCCCCACCACTAGTTACAGCAACCTTCATCAATATTAGAAATGATATATAGCTTTTTATGATGAATATATTTTTATTATTATTATTTCTGTGTTGCTTTTTAGTTTTCTTTTTTCTTTTTTTTTTTAATTTCCCTCTTTTTGTCTGGCGTTCAATCCACTGTACCAACTATCACAGATACTTCTCTAGATGGAGCAAACTGTGAGCTGCATTAATGTTAGTTTTAAAAAAGATAAGTTTAGGAAACCTAGTATTATCTGGGCCTTTATGTCTTTTTTTATGTATGAACTGAACCGAACCGTGACCCAAAAACTGAGGTACATACCAAACTGTGACCTCAGTGAGCCATTACACCCCTGCCCTTTATAAATATCAGTTCTTTCTTCAGCCAAAGACTGATTTGGTGTTGTAATCTTGGAGTGGTGAGACGCCCATTACAAGCCCTGTTTACTAGGATAAATGGAGAAGATGGTGAGAAAGAATTGCAAGGCTTTAGGAGTCTCGTGGTTTGGGATTGAGTCGTCTGGATTTGGCAGTGGAACTGATGGATTTAATAGTAACTAGGGGATGTAGGTCTGACTGCAGAGCATGAGTGTCCCCGGTGCCCTCTGGATTGGTCACCCTGTGAGGATGGCAGTGCTGAGCTGCTCATGACCAGCACCTTAAACCATTACTGGAGAACATGAATGTCAGGGATTTTCGTCAGGATTATTTTATGTTTGGAGCCTCCGTGTTTAATCTCATGGGAAAAGATGCAGACATAAAGACTTACATCAGGATGACATCAGGATGTTTCTGGCATGTCTGTTTTAAATCTCTCCTTTTTTTTTTTTTTTTTTTTTTTTTGAAATTTCAATCTATTTGAAAACTCACGTTTCATTACATTTCATTATGAAACAGGCATGGATAAAGATAAACAAAGATGATTAAAGGGAACATGGTCGGTGTGTGCTTTCACAATACATCACTGTGTTTTCCTCAGGTCCCACACTTTCACTACTTCTTGAAAGATTTCCGCTGTTATACTTTACAATGATGGCCGAGGAATCATTTGGCACACTTTGAGCATGAAGGGGAGGGATGCCTCCAACACCAGGTGAAAATAGCTGGCTCAGTCAGTCAGTCAGCCAAAACCAACCAAGATCATGCCATCAACCACCTTGCTAGGTGTGAAATGCACAACGGGCATTATATTTGGTATTAATCTGAATTTCACTCTGCCTGTTCAAGGGGAAAAATGTTCACTGGGGTCAGCCAAGGGACATTGTGAGTTACCAAGTGTGAGAGAGAGCAAGTGAGGGAGCAGAAAAGAAGGTGGAAGAGGAGGAGATTAGGGGAAAATAAATGTAACACGGACAAGAGAGCTTTATTAATAGGATTATGGGCTCATAGGTTTTGATATATCATTGGTTTGAAAAGGGAGTGGAAATGTCAGGGAACACAGGAGAGAAGGGGAGAGGAGAAACAGAATTTGTTAAGAGTAATTTATTAAATCTGTATCACAAGGAGGTGAAGATCTGAAGTATTAGTTTTTGTTTGGGTGAATTGGGTTGTCTTGGGGCAGGACCCTTTTTAGCAGGATACTAACAGAACAAATTAAACTTGACATTTCAGCCTACTTCCAAATCGTTTTCTTTCCATTTTTATCACCTATTTTGTTGTTTTGTAATTATAGGGCTAAAGGAAAAAATCATCCTTATATGCTATAACATAAAATTATATTTATTGATGCTATAGAGAGAGTGACGATTCACTGAAGCTAGACAATAAAAGAGGCCGCCACATTTGATGGGAGGAGCAGTATTTGCTTGTTACTAAACACAGCAGTTAACCTCGTTCACACGCATTAGCAATGCCCAGTGTTAAATCTTATTTCTATTACTTTCCCGCTCGCTTTATGATAGCTATAGCACCCTCAAAAAATTGGTATCACTGTTTTTAATGACCTTTTTCTTGGTTCATTAATCGCAAACATCCCTTAGAACATCTAAGCTACAACAGTCTACTCTATAAAATAATGCAGCAGCAACTATTATTTTCTTTTTCAATTATTTTTACCCATATTTACACAATCTCAGACCTTCTGCCTTCACGTTTACAGTATTATATTTCCACTTTTTGCTGCTAAAGGAAACAATTAAATTCAATAAAACAAGAAAATATAGAGTCTTGGTGATTATTACCATACAGCTTACACAACTCTATACATCAGGTGGCAAACATATTCTATAAATGACAGATATAAACAAAAACAGGCAGTTACACAATATGTAGGAGCTAAACCTACATTTACAAACAGGAACCAGGAAGTGGGACACAAAGATTTATTCTCAGTGCGATTGTCTCACTTTGTTTGTAGCTCATAGAGGTTGACTCTCTGTTACTGAAGTCCGCTGATGTCTGGTTCTGCTTCTGGAGAACTGTAGCGTGCCAAAACTCTTTAAACGTCAATAATCCTTCAGCAGCTACCAGCCCTACGTGTTGTCGCTGTTTTTTTTTCCGGCTGCTCATATGGCAGAGCCTTTATGTTCCCCCATATAAGAATTTAGTTACAGTTGTCTGCTGTCATTTATTATCTCAGTGTCGTATTATATTTCCCACAGTGGAGACCAGTGGGGATGTGTTCAACAGCTTCCTTGCCCTCTCCTCTGTGAATTGGAGTATTTCCAAAGACTCTTAACACAGTAAAGTACAACTTTCTGAGGCTTCTGTTAAGACGGATTGCTTTCTAAATCATTTCAAACATGAGGAATCACTCTCAAATGTTTCACTGTATCCGACTTGAGTTCCAATAGCAGGGCAAAGTCTATTTTAAGCACAAAGACGGGAAATCAGCTATCATTTAGTGCACATCTTTTCTAGTGGGTGAGGGGGTGGAGAAAGGTTGAGGTTTTGAATGGCTCATTTTGATGAGCTTTGACAGTAATGCAGCCACATTGGCAAATGTAGCAGATTTCTATGACACCCATGTCATAGGGCTGTGGTTATGCCTCAGCTCGATCATTAGAGGAGACTTCTAAGAGAGACAAGTGAGAATGAGTAATGGTGCTGAAGCGAGCTTGTATAAACATGTCAGGGAGCAGAAAAGTTCTCATGTCATCGAGGTATTTTACTCTCAAAGAGTGACAAACTAAATAGCTAAAATCCCCTGGGCTGAAATCTCCACGCTCTACCACATTACAGTATTGGCTTCTAATGCTTTAAGAATGTGACAATCGCATTTAAAGCATTTTACATATCCTTTCTCAAACAGCCACCTTGTTTGCCAACTCTGTTTGTTTTTCCTTGTACTTCCCCCCTGTGTTTCACTGCAGGCATGGCTTTGGAAGTGGTGATGAATGGATGGAAGTTGACTCATTATTAAAGGTGGGAGATGATTAATAAGGACCATGTGTGTTTTCCTCTATAGTGTAAATAAAATATATCATTCACGTAATGCAGGGCCAGGCTCTGAGAGTGATTTATGGTGTGTTAAAATGCACAGGGAGCCAAAGGCTGAAGCCCTCTCAGACACACAGCCATGACAGTGCCCTACCCTGGCGCTTTAACACGACTTAAAGATCTCACACTCCTGCTCCTGCTATCGCTCTCTGTTCCCTTATCTCGATTCACGCCATGCTGGATTTATTTGTCTCAGACTTTCAGGAGAGTTCCCAAGATTGTTCTGAGGTCATTCACAACTAATGATGAGAAATAATGAAACTGCAAACTTTCGCTTTCAGGGATTATTTATAAATGTGTATGAAAAATGTATAATTTTTCCCCCCTGAGTTGTTGGAGAAGAGATATAGGGAAATGAGCTCCTTATGAACAAAAATGAAAGGCAGGGTAACAAAGATTTAAAGGGCACGCACTCCGAGGAGCCCTCTGCTTTTAAAAGGGACTCACTACTCATCCTCGATGTCCAGAAGAAGACACATTAGATGTGCCAGTCTCTTTGGCAGGTGGCCACCACTCCGCAGCCATAGTATTGATTCACTTTAGACCTCACCTTATTTCTCAACTTCAAATCCTGATGGAGTGTCTCTGTTTAAGAGTTTCAGAGTGGACTTCCAACAAGACACATCTCACATGGATTAGCTCCTCATCAATTTAAGTGTCTGTTGTGAAGTGCACATTTAGAAAGAATAGGTTTGCGGTCCTCTATCCTTGGCTATAATTGCACAAATGCACAAGCATGTTCAGTGTAACACAGTCGGGCAGCCTTTTTATGACCAGATATCACTGTGAAAACAAAAGAAGAAAAATTCTGTAACAATGACTGCTTTGTTCAAATGGCCATGTCTAGAAAAGAGCCAGGGAAAATTTGCTACATAGTCAACACTTTCTCTGATCCAGTGCTTATAAAAAGTAAACACTCCCTCAAGTGTTTTACCCTTTTATTGATCTTATAGCTCAATAATGGTCAATATAATTTGGCTTTTTTTTTTTTTTTTGGACAAAAAATGTACAAACAACCAGGTCCAGTCTCTGGCTGATCAGTTTTCCTGACTACCATTACACCATGAAGACAAAAGAACACTACAAGTAACTCAGAGAAAAGGTTATTGAAAAGTATAAGTCAGGGGATGGATACAAAGAAATTCCAAGGCACTGAACATCCCATGGAGTTCATGTAAATCCTTCATCAAGAAATAGGGGGAATATAGCACTTGCTCACAAACTTAGTGACTGTGCAAGACTAGAGTTTGCCAGAAGTCATGTGGGAGACTCCATGGTCAAGTTGAATAAAGTTCTTTGGTTTGATGAGACTAAAGTGGTGCTTTTTGGCTATCCAAGAAGACACTATCCCACATCCCCACTGTGAAGCACAATGGTGGCAGCATCATGCTGTAGGAATGCTTCTCGACAGCTGGCCCTGGAAGGCTTGTAAAAGAAGAGGGTAAATGGAATGTGGCAAAATATAGGAAAAAACCTGGAGGATTTCTTTTCAGCAATACAATGGCCCAAAGCATGCAGCGGAAGCCAAACAGAAATGGTTTGGAGACAACAAGGTGAATGTTCTGGAGTGGCCAAGTCAAAGCCCAGACCTCAGTCCAACAGAGAATCTGTGGCTGGACTTGGACAGGGCTGTTCATAACTGATCCCAATACAACCTGACAGGTTGCAAAGAAGAATGGAGTGAAATGAAATCATAGAGTCCAGATGTGCAAGCCTGATAGAGACCTATCCACACAGACTCAGTGCTGTGAATGAAGCCAAAGGCACATCCACTTAATGCTGACTTGAGGGGGGGATGTTTCTGTAGTCACTTATTTTACATTACATATTTTTATTTAATTTACATTACTTGGTTAAAGTATGTTTTCACTTTAACATTAAAGAGTTTTTTTGTATTTTTTTTTTTTTTCAAGGAAGTCAAATACTATTGACCAAGCTTGATTTATAAGATCAATAATAGGGTAAAACATCCAAGGGGGTGAATACTTTTTATAGGCACTGTAACTCTGCCTTCTATATTTCTTGTTTATAATATGTTTCGAAGCTTTAAGGCTCTAACATTGTCCTCTCCTTCAACCGTGTTACCAAGCAGCGCCCGTCGTTCTGCCTGTTACAGCACAGAAAAGCAGATGGCTACATGTTAGTTTTACAGCTGTGAATAATCCTCCTACAAAGTCAGGGAGAAGAAAAAGGAGCTTGCAGAGATGTGTCGATTTCCACTTTGGCATTTCACATCTTTTAACTTTGCATCCCCTGGTGGAGATGACCTCATGTCTATCCTTAATACTTTTCCTTCACAGGACAGCGCTGTTTGTTTTCTTGCCTCAACCGCTTTCATAATGTTCATTTAAAGTGGGATAATGTTTATATTAGATTACAAATCAGTGAACTATTTCTGTCAGAGGTTTAAGTCGTATGAGACATCAGCTGTACAACAATCAGCTGCAGCCAGAGATATCTGGAAATTCTATTTCATTGCTGTACAAGCGTGTCTGTCTGTGAGGGATCTTGTGCATGAAAAGTATGTGCATAAACACAGAACATGTGTATGAAAATGTGTGTTTTTGACATCAAAAAAGCCCTGACAATGGAACCTTGAGTAGGCCCATGATTCAGTATCCTGCCCATTCCCCATGGTTCCTGACCTGAGGGAAGGATCTGTCTGTCTTTTGGCAGGCTCTGTAACCACTGCCCTCCCTCCCTGCAGTTATCATCACTTCATCTCAAATAGGAAAATAGGGGCACCGATGGAGGCTTGTGGCTCACTGAGGCTGTTTTTGGGTTACAGCTATTTCTCCGAATTTCTTTTTAAGTCAGGCCCTTCCAGGCCCACTGGTGGCAGCTGCCTATTCTGCTGTTCACTGGGGGCATGCCCTGGTTTCATGGCTGCTGTTGTGGTAGGAGTGATGGAGTGAGAGCAAGAGGAATATGGAGGAGGGGAGTAGCAACACTCCCGTTGCGCCACTGTGCCCCAACCCCAGCCAGGGTGACACACTTACCAGCCGACACTCTGCCACCTTGCCCTGACGCCGCGGGAAAGCCGCACTCTGCCTCCGAATGGGGGCACTGGGTGCAGAGGGAACCTGTTGGAGAAGACTCCTAAATCAGGCTGCTGGGGAGGCGAATGTTAATGTGCTGTCTCAAGGTCTTAAAGCACAGAGTTGGAGCTACAGACTCTCGCTGAGAGTGGCTACAAGGCAGCGGCTCCCTCATATCCTTTGTTTACACAGCCAGTGGAGTGGGACTACTTTACCTGGACCTACTGAGTTCACTCACACAAATCCTCCAATATGTACAAGTGAACATAAGGAGCTTAGCCCAGAGAAGGCAATTCAGTCTGCAGTCCCGGCCATCCCTTGGAAATGACAAATTAGAGATGTTAAACAGCCCGGTGTGGGTATTATAACTAAAGAAGCATTTTAGAAGAGTTATGTACGAGTTCTTACTACAAGCAGCCCTGCTATAAGCTCAGGCTTAGGCTTAAGTTCAAGTATTAACTACATCTAATATACTTAAGTGGAAATGATAACATACAAAACATACACAGTCTTTAGAAACAGATACAGGCTATCATGTCTAGACTTATTTGGTCATATATGACGAGTGACGGCAGTATATTTATATTTTAAACTACATCAAACAGCTCTACACTCCTGATGATCCTGTCCCCTTCTCCTCAGAAAGTCCCCCCTTTACCAAAACTAGCTTCCAAATAATGCAGTAAGAGCCATGTTTCAGCTGATACACAGTATTTTCATGGAGTGGGTGTAACTGACACCAATCCCGGTGGGGCAATTACAGGAAATTAATTACCAGCCATTCCTGTATTAATGGTTTATTCCAAAATAAAGCAAGCTAATTTATTCGTTCTGACACAGAAAATTGATTCAATGAGGATTATAAAAAAGCCATTTGCTAAACAAAATGGAATGCAGAGGGGGGAATGAAGCAGGGGTTAAAAAAAGAAAACACTAGAAATCCTTAAATTTGGTAATTAGTGGCTGATAATGCCAGTGCTTGCAGATTTCTTCCCCAGTGTGCACTGTATGTATTTAACTAGGGTTCTTGTGCCATTTCCCAGTTTCTGCTCTGGTTTGCTCTTCCTGTTTATCTGATACTGGATCTCCTACCACAAGAAAACTATTGGAATCTTTTCAAAGAAAACGATGAGGGAGGGGTGAGGTCCTGTTGGCCTGGATTCTAATGGTGCAAAAAAATATGGGTAGTGTTTGGAAGGAGGAAAACCAGGAGTAGTGGGGGAGACACCAGCTGAGTTAAGAAGTGAACTGTGGGAAGTAGAGAGAGAGAGTGTGTGTGCACTCTTGACAGCCTGAGAAACCTTGAGGTGCCATCTGGTGTGAGGGGGCCAAAGGACAGGGCTCTGGGACCTTTGACCCAGATCCCCCTTTTAGCAAACATCTCAGTAGATGCAGATTTATAGGCTGCTGAGGAACAATAACTGTCAGAGAGCAGAGATGGAGGAAGGCAGTTTCCACTGTGCTCAGGTGACTGGAGACTGAAAATGAGTCCAAACACGGATGTTCAGGATGTGGTGGTCTCACTTGTGAGTTTGACCTCAGAGCAGCCCAGACGGCACAGAGCACAGAGGAGAAGGAAGAGATTCAACAATACAAGACTGATTTTGCTTTTGGTGGTTTTATTTTTATGGATTTTTTTCTTCTTTGCAGAGTTTATTTTTTGGCTGTTGCACTGCTCTAAATTGGTTTTAATTTGAACATATTCATAACCAGGGCGAAAGGGGTGACGGTTATGTCAAAGGCCATGAGTTAGGGGGCACAGTTGAGCCTTGTTTGTTTATCATGAGAGTTAAAAGGAACTGGAGTGGAGTGGGTTGTTTTGATTAACTGACTTTTGTTCATTAGAATAAAATTTAGTTTGAGAGAAAATGTAGAGACTAGCAGTCTGTTTCCAGCTGGTTATTATTATATTTAACATCAGTTGTTGGTTATCTCTGGTAAACTTTTGATTTTCTGTCAGCTTTGAGACCACTGTGACCGGGATCAACACTTTGTTAGGAGTCTATCAGGACACCCTCTGGTACAGCGAACTTAAATGGTCACATAAGGATGCCCACAAATGTACACTATTATAACTCAGCTACAAATAAATAACTGAAACAAAAGGATGAAGAAGAAAAACACGGCAGCCAGCTGTCATTCACCTTCATTTTATTGGTGCAAGAAAGAGTAAAACATTTTCTCTCTGATTTACCCACTATCTCAGTTTCTTACCCATTCTCTTTTACTTTTTCATCTTTGGAGTGGGGGATGGGCAGATCCTTATATGGGCCGGGGCCTGAATAGACTTTTGTCCCACTCATTTCTTCTGGTCCTGACTGTTGGTTGCAGGGTGCCTCTGGTGACGTTCCTCTCAGTATCAGACGCAGGCAGGCTTTCTGGTAGTTAGTTAGCATTCAGAGCAGCCATGCTGGTAACCAGCAGACAAGACAACGATGGGGGCCCGTACAGGTCTGGTTTTCTTGGACAGTCTGTCCCAAACAAGATCCAGCTAAACAACTGAATGATGCTTAAGGGGGGAATGTATTTTTAAAATATTGGGCTAGCAAGGCAATCATTTAGTTTATGTCTGTCTTTGTCCTCTTTTTTTCCTCATTTTCCTTATTTTATTCTTTAAAAGTATTCATGTTGTTATCATGGATACATAAACGTGTGTGCAGTGATTCAATTTAATATGCAGAAAGTGTCTTTTTCTCACTTCTCTGGCTAATTATTACTGATAATGCTGCTCTTAATTAGCTCTTTGTGCGACTGTATGACTCTGACATGTCAAGGATTCCTCCGGATAACCAAAACAACTGTCTAGAGTGCCTCTCTTGTTCACCCTCTCTCTGCCGCCTTTTGTGCAGCGTGGTGACATCACAGATGCTAATATCTGCCGGCTACTGTGGCATCTCTAAGTAGGCGGCCAGGAATTCCAGACATTTACTCCTATCGAGAAGCTGCGGGATCAGTAATGCTAACTATGTGGATCATTCGTAGAAGATTGGACCACAGCCGGCATGCCCTCGTACTAATGCTGTGAGTTTCAACAGTACATCTCAATCGAGGGCTGCAACAACCCAATGCCTCCATTGTTATTGCTCTCCTTTTGTAATGCAGTCAAGAAAAAAAAGTCGCATGCAGGCCTTCAGATTTAATTTCTTTTCTAATGGCATGAAAAGATTTTATTGAAGTGCAGATTGAGTGTGTGCCGCTGCGGGTTGTGGAGCGAAGCCAAAAAACTGTTATGCCCGGGAAAATGCCCTTGCTGGGTAGCATCACTCAAGAACCACACTGATGTTCTTCATTGAGCCTGGGCAGCATTATAGAAACCCAAAGAGATGTATTAAATATGTCAGCTGAGACATGGGATTAAACACACCACAACAACAACACACAGTGGGCCAGTTACTCAACAGAGGTTAAATGAGGCTGATCTAACCAAACAAATAATGCTGATTCTTTAAACTAAAGCATATGAGTTCATTTAAATTAGCTAAGCATGTTACTGAAGAGAGGATCATGTTTGTATGATATGCAACAAGAATGCATTCTCATTCTGAGCACATGCCTTGTAAATGCACGGATTGTAATGCAGTGAGGCTGTCAGTCTGCCTAATTGCTGTCTACTCTGAACATGCACACATACCAGAGATGATATGCTCCGCTCTGGTGATTCTTGTAGGAAGCATATGTTCATGTAAAGCACAGGCGATTGCCTACCAGTCCATCATCTCATACATCTCTCTGACCAGAAGATACATTTCTCTTTCAGCTATAGGGGCATAGATAGATACATAGCTGTTTAACCTGACCACCCTCATCAGGATTTCTCCCAGCCCTGTCATATTTATTTTAAAGTGCCTATAAAAAGTAATCACCCCCTTGGATGGTTTACTCTTTTATTGATTTTGTAAATCAATCAAGGTCAATTTAAATATACTATAAATATATACAAAGTAATCTAATTATATTAGATAAAATACGTAATGTAGATTAGGTGATTGCATTCATATTCACCTCCTTTAAAGTGACTGACCTTATTCAGTAGAGGTCCAGCCAACTGGTCTCACAATTAGTGAAATGGAGATCACCTGAGTGCATGGGATATGTCTCAAGTGATGGTAATATAAAGACACCTGTGTCTCAAAGGTCTAGTAACTGGTTTATCAGCCTTCCTGGCTACCATTACACCATGAAGACAAAAGAACACTCCAAGCAACTCAGAGAAAGGGTTACTGAAAAGTATAAGTCAGGGGATGGATACAAAAAAAAAAATCCAAGGCACTGAACATCCCCCAGAGTTCAGTTAAATCCATCATCAAGAGATTGAGGGAATATAGCACATGTGTAAATCTGCCCAGATCAGGCTGTCCTCACAAACTGGGTGACTGTGCAATAAGACTAGTGAGAGAGGCCACCAAGACACCTATGACTATTCTGAAGGAGTTACAAGCTTCAGCAGCTGAGATGGGAGAGACTCTGCGTACAACAACTGTTGCCCTGGTATTTCACCAGTCAAAGCTTCATGAGAGGGTGGCAAAGAGAAAGCCACTGCTAAAGAAAACTCATTTAATCTGGATGAGACTTCACCAAAAAACACTCATCCCCACTGTGAAGCATGGTGGTGGCAGCATCATGCTTTGGGGAGACTTCTCGGCAGCCCACCCTGGAAGGCTTGTAAAGGTAGAAATAGTTTAAAGACAACAAGGTGGATGTTATGGATTCGCCAAGTCAAAGCCCTGACCTCAATTTGATTTGTGAACTTGTGGCTGGACTTGAAAAGTGCTGTGCGCACCCGATCCCTGTGCATCCTGACAGAGCTTGAGCAGTTTTACAACAAAGAATGGAGCAAAATTGCAGAGTCTAGATGTTCAAGTCTGATTGAAACCTATCCACAAAGACTGGGTGATGTGATTGCAGCCAAAGGTGCATCTACTAAATACTGACTTGAAGGACGCAAATATTTATTCATTTATTTTACATTACATATTTTTATTTGACATTACTTTGTAGAAATTTGTTTTAACATTTAAGATGTTTTTGTAATATTTTATAGTCAAAAGCCAAATTACACCCGTTTCCTTGTTTGGGCCCGGTTAGAAAATGACAGGACCAATCAGCGACAAAGGGCAGTACTTTCAGCTGCGTCAGAGTCGTGATGTAAGCAAGCAGCAACAAGAGGCCAGTGCAATTATGGCAGAAGACATTAGCGTGGATGCGGCTAAAGCGCCAGTTTTATCAGAACTTGACGACATTTCTTCATTAAAAGAAGAACAAAGAACAGCAGTGAGTTGTTCTCTTTTTAAAACGATGGTTCGCGTTATTCCTCTGTAGCTGTGCACGCACACCTCAGTCGCGGCTATGCCACGTGTTTTGTTGCCCTGATTGGCCCATAAAGATGTGACAGACAGAACGTTCATCCAATCACACTCCAAGTTTTTTTTAAAATCCTCTGCCCTTTCCCAAACACTTAGTATTGAAGGTTTTCCAGATGGATGTGTGAAACAAATCCATCTGGCGTGTCAGGTTACACTCTAACCTCTTCCGTGAAAAAGAAGTCAGCGATGTATTAAATAAATTCAGAAAAAGAAAAAGGGCAAAAGGCTGCAGGTATGTGGGTTTTCTGGGTTTTTTTTGTTTGTTTTTTTTTTACAGGAAAATGCGTTTACAGTATGTTCAGAGAATGTGTGTATCAGCGTGAGACGACAATCTGGTGAGAATGGGAAGGGTAAAGGAAAAAGCAATATTGTCCTGTAGGGCTCAGACAGTCATGAAATTAATCTATTATCTTCCTGTGCAGCTGCCATGTACGATACAAGGTGCTTGACAATTCCCCGTGCCGTTGTGACTCCGTGACATTTGCCCATTCACCGAGCTCGCTGACACCAACAGGATCTGGCTTTGCCGCCAAATTAAGGCAATGAGTGGGGAAATGAGAGCGGTGGCAACGGCCAGGAAGAGCCGGAGAGGCAGGATAGATTTCCCCTTGTGTTTAAAGACCTGACCTAAGCACCTTGCCCAGGGGCTTTTTATCAGCTGGAGCTGAAAAACACCTCCAGGAGGGAGACGGTGATATAGCCACAGACGCTTGTAATGGTGTGACAAGGCTGAGCTGTCCTTGCACACACCTCTTGACTTCCCTCCCTCCCCCTCTTCACTACTCTCCCTACTCTTCTTTTCCTTCCCTCTCCTCCAGACTGGGTCCTCTATCTAAACCTCCATCCAGTTTGGAGCAGGCAGTCTTTAAACGCCTGTCGCCCAGTGTCATAGCAGCGGCTACACACAGAGTGTCCAGTGTCACAACACAGGCCGGGCTCTGTCAAGGGCAAAATGAATCTGTTGGAGGGAGAAAGGTGGAGGGGGAGAGAAGGGATATATTAGGGCGAATGATGAATAACCCAAAGGCGCACACCAGATACTCCACACAAACGATGAAGAGTGGTGAGGTGATAGGAGGAACTGAAGAGGAGTAGCAGAGGGGGGTCCGGCCTGGCTGTTGCTGGCCCAGGCTTACGGATAGCGGCTGTCAAAAGAGCAAGGTTTTATTTATTTATTGTTGGTCTGCTTAAGAGATGGTGAAGGTCAGGGTATGGCTCTGCTCCCCAACTTTGTTATGTGAGCTGGATCAATTTATGAAATATGTCTGTTAACAATGCTGCAGATGTAATCTCTCTCTTTGCCCCACGTGTACTCCGTCACACTCCCATTTTTTTCTTTTCCACTATTTCTCCTCCAGCTGTGGCCATGGTAACCTCATCTCTGTTGTTGCTGCTGTTGCAGCAGTGTTGTAGGATGAAGAGGTCACCATAATATTTCCTTGAAGAAGTAAACGTGACAAATGTAATTCTCTTCAAGTGAGGCTCTCTGGGATGTGATAGCAGATTGTAGTGTGATTTATTCTTTAACAACACAGAGAGTCAAGTCTACTCTATTAAAAAAACTTTATTTTATTTATGTTTTACATTATGGAATCCATTATCCATCCTATTCATTCTGTATTGCTGTACTGCAGCATGTGCTATGATTGACTACCACCTTTTGCTTTGCTCTACATTGTAGTTGCATTATGCATACAGTATGATTCATGTAATTTATGTGTATTTACTCATAGTATGACAGGTCTTTGGTTTATAGTCTGTTTCACATATCATGATGAACCAAATTGCACTTCATGGATGTAAAAGGCACTTATGATTTGTTGAATTGGTTGGCTGACTGCTTGAGATTTTCTTTCAGAATCTCAACATATCCTTTCTTCATGATTCCTTTCACCCAGAAGGAGATTCCCAGTTACAAACTCACTGAACTAAGGGTTGATGAACACTGGTTTTTCAGGGCCGATACGACCGATAACTGATATTTGCATTGATTATGACAAAAAAATATATATTTAAGGTGGAAAAAAGAAAACTTCATGCTCAAAACAGTGAAGGAACATAATTTATCCCGATCTCTTTCAGCATGAGAGATGGCACAGGGTAAAGCAGTAGAAGCAGCAAAACAGTAAGTGATGTCATACACTCACTGTCTCAGTGGCGCCCAGGCTTCAGTGTTGATTGGCTGGTGCTCATGTGACACCCAGCCGATCAGATTGTGTTGTATTTGGTGAGATTGTGGAGAGTGAAAATAAAGCCAGAGGGAAAGAAGCTCTTTGCATCGAAACCAAAGTAGCACACTTTTTGTTAATATCAATAATTGTCCTAGCATAAAACTCCTACCACCAGTTCTTTGGGATGTACATCACTCCGTTATTTCTGCAAACCTAAACAGCATCTCTCTGGCCAAAGAGCTCTAGTTTGGTGTCGTCGAACTAAAAGTCATGCTTCTAGTGTGCATGATCTTTCTACAGGTTGTCCTTAGCGCACTTCAGGGAGGCCTGAAGGTGTCTCTTCTGTAGAAGTGGAGGTTGTCTCTTCTTGGTCTGCAACCTGGCAGTCTCTAGTATTCTACAATTCCTGGCTTGGCTAAGTCATTCACTAGTTCATAGCATTTGTTCTGCAGTCTTCAGACACATCTCTCACTAGTTTTCTTTCCAGAGTCTTTGAAATCTTTCTCTTCCTACCTCTGCCAGGCTTGTTCTGTACTGTGTGGCTCTCTTTGATTTCTTGATGATACTTCTCACTCCAGTTTTTGACACTTGAAAGCACTATGATGACTTTGTGTATCCTTCTCCTGCTTTGTAAGCATCAACAATTCTTTATCTCAAATCTAAACTGATTTATTTTGTTTATGCCTTACTGAACTTTTTAAACTGTTTTTGAATAAGAAGATAACCCTCAGTTTAATTTGATTTTACAAGCTTTGAGCATTACAAAGTTAAAGCACATCATTGCACAACAGTGGTTTGTGCAATTTGCTCAACAAAAAGATCACATCTGAAGGGGGCTAATAATTTCGACCCTTGGCAGTTTTTGTGAAATATTTTTTACAAAGTAAAATAATTTAATAAACAACAATAAAACTAGGTTGTTTAGAAAATCTTTGTTAGGAATATTTTGCTCTATTTAACAGCACTTTGGAAGAACTTTTAAAAAACTGACATTTTCATTGGGGGGGCTAATAATTTCATCCTCATCTGTATATGATAGCTGAAGTGAAACAATAACAGTAATCTCTTCTATTCTTGTCAATGTGATGACAGCCTTTCCATTTTTCCTTCACATGCCTCAGGCACATCCTTAGACAACCCTGAACTCTAACCAACATAACCGCGCCACCCTGTCGGACTGTCAGTATCTGTGTGTTAGGTTTGCCCTGAGCCGAAGTCTAATTTATGCTTAAACACACTCTAAAGTTTATATATATCCTCTACATTGTATGATCTTTGCTGTATATTACATGTTTTCCATAGACAGCCTTTGTGGTGTTTTTGCTCCTTGCTCAGTCTGACTGTCTGGCAGGCTAGACCAACTGTGGCCTGGATCACTGCTGCACCACCGGGCCCTGCGGCCCTTTTCTTGGTCAGCAAACCAGAGCAGGATCAGTGGGCCATCTATCTCTCTTTCCATCTCTCCATCCTCCTCGATGTTCACACAGCTTGGGTCAAACCCCAAAGCATGTCTGATCAGTCTGAAGATAGTTTCTGAGGAGATCCTTTTTTACTCCATGGTTGAACCAGAGCGAAGAGGATAAAAGCATGTTGTTTGGAAAGTGGTCGCACATCTGAGTTTAATAAAGCGTTTGGTTCTGATGGGTCACATTGTGTGTCTTCCCTTAAGTGAACTGAAGGTAATCTGGGACAGCAAGGGCTCAGGGGCAGTCGGTTTGTGTACGCATTTGTGTTTTATATGTGTTGCTGTGAAGGAGTTTGGGGGGGGGGGGGTGACAAGGGGTGAGTAAACACTTTGCAAAGAGCAGGGCGACCGGTTTGTTTTGGATTGCTTGGGGGCCAACAATTTATAGACATAAATATAAACAGAGAGCGGGAACAACTAATCCCCCAGACTGCAAGATTAAGAAATGAAATGATTCCAAGATGACCCGTGATTACAGAGTGAGGGTGAGTTTGATGGAAAGGACAGATGACATGGGTGCTTAGCAGCGGGGAAGAGAAACCGAACACAGAGAGGGAAAAATGGGCCATGGAAGGTCCCACTGTTAATTTGCATTTTGTGAGAGACGTAAATAAGGGCTTTGGAGATTTTCAGCCCGAAAGCCATGACCATGTAATTATCACAACTTAGGGATCAATATCTGCTCATTTGCAGAACAAAGCTGCAATCTAACCATCAGTCCTCCTTGCTCCCTTTACATGTATGTAACTGAGTGACTTTGACAACTAAACTGTAAGTGTGCCCAGCTTTTTAAAATAACTCGTCTTTCTTTCTCCCATGTGGCAGCACATTGAGCTCTCCCACGCACACATTATTTTTGCAAAATATTTAAGCGTTAAGCATGTGCTCCTTGGCCTTGGATATCAAGAAACTGACACTGATGGAGAATTTATTTGATCCATACAGTCCCAGCACTTCACCCTTATTCAAACTGTGGATTCATCTAAATTCTATGGAATCTACAGCAACATTTCTCTTTTTCTCTATCCCTCTTTTTTTCGCCCTCAGAGTTCAGAAGCTTGTAGGTCTTTAATTATGTATAATATTCTTTTGCCCTGTTTTATGGAAACTCCAGACTGGATTCGCTCAAGTCATCGACTTGAAAGTTTGAAAACCTCCAGTGACAAGAATATTAATGTGCCAGCAGTGTCATATCTGTTTCAGCTCATGCATATTCAATGTCCCCCCAGCTCTCCAAGATTTATGTCAGACTTTGCCGGAGTGTAGTTTTCCACCATTGGAGATAATAGCATGCTAAATTGATGTTATCGGGGGCAGGTTTTTTCCTCTCTGCTCCTCTCCAGGTCGGGGGGTTGGAAGAGGGGAAAGAGAGGAGCAAACCCTTCTTGCCTGGCTGCTCATTCAGACTGCCAGCGGCTCCAGCGCTCACCTCCACCCACCGGCCTGTTCTGTTGTAGCAGCGGACTGAAAACCACCGTCATGGGGGGAGATGGAGAGCATATTTTGGAAGAAGATTAGGGGGCGATCCTGTGGATTATCTTTTAATTAAGGACGGTTGAGTTGTGCCCACTCTGGTGGAGCAAACGCCCAGCTGCTAATGAAGTTTAAACAGACATACTTTATTTAATTACTGCTAATCGCTGGGGCCCAAAGTCCAGCCCTCTTTGATCTGCCTGTCGCACTGTAATCTTCCTGGCAGATACCATCTCCCGTTCTACCCGGATCCCTTTTAGAAGTTGCTACGGGAGGTCCAAGATTAACCATGGGTTAATTGAGACAGCCGGGGTGGAAGTGTGTGTATATGTGTATGTCTGTCTGTCTGTGTGTGACACAGAGAGATAGAGGACCAGAGAGGGAGAGTGGTAGAGGGAGGGAAGGAGGGAGGATGGGCAGTAGGTTGATTGATGTGTTTTGTGGCCTCAGAAGTCACTCTGCTTTCTCATTCTCTCTCTCTTTCTTTCTCGTGGTCACTTGTAACACCAGGAAGTGTTGGTCACACATTGTCTAGCTATTTGACTTCATGGACACTAGGGGGCTGTAATCATACCTGACCTATGAAAAAACATCAGATAACAGCTTTTATTTCCTCTTGCAAAGATTTCAAGACCTTTGTATTTAAAACCCCCGTTAGCAGGAGGTTACATGTCCCATCCATGGGCTCTGCTGTCTTGGATTTTTCCTTCTTTCATGTTTCTATCTACAGTAGTGACCAAATAACACATATGCCTCTGTTATATAAAAGTCCCCTGGTTGCTGCCAGAAGAGAGTATCACAATCTAGATCGGACTGTGAGATGTTGCTAATATAGAGCTCAACAGTCTGCCCACTTTTTCATTCACATGGAGTTGCTTTTTTTTTTTTTTTTTTTTTGCAAACTCCAGGCTTTCATATGTTTTGCACAGAGAAGAGGCTTCCATGTAACCACTCTGCCATAAGGCCATATTGGTTGAGGGTTGCAGTGATGAATGTGCCTCTGAAACTTTGTCCCATCTCCACACAGGATCCCTGGAGCTCAGTCAGAGCAACCATCTGGTTTGTGGTCACCTCTCTTACTAAGGCCTTTCTCTCCCCTGATCACTCAGTTCGGCCCGGCAACCAGCTCTTGGAAGAGTCCTGGTTGTGAACAACTTCTTCCCTTTGAGAATCATGGAGGCCACTGTGCTCTTGGGAACCTTCAGTGCAGCAGAACTTTATTCTAGCCTTCCTCAGATCTGTGCCTTACAACAGTCCTGTCTCTGAGCTCTGCAGGCAGTTCCTTTTAACCATAGGCTAACGAACACATAAGCTGAAAATAAATTGTCAATATGAATCAATGAAGCCTAAATGCAGTAGCTTATAGGGGTGTAACAGTTCACAGACATCACTGTTCAGTTCGTACCTCAGTTTTGGGGTCACAGTTCAGTTTGAGTTCAGTTCAGCAGTAATAAAGAAACAAAGTCGCGGATTTAGAGGCTGTAAATTTCCCTCATTTATTACTTTTAAGCTGACAGCAGTGTAGCCTACAGTTTGATCCTTCTCTTAGTATTGAGAACTACCTGTGATAGCTGGTGCAGCCTGTGTTGTATTAAACATTAAAAAAAGAAAAACAGATTTAAAAAAATAAAAATGCCAAATAAAAAGCAACACAGAAATAAATAATCTAATATCTCCTGAGAAAGATCCAATTAATACAATGTAATCATGAAATTAAAATATGTGTATTTTACTGCCTTTCAAGGCATCGTATTTATCATTTATGGATATTTAAAATAGTCATGTTATGAAAGGATGGGACGAGTCTAAGCAAAGCCCGTAAATACACAATTATAGCCGCTGTTCTCTACTTCTGTATATCCGTGTGCAGTATTTAAATACATCAACATCACTAATGTCCTTGACCTTCTCTACTTTTACATCCAGAGGTTTTTTAAAAACAATGCAGAGAAGTTGTTGATAGGAAGAAGCCGTCCTCTCCTCAGCTACTGCACCTGCAGCTAACTTTTCTTCTTCATGTGTTTTGGTATGTCTGCTTCTTCCTCTTCTTTGTTGGTTGTTTGAAAGCAGTTAGCAAACAGTTTCAAGCATTACTGCCACCTAAATTGGCAGGTAATACCGTAAACTATGATTGCTGTTTTTCTCCATTCACACCACAGACTGTAGGGAAAATTCAGATGTATTCGTCATGGGACCATGTGCATTGAACCATGACCCCTGAACTCTCATGATTCAGGACAAAATACAAATACCTTCACACTCCTAGTAGACTACCTAAGACTGTCGGCTTGACGATGAAAAAAAAACAACCTCAAAATGGGGGAGTTGTATGCACTCACTGGCTTCATCTTCTCCTCTGCTCAGAAAGTCCATGATAAGCACTACTTAACTTTGGAATAGCGCTGGTTTGTTAAGAAAAATTATCTAATGTCAAAATCAGTAAAAAAAAAAAAAAATCTGCAAATGTAGCCCTAATTAATATGTCATTATGTGTTAACATGTAACAGCAAGAACACTAAAATTCAGTTTTGATGAGAAACTTAAATATATACAGTTGTGAGGAGGAGAAATGTGCTTGCTTTTTAACAATATAGAATAGAAATAACAGGGAAATATGACTGTTTTAACTTTCTAACTCAAGCTCTACTCATCTTACACCACTTCTGTTGAAATCAGATTATTGTTGTCTCTCCACCAAATGACAGAAAAGTATTTATAGTGGTACTGATTCCTAAGGAGCTTTGGATTGAAAATATGACCTGTATATCTGTTGTTCTTTGTCAACTTTGGTGCTTTTCTGCCCTATCAAGCCTGAAATAATGGATGCCATTTAAAGCATGTGGCATCAAAATAGGATCAAGGTTTCAAAAATTTTGATATTCCTACAATGGAGAAAGTGAATGGGAGTTTTACTTAAGTAACCACACTGTTGAGCTGTATTCTCATTTTTATCCACTGTACCTTTAAGGGAAATATTTTCAATATGAAATAAATGGCTGATTATTTCCAAGTTTATCTAATCACACCGAAAAAGGCTGTTGAAATCTCTTTATCAGATGGATTCCCTTCGTTGTGTTTACCAGGCAGGTGATGATATGTGCCTCCACATACCTTTAAGACCCACTCATTGTTTTACTGAGACCATTGTTGTCATTGGTCATATCAGTGTAAGTGGATGCTGAGCAGCTGTTATCTTTGTAAGCTTCAGAGAGGTCAGCAGGGGCAGCAGAGAGCACAGTGTTGGTGTTTGTGTGTGAGGAGAGGATGGAGGTGGTTGGGGGGGGGGGGTTGTCTTTATCTGACCTGAGGGAGCTATGGTCTTCCTGTTAATTGGGTTAGTGCAGAGACCAGGAGCAACCCGTGTGACTGGAGAAAAATACTGTGAGAAAAACCCTAAGAGGCACTTTTGTCTCAGCTGAGACATATGGCAGAGGAGCTGGGAGCACACTGAGTCTTCATCTGGAGGGAGAGGAGGAAGAGGGTGTGAGAAACGGAGAGAGAGATACGTTTCCCCAAATTAATGTGGTATCCCCAAATCGAGTGAAAGGAGCCAGAGGACACACTTGCTGTGGTAAACTGATCTCCCTATCCGTATCTCTATCTAACATGCGCACACTCACAGACACACAAACTCAGCAGCCTTTGTCTTTCCAACTCTCTCACACCCACCCTCTCTTCAATCCTCACCCTTTCAATATGTTTCTATTTCTTTCCTTCACCCCGTATTCCCGCCTGCCTGTTCCCCTCCTCCACAGCTGAAAGATTGCCAATAAATGAGTGATTTATATTCCGATAAGAGATGTTAACTAAACTTCTGCATGCATATTCATACCTGAAGCTGTTGATTAATACTGGCTTCACCATAACAGAAAATGTGTATTGTTTTCTTTTTCATTGTAACATGAACCATAGAGTCAGTAAAGGCCGTTACGTGCCTCACAAAGAGATTTACTGCTTTAATTATCCAAAGTAAAATGGCAAAAATTATTCATAGCCCTGCTTAAAACATGGTTGATGGAATTATGCATTGCAATTTGTGAATAATTGAATCTTTCCTTCAGATTGTGACAGAATAGTTAATTTATTAATAGACGTACACAAAGTCGAGTCAAAGCCTCGGTTGGTCCTGCGGGTAGAACTGCTTTCAAGAGAATGAACCCTTGTTAAATAAGTTACAGAACACAGTCCTGCGCAGACGTCTGAGCTGCAAACAAACCCAAAAGACAGAAACAGAGAGAGGGAGAGAAAAGTGCGAGGAGTTTTCGCAGACACCCGGTGTTAAACACAGTGACGTCTCAGAGGCCCCTTGGTAGAGGAGATGAAATATTCAATACTTTAGTGTTTATTAACGGGATGAAACAAAGGGCTGCTTCCCTTTGACTTGTGCACATTGACACTTGGCACAGAACAAACAAAATCAAATATGGTATTGATCCATAATGGATGAAAAAGGCAACTTTGAATGAGCAGCATTATTTAAGAATCTGGAAAGGGAAGAAACAGAGAACAGGGAGACTCACTGTTGGTAAACATCAACATTTTGTCGGCTGCCTGACTCCCAAAAGTTGGGTTAAATCTCCATAGCTGTGTCACATATGACTTTAAAACACACATGCTTCTTAAAAATACCAATTCTGATTATAAAATCCAATCCAATGTTGATGTTTTATCATGATAAGTTGCCCCCTTTATCAAAAAGTCTGTAAAAGGAAATCAGGGGCAGCAGTTTTGAGGTATTAGGAGGTGTAATATATCACATAACCTTGGTGACAGTTTTGGATGTAAGCCACTTTGCATGTCTTTCATAGTAAAACAGGGTCGGGGTGACATTTAATGTTGTTAGCAGTTTAACCCCTCGCCCCTGTCCTTGGGGCCCTGTCATGTCCGAGTGGCACCCCAAATAAGCACTTTTGACACGGGGGCTCCAGTCTTGCGGCCCCTGCCTCCGTTGACAGTTCCTAACAAAGGGCCCCTCTTCCATTGATTGCCCTTTGCTGTTATGCAAATTCAAGACTCACTGCTCTCTAACCAGGGGAGGAAGGTATGGGGGTTATAGCGAGTAGCAAAGTTAGTTTTCTTTTTTGTCAAACATCTCTGTGTTGTGCCTGGGAAGTTAAAAATCCTTTCCCTGAAGTTCCAGACCCCCTTCCTCGATTTGGTGTCTGCTTTTCTTCTTTTACTTCTTTGTGTTTCATCTGCACTTCCCAGAACTGTGTTTCCCCTCCTGCAAACGTTTCATGGTACAGAATAAAGCAGCCAGACAATGCATACAGGGATAAATTTAGGGATGAGTACATGGAGGAGCATACAAACGCAAGCACATGTATATAACTGCACAAACACCACTATTTACAACTCATGCTCACTTACCCACCCACATATTTAGTCTCACATGCTCACACTTGACATGCAGGAGAAAATCCCCTGTAGCCTTTTCCCTCCAGTCGTGGTTCATATTCTGTGCCTTAATGCCTTCCCCAGCTGCGTGTTTGTGTGTCCCTGGGGAGTCCAGGCATAGCTGCTGTGGTGACCCGATAACATCTGGGAGTAACTGATGGTTTTGCCCACATGCTCTAGAGCCTCAGGACCCCACGGGCGTCCTCGCAAAGGCCCGTCTCCCTTGGACCCTTTCAACACCTCCTCGACACCCGCTTAATACAAATTCCACCAGTGAAAAACCAAACATACTCTGTGTTTTATTAAAAAGCATGCCTCCTGGACTATTTTTCACAATCTCTGAAATGGAAGGTCTTGTCCTTGTGTATGACACATGGACAAGGGGAGGTGAAAAAAGTGATGAACCTGGAAAATCACTTTTTATTTTGATGTCTGTTGATCCGTGTTGTCCCTCAATGGTGTACTGTCAAACGAAAGTTGAGTGTTTAAAATATTTTTAACAGAAAAATAAGTCTGCCTTTGCTTGATTATAAAATAATGCCAAAATTAAGATCAGTTTTTTTGTCAATATAAAAACCCTGAAATTATATATTTAATAGAAGTGTTGGAAAGTTTGATCTTGCAAAGCAGATGGACTGGCCAGATTCAATGTCTGTCATCAGGCAAATCTATACCATGCTCCCGTCTGAAATGATTGTGCCAGGCCTGAAAATGTACCTGAACAATCAGCATCATTTGAGGAGAATGAAGCGCTAGCTACAGACAGGTTTAGTTGTTCTGGGAGGGGGTAGCATTTGAATATAGCTATGTTATAGTGGCTATTTTATCAGAAATGGAGCATATTTCTTTATTAAATAAAGAGCAAAGAACACCCCTGACAGCTTTTCATGATCGAAAATGTGTTTTCACTGAACCTGCTTCAGCATGAGTTTTCAACAGTCTCAAGAGGGGTTTAGTTCTACGATAAGCTTGTATGGACAAAAGCTGCTGCCTGTTGTAGCACGTGGCTATAGTGTAGCAGCTGTTTAATCAGGAATAGGCCACATTTATTTATTATAACGAGCGAAGAGTCATACTGAAAGCTTATGTTGGCGAAAAGATGTTTTTGAATTCTCCCAACAGGCCTCTACTTGAGTTTTATCCACCAACAAGCTCCACTATTCATAAACAACAGCAGTGCCTGTCTGTAGGGCTCAGGTTACAACCCAAGCTGCACATGCCTGACTACCTCTGACCTTTGCCCTCTCATTCTGATTGGCCTGTAATGCATGTGACAGAACTTTCATCCAATCACCTTCCAAAATTTTTTGAAAAGTTCTGCCCTTCCCAAAGGCTTTGTATGGGAGGTTTCCCAGATAAAGGTGAAATATATCCATTTCAATTCTGCAGGCTTTTTTGACATTGAAGACATCAGAAGTTTCATTTCCAAAGCAGTGCACAAATTTAGAATAATAACAATAGCAAAAAAGTGTGACACTGACACAAACACTTGAAGGAATCATGGTGTTCATGTGATTCCTCAAATTCCAGCTGTCAATATAGCATTCTATCCATCCATCCATCCATCTATCATTTTTTATGCATCTGTGAATGCCAGGGTTGGAAATGAACTTTTCTGCCTTCCTGCCACATCAGGAGTAACTTTAGGGCTATCATACCAGTATTAAGTGTGAAGTTGACCTATGCTGTCAAAAAAGCCTTCCCACATGCAAGTAAGTCTGACGTCTGAAAGATTTAACGATCATAAATACCGCCAATAGCGTCAGGCACTATGAGAAACATGCACGCGAGGAATAAAAAGACAAAAGGGGTCATCCACCAGTTTATTGATCCCAGATGAATGAATTTGAAAATGATAAAATGATCATCAGGTGACCTGTGGATGAGCCGCTCAGTCATAGTCTGTATAGGAACTAATCCCCTCTGATATTCACGGCACACCTGTCCACACACACTTGTGAGGGACCGTGCATATTTCTGCCTGCTGCGGTGAGAAGATCAAGAGGGAGTTGGTGCAGACATGAGCCCAACTGTCGCTGATTTTAACCACGTTTTCCACCGGTTTGTCAGTTTGCAGCATGATATACGGGGGATTGCAGGACTTTCCTGTAGTACAAGTGTCAGACTTATTGTGAGAATTTAATAAATTATGCACAATTGCTACAATCTCATGCCAAAATCCAGTGCTCGTTTAACCGTCTCTGACATAAAACAAGCGGGGCATCAGATCATACACAACTTTAGAGGATAGATCAGTTGCACTGGAAAACTCTCTCTCATGATACTGAGTCAAAGCATCCTAGCAAACATTAAAGCCAGCTCTGACACGGGGAGGAGGGGACGGGGCTCTCTGCTCAGTGAGCGTATGGGTTTGCTCAGCTCTGGTCATGGAGTCAGAGAAAATGAGCAGAAAACCAGGACTCAGAAATTAAATAGATTCATTTAAACAAGATAAATAAATTTAAAGGCTATTTAGTTTGTTTAATAAAGGGACCAGGTAGAGACCTGCTCTATGGGAAAGATGTCCTTAAATGACTTCTGTTGTGATCTGGCACTGTATAGAAGAAATAAAATACAATTAAACAGAATTGATTTGACATTAAAGGGGTGCAGGGGGTGCAGAATGGTAGGGGAAACACTGCTGCCTGTACTGTGGAGGCATGAGACACACAGGCCATCCTGTTTTGACAAAAGAAAAGTGCTGATACTGTAGATTTTCCATCCCCAAGCAAGAGGATGCCTGACCTAATGTGTATGCAAAGTGTGCCAAATAGAAGTTATGTAGCCTACTTCAGGAACGAGTCAAAAGCAGGAGTTCATATCATCCACCACCACCAGAGTCTGACAGGCAGAACAGCCAATAACTGCAGAAGTGACCATGGTAAATGGTGACTTTTTGTTGAATGCATCTGTGGTTCTTTGTGACAGATATCAAAACTTAAAGAGCTCCTTTGTTGAGTTTTTCATTTGATATAAATCTGCTAAGAAAACCTTAGCTACATAACAGAAAATGTTTGGTTCATATTCAGCTGAAAGTCACAAGTTAACACAATCACTTATTAAACCATAGCACCTACAGTGAAGGCTTTATGATCACAGTATTTTTCACTGATAATTTTCTGATCAGTACTTTTCTTGCTCAAGCTCATACATTTTTGTTCATATTCAAGTATTTTGCAATTCAGGCCAAAATAAATGTTCTTTGGTTTATATTTTTCTCTGTCTTTTACATTACTATCATCAGCTGATAAAAACACAACAAATGTTGGCTAAAAATGCATTATCTTGAACATTTTTTAATGCTTTTAAGCTTTTTAAAACAGTAAAAATAAAGATATAGTGGGGGAGTGAGGTGCTGTGAAAAAAAACATCATTGGACACTGTTGTTCTTGAGATATTTTATGACTGCCTTGACCTCCAAATGACTCAAGGTTATCAAGGCATCAGTGCAGCCTGTCCTGGGATTCCAGGAGACGACATAAAACTTAAGCAGAGAAGTGTTTATCCAAGGTTGATGTGGTGCTGAAGTTTTATCTTCCCTCCAAATTCACAGGAACCTCCTTTGCAGAGCATTTACATATTGTTACATAAACCACTGGGAGAGCGCAAGTGAGAGGGGGCGAGAAAGGACATCTGAAGTTTAAGAATGTGTCTGTTTTAATGCATGACGCCAAATCACATCAGCCTTCAACACAGAAGTTGTAATATTTAACCCTGTGAAACTATATCCCCATACCACAATGTATGTAGTTTATCTTTAGTGTCATCTCCTATACATGTGTGTGAGCACGTTCTGTATGATGGTCAATGAGGGGATGTATATGACCCTCTCTGTAGGAGGATAAATAAACAAAAAAATGGAATGAATGAAGAGGAGGAAGAAGAGAGGAGGCGGAGGAATAATAAAAACAGAAAAGAAGTGTTTCCATACTTCCTCCAGCTGTTTTCCCATGGAAAGAAAAGGCACCGGTTATCCTACACAGCTTGTTACAATAGAGTGAACGAGCCTGGTGGGATCTGGAATTGACAACTTGTGTCTGCTTAGTTACACTAGTTAATGACCCTAATTATCTTCCTCCTTGCTGTGAACAGTCAATAAACAATTAGCGTGGCATATGGACCCCCTAAACTCTGTGTTTTCTATCTCCAAGACAATGGGGTGTCCTTCTGTGGCAGTGGTAGAGTGTCAGCACAGGCTGATTAAAGTACGTGGGAAACAGTAATCAATGGCTTATCCTGAGACCCTTGAACACTATCCTTTCCTTGTAGCCTTTGCCTCGCAGCCTCAAAAGCACAGACCAATGGAAAGACGCTGTCCACTGAGTCTATCTATGTTACTTTTATCTCCCATCCACTTAGATCAGTAGTTAAGAACTAAAGGAGACAAGGTGCTGATTAATTTGATTTCACCCAGGCTGCAGAGCCTTCAGGCCTCTGGCTAGCTTGTCTGGCATAAGCCTGCTTTACTGCCCATCTCCCTGGAAGCCAGGACCTTGTAGAGCTCTGTCATATGTTTATGACTTCTACCTTTGAATGGGGCTTTCTGTCCTCTGTAGCAACAGCTAGGCAGGAAAAGCTAGCTAGAGGGAGAAGCAGAAGGAGCAATACCCTTTGAATATGGATGGAGCTCAGGTGAACTACACCTGAACCCTGCCTGTGATGTCTTTATAGAGAGGTGTTTCTGACTTTCTTTTGCTTTTCAGCCACCATCAAAAGTTCAAGAGGCAGAAGTGTTTTGTATTCAGGGAGAGGGGAACCTTTGAAACCTTTGGGATAAAAGAGCTGCACGGTGTCAGTAGAGAAGTTAAAGGAGAAGGAGGGAGGAGGGCTAACAGGGTGCAGGAGAGGGGAAGAAAAGGGTGCACTTTGTTGTGCCATTTCACAAGGCTAATCTGAAAGAAGCAGAAGTCTCCAAGGAGAGGAATAATTGATAAATGTTAATAAGGGTGGACAAAGTTGTACACTCTTTAGTGACCTTTGGAGCTGTGTTACAGGTTTTTCTCAGCTCTTTCTGCCAGATATAGCATAAGATATAAGTTCATCAATTTGCACATCATTCATTTATTTAGGATTTTTTTAAAGGGGAAAAACAATACTTCTCTTTTTAGTTGATATTTTAAGTTTATCCAAAAGTAACAAAATGCTATGCTATAAATGCTATTTAGCATGTTTTACAGGAAACTACAGAGAAGAAGTAACTGTATGTCAGTCTCTTCCTGACAATATTCCCCTCATTTCCATTTCTATATTGTTTCATGGCAGTCTGAAGTGCAAGCTGATGTGAGGGAGGGAAAAAAACAATGTAGGAATGTGACACAGTTGTTTTTGGAATGAGGAGGTGCTAGCGTTGAGAGTTTTATTTTCATACTGATCATTTCCTTGCAGAGTTAAGTTCAGACCACACTTGGGTTTAATTTTTAGGCTTCTTTCTTTTTTGAGAATAAAAAGCCCAGTAGCACTGTTTTGAATATTTCCCTTTGGCTAGAGAAGAAGAGATCTGATCTCTTGGTGCGAACTGTATCCCTGCTGGCAGAGGTTCTGATGCCTCATAATGGCCCTCCATGGATTTGATAAGATTATTGCTTTTCTCACTGTAAAGCTTTTTTCTTTTACTTTTCTCTTTCTATGAACACTCCTTTTGTATTCATGATGGAGAATTGCATCTACATTTTTCAGGACAGTATCGTCTCATGTTTTTGTTTTTTTTTTTGAATGTTATTTTCAATTTGAGTAAAGTGGGGTAGCCAAACCCACATCACTGCTCTCTAGTGGCAACTAAATTTAAGTTTGTCTGGGTCGGAAAATATTTTATGTTGATTTCCTTTCACTTTTGATGTTTAAAGTAAAATAAAAACTCACCTATATTCCTTATTTGCCAGAAATAAGTCAATGACCTGTACACCAAAATGTAAATCTATAAGATGTATAAGGTGTGTTTATGCCTTTATTCCATCCAAAAAGTGGGCTGCATCCCCTATAGCTGTGCTACCAAGTACAAGGATGCTGAATAGCTATTTGTATGCAGCTATAATCTATCTAAAGCTCCATTTCCATTGAAGCGGCACAATCATCTTCTACAAGCAACCTGATCCATCGCAAAATCTGCTCCATTCATTGTGTACTGTAAGTGGCTTCTTTGCCATACAGTGAATGCTGGAATAAATAGTAATACAGACCAGGCTGGCAATGCCACTTTTTAATGGCTTTTCGCCCTCATTAGGTCATATGCCATTAAAGAAAGTGGTGGTCTACTAGACTAAAAACCCTCATGGAGTGCTGGTTTGATTGAAAAGACTCCTTGATAAAAACTTGAGGCTAGCCCTCAAATACATTTAAAATACAAGTGACCAGCGAAGGTTGGAAGCAAAACTCCAGGAAAACTGGTCATGAGCTGTGAGTCAGTATTTTAAAACTACCTGTAGCTTAAGGTCTTTGAAAATTGAGTTTTTTATATTTCTATTGATTGCAAAAACATACAATATGAGGCAAAACAATCTCATACAGCGAAGAAAAGGATTTGAAGATGATATTGTGAGTCCTTCATTCCAGCTTGGGTTCAAGCCTGTGGCTCCTATCCCAAACATCTTTTTCTACTCCCTCATCTCTGTGTCTGACTTCATCTGCTGTCTAACCTTGCAAAGCCAATGGATCAGCTGTATTCATGGTTATCATCAGGCAGATCCATCTTGCAAAACTCCAATCTGAAATCTGAAATGTTCCCAGTCTGTGAACAAGTGGATCAATCAGCTTCAGTTGAAGAGAACAAGGCAGTATTTAGAGGTGTGGTTTAGCTTTACTGCAAGCAGGTAAACAATGGTGACCAGTGTAGTGATGACCTTGGATGTAGCTATAGCAGAAATGGACAGCACTTCTTTATTGCATGACGAGAAAAGAGCCACACTGAAAGCATCTCTTGCTGAAAAGGATGTTTGTGCTCTTCTCCTGCCCAGCCTTGGCACGAGTGTCTTTCACAAACTGGCTCCACTTATAATCACAATGATACTGGCTACTGTGTCTAGTCTGCTGAGCTGTGCATGCCTTTTGTTTTATATAATTCATCCCTCCGATTGGCCTGTAATTAATGAGACAGACAGAATTGAGATCCTTTCCCTCATGTCTCAGAGTCAGTGTGCACATACGATTTACATATCATAAGATCATATTTCTTTTTACCAACAAATTCATACAATAAAATGGACTTGATGTGCAAGGCCTTTAATTTTTTATGACTATAGTGATTACCAGTAGGGTTTCAAAGTAATGTCTCCGAAGCAGATGGTATGAGTTCAAAGTATATTATTTGACACAAAGCACATGCTGAAGACTGCTGGTGAAAATAGTTCTTCAGATAGACAATTTCAACCACTTTCATTCTGTGAAAATCCCCCAAAAATCGTGACTTATATTCTGGATTTTGCAGTGATTTACTCTAGGAGTTTAAGTTTCAAAAAGTCTTCACTTCATGTTGGATTCCTGGGTAACAACAGTGGCTTTTATTAACAAAGTTAGCATGTTTTTCCCATGAGGAACTTCTCCAAGTACCAACTTTGTAATTACAAATAACAGCCTAAACAACATTTTCCTTAAGTGTTGCCCCACTACTGGTGGGCTGCTACTTGAAACTTGCCTTTTTCTTCACATGCAATTAGGCAAACCCAGTGCTCCAGTTTTAATAGCGAGACTGTGGGCTCAGGGGATTAACTTGGTCGTGTTGGAGGGTTAGTGAAGGGGTCTGCTCATGAGTGCGCCTATTGTCCTGGCAGGTCACTGATCTAGGGGTTCATACCCTCTCAAGGCCAGGACTTTACCCTCCTTCTCTCTCCACTTCAGCGGGCAACAGAATTGGCTGCATTGTGTGATATGAGCTGGAAAAGAGTCCTCTGCCCCACCCATCCACTTGGTTCCTGGAGTGTGTTTTGAACAGCGCTCATCACAACACTGGCCGTGCACATGCACACACTCGCACACAAACGCACAGTAGCGTCCTTTCCACGCACAATAACCAAAGGGAAACTCCAGCTGGGCCAGCTATTGATGCCTCCGTAACAGGCTGATTGTTTCCTTTAGGAGAGGGAGGAGCAGGGAGGGGAGAGTGGGCAGGTCACTAACTCCACCCCTCAGCTTTGAGTGGGGCCTAGCAGGTGTAAACATCCAGTGCTTCTCTCTCCATGAGTGGGCAGCAGCAGAGGGACCCCCAGGTAGTCACGGATGGCTGCTCCGGAGGAATTGAGAAATTAAAAGTGAAGAGAAAGAAGGACGGAGATCTAAGAAGGATCACAAGCCGAGATGGATGCATGTTCAGCTCAGGCCAGGTGTTCTGCTCTTATGATACAGGTTGCCTCACTCCTGCTGTGAGAGGTAGATAACCTCTCTATTGACCACTAAGTCTGGGATCATATTTCCTATAGCTGCAACAACTTAAAGCAGCACCTGAAATCGGGATATGTAACTGCATTTTGTGGCTCTGGCAACACTTGTCAGGAAAGGAAAGCTTGTGTGGTGAATCTAGGACCCATTCAGATGATGGAAATTCAGCCCTCAATGATTCATCTCCATTTACTTAGCTATGAGTATCCTATCCCTGCCAGTTTGGAAAGCGATATAGCACAGGAGCTTAGCTTGTCCCTGAATGGGGCTCTGTTCAAGAAGTTAGTACAGTATATGTTTGAGACGCTTCTGATGCTTATAATGCATACTCTTTGGGTAACGCTCCTGGGATTATAGAGTAGAAGGAGGCAAATATATCGACCAGCCTGCTGTTTATCCGCTGGCTCCACACCCTCCAAACAGAACCCCATTACACAGGCCAGTTTGGAGAGGCTTAACACCTGTTTTTTTTTCTTTCTCCCCCAGCCCGTATAAACTCATTCTCTCCCTCCCTCTCGCTTACTTTTTGTCTTCCAATGCAAAGAGGATGAAGCTAGGGGAATGAGAAGAGCTCCATTATTGCTGTATTTTCTTTCCAGAGAAACGTTATTTACTAGAAAGATATCATCCTAGCTTTTAATCCTCTTAGCGGTGGATTGCGGTTGTACTTACAGCGCCATGCACCTGCTAAACTGCCTTCTCTTAAAGCTGTATAAACACAGCCGCAGGGGCCATTGCCTTCCCAAGCCGAACCCATCAGCTTTTTTTTTTTACGAGTTAGAGAGACGGAGAGAGCTTGGAAGAAGTTTAGAGGACATCATATTGATGGGATGATGCTTAAGGCCCCGTTTACTCTCCCGCCAGATGTGGTCAGACCTCACCTGGAGTCTGTGGTTGTTGGTGGGCTGGTGGAGAGAGACTACAAGACAGAGGAGGTCTGTGTGTGGTAGTGGTGGTTTATGTGGTAACATATCCTCACAGGAGGCCCTGTTTATATTTGTTTTCTTTTTAAATGTTGATGACCTAGAAATATTTTTCAAATTGGGCTTTTGTTCTAATTCTACTTCATATTAAGTTAAAGTGAAATTACTTGAACTTGTGAGCTTGTGTTTGCGTCTAAAAAGTTGAGCTTGCTTTTTTCTCCTTGTGAATAATCCCTCTGCCTCCTCTTTAGTAAAGGACATTATGTCTAGCTGGCATGACAGCGGCACTGCACTGTGTTAACATTACCTCCTTCTTTCTAACGGGGTTACAGACACCGCTCATCCTCACACTCCCTTGTGGGAGAGACAGATACAAAGAGAGGGAGGAGGGAGAAACAGAAATAGAGGAACTGTCCTTTACCTATATGTGTGTTCTCAGTGTGTGTGTGTCTACATAGGCTGGAGGGAGGGAACATCTACCGCAGGCAAACAATATGGAATTTGAAATATTAGCTGGCGTAGTGATTGAACATGGCTCCCTTATCACTGAGTTGCCAGGTTGGCCAGCTATAACGATGACTTATCACAGGGCTGAGGAACATGGAGTATATAACAAGATTCTCCGACATGACAAACACTGCCCTGAGGAGACACAAACCACGCTCTGCACACTGCCCCAAACCAGGCCATCCTGGACTGGAAATTGAGGATTCTCCCAGGACTGAAGCACAGGTGGAGGTGTATCTGAGAGTGGAGATGGTGCATGTTTTCTTCCTGTCATGAGATGGAATTGCAGACAAATTTGCACACAGAAAAATGTTACAAAGGCATTTTACTGCAAAACAGAATTACATGAGAATAATATATCATTAAAGTTTCAGTGGGTTCTCTGTCACTGTCACTGGCTTTACAAATACTTTGTGAAGGGCTGACCTTTCTGGATTTCTTTTTCACTTTGTGACCTATAGTGTCTCTTTTGGAACAATCTCAGAACACCTGACTTAATGATATTTTAACTGCTGCCTGAAGCCAGTGAGCCAGTGAGCCAAATCAACGCTTTTCACATCCGTAGAATTAAGTAGCATTATTAGAAAGAATGCTTTCTTTCTAGGGGTGTGAAGAGACCCTTAGTTCATGAGAAAAGACAAGATTTGAGCTCACAAGAAAGAGACAAGATTTCTTTTTAATTTACAGAATATTTTATTCAATATTGTATTTATTTTATTCAAATGAAACTCATAAAATGCAAAGATTGCAAGTCCATTTTCAAAAGTTTTAACTATAAATCTCTATCTGTCTTGCACTGAACATCAATGCTCGCTTTGCTTCCTGTAGTTTGTCTTGTCTAGTCATGATTCAAGCATCTTTGTAACAGTACTTCATATTAGATATTAGATATCCATGCATGTTAATAGTCAGTCAGGGTGTCGGGGTGGATCAGGGAGGGTCAGCTGTGATCTGTTTCTTTACTATTTACTTTAATATGATTTCAAAATGTCAGAATCAGTAGCAGGGGCAATTTCCAGTTAAATTTGACTACTTAATGGGAGCTGGGGCTATGCGACCCTGCAGACTATTGATCTCGTGAGACATTTTTCACCTTGATAAGAAATCTTGAGATGTTTGAGATCTTGTCACATCCCTACTACTTTCCAAATGAAAACAGTAAAGTAAGTGATACACTCTTTTGTTTTATCCCACTTCAACTGCTGTCCAACAGTCTGGCGAAAGGCCTCGAAACAACCAAGGTTATACAAGTCTTAGTATATTAGTTATTAGTTTCTATTAGAATTTCATTTTTCCTTTTTGTTTTCAGCTTCAGTTTAGTTGTTACTGCTGTTTTGAAAATTTTTTGGTTGAATTTAGCTTTTATCAGTTTTAATTGTTGATTTTCATTAATATTGGATATATTTTTTCCATGGTTGAAGCACAAAATAGATTGAATATAAACATTTTACGATTTAAAAAATAAATTAAAATTGTTTCCCCTTCACTTTTTATTTTATTTTTTCAGAGATGATATTTGAATACAGCTCAAGAACTCAAATTTCTCTGTGTGGAGTCTTGACCAGTCAAATTAGACCGTTTTATACCTCCCAGGGTTGATAGGCCTGATATACCCACTTTGATGCTAGAGGTTAGATATGATGATTGCAGATATGCTGTAAATACACGCTGTTCACTCAAGTGCACACATACTTGATGCCACGTCTGCATAAGTCTGTAAGACAGTGTTCAAGTGCCCATTTTTCTTAAAAGATTTTTTTTAAGAAAAGAACCCAAATGTAACTTCTCCAACAAACAGACTTATCAAAACTAAATCACTGTGCCTGAGGATAAATTCATTAAGGAGGTTGGGCAATATGCTTGTGTCAAAGACTAAAAGGATATTTTGTCTCTACTTTATATTTAATTTAGTTAATTTTTTCAACAACACAATACTGTTTCAGAAAGTTTTAGTTTTTTTTTTGCAAAGCCTCATTTTAATTTTAGTTTCAGTTAACTAAAATTATTTTTACATTTTAGTATTAGTTATTAAGTTAGTTTTAGTTAACTATAATACTACAAACATAACAAAACCAATACTAGCACACTTCAAGACTGTTCATAAAAGGTACATGTAAGATAAGTGACCTGTACAAGGCTGGAGTTTTTATGTCCTCTCCCGAACTAGTTGAAAAATATGATCAGGACAATAAGGGCAATCTTTGGAAAAATCTACTGATGAGAGAGTGTTACTAAAGGCCAATTTAGTTTAAGTAAGAAGTGGTTAACTTTTTCAAGTTACCTGGCACACAGCACACAGAGCAGCTTTACTTTATAAAATTTTCAACAGACTGCAAAAGAGACAAACTCAAGGTGTAATGTGAGTGAGGAAGACTGGTCACAAATACTGCCGAATACAGGTATGAATTTAAAAGAGATGAAAGGAAAATTTCCTCAGTACAAGTTATTAAACAGATTTTACTTTACTCCTTCTAAGCTCCACAGCAATGTCTGATGAGAAATGATCTATGTTGGAAAAGTCAGACCAAAACAGGAATGTTTTTACATGCAGTTTGGAAATGTAGACTTCTTTTTCTTTTCCAAGAAAAAGCAACAGAATACATTGGAAAGTGTTTGGGTATCAAGATATCTGTCTCTTGGAACAGTGGTTCCCAAAGTGGGGTTTGGGAACCACAGGGGATCACAAGACACTGAGAGGGGGTCGCGAGATGCCTTCCAGAAAACAATGAATATTTTCAAATGGTTCAAATTGTATATTTGACCCATTTTTGTAACAATATATGCATGAAATTAATTAAATTCGAAATAAAGACATGGTCATTTGGAGAGATTTATGCTGAAATCAAAGTAATGTTAGAAAAAATCTTAAAAAGTAAGTCTGCTCATGACTATTCTTGAATGTGCTGTGTCCTACTATACTTCAACAACCCTTAGCTACAGCGAGGGTCCCTGGTCTCTGGCACCAGTATTTTTGGGGGTCCTGGGCAGAAAAGTTTGTGAACCCCTCTCCTAGAATATGTGTGCTTAGAGACCAAATAGAGCTGCTAAACGTATAATTTTGTAGTGATAAAGGCTAGAGTGATCCTCAGGTTGTGGAAAAAGACATCTGAGCCAGATGGTAAAAAATGGATGAAACTTATGTTAGAAATAATATCATATGAGCAAATGTTGGCTAGAATTGATCGTGAAAGTGAGAACTTTAAGATGTCTTGAAACAGTTCTGCAAAACTATGTTAGCACACGGTGAAAATATGGTAAAATAACATTTTACCTCAATGTACACCTTTTGTCACATGTTCTTTATTTCTGTGACAAAATATTTTGACAAAGGCCAAAGCTTGATTTAAAGTAGAAAGGGACTTCCCAATTTGTTACTTATCTGATAGCAAAACTGAGTCATAGTATTGGTATTCTTTGGATTCTGATTGTGTTTAAGTATATCTCAAACATAACTTTGGGTTGAGTAAAATAATATAACGTCAATTTGGCGATTTAAGGTTTAACAGAAGAGTCAAGTTCTTCTTGCACTGTCAGCTGATGTAGTTTTCTGTTGGGCTAACTCCTCAGAAATAAAGAGCCATGAGCTCTGACCTTTGGGCTGACACCAAAACAGATACCAGGTGAGTCGCCTCACATCCGGCTTTAAATACACTGGTGAGAAATGTTTCACCCTGTTCTCTGCTGTGTTACTGCTGCTTCTCCTCTCCATGTCTCCAACACTCATACTCCTTAGCCATGTAAAGACCACCCTCTCTTATCTACAATTTTTTTTCCACTGTCTGTATCCGTCTTTCTCTTTTCTTTCCCATTCTCTCTCTCTGGAGTTTTCATTAATTATGTTCCTTTGCCAGGAACTTGTTTGCTTTCTCTCTCTTTCTGTGTATGTATCACTGGCATTGGAATGGATTTGTTTATAGTTGTGACCCTTGCTGCTTGAAGTCTTAAAGCAGCTCTGCTGTCAAGAGCCCAAACTCTGGCAAGGTCAGCTCCTTTCTGTTTACTTTTAGAGCACTATTTACCCTCTGGGGCTTTTAAAAGCACTTCTGCAAAACATCACTTCTCGGGCAGAGAGAAAGAGAGACTGAGAACTGGGGGAGAGAGAAAAGAGAAAGAGGGGAAAGAAAAAGGATTTGTTTGGATTTTTTATTTCATCTGTGAGATTGTCAAGTTATATCAAAGCAGGAAGCTTGCTAAAATAGTGTTTAGAAAATTACAGATTCACAGTCTGCTTCAGGTAACCACACTAATCTATTAATACCAGCATGGTGCATTAACCATAATGGGCCTAATTTTCCCACTGCAGCATAACCACTCTGCATGTAACCAACACACCTAATGCCTTAATACGAAAGCGATAAAAAAATTTAGCATGATAGACCCTGAGGCTGTTTCCTGAATGCAAAGCCATGGAGTTGGGATTAACCCATCAATAATCACTATCTGCCGTGCCATGCATTTGCCCCTGCAGAGCTAATGATTAATCTCCCCTATATGGGACTGATCACTATCAGATTGATGAATGCACCAACCAATCATGTTCCAGCAAACCCCCGGCATGTACATACACCAATAAGTGATGATGAACAGCCTGTGTTGTTGGTTATTTATGCTGGCTGCATGGGGAAGTCCCTGCGGTTCCTATAAGGATGCGGTTGTATGGTTTTTAAAGCTTATGTGTACTTTTTGGCTCTGTGTGTGTGTTTGAACATGGAGTTTGTGTGTGTATAGCATGAAGTGAATTGGTCAATCCCCTGCAGACCAGAGGGAAGTAAAGTCTTGTTAACCTCTCATTATGGCTAAGACACAGGAACATGCAGAAAGATCTGGAAACCTCATGCTCTTAAATCCCAGCGCAAACATCCTTCCTCCAGAGTGTGAGGACGACTGAGCAAAAGTTATTAAGTCAGTTTGTGTTGGTGTGTGTAAGCAACCTCTATATGGACAAATTGTGTTCCAAGACATACTGTATCTAGCCTTGAATGATGGATGTAGATTTTGTCCTTGTTGCTTGTTGTTGTTACTCCGGCTGGGCCTCCGTGTGATCCATGCTGATGTCCTTGTATAGTCAGGCCGGGGTTTATTTTCTCTGGATCGACAGAGACACCTCCTCTTGAACTTTTATGGCTCCTCTTAGTGATGTGTATCTGAGAGAGTTGACCCAGGTCACCAGGCTTTACGGGCTTCCGCCTGCTTCTCATCCCCGCTGTTTGTTTTTCCTTTAGCTGCGCTTTTTTTTTTCATATCATTGCTTTTCACACGTTTACACACGAGCAGAATGACAATGACAGAACAAATATGAGAGATTGTGAGATTGTGGCTACAACATCGAAGAAAAACTCAACCTACAACCTTAATCCATGATACAGTGCATACACCGTCTCTCTTTCATGTAGATCATTTTAATGATCTCTATACAGTTCAGGCTCCTTAGTGTAGGTGGTTTCATTGTCGTTTGTTTTTTCCTTTTTTCTTCCTGAGAAACAAAGGCAAAGCATGGCCTTAAATTTATTACATTGCACAATTTATTTGAGTATATACTGTATCTTGAAAATGCATCATCATATCCCAAGTATATGTATTTATTCCTTTAATAAAGAGAATAGCTGTTAGAGATAAAAGAAAAAGAGAGCACGTTTTTCTCAGGGTGTGTATTCACTCTGGGTCAGTTCATTTCATAGTGTAAATCCCAATAAAGATTAAGTGCACAGCATAAAGCCCAATAAATGCCAAACCCAGTAAAAAGAACCAGAAAATGCGAAGGCATGTGAGACCCCACAAACATAACCCTCCTTTTACCTTGCACTGATACCCCAGAGCCACTCCTGTGATACCTCATACACCCAATCTGCACAGGTGCGTCTCAGAGACTAAGGTCAGCACTCTGCTCACTTTCAGTCCACTAGACCAGATTTTGAAAGATCTTATCCACGTCCCAAAATGATATTTTAATCCAGAGGTCTCCCTCTTGAAACTCCTGACCAGACACAGAGAGCAGAGAGGCAGTGGGCCTAAACTAAAGTGACAGTTATAGGTCCCTTTAGCCTCTGGAAAAAAAATCTGTTCAGCCATTTCCTGTTGTGTCACATTTCTTGGTGGGGAACCTATTCCCATGCATTTGATACGGCCACATTCAACCATGCACTCGTGAGCCGGGTCCATAACTTTTCTCTAGCTGAAGTTTATAGCACAGAGTTGCATTTTAAGATACTCATGTATACAAGCCACAGAGTACTCCCTGCTCTGTTTTTGACACACCATAAAATGTGACACAGACCCCAAAGTGTTCTACTCTGGCTTATTTGTTGTATCAGGAGATTGATGAAATAGAAACTCTGTTTTTTGACCGGAGGAGTATTTCTTGAATTTAAAAATAAGCTCCACCAAGTTAAAATATCATTAAGAAATCCATGAAAATGCATACACAAAAACTGTACTTATTAGGGCCAAATCAATATGGATTTTTCAGGGCTGATGCCAAGACCGATGGTAAGTAATAAAACATTCTGATAAGCAATTTATTGGACAATTCTATTTTTACATTTTTCAAAATTGATTATTACATTAAAAATAGATTGACTGTCAGAAAGCTGATGATTCTTCTGTATGCTTCTTATTGAGGTGGTAGTGGGTGTTGGTGTAAGGGAGTGTCATATTCAGGAGTCTGTGATGACTCAGCTAAAGTTTAGAGCTAGCTTATGTCAAGCTAGGTTATTCTAACTTTAGCTTGCTAACATAAACAGCGTGACTGACAACAAGGCGCACCATGACTCATGGATAAGTGGTTTGAATTGAAACAGGAAACTTATGGAGTTATTGTTTATTTCACAAACTAGTTAGAAACTTACTGCTGAGGCAAACCACTCTCTTCAACACATTTGATGCCCAGCCAAGCTGCTCTGCTGTAAGGAGGTAAATACAGAGTGTGTGACATGAGTCAGAGCGCCCTCTACTGGTTAATAATAGAACAGAGACATTTTGTCTAAGTAAAGCCAAGTCATTCCTGCACTTTATTAGTGAAAATCCAAGTGTTAACACCAGTGTCTAACAGCCAACTTTTGGCAGACTATCAGTTATTTTCAAATGGCTATAACTGGCCAATTAAATCAGTCGGTTGATCAATTAGGCTCTAGCATTTATTAGAAAGAGCGTATGTTTTTTGTGTTTATTTCCAGTTTGTCTGCTGAGCATCATGAGGGGGTCATCCCTCATCTTGGCCTTATGGGGCTTTTCCACTACTACTTTTGGCAGCGCCAATCCAAACCAAGCCATGCTGATATACTTTTCCATCACTAGTTTGGCCGCGCTGAGCTATGCCAAGCCATGCCGAGAATGGTCCTTCTCTGGAGCAGGGCCAAAGCCAACTGCCCCGCCTCCAAGCGTGCCACAGTCATTTCAAAGCAGTTCTCAGGGTGTGATTTGCCGGGGGGATTTCCCTCCTTCTGCTTCTGATAACCCATCCTCTGATGATAAATTTTCACCCCATGGTGGGGATAAGATTTATCCCTGCCTCTGCTCAGACTGACTACAACTCTACAACTTCTTTAACAGTGGTGGTCCAATGTCAGCATTCACAGTGCAACTGAAATGTGAATGAGTGGCATGTGGCGCTGTCAGTCAACAGTTTGATTTTTGCTTTCAAACGATGTAAAGTCAATCTGCTCAAAACACCACAGCGTCAGCTCCAGAAATGCCCTCAAACAGGTAGCTTGGTTGTGGTGGAAAGGCAAATCCCCTGCCATGCTGGGCTGTTATCCCAAGTGAAACCAAGTAGAGCCAAGCTGCTCAATTGCATTATTCTATCAGGCCCTGCTACTTCTCTTTGTGTCACACCCCACACTTTCAGAATTACCCGTGTCAAAGTGTCAAATAAATGAAAATATAGATTTTATTTATTTGTTTTTGGATTTTTGTTTATTTATTTTTGAATCTTAGTGAACATTCCACTTCACAACAATCTCCCCTTCTCCTTCAAGTTTTCTTTAAAGTTGTTGATTAAAATATAAATGTACTGGCCGGTTAACAACAGAACAAGTTTGAGGAACATGTTGTATTGTCAGGGAGGCTTTTAATGTTTGTGATTACATCGTTTCTTCTTTGCTTTTCTTTTTTGGGATGTGTATGATACACATCTGAGCAACATTTTTGAGAAGCAGATGGAAAACATCTTCAGTTGGTTTGCAAACATAATAAGATGCACAAACTCAGACACAGCACATTGATGCCAAAACAGGCATGAGCTTTACAAAACAAATACAAAAAGTATACCCTATGGTAGCAGATCAAATCTGTAATAGAAAACACATGATTTTAAAACGTTTCAAAACTCTGAGCTGAGCAGTGTTTAAGCATTGTTTACTCCATTTAATGCTTTGTCTGTTTGGTCCAATCTCTTTTACTCGCTTGTTTACCTCCCAAGGTATTTATTTATCCTTTTGTGTTTAGGTTTTAATACAATGCAGCTTCACTGGCACCACGATGTGTAAACTTATTATAGATCCAGCTAATCCTGCGCAGCAATTCCAACAAAAACAGCTGATTGTGTGGTTTATTTGTTTTATTAATTGTGTGGACTGGAGCCCATGTTTGGATCACTTAAAGAGAGCGAGAGTTTGGTAGTACCTGATGCACTGGAAAGAGAAAATGAGCACATTTATAAACACAAACACACCACACTTTTTTCTAACTGGTGCAGGCATTCAGTGTTGGGCAACATTTTTAACACTTTTGTGAGACTTGTTTACCACAGTTTTAAGGGAGATGTTTCACATCCCCTGCATGTTTTAATTAACTCATAGACCTAAGGATGTAAAACTTTCCTTAATCAATATTAGTTTTTAATATTATTGAAAAGGTACTCAAAAAGTTAACGCTGTGTAAACAAAAGGGCTGTCAAACAACTGAAATTTCTAATCCTCATTAATCTCAGAATTTTATTTAGGATTTTTGACATTTTTTTATGTTTTGTATACCTCTGAAGTCAGAGACAGAAATCAGAGTTAGGAATTACATCGCATCAGGGTTGAACACATTCCAGGTACTAGGTTAGTACTATGGGGAAGTCAAGTTCCACTGAGTTTACAAGTCACAATTTCAACTCCAGGGGTCATTCAGGATGCCGTATCTGGCTGGCATCAAGAAATTTCTGAGTTTTCAGATTAACTGAAAAGCACCATTAAACGAAGGGTAAATGTACTCGTTACGGATTGAAAAGGAAATAAGGGAATGGTGAAATGTTTGATGACTCAGGGTACGGGGGGGGGGGCTTTTGGGCCTTTATTTGATAGAGGAGGACAGTGGATAGACTCGGAAACTGGGATGAGACATGCGGCAAAGGGCCACAAGCCAGATTCGAACCCAAGCCGCCGCGTACTTGGGGCGCACCTTAAACCACTCGACCATCCGCACGCCCCCCACTGAGTTAAGTCAAGAAGTCAAACTCTAACTCAGTGGATAACTTCACTCATAGTGCAAATGTATCTAACAGCATAAACAAAAACAATCCACCAGAAACATGAGTAAAAGAACCCCAGTAGGGATCATTGTAAAACCAGCAACATTTAAACTGATATAGAAAGCTTAAAATAGTGTATTAAGAGAATGTGTATGTTTCTCTGCTAAGATAACATTTGGTTTGTGTTATGATATGATTGGAAAATACTTCACAAAGCCATAACAGTCAATAAAATTAAAAAGATTATCAAAGTGAGCTGTGAGCTAAAAATGTGTGTTGCAAGACACAGCCCTCATCTCCTCTCTTCTGGTTTGCACACATTAGTGCCTGACAATGCACAACCAACCACTTTTTAACCAGGGAGACACCCGTGCACACACGCACTGCCACACACTGCAATTAGATCACATCTGAGGAGCATTACCCGATCCTCCAGTGTTTACACAAGGTCAGTCCTGACGAGAGAAAATGGGAGGTTCAGATATAACTCTGACACTCACTGTAATGCCTTTCTCCACACTCTGGCCAACCATGTGTTTTCCCTGGGGTTAAGTGTGGTATTACTTGATGTTTGGTTTGGTGAATGTCAGTGCTAAGTGTCAGCTCATGCAAATCACACGTGGATGGGAATGTTGGATGGAATTTGGTTGTGCTTAAAATGTGATGATCTGGCCTTACTCGTACCTCAGTAGCAGCGTGTGAAATTGCCTTTGCTGCTTAAAAATTGTATTTTGAATGGACCTGTTGTGCCATTCCATGTGTCCCTATGCTCATTAACACGTACACCCACTCTTTAACATATGGAACGCCTGGCAATGTCTGTCATAGCCATTTAAACCCTACTATTCATTGGCTAAATGCTATGTGTGATTGTGCAGACACAGGTGTCACCGTGGCCGTTACCCGTCTGTTTCTGTGTCTCATTATCTCACACAACTGGGGGATGACTCTTTTTCAAAGACATGTGAAGTATCTGGGGGTGAAAATAATGTTTGCTGCTTCCTTTTTCTGCATAAATGTGACCTAAGACAATATAGGGATGGGAGGAAAGAGTCCCTGAAGTGAAGAACCTGCATTTAGAATAAAGAGGCGTTTTTAGATGGACAAATCAATGTAAATAGCTTGTTTGATCCTCATTTTTCTATATCTTATCTGTTTGCAATGTTTCTTCTATTATTTCAGACATATAGTGCTATGATTATGCTAATTGTAAGGCAGAAAGCATAGTGTGTGAGACCTGTATTATAGGAAGAGATTAGTGAAACATTATTGTGTATGGGCTTCCAACTCAGGCTGTGCTACTTTACATCCCCCATCCATTATTCTTATACTGTCTTTTCTCCTTCCATCACCCCCACCTCTCTCCCGGTTCTCTCCCTCCACCTATCCTCGACCTGGTTCTTGATCCCTACACTCGGAGCAGATACTTCTTCTGGGATTAATATTTCTGCTACTTTGATGCAAGAACTGTGATTCACAAAGACAGAGTTAGGATGAGGGGGCGATGGGCAGAGAAAGGATAAGACAGAGGGGAATGAAAGAAAGAGAGGGATAAAGACGAAGAGAAAGGGGAAGTGAAAAGGTGGCAGAGATGTGAGGGATCCTCACTTGGCAGGCAGATGTATAATCTCATAGTGTGTGAGAGAACAATTGTGTGTGATTTTGCACGTGACTGGTTGTCTATCGGTGTGTGTGTGTGTGTGGGGGGGGGGGGCTGTTGGCAGCTAGTGGGTGCTCCCACCCCAAGCTGTGTTTGTGGAGGCATGTTGCTGTTGCTGTAGGCTAACGGAGGTCAACAAGGGGGTACAGGACAGGCTGCTGCTTCTTCTCATTGGCTCCCAGGCAGAGGCTCTGGCCTTGCCCATTAAGCCAATCACTCACGGCCAGCTGACCCCTGACAGCCTATCAGCTTACTTGGCCTGGAGGCTGAGAGCAAATAGACAAAGGCAGAGGCGTCAGGGAGGGTTGTGTTATTGGAAGAGAGCTTGGAAGGAGATAGAGTGAGAGAGAGAGAGACTGCTTAGCATGGTTTCAGCTGAGGAGCCAAAGGTGAGAGCAAGTGGTGGGCGAGAGCGCCCTTAATCTGTGGCTGGCGAGGGCACCAGGAGCCTCCGTACAATAATTACATTAGAGTCAAATGGATCCCTGTATCTGAAAGCAACACATTTATGCCCTGCAGGAGAATCCCTGGCTAATTGTAATCCACCAAGACGGCGCAAGCGCAAGAAGTGCCTACCTTTTAAAGTGAAGAGGTTTAGGAGAATGCTTTTGTGTGCATTATTGTGTGTACTAAGTGTGTGTGTATGCCTTGTTTTATGGATGCTATATGGCTAATGGCTACACAAATAAGAGGAAGCACATCAAAGGAGAAAGTCTGATTATGTTTCTATGTGAATGAATTCATCCTGAGTGTGGATATCTGTGCACATCATTATGTGTTCTTGTATTTACATTCATTATGCCTCTTGGCTGAGGTGTGTGTTGGCAGCGTTGCTGTAAGCATTGCTTGAGGGAAAGGTGGATGATGGAATGGCAGGATGGAGAGATAGACTACAGGAGGAATGGATGGATGGAGTGAGGGGATGGGGTTAGTATATCTAGTGAGCAGAGCCAGGCGCAGCCGGAGGGGAGGAGAGGTTGATCTGTTTAGTGTCCGTCTCCTGCCAGCTTTCACTGGTCATTAAAAGTAGGCTGTTATCAGACAGTGCAGGGAGGACTACCCAACCAGCCTGCACAGTGCTGCGTCTTCAGGTAACAGCTCCTTATCTGTTCGCTGATTGCCTTCACGCTCCCAATCCGTCTGACGTTGGCGTCTCAATCAGTCTTTAAATAATCTGCCTCCTCACGGAGCAGCAGCGCATGGAGGTCCGCCTCCATACCTCCATCTCTCTCTTCTCTCTTTCGTCCTCTCTCTGCGCTCTATCTTTTCCTCTCCTTGTTGTGTATGAGTTGATGCTGAATATTAATGCAGGAAAGCACTCTGTCTCGCACACTTAGAGAAAATAAACAAACAAGACTCTAAATCTGCCCGGGTGTGCTGTGCTCCCTCGGAGCATGTGTACAGTGCACAGCCCAATCCCACGGATCTGAAGGCTCAGCTTTGAGCTGACGAGCCAGCGATTCACACATCAATGCTGACATTACATTCAGGGCCTTGCCCTCTGAGAGGTTACTCAAAAAACACTCTTAGTTAGAAGAATAATTTGCAACTATTTGTTAAACAAGTTTCCTTAATAGCTTACTCTTTATTATTATTATTATTCAAGAAAGATCTGCTATCAGTTTTTAAAGAATCTTCATGATTTTTTTTTGGTAGATATATTTTTGGGCTTTTTATGCCTTTATTGACAGAGGAGGACAGTAGACAGTTGCCAAAATGCCTAATGTATTAAATTTGATACAAAAAAATGAAATTTTATGGATATTATTTGAAGTATCAGGCTTTACAGGGTTAAACCACTAGGCCAACTGCACCCCATGAAATGTTTTTGTAATCACTAAACTGTAAATTGTCATGTGGATATTTAAAAAAGGGGTAGAAAAAGGAGGGAAACGATACAAACTCACTCCTGGCTTAGAGCCTTTGTATGACTTAGGAGGGAAAATTCACTTTCACCCCAGCACTGTTGAAGCTGTTTTGCTCAACTTTAGGGCAACGCTTAGCTGAGCTGCCAACAGCATGGCTGACATTCTACACCCAGCCTCCCACTCACCTCCCAACCTGGCCCACAGTACAGGACCAGTGCCGCTGTCAGCTCCTCAGCAGTTATCTCTCCTCCACTCTGTGAGGGAGGAAAAGTGAAAGAGGAAGAGGCACAGAGAGGAATAAGTTATTCAGCAACTCAAACAACTGTAAAGAGGGAATGAAGGGAAGACTCAGATAATGAGGGAGAGAGTGAGTGAGTGGGTGAGCGACAAGCGAGAATTCACATCCCACTCTTCTTTATTTTGACTTGATGAATGAAAATAGCTTTCCTGACTTTAATACAGCATATTGATGCATCTGTCAATTTTAACATTGTCCTGTTTGACTCCCAACCACTCATATCATCTCTTTTCTTCTCAGTGTGTTTGTCATGGAAACTCATCATTTAAAGGCTGTGGAGAAGAAGTAATATGAAAGCTTTCTGGGTGAGACTGAATGTAAGAAAGCACTCCTTTGTTATATTTCTACCAGCTCAGAGATGTCTCATGCCTCTAAAAATTCTTCCATCATTATGAGCTGGCTGTTTGAGGCAGGACTTATGTTCACCAGAAAAATAAGGCATTATCACTTTATAACATTCAATTCTCAGCCATTATCAGCATAATGACTATGCTTTTCCTTTTTGTAATACCTTAAAAAAGTCTACTACTTTAAGCTGAAAAAATACCTGTAAAAATGCAGCTCCTAACGTTATCTCATTATTTCTAAAACAATGTTAAAAAGAGAATCCTTGTTTGAGTGCCTCATTTTGCCCCAGCCTAGCTTGTGTAGCCTTAGCACCTCTGTACTAGGTGATCCAGTGTAAGCAGGTGAGATTATGCTGTCCTAAGACAGGAAGAAATAAGAAATAATTCTGATGAAATCTGTCCATCAAGTTGGCATCCCTTGCTGTCCATCATTAGTTTTTAAAATTTTGCGAGCAATGCTAGCAACATTTCCCAAAATGTTGTACACTTTCGTAAAGGGATTGTTTCCTTGAGGGCAGTAGAAATCAGGTTGCTGGTGTTTGATCCATAAAGTCTGTAGCCTGTAGCACTGCACTGTGTGGTAATGTCAAAGATCCAGATATCTGTGGCGAAGCTTTTTGCCCTTACATCCAGTTACTCTGACAATGCGTTCCTGTAGAGGTTAGGCAGTGCACCTATAGAAATTTCTAACCTGATGACAAAATGTGCCAAACAAAGTGTTTTGTCGCTTTTCAAACCATCACAAGAAGTTTCTCGCTCTTTGCATTGCAGCCAATAAGTAAGCTACTTTGTTTTCATCCATCTGCCTCCTTTGTTTAAACTCATAGCTTGAATACCAGCCCTCAAAACATTAGATTGTCAGATATTGGAAAGCACGCCAAATGCCTGTAAAAGTGCAGCTGCTGTTCCCGAATTGAGCAGTTGACCCTTCCCATTCCTGCTCTCAATAGCACATTAGCATTAGACACACAGTCTCTCCTGAAGATGTGCTGAAGAAAAGTTATCATAATGGAGCCCAGCCAGCGCCTCTGGCCATCAGTCAACAACCAGGCCTCACAAGAGTATAGTAAGACCTAAAGGGCCAAGGACTGAAAGACTCTGACTTTGTCCTCATGCTCAGATACCAGGAATGCCACACTCTCTCGTTCAGCGAACCAATTGCCCCATGTGCGAGTCCAAGTCTGTGGTTGATCTCAGCTTCGCAGTAAGTGGATCAATGGATTGCACTGCCAAGGAAGGTGAACTGCTCTACAACTTCAGTGCTCTCACCATTCACAGACGCAGTTTTAATGGCAGCATCAAAGGCATCTCCAAATGCCTGGATCTTTGTTTTAGTCCAGGAGACGTGCATTCCCAACGTTTCAGCCTCCTTACTCAGCAAGTTAAGCGCCCCCACAAGGATATCTACAGTCTCACAGCAAGGATCACAGCATTATCAGCAGAGTCCAGATCTGTGATCTCAACATTGCCAAATTACACTCCACAGTTCACTGCTCCTGTTACCAGCCCAATTATTCAGTCCTTACTGGTACTGAAGAGTGCAGGACTAAGACGCACCCCTGCCTCTCCCAAGAATCAACTGGGAAGAAGTCAGAGGTGGAGCCACCACACTTCAAAGCACAGTTCAACTGCATGTGGCCACAGCATCAACAAGCACAGAGAAAATGTGCTGCTGATAGCAGGAATACACTCTCGGCCTTGCATAATTGAATGTCTGCCTCAACCATCATGTCAGTGTATCTGTGGTGGCAACAGTGTTGGCTGAAGCTTGAACACGTTCTCTTACAGTACACAGACTGCCTGCACGGAGCTCAGTTCTCTGTGGTGATATCAAATGACATATGGTAGATTAGTCGAGGACACATGAAAATTCACTCTTCAGGTTTCCATCAAATAACGCAGAAGTGGAAGTATGAATGGATTCAAATCACATGACAAACATCGTATGTCCTACGGTGTGATTATTGCTCAATCACACATCAGAGTTTTGATGGAATAAACATTACATATTTTCAACCTGATTATTTTTTGCTTTTGTCATCATCTTACATGCTATTCCATTCCATTCCACTTTTTTGCTGTTGGGTCCCCCTTGGCAGATGAAAACATTTTCACACATATGTATGGATACTGTTTATGTGGAAAACCTTGGTATCTGTGATTAAAAAGGATGGGGTGTGGCTTTCTCTCTAATACCCATTATTGTACAGTTGAAACCAAGGGCGAGATATGACTCATTGCATTTTCTTATTATTGCTTTGGTAGTTTTGGTGTCTGCTGTGGATTCATTTATAGACCTATATTTACCTTGAAGTCATGTCCTAAGATTTCTGTGCTCTGCTAGCATTGCAAACAGCACACATTGTTTTTATTTAGGCTTACTGAGCCCCACCTGTCATCACTTCAGCCCCCCTCAAGGGACCACAGGCCCCACTTTGGGAATATCTGTTCTATGCTATATTAGCTCTCCCAGCAAAATGTAGAGGCCTACCAGTGCACTGAAAACAGAGATGTAGCACATGCATGTGCTTACCGTAAACACAGATCTGAGCGGTATGGTTTGGCCCATTGTCACAATAACATATGTGAGTTATAGGATCAGAGCAATATGTGATATCAGGAATGGATCAGCACATCCCTGGAGTTTGTGCCTGCAATGTTATGTATGGTATTCTTCCTCAGTGGACAGTGATAGAAAGGTATTTGTTTCAGTAGCTGGTCACAGCTCCAGTAGATGGTGTAACAGTGACTGTACTTATTGACTGTACTCGTACCTCAGAGTGAGTCAGATAAATGATATTCCCTCCTCCGTCACCACTTCACTGCTGATGTCATATGGGATTTTAGACTGCAGGTGACAACCAAGTAATAACTCCTCTATCTCTCCACCTCCATCTCTCTTTTCTTTCGCTCGCTTGCTCGCTCCCTCTCACCTCTACCTAGAAAGCAGACTTCCAGTCCTCAGTTATCTGTCTCTCTCTGTCTGCCTCCTCGGTCCCTCTCTGTCTCTCCTTCCTCGCCCCGGCTCTCATCCATGTGATGTGTGATATGTATCATTGGTTAAGACTACTCTAGGCCGGCATGTTGACATTCCCCCGTGCCTCTTCATCTCTCCCCGCAGAGCTGAGTGCTGTTGAGTTGTGTTGATTAATGATATTGATCGCTCCTCACACTGCTTGACTTTCTGTGAATGAGGGAGGGAGCAATGGAGAGAGAGGGGAAGACATAGAAAGCGAGAACAGAAGAATAAGAGAGAGAAATTGGAAGAAAAAAATAACTCACTCTCGATACTGTAGTTTTTTTCCCACAACCTCTGTTTCCATGGAAACCATACCATTGGGTATGGGATAGAGAGAGTATGGATGCATAAAAAGGAGAGCAAAAACAGTCTGGTTTACAGGTTATTAGGGTGCATGTAAGTTCACTTGTGTGTGGCTGTCTGCTGCCAAGTTGAATGTTCGTCTGCGGTGAACAACGAGGAAAAGTGTGAAGGTGTCGTCAGCAAATGCAACACAGCATCAATGAGACTAAAAGCAGGATGTCAATATCCTCCCAGGATGGTCTCCTTGACGCCTGATAAGTTGTGTCAATAGCAATGAGGAAGTGTCAATACCTTTTCAGGAATGGATGATGTGGCTGTGATAGAGTTAGTCACATGGATAGATGATATAGATCAGGATGATTAGATGCCCCATCAAGTGAAGTTCACTGACAGTGTACTTCCAGTTAGCAAAAACTCTGTCACATTATCACATTTATAGAAATACTACTAATACTTTTTTCTGTAGAAGTATTATTTCAGGGTAAAAAAATACAATGAAAGTCATAATATTCAGTCATTTACTTAAAGGTCAGAATTAAAATCAACTAAATTAAAGTTATAGATTCTTACAGTGATTAAAGTATTATCCCCCTTCCTGCTTTTTTTTTCATATTGATCACACTTAAATGTTTTAGTTCACTAAACAAATGTTAGTATTAGACAAAGATAATTTAGGTAAATACAAAATTCTTTTTTAAAATGATTTTTCATTTATTGAGGGAAAAAACATCCAAACCTACCTGGCCCTATGCAGCAGTTGGCAAAAACTGCAAGCAAACATTTGCAAGAACTGGCACTGAATCTTTCACATCTCTGTGGAGGAATTTTGGCCCACTCTTCTTTGCAGAATTGTTTTAATCCAGCCACATTGGAGGGTTTACAAGTATTAAGGACATGCCACAGCATCTCAATCAGATTTAAGTCCAGAACTTGACAAGGTCGCTCCACAGCTGCATAACAAAATACAGTTGAGCTAGAGGTCACGATGTAAACATTCTCCCTCAGGATTTTCTGACAGGGCATTCGTCCAGGTCCTGAAGCAGCAAAGCAGTACCAGACCATCACATTACCATCACCATGTTTGCCTGTTGGCATGATGTTCTTTTTGTCAAATTCTGTTAGTTTTACGGCAGATGTAATGGGACGCACACCTTCCAGAAAGTTCAACTTTTGTTCCATCAGTCCACAGAATTTTTCTCAAAAGTCTTTGGGTCATCAGGATGTTCTTGGCAAATGTGAGACGAGCCTTTGTGTTCTTTTAAGTCAGCCGGGGTTTTTGTCTTGGAACTCTCCCATGGATGCCACTTTTGCTCAGTGGCTTTCTTAATGTGGAGTCATGAACACTGACCTTAACTGACTGAAGAGAGGCCTCCAGGTCTTTAGATGTTGTTCTGGGTTATTTTGTGACCTCCTGGATGAGTCAGAAACTATGCTCTCAGAGTAATTTTTGTAGGCCAGCCACTCCTGTGAAGGTTCACCACTGTTCCAAGTTTTCTTCATTTGTGGATAATGGCTCTCACCGTGGTAGAGCCACGGCTTTGTAACCCTTTCCAGACTAATAGATGTCAATAACCTTTTTTCTCATCAGTATGATGTGTTGAGATCTTGTTTAGTCTACTTCACATTGTGAGACAGGTTCTATTTAGGTGATTTCTTGATTCAACAGGTCTGGCAGTAATCAGGCCTGGTTGTGGCCAGTGAAATTGAACTCAGTTTTCCAAACATGGTTTAATCACACTTAATTCATGATTTAACAAGGGGGGAGCTACCTTTTCACATAGGGCCAGGTAGGTTTGGATGGCTTTTTCCCCTTTATGAATTAAATTGTCATTTAAAAACTGCCTTTTGTAGTTACTCAGGTTAACTTCGTATGGTATTACAATTGGTTCGATTATCTGAAACATACTAAGTGTGACACATATGCAAAGAAAAAAAGAAAACAAGTAAGGGTAATACTTTTTCACAGCACTGTACTTATTACACGTTTATACCCTTGGAAAGAAAAGACAAGACAACATTATATATGTATTGCCTTACTATGACCACACATACCATCAACCACAATTATACATCATGAAACATATTCACTGGTGGTTTTTAACTGTCAGTGGGGACAATGAATATAGAAGAACCTGTCCATCCTTTTCTCATTCTCCCCACCTCACTCTGTATCTCAGTGGTTCTGTTTTTACTTTGCAGACTTATATCTATTTTTCGTGTTCTAACGCCAGCTGAGCCTTAACTAAGGAGTTGATTGGCCCAGTAATATTGCTGCAAAGACAGGAGAAGCTGCATCCTTTGTAACAGACTACCATTGAAAGGCATTGAAAGCAACCCTGTAAGGAGGGGAAACAGGTTATTATTAGAGTGTTTACAGTAGGTCCAGCTGCAGAAAGAAACTACACAAGCAGCCTACACCTGCATCAATTGTGAGCTGCATCTACATCGATTCAGATGTATGCAACACGATGAGATTATTTTCAACACCCCTAGTATTCAGGGCAGGTAACATTTTAAAAACACTGTGCATTAGAGTAGAATGAGTTAGGCTTTACAAATGTAATAACATTTTGACACATTTCTAGTTATATTGTAAGTAATGCACTATAATTTTGTTATTATTTGAAGAACATTAATGATTGTTGTGTGACAAGTGAAGGGTTATTTGTTCATTAAATGATATGGCATTTTGTCTGAGCTAGGGGAATTTCCCAAGTGATGCTCACTAATGCAGCTTCCTCTCTCCCAGGCCTAAGAGGACACATGGGGAGAGTCATACCACAACTATGGTGGGGTTTGCAGGCTCCCATGAAAGCTTCAGTCCCAGGGAAATGTATTAAACGTACTGGTATGAAGTGTGTATGCGTGTTTGGGATGGTGTGTCATAGCGGGACAGGATACAGAGTGTGTGAACCAGCGACTGTCCCACTGTATCAGCTGGGGTACAGGAAGAGGGGAAACATAACAAGTATGAGGGGATATTTGAACATCTTGTCACCGCTCTGTGTGACTACATTTTTTTGGACTCTTCCTCACATACCAAAAGGCAGTTTTACACAACCTCTTACTCAGATATAAGCATATGCAGGCCCCTATGTTTGAGTGTATTGAGCCTCATTAAAGCCAAGATGTCTTCAAACCCACTCACACAGAAACAAGAGAAGGTGAATAACCATAAAGCTAACATTCCTCATTTATTTGATTTGTTATAGGTTGAATTCCCCCTACACATGTTTGTGCATATTTTCCTTGTGTGCAAGTGCATGCTTCACATGTGAGGGTTTTTGGTGTGCATGTGCCTCTCAGCCTATGTGCGCTCATGCTTTCTACTGTCTGGCCTTCTCTTGTTCTCCCAGCTGTCCTAACACTGGTCTGTGTTGACAGTAAACACAGCTGCAGGTCACAGAGGCCCCGCTCTGGTCGGACACGGGGCTCTGAAGGCCACGGGTGGAGAGGGGAGAGAATATACAGGGAGCATGAATGCAGGAAAGGGCAAAAATGAACCAAAGGGAAAGGCTGTTCTTTGGTCAGAAGAAAAACAAGAGAGAGATATTGCTGATTCAAGGAAGGATTTCCATTTTTGTTTGAGAAAAGATAAGTTGATAACAAAGGACCAGGAATAAAACATTTCAATGACATCTACTTCTTGGAGGTCAAATCAAACAGCTAATCATAGTAGATGCTAAGTGACCTGTACCCTTGTGTCTCATTAAATCTCAGTGTCATCAGACATCTTTATTTTAGAGAGATTTTCCATATTAGCAGATCAGACATATCTTTTAGTGATCGATACATGGCGATGAATCACCTCTGACTATATGATTTTAGCAGATGACATTAGCATTGCTTACAGACGCTGCCATTAGGGGTCCATGACCTTTTATATGCATGATTGATAGATTGTCTGACCCCGTCTATGTGTCGCGGCCTCTGCTGTAAGAGACACGCTGTTTTGCTAACCCACCTATCTCTATGTATACACTCCCCTGTGAGGGTCCTTGCAGAGAGAAGAGGCAAAGATATGTGAGGATTTACAGATGCATACACAAACACCCCCCCCACTCCTATTCCTACACACATGCACATCCACACACCCCAGCACCAAAAAACCCCCATTTGACGTGTTCCTTTCCGGCCCCTAAGGACAGATCAGGCACAGCTGTGACTTGGGAGGTCATGAGGCTCGGAGGGGTCAGACTGAGCAGACTCTGAGAGAGCCCAACGCAGGGTCACAGGTCACTCCCAGCAGCCCTAGCGGTGTGAAAGGTCATGGGTCATAGTCTCACCACGATGTGTCGGCAGGGTAGGGTTTCAAAAGGCGGCTGGGGCCAGTGAGAGGCACAGATTTATAGATACTGAGCTGAGCCCCGGCCCTCAGCCCGAGGTAATTACACAGAATATGAGCATGCCCGTTGAGGCTTGGCCGCCATATTTCATTTCCACCCTGAGCCCCTGTAGACTGAAATAATACATGAGATAGCCAGGGAGCTACGAGAGGCGAGACCAGAGGGCAGAGAGGCAGAGAAAGGAAGATCCATTGAAGCAGGGGAAAAAGAGATAGAAAGAAAAAATGAGAGAAGTAAAAGGGGTGAATAAGCATGTTATAAAGTCAGAGTGAGCACAGGACCGACTAGAAGCAAAGGCAAAGGGTCATATTTGTTACTAAACAAAACTCCATTCTTAGCAACAAGACCTTTGACGTCAAATTCCAGTAAGACAGGGAGAAGGTCACAGGGATCATCCCCAGGGAACGCCGGGAGCCGGAATGACACGAAGCACAGACAGCAGGGAGTGACAGCCTCGCGAGAGGAGAGGAGCACAGGAACAGATGGAGCGAGGGAGGGGAGTGAAAGAAAAGGAGAGCCCAGAAATTAGATTAGTTTAGAAAGTGAAGTTGTGATGCAGAAGGCTTGATATCCTGCTCGGAGCAGTTTCCCGTGAGAACCTGATCGGGCCACTGCGGGCTCAGTGAGACAGTTCAAACATATTTACCCCTTGTTGGAAGGTACAAATTAAATTAGGCTCTTCCACAAAGACGAGATGCTTTCCCCTTCTGTTCTGATGTCATGGTAGTGGGGCGGTATAGAGTGGGGGTCGGACCGCTTTGGCCTGCATGCATTTATCTTAGAGGCCATTTATCTTCCAATAACCCGTCACCCCCCTTCTTTCTGTTCTTTTTGCTAAACACTGTATCAAAGTTAGACACTGTCTGCTTACTCATACCAAAACTGAGGTACAAACCAACAACAGAGTGCAGCTTTTAATCTGCATCTCTTTTTTCCTGTGTGGTTTTTCAACTGTCCATTCCTGTAGAACAATTGAACCTGCCCTCTCTTTTAGTTCCTGCCTTAACAAAGCCTTAGCAGGTTTCATTGGAGATCATTACAGTAATTGCTTCATAATTGCATCAACTTTAGCCTTGGCTACAGCTCTTTCTCTGAGTACATCCAGGTCCTGTTTGTGCCGCACAGCAGTGTGTGACCTTAGACCAAGATCCAGGAGGGTTGCTGTCACTTTGGTCAGCCTGGCGGAAATACAACATTCCTGAACTGCTGAAAAAATATTTTCCAGCTTTTTTTTTGCCTGTTTTTGCACTACTCCCATGTTCGTTCTTTTTCAGTCTCATTTCTCCCTGGCTGGATCTGTTTTTATCTTGTGTTGTTGGATTATAAATGTTTCCAGATAGCATTCTGAAGGACAGTACAGAGAGGCCTTCAACCTCCACCCTCTCATCCCTGTATTTATAGAAGGCAGCATCTGCTTTCAATATTGCTGATTTTTCAGAAGAAGGAAAAGACTTGGCTGACTCAACCAAGCATTTTGATGAAGGTTCGCTTATAATGGTGAGGAGGTAGAAAACTTGTTGAATCTACTCTTCAGGTTTCTTCACCTTGCGTGATTATACGTCTGCACACAATGTACAGAATTAAAACAGCTCTTTGCCCTTTCCTATGAGCACTTATCTAGCCTGAACTCTCCCTCAGAGAAAAAAACTAAGCCAGCACTGTGACACTGACAGGAAAAAAAATCCTTGAGAGTTGTACAGACACACAATAAATCAATCCATTATTTACGAGTGAACTCATTCAGAAAGGAAGCATATGTAATCTACTCATCCATGCTGAGAGGATGCTGAGCGAGAGAGGAGGAGAGACGAGAAGGAGAAGTGGGGTGTGTTCAGGGACGAGGCAGGCGGCCAGCTGAGAACGAATTTTGTTTTTGTTCCTAACTCCCCGAAGAGAGGTGGGAACCAGTAAACAAACAAACTGAGAGAGAAAGTGTTTCCTTCTTTAATGACAAAGGGAGAGGCTGAGAAAGAAAGGAGGAAAGCACGGCGAGGAGCCGGCCCAGTGTGTCAGCTGTCAGCCTTTCTGTGTGTGCTTGCCCTCTGCCCTGTCCGTATGCAGGCCAGCGGCCCACACAAAGGCACATAGGAGGCATACACACAGATGGGTAAACAAAGCCATTGTTTACTGTTTTGATTTTTATTATGTTGGGAGAGATTAGTGGTTATTGATTTTTCTCTGTCAGGGCCAAGGAAGAGTGGAGGCGAGAGGTAAACGTTCCCATCAGTGGCTGTATCTCTGCTCCCAGCGTCTCTCCCCTCCAACTGAGTCTGTCACGCCCCTGTCAGTTCCTATCACAGTATGTCTACCTGAAGTATGCAGATGAGGTTTTTGTGGTCCCCTGGCCCAGCCTGGATGCCCCATTCTTTCGGGCTCAGGTCTATTATGGCTTGAGCCTGGGGCGGGTCTCCAGCACTCCACAAATACAGGCACACAAAAACACACTCGGAGCACTCCTGGGGTCATAGCCTTTCAACCTCAGGGGCTCGACTTCTGCCACTGCAGCCTGACAAATCACCCTGCAACACACAAAAAAAGCGCCAGGGCCCCAGCGTGAGAGGGGCCCAGGTCCAAGCGGCTCCTCCAATCTCGGCTCTGTTACGAGGAACGCCAGCGAGCTGCTATTACCCCACTCCCACTGGATTTGGACAAAGGGGAGGAAAGAAGATGAGGGGAAGGAAAGTGGAAAAAAAAGGGGAAGGCCGAAAGATGGGAAGAAAGAAAGAGATGGGAGGAAGAAAGAGACATTTAGGTTCTTTCATTTGGTGGACTATGATAAATGGCCTGGCCTTTAGCTGGTCTCTGCTCCCCCAGCGCTCTCTGTGGGCCTCCCCTGACAAGAGGGTCTTTGAGGGAGAACGGACCCCACAAATATTGCTCTTTGTCCCAGACAGCGCATAGTCAAGACCCCAATGCTCCGACTTTAATCAAGTAAAACCAGCAAAGCAAGGGTCTGCTTTTATGTGCAAGAGTCAATCACTTTGTGTCTGTGTATGTTCGACTAAGTACTGTGTGAGAGGAGAAGAGACAGAGAGAGAGAGACAGGAGGGGGAGAAGTCTAGGAGGACTGAAGAAAAGTCAGCACACTTTGTTACACTGGCACGTCTCCCCATTACTCCTTTAAAGACATTCAGAGCTTTGCCTAAGGGGTACGTGGGTAGATTTGGGGGAAGGCAGGATTCAAATACACCCCAAAGGCACATTACAAACTGACTCAGCGATCAAAACAACTTGTGAAGTTCACCTCTTAACAAGGGGAGGTCTTAGCGAGACAAAATTGTCTGGGAAAAAAAACATGTTTTTCTACCTGATGTTAAATTACCAAGGACACATCTGTTTCACAAAGTTACACCTCTGTTAATTATTGATCTCAGTATGCAGCACTCGGCTATACTGTGGATATAATCAGCTGTTTTAATGTGCTTCTATGCTTATGTTTACTGTGATTATTTGGCCAACTTATAATTACACAGTGCATCACAAGCATTGCAATAAGCCCAAAAAGGAAAATTATCCAATTGAGAGCGTTACAATCAAGTTAATGGATCGCTAAAGCAGATTAGCAAGGTTGACAAAAAGATGTCTAAAAAGGCGAGAGTGAACATGTTTGTGTCATAGATGGAAGTTTACGGTAGATTATGATAAAGGCCTGTTGGCAGAGAGGTGAAATTGCTCTCAGTAAAATTACAGTTTGAGTCCAAAGCTAGGGAAAGCGGCTCTGGATCCTCACAGTAGTCATGGGATGTTTGGGTGTGAGCACTTGGTGGGTCCTGAAAATTTTGCAAGGCACAGTTTTTGTGTCAAATCAAGTGCATTTGTGGTTGTATGGAGTCGTGGGTGGAGAGCGGAGGTTATGGAGCTTTTGTCTTTTGTCAACCCTTAACATTCATTTCTAAGCCCTCCTTCGCCTTTTACACTTCCTCTGCTTTCAATGTCACACTCGCCTAGTGTCTTCCTTTTGCCTGTAGCCATTCGTCAGAGATAGATCAGGGTTTAAACTTAGACTGATTGATTCAAGTGTTGATATTCTGCATCTCTGTATTCATTTCTTTTTGCACATGAATAGCTTCAATATGTGCATTTCCATGCACAGATCCACGTGCGTGTGGTGAGGGCAAACCTTAGTGCCACACAGTGCCACCGTGCCATAATCCCCGCCCTTGCCCAGTGGCCCAGATTAAATCCAGGCTTTGATCCACCCCCTAATCTGAGTTTTCAGGCTCTGGGCTGAGGGTGGGTGCTCCTCTCTGCCTGCCAGCTAGATTCTGCGTGCTTCTTTCCTACCTCCCTTGTCTGTCTGCTTCCTTGCTGCCCCCCCACTGAGGAGCTGGCAATTGAAATCAGCTTTAGAGTTGCTTAATACAGAAGCGGGCAGAATTAGGCCCTTTAATGCCTGTCATGGTCGAAGATTATATCAATGGCTCTTTTTGTCACAGTTACATTGCTGTCAATGGAGAAGCAGTGAGACTTCCAGGACGAGACAAAGGAAACATTTTTAGATTCTGTTGTACTTTATCTCGTCTCTCCCTGTACTCAAAACTTTAAGCACACACACAAATCCTCAAGGGTGCATACGTATACAACAGACACGCACACAATCACTCATGAATAAAAAACCTCAACATATGTTGCTTGTTTTAGTTAAACTGCAGCTTGGCGAGGGTATAGAGTGATGTGCATTTTGTGATTGTAAAATCAACTTCAGTGGCAGCTTCTTTTGAAGTGTAGTGTGGTTCATTCGTTCAGGGTCAAATGCAAACATAGTCTCAATTGGAAACAAAAGCCTGAGTCTTGGCTGCGCTTTAATGCTACAGTGAGTTTGATTTACTGCCCATCTGCAACCACACAAACACTTCTTGACTCAGCCTGGACAAAATGAATCAGAGCGCAAGAGACTCAGTATCGTTAACCAATTTACCCATTTATAAAAACAAGCACATGGGTGATTAGAGCAGGGCCTTCCTAAAGTAATAGTTTACAACACAGTGCATTAAAAATAATTAGCCCTAACACAATAAAGTTGGAGGAATTTGGGAGCCACAAGACTGGGCTGAGTTAGTGTATTAGGCCTCGTGCTTGATGTGCTGCTTTGTGTTAGCCGCTAACATTCAGGGTTAACCAAGCTCAGAAAATGCCTTACAGAGATAATTGACAGTACGAAAGTATTTCACGCTTTGTTGCACAGTGTGATGCAATTACTTATTGTGGCATCTGAGGAAGCAAATAAAAAATATGGAAATACTGCAATATATTAGCTGATGATATACTTTTAAATTACTATGACACACTTACCCACTTACAGCGGCGTTCATCTCAGCAGAGAAAAAAAGGTCACATTTCTTCACCTGCCGTGAAATTAGTTCTCCTTGTTTATGTTGAGTGTAATGAAAATGGACACAGAGGTGGGAGAGAGGGAGAGGGAGGAAAACAGCATAAAAACAACCATTTTTGAACCTTTTTCAGTACAAAAACAGCCCTCTGCTCAGTGAAGAGAACACTGCGCAGCTTCTTTCTTTTTTTTTTCCACTATCACTCTGACACTCATCATGTCAGTGCTGAGCTTTAAACACCGCTGCTACTTTTCCCTCTGCTCCCCTGAATACAACCACATCCCACACATGTTCACTTTCATTTGAAACACTGACAGGTGCAGGAACAAGCTCACTGACCAGTGCACACACACTTTTCTGACTTTTTCTCAGTCAGATGTGAGTGTAATGCAGCCCCAGGGCATAGGAGCGTGGCAGCAGTACCTGAAACACTCTTCCAGGGTGTCCACAGGGTCTTAAAAAGTATTAAAAGTTGATCAGTCATTTTGGGCAAAATTAAGGCTTTTTAAAAGTGATCATCAACTGGCAACCTAAGGGTTACATCAGGCCCCCAGTAGCTTACCATCCGGCCCCCATAATATGATTAAATTCAGAATAAGTGAGGTAGTTTTAGGGTATCTTGTCAGGAATGACTTTACATTTGATCTGTCTAAGCAGAAATCCACCTGTCAGCCATGATTAGTCAATATGATGCATGATAAATATAAATTTAACAGTCCAATCCTGATTAAATTAGAAATTTTCTATGTAAGCTTTCCAATTCAAGCCAAAATATCTCAATCACTTCCTTAATGCTAGCTGTAGTACAGGCAGTAGGGACTGATCTCACTGTAAATGCCTAGAAATTTCAAATAATTTGAAAGAAAATGTTCATAATTAATAATAGACAAAGATAGATAGGTGTAGATAGTTCATAGACTAAAATTTGTGTTCTATTTTAGCTTATTTAATGGTCCGGCCCACATAGCACCTGTCAAGACAAAATCTGGCCCTTGCATAACTCTATAGATCATGACCCCTGCCATGAGGTCTTACATTTTGAAGCTTTATATCCCTTCATTTTTATATTCATCTGAAGAGGTTGGGCTCTATTTTTTCTCTTTGTTTTTTATATTACATTTAAATCACAGCAGCAACTTTTTTAGAACTCTGCCAAATTTGACGTTATTCAGCACAGTCCTTTTCTGTACTGCTGAGCTGCCTGTGTGTCCTTAAAGTGCCACTGCCCCTCTTGGTAGCAAGTGAACCATCTGTAATCAAGTAATGCATGCATGTTAATGACTGATAAATGTAAGTTGTCTGGGAAGTGTATGGAGGAGAAGAAGTTGGACCCACAGATAGGAATGATAAGGTTTATGGAAGATTACAGAGTCTGCGCATGCTAGCATTTTGCTGCAGCAGAAGGCAGCAGCCAGTTAGTTTGTAACGAAGTCTGGGAGGAATTTAAGAAAACAGAAATCCCCATCATTTACTTTTTTAAGCCCAGAGGACCTGGCTAGTTCCCCCATGTAGCACAAAACTTCTTAGGTATGTGCAACTAGCTTAACATGTTGCCTCAGTTCAAGCCAATACCAATAATTCAGGGACTAAAGTTCTCTGGCTGTGATGGATTTCTGTCAGTTTCATTAGTGCTCTGGTGGACAAAATGAGGCAAAGGGGTGACAAATAGCTGTTTCTTCTGTCAGACAGGTATTTAACTTGTGAGCCTTTATTTTGGTAGCGACCATTAGCCTGTGTGTTGTCCCACCACATCTAGACTCGCTGAAGAAAATACAGAATAAAAATGATCAGTGACATTTCACAGTTTACCATAAGAGGTTTGGTCCCCTGCAGCTGGAGGAAAAAATTTCGTAATGTATCACAACTGGGTGCACTGCATGATAGAAGAACACACATCAACTCAACAGGTGATACAACACAGCAGCAACGGCTAGACAGGGCCATGAAGCGCCACCTGAAACTCAAAAAATTAACTTCTTACTATTTTGTAATTGTTATGAGATTTTGCGCCAGTATATCTCATTTGTATGCTTGGAGAATTTACAGTCAACCCAGACTTATGGAAATAAATCATTGAAAGTAATACCACTCAATTTAAGTGAGCTGAACATCTGCAAAAGCTAAGAGAGCATGGATACATTCATGCCTTAAAATCAGCATTTGGTTTTGTCACATAGACTAAACTCAGAATTCTCCAAGATAGCTTGAGCATGCTTTAATAAGAAATAATTAACATCTAACTATCTAACATTTTCTTTCTTGAATATGTTGTCAGATTTTGCTGTATATACCTTGTCTTTATTTCTAGGTAATTCCAAAACCTCCCATTTACTCATCTGCCTGTTCACAGGCGTTAAAACATATGAACACACACGCTTTGACAAAACAAGGGAAAACACAAGGCTTTATAATGAAGAATGCCATCTACAGTACCTCTGGAAAAGCCAAGGCAGTCATGAGTTATTTGTCTTGCTTATTGGCAGAGGTTGACCAATTAACGCCCCAGTGCTAGGTCCAGATCACTGGCTCTCTGCGTGGTGGTGGAGTGTGAAATGTGCCATAAATCCAGGGCAGGGCCCACAGCACATAAGGGTGGCAGAAAGGCCTGGCAGAGGGCTCCTCTCACTTGGGTGAATGGCAAAGCAGGGTTCACAGGGCCCTGATGGCTGATCCAATTAAGTACCGCCTAAAGATATTCTATGCTTTCGGCTGGAGGCTTAATGTTCGAATTATTAACTGCACTTCTGTTATAAAATGAAATTAATTATGAAGTTAAGTAAAATACAAAGGTGTCTCAATTTCAAGAGTGGAATAATTAGAAATATTTTAGTTATTTCAGCCCTAGGTGCTTTAAAAGTCCTAAGATCTAGAGGGCTTGACTAGTGTGGAAAGTTCTACCCCTAATCTTATGGGAGTGACAAGCCTCCTTGAATGTTTTCTCAGACAAGTGTCCTCAAACAATCGCTTACTAGATATCTGAGGAAGGTCATAGGTTCACTGCCCCATCTTGTTTCTCCGTGATAAGAGAATCATTAGTTTGGGATTATCTTCAGGTGGGTGCAGAATGGAGAGTTCAAAAGGTTAAAAAAGAGTGAGAGATCACTTAGAGAAAACTTAGACAGACTTTTCTATTGATTTCTCCTCTGTGTTGTCTTTTTGGTGGTTTTAGTGAAATTAAGCTTTTTATTGGCTAAATTCCTCACAATGAAATGTGACACAAACAAGGTCTTTAGTACTGATGTCACTTAGTGTGGTCATGTCAGCTGCTCACCCTTGACCCACATCACAACGGTTGTATGACCTCCAAGCCTGTTTAAGAGGAGATAGATCATGGTTAATAAGCTGGGTATCTCCCATACTTACATGGCAGTAAAAATAGGGGGCATAGACTCTCTACAGTAACACCTCTAAGCATCTCATCATCGACACTTAGTAATATGACTCTGAATTTGAATGTGTCAGTCCGTCCAAAAGGACTCTGAGAAGGTGTGAAGGTTGTATATAAAGCCAGCACCACCTCGTCCAAAGACACGCCTTCAAACTTGGCTGACTGGTGGAGGTCTTTCAGAGAGGGTTGACCTGAGGTTCCCTCCTCTTCCTCCTCCTTTTCAGCAGAATAAGAATTGTGTCTAAATGACTTGGCATGGAAAGGATGTAAATGAACGCTGGGGGTTGTTGTGCTCAAATCCAGCCAAGGTCAAGCATCCAGCTGTCAGCTCATGTTTGGGACTAATCGTTTATGTGCCTGCACCACTCTGCGCCGGTCCCCTCATTCTCCACGTGTCTGTCACACACCTCTCCCTCTCTCTTTAACTCAATGACCTGCCTTTTATCACTCCACTCTTTTTTGCATCTGTCCTATGCATACTTCATCTATTTCATCCTTCACATTTCATGTTCTTTTATTTAGTCCTTTCAGCACAGACAGCGACCTGCTGTCATTACCGCTGTTATTCCACGGCTAATGACTTGTGCTACTAGAGAGATGAGTTTCAAAGTATGATGTTGTGGTCACCTTGGAATAACTCTAGACATGTTAGCACGTGTTGGAGAGAAGCGTTTGAGGAGCCTGGGTGTACATTTAAACATTAGTTGGTAGCAAGTATATGAATAATTTTGCATTAGTTATGGAATCACAAAATATGAGTGCGCTATTATTACAGAGACCTAAAAACCTTCATTCCCCTGCTCTTTATACATCAGTCACTGTAAACTACACCACTCTAACTTATTTATTTCTCAGAATTTTCTGTTACGCATGCATCACAGGCAGATGTGCTGAGAAAATAAAATTTCATTTGGAACTCTCCGACTATAAAAACTGAGATTTTTTAATAATAAAATTATATGCGACCTATTTTGAAGGTAGTGATCAATAACACCACATATTCAATGATTTCTTAGTACTTGAACCCATAATTAAACTCCTGCGTACCTTTTATCATATCTCTCAGAACCACCACCCCACTGCATCTCCCTTCCAACTTTTCCATTTTGGCCCGGAGTACCACTACCACGGCCACGGCCACCGCTTTTCCAAGTAAAAATGGGCCAGGTTGCAGAGTTCAAGTCCTTCGAAATGTGAATCGAAACAGCTGCCCCTAATCACTAGCACAAGCTGGGCTTAAGGGCCTCTCAGTTTCACCCCTCATCTGCCTGGAATTTTGAATTTCCTGAGCGGAGATCAAATGGCAGCCCAAGTCAGTGAGACCTTTGATATATGGACACCCATCTTGCGAGGGCCTTCTGCAATGGGATTTACGCTTGACAACACACTCGGTGTCACCTCCGCTCCCGGCGGACGCTCTGCGACCCCTGGAAACATTGGGCCCCTTTGACGGGACAGCAGAGCCCCTCCTTAAACCCCCCCTGGAGTGCCCAGCAGTTATTTATTAAATTTGTTGTGCCCACCGTGCTATGGTTTCAGAAGGCCACTTAGTTTTGGATTGCACTCTGGATTTTTCAATTATGTGGTTCATTTCACCTGCTTGTGTTCCTTTACCCCCCAGGATCAAGGGCACAAGAGATCACATTTAATTATTTCAAAACAACAAGTCTCAACCAGCCTGCACTGATTCATAACATGCTTTCTTATCTACCTCTCCATCAGCACTACTTCAAATAAGCAGTGTTTGGTCTGTTAAACAAAGGGAACTGAGAATATCCTTCCTCTGCCTCCGATCACCACATTACTCATGTCAATGAGGAAATTTGTCCACCTATCAGGAGGGTAAATAAAAGGGCAGAATATGGGATTTCCAGAATTCCTTGCTTGTTGGGCCTCATATGGAGCGCATTAGTGACTGCTTTGATTGACAGGTGCTCCTGTGTGTAGCCAGAGGGAGCAGCAAGGAGAAATGGGAGATGATTATATCCCAGGTATTACGTGTGGGCCGTCCACAGCAGGCATGAAGATGCTATCTGGAGAGGCTGTGGCCTTTGGATTAGAGGATGTTAGTGGGTCAGCCACTCCACTGAACAATGTATATGTGTCTACATCTGTGAGCACATTCATACAGTCCTGTCTTTAGTGTGGGCATGTGCATCTCTGAGTCCCTTAGACAGAAAACCTTTGGATCATTCTGGGCAATCTGTGAACCAACTTTGCATGATTATTGTGTGAAGTAGGTTTACAAATAATGTCAATTAAACAAAAATATGTGATGTAAAATAAGTGATTGCATGAATATTCACCCCCTTTAAAGTGACTGACTTAATTCAACAGAGGTCCCTCCAAGTGGTGCAAGTAGTCTTACAAACTGTGAAATTAATGGCTCTCATATGATTGTAGTATAAAGACACTTGGTCTGGCCATTGCATTACAGACAATTACAGACAAGACGCTATTTTTGGCAGACACCAAACACTGCACTTCACCACAAACACACCATCCCCACTGTGAGGCATGGTGGTGGCAGCATCATGCTGTGGGGATGCTTCTTTACAGCCGGCTCCGGAAGGCTTGTAAAGGTAGAAGTGAAATGAATGCAGCAAAATATATGAAATTCTGGAGGACAATCTTATTCAGTCTGCAAGAGAACTACAGCAAGATTTATTTTCCAGCAACACAATGACACGAAGCATACAGTGAAAGCTACACAGAAGTGGTTTGAAGACAACAAGGTGAATGTTCTAGAGTGGCAGAGTCAAAGCCCGGATCTCAATCTAATAGAGAATTTGTGGCTGGACTTGAGCAAGGCTGTTCATGCCTGATCCCCATGCAACCTGACAGAGCTTGAGCAGTTTTGCAAAGAAGAATGGAGTCAAATTGCAGTGTACAGATGTGCAAGCCTGATTGAGACCTATCCACACAGACTCAGTGCTGTGGTTGCAGCCAAAGGGTTATCTACTAAATACTGACTTGAAGGGGGTGAATACTCATGCATTTGTGTGTTTTGTTTTTTTTTAGTTAAATTGACGTTGACACAAAGATAAAAAATCCAATGGTTGACTAGTTTTTTATAGGCACTGCGTATTTTAAAGGCTGTTATTTCTGAATAACACATATGTAACACTTTACAACATTAAAATTCATTTGTGTCTTTTTCTCTGTCTCAACGAAATCAACATATCTCCCTTTTCAAAAAGATGAATGAAGACTGTTTTTGTTTGAAATTCAATAACAGCACTATTTTTTGTTTTTTGAACCATACACTGTCGTAAGGTCTATTCCCTGTCTCAGCTGGATACAAATGCAGTCTAATAATTTAAAATCTACAACAAAAGCTTTTGCAATGGCTATATTTCCTATTTTCTTTTGTTTGCATCCTTTTGGTTCATGGGAGCCAAATGGTGTTTTGGACAGGACGAAAATGACCCTTCACAATGTCTTGAGTAGCGTTGTGATTTAAGAGCTTTGTTTTTGTAAGAGAGTCTTGTCATTAAAATAATTCATTACCAATGAACCCTGGAGGCTCCACAATGAATCAGCTGCCTTTTTTGCATTCTTCTAAAGACCAAAAGAGGTGAGGGGTTGACTTCATGGTTGAAACCACAGGGGAGACGGGAAGGCTAGAACCCCACTGGAGGCCAAAATTTATTCTGTGTGATCAGAAATATAATGTGAGTATATCTCTGATCTTTTGGCACTGTAGAACAGAGAGAAAAAACGGGTTGTTTTCTTCATTAAAAGTTGGTCAGAAAGCTCTTATTCACAACATACTTATTACATAAATCAGGCTGGTAAAGAGCATCACAATGACAACAAAACTGTCCAGGGGGAGTGCGCAGTGACCACTTCATGACCCTGGAGTGTGGGACCCCACCTGACCTCAAGACTTGGGTTCAAATGGTCAATTGCAGGTCACTGGCAGAACAGGAGGGGGTGAGAGGATGTGCCAGAGGGCGTAGATTGTAAGGCTTATGTGTGTGAAGTCTATGGGGGAATCCATGTCTGATATCTCCTCAGAATGAATGACTGACAGGTTACTCCTCCACACATAGCACTAACTTCCCTTACATCTCTCATAGATACCTCCTGGAATGGTTTCCCACTTATTCCCACTGTGAGAAAGACAGATTGTTTACATCTCCCTAATCCACAGACTGTCCCTGGTTCTACTGTATTTTTAATAGCTTCAGCCCCCCTCCTCTTTTATCTCCCTTATCATCACATCTTTCTCACCATTCATCCATCTCTCCCATTCTAGCCACCTGGCTGGCTATTTATCCTTCTAATGAGCTCCACACAGTCTTCTAAACAGTTGTCAAACAGTCCTCACACAGCCATCACTTTTACTGGGCTCAAGCTGTAGAATAAACAGGAGCAACCTCATGACAATCTGCCAGAAGAGGGAGAATGAGGGAAACTGAGCTGCTTAGCACCAGAAAGTATCAAGGGTGGCGAGGGATACAGGTATGTGGAGTCCCTGCCAGTCAAGCTACAAGTGTCAGCTGGGTCAGCTTTGAGGAAACTCCTAATTTGAAGCTTGTAAAACAGGTGAAATTTTGTCTTCATTTCAGTTTTCTGCAAGTGAAATCATACATGAGGAAATAAGACATGTAAACTCTAGGTCTGAACGCTAGAAAAAATCCCAACAGATGTTAAAAATTGTCAACTGTCAAGGTGTTACATAGGCAGAAGGAGATTTGAGTTACAAGTAGTGGATGAGAAAAGCTTTCCCTTGCACCATCACCTCCCTCTAATTTCCCCAACCTCGTCTTTTTCGAGGCCAACATGTGAACATCACTCACAGTGTCTGTATAAGCCAAGCACCCAGTTCATCAGAAACACCTTCTCCGGCCCCAGAGCTGACCCGCTCTCTCCTGGGGTCAGGATAACAGGCTGCAGGGCTAACACGCTGGATGAGAAATGGACCAGAGTTGTTGCCGTATGTGTGTCTGTGTGTGCCTGCTCAGCTGCATTTGGAATATCTGTTTCGGAGTGTATAATGTGTACGACTCGCCTGTCAGAGGGGGCCTGTGGAGGTTACACAAACACAGAGGAGGGTTATTTATACTTCCAGGAAATTATGGTGCTTTCTGTCAGATCTGGCCCACTGTAGCCTGATCTGGCTCGGTCTTTGTCTGGTCTTAACCTATTTTCAGCCCACACGTTGCTTGTGGTACACAGAGATGCAGAATTGTGTTAATACTGCTGTCAGTGACAACCCCAGTGGCCAAACTCTGTCAGTCTACGGCTCTGAGCCCACCTCCACAGATGGTCCAGCAGTACTTAAAAATTCACCCCCAGGGTTTTACTGCTCTGTTGTATGGAAGACTGTCACAGCACAAGGAGCATGTGGTTTAGATATGGGAACAGCATCCTCCAAGAGCTCTCATGGCCTGGCACAATGAGATGTCTCCACCCCCAGTGAAAGACAAGAAAACTGGGAATGCCCTCTTTTATGATGTGACAAGGCCTACCATAAGAACGCTGCAGATTCTGATAAATAAAAGGTACACTTTGCACAACATGATTGAATAATGTCAGTTTAAATTTCATTCCTCTAACTTTAATTCACTTTTCTTACTTGCTCTGGTTGTAGTACATGCTAATGAGCCTTCAGTTTCCATGTACATAGTCAGTCAGCCTGTCAGGCAGCCAGCCAGTCAGAGGACGGTGATTTACTGTCCTGCATCCGGTGAAAGGAAACCTGCTGTTACCTCTCGTTCAGCCGGCCACCCTTTCACTCTAAATGAGGCAAAAAAAGGCCACAAATCCACAAATCAGCATTTACTAATTTGTTTATTGCCCTCGTTCTGGCTGCTTCTCCTCCCCTCTCACCAACCCTTTAACCACCCCTCCTTACGCTCCCCCTCACTCTTTTCCTCTCTCCTATTGATCTCCCTGCTAAAAAGTGTAAGTGTTACAGGGTGTGTTAGGTCTTCAGAAGGAGGCTGTCATGTGCATTAATGCATACAGAGGGAGTGGGTGTAATAAGTCCCCGAGGCATGGCGTCCTTCTGAGAGAATTGAACACATCCAGTGACAGCCTTATTTTAAACTGATGACGTAGATGTAGAGCTGTGCAACTTCTCTAAATCAATGCACATGCTAACTGTGCACACAAGCCAAGTGTTTTACAAGTCTGGTACTTTGCTTCAGTGCCGTTTGAGTAATCATGTATGTTGGTGAAGTGAGATAAACTTGGGTGGATGGCTTCTGGAAAGGTGCCAGGGTGAGTCATAAACAAGCAGGAGGTTGACTTTAGGGGTGAGGGGGCGAGAGGAGGGGAAGGAGGGGGGGCACCAGAGTGTGTCTGTCCTGGCAGGTCCCCTGCTCAAATTCCACTGATATGACTTTAATCAGTCCTAATCTACTTATTGGCCTCCTGGGGCATCGCTCAGCCTAAAGTGCTTAACGTGATGCAGGGACCCATAAGATGCTGCCACTCGAAGGCATAAAGTGGGTTGTTACTGAGGGTTTTTTACTTAATCTGATTAATTAAAACAAACTCTACTAAAAGGAGGTCCCCTACCTCTGTGTGTTTTTCCTGACTTCTTCACCATTCTGCAATTTTCCATCATTCTGTATGCATTGGTATGACATCCACACATTTGCAAACTAGAGATTATTGAAGAAAAACATCAAGTCCATTTTAGGGTTTGATGTAGTGGTGTGATCTTTATTGAGAGTGTGGCAAACTGACAGACACAGCCTAAAATAAACTGCTTGATATTGGTGTTGGTAGATATAACTATTTCTGCCAATATTTACAGCTGATATAGGGGCTGTGAATATCCACCAATATCATGTAAATATAAAATCATATAAGTGAATGTTAGCTGTATGTATGAATACATTTGTGGAGTTTTTGGAAGGACCAAGAGACTTAGGTCATCTCAAGCCATTTTTTGTTCATCCTCATTCCTTAAACTTTAAAGTGTGTTTTGATCAATTTGATAGTGTTAAAATTTCCACATGGATATACTGTTCAAATTTTAATTATCTTAAAATCCACTTGCTATAACTGCACTTTAATATCCCAGTAAATAAACGTCCAGACAACATATCATGAGGAAGTGCTGCACATTTAGTCTAATCGCTATTGTGACCGAAATCACAATGTCAAGCTGTGCCATTACATAATCTCATAAAAGGCTGCAATTATTTTTGTATTTGAAAGGTTTATAAAAATGCAAAAGCCTTTAAGTGTACTCTATCGCCACTATTGCACTTTGTAGAAGTACCTTTATTTTCAAAAAAGAATAACTTTGAGAGGCTACAGATCTCTATGCTGGGGCTCATCTGTTTCAGATCTCTACATTGGGGCGTCCTCGATCGTGGGGCGAGAAGTGATGTACTAACCCTCTTTGGGATTTCTTTAGTTTTTTGTTTGTTAAATTTAAATTCATCCCCCTAAAATTCTGCTTTTGTGAAAAAAGTCACTTACTGTAAGATCTGATAGTGAGCAGAAAATATATGCCATTCAGTCATTCTGGTTCCAGCTTGGGTAATGAATATTGCTTCCCACTCAACGGTCAAGGTCACCCTATTGTAGATGTCTGCAGCCTGTTCCTCATGAGAACTTTTATTTTATAATATTAAGTTGTTTTGAAAGCAGTTCCATATAGACTTCAGGTTTTTTTATGCTACTTAATCTTTGTATGTTATGAGTTGAGCAATACACAGTTCAAAACTATAATTATTTTCCGCATTTTCTTGATAACTAAGCAAGTAGACTTTTACAATTTATGCATTACATTATAATTGTAAATCGCAGTATTTTCCAGTATAATTGAAATTACCAAATTGTGCCCCACTAAGAGGGATTGTTTACTGAGATGAAAGGGGCAGAAAGCACAGAGGTTGACTCAGACTTAAAGTCAAACTTTGAGGAACAGGGTACATCACTGTCTCTCCTCTGCTCTTTCCTCTGAAAAGTAGCATACCTTCAACTGTTGGATTGGGGGGGAGTCACTGTGGGAGTAGCATGCATTCACTGGCCTTTGCTGCTCCTCACCTTCTCAGGTCATCCATGTAAGCACTTCAAAAACTTTTGAGCAAGCCCCACTACTTAAAAACAATATTCCATAGTTGAAATCTGAATTTACATTGACAAACGAATTCCCAAACCAGTATCAGAAATATGACGATACAGCAAAAATTTTGGGTATTGATATTGGCAAGGTCATGTGTTTATGCAACAGTCCAATGTAGTTTTGTTTATTTTTATATTCTGATCCATTTGGCCATGCTATATGTCAGCATTATAAAGCAGAAATCAATTCTTCTTTCGCTCTGGAAATCACTGCACTCATTAACAACCATTTTTACATCAGCAAAGAAGAACTCATTGGATATTCGTAATTGAGCAAACTAAATAACAACAATTTATCTCGCACTTAAAATGGCAGACAAGTAAAACAGCAACATGTATAGTATGAAAGGCTGTAATAGCGAGGGGAGGCACCACTCATGCCAACTTCAACATGAGCAACCTGATGAAGCCTTTGAAGATGCATCGTGCAAAAGAGCGCAACAATATCACATCCAAAACAAAGGATTTCCAGGACCCACTGCAGCTGCAAAGTTTGGAAGCAGCTTTCCAACAGCATAAGAAATTTCCCAAAGACAGTATAAAAGCAATGATGATGACAAAACTGTTAAGTTTATTGTTTTAGATGGCCAGCCCTTGTCATACGTGGAAAATGTGAGCATTTGGAGCCACAATATAGTGTGTCAGGCACAAAGGGTTAAATTTGAGACAGAGCATACAATAATGATTGCAATCATATCACACCTATACAGACTATACAGCTGTTTACATTGGATCGTAAATAAACATTTCATCTAACTCAAAACAAGGGCACTGTAGGATGTGCAGATTATTAAAGTTATGTGCTTGTATTCCAGTGACCCTTGACAGTGGTGTTTTAGGCTTATGCGTGAAATGTGAGTTGTCATTTTAATAATTGGCAGTAAAACTCAAAATAACTAGCTGGAAAAATAACTTGGTAAATATCAGCATATCCGATATCGGCAAAAATCCGATATCAAGCATCCCTTTTGCAAACTGCCAAAGTTGCATGAAATAGTACCCAGAAAGGAGAAAGAAAGAAAGAACACCAGGCTCCGTATTTTGACAGCTCGTCTATAAAAGTTCAGTCTGCAGCGTACTTTAGAGATGAGAAAGGCCAAACCTGTTGTTTCCTGTAATTGTGAAGACTAATAGAATAATTGACTTTATCTTGTAATGGGGGTTAAGAGACATAACCTCAGCTAATGAGAGTTAGAGACAAATTTGTTCATGATAATGAATTCATGGTAGCATCTATAGGAGTATTGTCTCTTCCATGAAAGAAAGGGAGAAGGCGTGTGGAGGAACTGTGCCTGTGCTTGCTGTATTTTATCCTCCTTAATACACCTGACACTGCGTGATAAGGTGAACGTGTTGCTAGATGAGTTCACAGGCCGTGTCAGGGCACTTGTCACCTGTGCCACTGTGTGATCATAGATGATCAGATTAATGCTGATGCTACACGTGGGTTGTCCTCAATTCTGTTTGATTCCAAAGATCAGTTTGGGTCGCTGCAGAGGTGGAAGTGCTCTGACCTCCACAAGTTTGATTCATTTAAACACAATAAAACTCTACCAGCTCCGGCTGCTGCTATTTCTCTGTGTTCATATTTCCCTGTACCTCTGCAGCCCACTCACTTTTTGTTGTTGCCTTGCCTTGTCCCAGCGTGTCCTCTGCCAATCTTTTTCCTGCTCCCATTGACCTTTCATTCCCCTCATACATGTCTCCTCTCAGAGGACGGGCCCTTGCGTGGAAGTCCTCCTCATGTTCAATGTGATCAATACAAAGGGCAGGGACCTTGCACACAAACTCCCCCGCTGACTAAACGAGAAGGATTAAAGGCTGCAGAGACCACGGTGGGTGCTAGTACGTGTTTGTGCATGCTGGTGAGCATGCGTACGTGCTCTTGTCCTTGTGTGTCTGCAGCACATGTGTGCGAGGCCGGCTGTGAGTGCTTGAGTGGGAGCATCAGATTCTCAAACTTGTAAATAAATGGTGATGTGATCTTTTCAGGATGGGCAGAGTAAGCTCAGAGTTCATGACCCTGGTCAGTGTCACATCAAAAGGTCCCTGCAGGTCACAGACTTACACACACTTACTGCCACGTAAGGAGAGGAGAGGAGAGGAGAGGGAGGGACTGAGTGGAAGAGGGATTAACACAGATATTCAGTGCTAACAGCTGGTTGGTCATTTAGAGATTCCTATTATCTGGAGGGTGAGGTATTAATAGAAATTGCACTCACGCTGCACTGTTCTTCAAAATAGATGCTGTTTTTTCTCTGACCCTGCCTACCTCTGATGTTAGCTGGACGTACAGTTCAGGAGGGCAGAGTGGTAAAGAGAGGTTAACAGGTGCGGAGGTAAAAATCAAACCCAACAACAAAGGACTAGTGAAGTTTTTGTTGTCTTGTTTTGTTATATGACCGCTGACACATGTTCTGCTATTCAAGGAGCTTTAATGGACATTCATCAATGTTCAAAGTGACATTTTTAATTTTAGCCCTGAAATATTTCCTCTCAGTTGAGTCAAAAATTTGCAGTAACTACATGCAGCCATATTACAAAGGCTCATTTAAGATGGAATGTTTCGCATCATTAGGCACACAAAATATCATCACTGATGCATTTTAGCGTGTGGGTGTGCACAAATGATAAAGCACACAGGGGCTTGTTTCAGTATCTTCTCCAGTTCTCTGTAGACTAAGAAGCTGTGAATTATTATTTGACATTATAAAGCATATTGAGTGTTTAAGATAATGCAGCTTTTAGCTTAGATTTATAAAGTTTTATTAGCTGATCAAAACAATTTAAATACACAAAAGAAACTTAAGACAAAGAGGACTTGAAGTTGGAGATGGTGCACAGAGGAAAATAGCAGCAGCAGGTGTGGTGCCAAAATGACTTTTGTTAAAATGTACTAAGGGTGAAATAAAGTATGTTTAAAAAATCTTCCAGATATTTGCAGTTGAGTCAGAATCATTGAAATCAACATCTGTGGTTCTAGCATGAGTCTGTTTTGCAAGCCTCAGTAGTGTACACAGTTATAAGACCAGTACCGTTATAGATTACTTACAACAACAGCCATATAGCCAATCACAAGGTTAGGGTTAAAGCCCATTGGCCCATCAGTGCAAAAAGTGAAAATTACTATGCAAGAGGTATCAGAAATGGAGAGGATAACTTATCGAGTCAGAAACAGGAAGTCAAAGCACAAAAGGTCCTGTTCTGAATGTTTCATATATGAAGCCACTGCATTATTAGCTACTAGCTCTTAGTAGTGATTTATAAAGTTACACTTGTATCAAATAAAAGTGTACCTACACACTCTTATCCCTACTTTATTGACTTGTTCAATGGAATATGAGTTGATTTGTATGCAGTGTATAGGTTCTTGGCAATCACGTGATCCTGAATGGTCATCGGGGTTCAGGAAGTGGTGGAAAGTTTGAACTTAACAGCTCTGAGTGGACCTGTGTGCTGCAATTATCATCAGTAAATTTCTACATGCACTGATTATGATTTCTACCCTTTACAAAAAAATGATTTTTACCACAGTTTAAATGATTTACCTGGTGTAAAGATGATCATTATCACAAATCACTCCTAGCATTGTCTAGTCAGATGAAGAGTGTTGAGGAGTCTAGTGCCAAGCCAAAAGGTTAGCTGAGCCCCTTTAATAATAAAATAAAAGACTTCCTCGTTTTGTCACAAACATGCTTTTTATTAAAAACAGCAATATACCATCAACTAAATAAACCTTGTGGGGTGAGCGACTGTGTAATGGTGTGCCGTTCAAAACTGAGCCTGTTTTATGAAATGGCTCTTTAATGTGAGCCGCTATAGCTAGCAACCTCACGAGTGCCAGTATCCTTTCTTCCATCCTTTGTTGTTAATTAATCCACATTTAAAAAGCCAAACGAAGAGCCTGAAGAGCTCTACTGAGCTTAGCCGAATGATTTGATCTTAAATGACACAGATTTCCTGTGACAATGAGGGAGACTGGACAGACATCAGCTGGGGAAATATGGGGAAGGTCAGAGTTCAATGTGCTCAACCATGACAAAAGTGGACAAAATCAGGTATTGCACTCTTCAGCTTTTATGCTATTTTCAGCAATTTTTCCACTATTTTCAGCTATTATCATGCTTTTTAAGCTATTTCTATACTTTTTCAGATGTTTTAAGGTTACCTTCAGCTATTCTTAAGCTATTTTCAGCTTTTTTAGGCTACTTTCAGCTTTTATCCTTTTTTAGCTATTGAATGCCATTTTCAGGTACCTTTATGTCATTTTTTTGCTTTTTAAATGCTATTTTTATGCTATTTTCAGCCATTTTGTGCTTTTGGCTATTTTCAGCAGTTCTTCCACAATTCAGCTCTCAGCATCCCCACGCAATTACAGCTGAAAATGCAGTTTTGATCTAGCTGGCTTTTATTATCTTTTGTTGCATTGTTTGCTGCAAAACAATGGCCATGGTGGATATTTTTCTCAAGTGGACTTACATTTGCTTAATTTGGCAAAATAATCTATTCTGTTCCAATCCCACCCCATCTCTAAAATTCCCATCCAATCCAGCGTTCAATGAAAATCAAAGACTTTACTGTAAACTGGATTTGTTAAAGAAATAATACGAGTTTTCGACATATTAGTTGTCACTTGCCTATCCTCATGCGCAAACTTCCTCTATACACATCTTAAGCCCCTGCAGATTCCCCAGCTTCTGTTTTTATGAATAAAATTGAGATTACCAAACAACAGCTGCACAGGACAAGACCTTTAAATGTTATCAGAGCACAACAGTAATACAATTTATTCTTCTTCACTTCCCTGACTTCCCAAGGTCTGTCACTTCAGGACCCATTAGGGGTGGTAAATCAGCCCCCCTCTGCCCTCTGCTGAGCCTGCCTGGTTGTCACTGAGCGGGGGTCCAGCCCTCTCCACTGGGCTTATCACAGGTCAACATGCAGCAAGGGCACATATACTTGTGCACACGGACCGCAAGCTGGACACTTCTTAGCATAACTCCTCGGTCCTATAGCACAGACCTTGCCACAGGGGGTCTGCTGTGTCACTGAGTGCATTTACAAACAGATAAAGCAAAAACACACTGAAACACACACACGGACAAACATTCTTTCCCTATCTATGTGCAACACAAACACACACACACACATTTCCCCTTTCCCTTGCCCTCCGTAACCCAACATACGCACTCCCAACTCCCACCTCTCTTGTCACCTCCCATCTCCCAGACCAAGGTCAGCTGTCCAGGCCTGCGGCTCTTGATGTAGAGGCTTTGACCCAACATGGCCACCTCTGTCTCTCCAGAGAGATTAACACGAGGCAGGGACAGAGAAACCGAGCTCGGCGTGGCTCCGTGTTATCCCAGCCGCTCGCTCTGTCTGTACTCTCACTTCTCATTCTGTCTCAGATAACTCCTCACGTCTGTGGACTGGGGGGACCAGGAAGAGCTGCAAATTGAATATGTCTGGCAGGCAGATCTGTGAAGACTCATGGGGGATGTTAGCGAGCGAAAGCAGACTGCAAGTGTCCACGTTGTGTCACTCAGGCAACATACATAAAGGGATGTTTACAGGAAGATAAAAGGGGTTTATTATCCCGCTTGTGGCTTCTGTTTCTGGCTCGCCTTTTTTTAAAATTACATTTTTTAGCATTTGTTGTAAGATAGTGAAGCGAAGGAACACTGCTTCAGCATCCTTCAACAAACCAAATACAACATCCAGTGACATCACTTAGTTCTCTCGAGGATCTTAAACGCTTCCATGTTGTTTTTGTTTCTCCCACTGCCCATCCCATTCCTTTGCCAGATTCCCGCTCATTATTTGTTCTTTTAGGACAGGCTGAGGGGTGGCTGCCCTGGCAGTCGAAAGGTTAAACAAAGTGCTGCGACTGTCAGGCTGAGTGAAACCAACTGGCGCTCGACTATCAGAAGATAATCAAGGCTAATAGGTACATAATGGCTAACAGTGGGGCCGCGCTCGCTGGAAGATGCATCATGGGGGACAGAACGCAGACAGCGTGACCTCGCATTCCCACCGCAGCTCTCACCGCTTTAGAGTCATCAGGCGGAAAGAGCCAGACACCAGGAATTTTACCCCTCCTTTGCCCTGGGATTACTCACCAAAGAGCCACCCTGATTGTAGTGTGCACAAAGTTTGTGTTTCTTCTCTTTCTCTGTTATCTTTTTATTGTTCAATTGAAGTTGTAACTTCACAGAGGCTATGCATTAATGAAGTGGACTACCAATGGGAATGATGTCATCCAATGGAGTGAAAGCATTAGTCAGCATTCAGTAAGGAGTTGTGTGGATCTCAGTGAGTTATAGTTCTTAGCATATGCTTTTACTTTTGTCTAAACCAACAAACAGAATGTTTGTGTAACTGATGGTCAAAGGGCCCAAGGTCCTGAAGGACACTTTGGTCTGAACATTGAAGATTTATGATCATGTGAGGCAAAGAGGAAGAGAGCAGCATTGTGAGCCAGTCTACTGTGGTAATGTCGAATGGAGAGAGAAAAATATCCACAGTCTTCAAGTACACATCAAAAACCACATCTGAAGAAGATGCTTCGAATCCAGCTTAGATTTAACAAATATAAATAACAACCCCGCACTCCAGACCCCAACAGCTTGGCCGCACATTCTCCATGAATACATTTTTATAAAGAAAGACATTCATACAAGGGTGATACTTTGACCTGCGCAGCAAAGAGTTAACATGTTCTAAATTGATGCAATTGAGCAGAAAGGGTCACAGGATCATGTGTTAACGAATGTACACATGCTCGGTTCTCAGCGCTCTGCGAAGCATCCAGCCAACACTTCCCCTCTGACAGCACTCGGTTGCCCTGGACTCCTCTCCAAAGACTCTCTCTGTAAACAAAGGCTGCTTTTGTTGAGGCCCTGTGCGTCAGAACCATCATCTCCAGAGGGAAAGAGGGATATGGAGGAGAGATGTAGGAGTGGGTGGAGAGAGTTAGACGCAGAAATAAAGAGAGAGAGAGAGAGAGAGAGAAGGAAAGCGTTTAGGTGGGGGTGAAGGGCAGGGGAACTGAGACAGAGGTCTGGGTAATTGCAGCACAATGGAGATTGTGTTTGATCTCTGAGGTGTCCAGGCCTATTTAGTGGGGAATGTGCCAGGCTGAGGAATGTTGTAGCTCTGAAAGGCTGAGTTTATCAGGAGTTCAGCAAGTGAGAACAAGAGGGGAGGAGGGGAGGAGAGAGATAGAAGAGGGAGCGACAGAGAGTTTAACCAGTCAGCCTTTTCATTATTGGCTAATTATGTCTTTAAAGCCTCTGAGAGCCTCACTGTACACACTCTACACACATGTTGTATGTATTCTATCATACGTCTCTGGCTGTATTTGAACTGAAGTGAGAAAGGCCAGTCTGATCTGTGGTGCAGTGCAGCAGCAGCAGCAGCAGCCTCCTGATAGCAGGGCTAAACTGCTGGAGAGCAGAGAGTGCCCGCACAGAGCAGAAGGCTCTTTGAACTCTGTCTGTACTCTCTGCTGCAGAGCTTGAACTGGGTTAATCGCTATTAATATTTAACATGCTGCCAAAGTTCCAGCCCAGAAACTATATCAAAGCCAAGAGCTCCATCCAGCAGAGCCCTTTCAGTACTCTTCTATAGCAAGCTGGCTGCCATAAACACAGTGAAGCTGCCAACACGAGACTTGATAAAGTTATTAAATAATATCTTTTAAATAAGCAATGGGATTGTTTGCACAAGCAAGTCATTTGAGACTTAAACTGCATATTTAAATTTATCCTTCTGAATAGAAATGAAGAATCCACATTCTCATTTTTCAGTTTTCTCTGCTTCTTAAAGACAAACAATATTAGCCACACGCTTCTGACATTTTCCTCACAATATACTGAAACATAAATGACGAATCTTCTGAAAGGATGAGAGTATTACTTTGTAATCAACAGGACGGGGTCGGTTATGAAACAACTTCAGGTCACCAGGGGGATGCTGTTCTGTTGCTGCCGCTCATCTCTCTGTCTGTCTGTTCTGTCAGCTCACAAACTGGATTATTTCATCAGAGTTCAAGCCTCTATTGCCTCTGCCACTGCAGTCTTTTTCACTCTCTGCCCTCCTCTTTACATCTATCTCTCTATCTCTCTCTCTCTCCCTCGCTCTCTTGCTCTGCTCCCAGAGCCAGGACCTCAAACAGCATGGTTAAATACCCAGGCCAATGTGTCGCTCTTCAAAGAGACTCAGGTAGTAGATGTGTTGGCAACAGGCCAAGATCAAAATGAAGAGTTATTGTAGAGCATTGTGGCTGCACTTCACATGGACCTCAGTCGAACCACATTAAGGGGCCCCACCTGGGCCCAAACCTTCATACAAGGCAGCTGAAATATGGGCCCTAAGTCCCACTTCGCCCCATCTGAAAAACCCACTAATACCACACAGGGACCCATTTTTATTTCACTTCATAAATCAGGCCAGCAGGATGAGGAAGTTCATTTGGCGTAGAGGAGCTTATGTTAGCTTTAGCCTCTGTCGTAAAGCTCCTTCTCTCTGCACATCTGCCTACGCTGTTCACTCCAACAACAGTATGTATGAGTATGTTTAAATGGTCAGAATTAGCTTTGATTACTTAAGATTTAGAATATAAATGGCTGTTTGTTGCCATAAGTCCTGCCTGATAAAATACTAAAGCACAGCTTTAGAGGGAGCTTTGTGGAAAACAAAAGCTGGAAGCAATTTGTGTAGCTACCAAATTAAAGTTATTCAGCACCAAGGGTAATTTAATTACCATTCTTTAAATGTTTGAATGACTTTGACCTCTGGAGTACTCTGAGGTCGTGCAGGTGTATTTACTTAAGTTAATTCAGAATCAGTAACATGAAACAAGGTCCCAAATCAAACAGGCCTCCTCCTCGCCTATCTGGTTACAGAGTACTAGCTCTGTGTTTGGAAATTAAATTAATATCTATCCACCGTGTCATTAGACCTGTTTTCTCAAAACCTTGAAATCTCTCCTAGGCCCTTCTTATCCTCCAGAGCAAACATCTCAGTGATGAGCCTGTCAGGAGCAAGATAAAGAAAAAAAAGACAATGAAAAGCAGTGAGAAAGACATACACAACAGAGGAAAAAAAGCTGACAGTGTTTCCCTGGATGCACCTCTCCCAGCATGGCTCATGAATGGAAACAGGTGTGTGTGATTGTGCGGTGGGTCTTGAAGATTCTGGCCTATGTGGCATGTCTACTGCCTAGGTGATTTGGGTCAATGGAGCACATCTGGTACTAGTCACAACAGAGTGCACACGTCCGCGGCCCTCAGACACCCCACCAGGCGAGCGGGGAGAGAGGGAGGCAAGGGCGAGGAAACATCTGGGTTCTTTCTCTCTCTCACACACACACACACATGCAGCAATTCGTTTGGGATCCTGTGCTTTTTGGGGTTGCTCGGATTCCTCCAGGTGCATCTGGACTAGGATGGGGAAGAACAGGAGTGTATGTGCGTGTTTGGCGGGGTAGGGGAGGGGGGTGATTGACAGCCTTGAACCAGAATGTTCCCTGTGCCGGGTGAGTAACTCTCCCATCATGCCCACACTCTTCTTTCTCTTTTGTTTCTTCTCCCGGTTTGACTATGCTCCATAATCTTCCCTTATTTTCAAGCATTCTGATACAGACTCATTCCAACAGTTAAAAGACAAAAATGCACATTTTTAGGGAAACCAAAAAGGCAGGGCGTTTTCCTCTTTGTTTGCGAGGCATGTTGTCTAAAGCTGGATCCTCATGAGTCATGCAGCAGTGCAGAGCAAGAAATATGCTAATACAAGAAGGACAAATGCGCCTACACACACTGATATACCTAAACAAATGCACACAGAGACAGACAGGATTTATTTTTTTTTTGCAGTTACCCTAAAACCCAAGCGGACTTGACACATCCTGTTAATGATAGTGTAAAACTGAATAAGAGACACCATGTTGAATTCTGATGCAGACACCTCTTTCACTCTCTACTCTCTTTCTAACCCTCTTACCTCACTTCACCCGCTTCCTAACCACACGCCCAAGGCAACAACAGTAAACATGATTGGCCCTCCACACAAAAGAAGGCGGGTCCTTATCTGGACAGGCATGACAAGGGGCAAGTGAAATCGATTTTGAGTGTATCAGTCTGTGCATGCATGTTTTTAACACCTCAGATTGTGCGGGCTGTCATAAGGTTTAGGTTCTTTCACAAAGTTTGAGCAGTGTGACGACTATGGGAAGTGATGGCATGTAGAACACAGAATTTACTCCCTTCACTTGTAACAGCAGCGAAGGAAACAAAAACAAGTTCCCCTCTTTTTCTCTCACAATCCCCACAAAGAGGCACGTGTCATAGATGTAAATGTGTTTGCCGATGACTGTGTGCCTTCGTGATAGCCTTAATTTTTCTTAAAAGGCACAGAACATTACACTTGACACTTGGACAGCATAAGAAAAGGGGAAATGTCTGGAAACCCAAACATGATATGAAACCTAGTTCATGCAAATAGAAACAAAAAAATGAATCAAATTTTAATCTTGTAAAGCTGTGAACTGCTGATCAGCATTTTGGATGTTGTCTTTTTTTCCTAGGAAATGTGCACCCGCTTTCATTTTGGACTGTTAAGCTGAGTCTTTTCAATTAATCAATTGATTGATTGATTCTACAAGATAATGGAAAACAAAGGTAGGATCATGGTAAACAGTTAATTTTTGACCAACCAGCTTTCCCAACTCAACCATAGACGCAATGAATGGTAATTATTTAGGGTAATTATATCACTATAGATAAGTATTGTAATCGTTGATAGATTACAAAATAAGCTTTAAATGACACCAAAAGCTGTAAAATGACTGTAAAAAGCTGAACTGCAATAGCATTATATTTGTTTGCCACAATTTGGTATCAGTTACACCTTTTTTTAACAGTGAAATAATGTTGACTATAACTATGAATAAGAAAGTTCATCAACTTACTTTTTTTACTTGAGGAAGATGGGACCTTGACTAACAAGAAATAGATCTGTGATGATAAAAACTCTGACCAAGAATTAGTGTAGTTTTCATCAAGGAGACTAGAATGAGACTAAAATGTTAGGGCTGGACTATCGGACGTTCAAAATCCATATGGCTCCACTGTGTAGGAAAGATTGGTCAGTATTTACATTGGCGTATTTTAAATCAATAAGAGCAGTGATCCCCAACCACCAGGCCATGGACTGGTACCGGTCTGTGGGTCATTTGGTACCTGGCCACACAGAAAGAATCAGTAACTTATTTTATTTCCATATTATATACCAGGAGTCACTTACTGACGGACCGCGGTCTGGGTTCGGACCCAAATGCCATCCAATACAGACCTGGACACGGACCTAAAATCATTAGATTAAAAGGGAAGTTTAAATTTGACAGGGTGCTTCTATTTTGACTGGTGCAGCTATTCAGGATTTACGGTACTGGTTTTGCAGATCAGGAAATGCACAGACCAACTTCATGTTAGTAAACTGTCTCACTTGACGCGACTCAGCCAATGAACTGTCTGCATTCCAGGCGGTAAACGTTGAACCACTGCATTCATACGAGGGACAGACGAAAGGAAGACAGAAAGAGAAAAGAAAAGAAAAGAAAAAAGAAAGACAAAGAGAGTAGACAAAAGATGAGTGAGCTGAGACAAGGAGAGATTCGGACAGAGAAACAGTGGAGCTGTAGACAAAGTAAATGGCGCTGTCAAAGAAAGTGGACAGCAAAATAAATTTTGTAAATTAGCTTTAAAATGACAAATTATACTTTCCATTTTTACTTCTGTTATTTGTTGCTTTGTTCAAATAAAAACTTGTTTCTGATAAAATTAACAGCATTTAAGGAAAACTAATTTTCATATTTTATCATCGCAACAAGTCCCTGAAATCGCCCCCAGATCCACATATCACACTAACTCAAGTTAGACAATATAATGTTCCAGACCTTTGGTTTAATACATTTAATCTGACTGGACCTCTTTGAATTTAAGTTGATTACCCCTGTTATATACTATAAGAGTCTGACAGATGTTTTTTTTTTAGTAAAATGACTGGATTCTCTTCCGTTATGTCATCCATCTGTAATTTTGGAGCTCTTGAAACGTGTAGACATTTGTCTTGGCCACATGATACCCAAAAATTAAGCCCACAAGCCAGCTAAAAAACAAACTTCGTTGGAAAGAATCTTTGCAGAGGAGAAAGGGTTTAGGGCTTTTCAAAGGGTTTCACTGAATAAAGGTTTTGATGAAAAGTAAAAACTGAAATGTAAGAACATTTTATTGACTAAATCTGGAAGTTTTCTTCGACTAAAACTGGACTTAGACTTCAAAAGGTAAAACTGACTAAATTATGACTAACACTAAAAAACATTTTTATGTAAAGACTCAGACTAAAGTACATTTTGAATTAAAACTGCTTTTTAACCCTCATCTCTTAACTTTTATCACAGTAATTCAATATTCCTTGGCCAAGTACCGTTGTGAGTAGTCATGAAACAGGGATGAGGTGAATCAGACAGCAAGACAGTACGTTTATTCATCAGTATTTTGTCCCTAATCATTGAAAGCAAAAACTAGAGGTGGACTGAGTGTGAAAATCAGGACCTTCAATGCTACCAATGTTAAGAAAACTGTTTTTACTGATTGTCAATAATGCTTATATTTTCTTTGTTAGGCCACAAAAACAGATCAGGGTTTGACCAAAAGGTCATGTCTTCTGCCTAATAACAAACCTCTTCTCTAAAGTAGCAGTTACCCTGAGATTTCACATACTCCGTTTGCACAGCAATCTGCATGCAAAATGCTCCCCTGAACAAATTTCTCCATCTTTAGTCAATTTTTGCAGCTCCCAACATGCATTTTGGTCATCCTCCAGTGCATATCAGAGGGGCCAACCTGCTCTGCCCCTCATTATTTTCAGTGGAGCCCACTGCCAAAACGTGTTCATCCACATAGAGTAGATACAACACAAACAGGAATGAAAATGTACAGAACATCCAGTCAATTTATCACAGTGCAGACTCTCAACTGCAGATCTTTTCACTGTATCGACGTTAGAGTCACAGGATCACAGAGGTGATATGATGCCAAGGGCAAAGAGATTTTTGAGGTGGAAACCACAGGGTTTTATTTGACACCACACATTCTTTCTAGAAAACATAAACCTTTCAGTTTCCTGAAGTACTCACTTATAGTAAAAGCAAAACAACTACAGAAAAGTAAAGAAATCTGTTGTTTACATTCTCACATTGGACCCATTTTCATGTGATATTGCAATTCCTGTATGAACTTTTCTGTATGAACTTGTGATCTCTTGTCCCCAGCTACTCAGGACTGTGCTCCAGAAAATTATTCAGAGGGCAGGAGCACGCCACAGCATGCACGCAATGTTGCAGGTTAGCATTACAATGATAGGATGTAACAGACAAAAATCTGCTACTGACATACTGTATGTTCATGCCACACTATTTGCCAATGGGCCAGTGTCTTCAGCAGGACTGATGTCACTGATAAAGATGCTTCAATGCATCCCTAATAAAAACCAATAAATCTTAAAACTTAAGGAGATGAAAACGGCTATTTAAGTTTTGTTTTGTTTTTGTTTTTTTTTTTGTTTTTTTTTTAGGAAAAGACTTTAATCAGGATTTTGCTGAGAAATATGTTGATAGATAAACCAATTAAACATTATGAAAGAGTTGTCAACTCAGATCACTGTGACTGACTGTTGTCATTAATGAGAAAAACAAAACAAAAGCATTGGGGAGATTTAATTTAACTTGTGCACTCTTGTTTTCAGTAAAGTCAATGATACTTGTCAGTATCCTGCATATAAAGGGTCATTTGGGGTCTTTGCCTTCGATTGTGCTGATGCCATAGACCATTGCGTGCTGTTCGTGCAAGTTCATGTGTGAGACAGAGAAAACAAGACAGCAGAGGGAGGGAGATTAAGCGGGTGTCCTCAGGTGCCCATCTGGCCAGTGTGTGTTTGTGTGTGTGATAATTTCGTGCTGCAGTGTCACTGGGTGAAGTGAGGCAACGCCGTGCGACCTAGAGTTCTTAATCTGGTTAACTAGAGCTGGATGGGTCAGAGTAATAGCTGTAATCCTCACATGAACACTGAGAAAGCTGACCAAACTAGAAACCAGCACAGTGTTGCATTGCCCTTAAATGTACTGTTCACTCAAAGGCCATCTGCAAAATTTTAATGGTCACTGACAGGCATGCATTAAGCCACTATTTAAAACCTTCGTCCCGCTTTCTAGACTTAATCCTGCAGTAATTCTTACAAACTATAAACAGAACCACTCAAAAATAAAAGTTTTAAGGCTATAATACCAATAATTCCCTTAATGGCTTGCTTCTTTTTGTGTGCTGTTTGAGTCATCTAGCTGTGTTTCTAGGTTAGAGGGATCTTACAGTGTGTGTGGTTGTTGTGTGTAGGGGTAGCCTTGTGACCGGAGTTTCATTGTTCATCCACAGTTATGGACTGTGGCCCAGAAAGAAAGCCCACACACAGTCAGCGAGCTATGATCCCGCTTGGATACAAACCAAATAATCTTACATACAAGTCAGCCTGATTTGTGCCGCAACACCATTCGCACTTATGAATTCCTACCTCCTTGAGGGCTGCTCAGTTTTGGTGAAATGAGCTATAGACATGCAAAAGACCTCCATAGTGAGGAGATAACAAAATGCTAAATTGATAAACATGTTGTATGTATTTCATATCCTCCTTAATTCACATTTTTTAAATATGCCTCTTTAATGATGCATACTTCAAATGCCGCTTTTTGTCCCCCCATGTCATCCGAGGGGAATGCGTACAGTCACACATGATGCTGCTGTTGTGAGTTGTTGATTTCTCTGGGAAGCCATTAGTGTTGTTTTTCTGTTTAAAACAGTGCAGGGTTACTGGACCCCTTCCTCCTAACAGTTGGCTCTTGTTGGCAGACAGTCAGGGCACTTATCTATGAACAGGAAAATGACTTGCCCTCTGTGGATTCAGTACAAATTACAGAACATGTTTCACTTTTTCCACTTTTGCAGAAGTTTGCAATTAAATTTGCCTTTAGAGACTCCGTTTGTTTGTGTTTCTTTCTTCCATTTAGGTTCACATCATTTTGTTTACCCTGTTTTCATCATTTGACCCTATGAAGTAAGTTTTTTGGCTCTGTCATTGAAAACTAAAAACCCTAGGCAAGGTTAACAAGTGCCCTGATGGTATACATTGAGAAAGTTAAATATGTGCTCTCATCTGTGTTTCTTTACCACAGAGCGTTTGATATTCTCCAGAGTGATGGTGAACTAGCAACGACAAACAAATAGGAGGACCCTGTTGAGATAAATAGAGAAAAGGTAGAGCAGAGTGGGGAGTTTGAATTCTTTCCTCTTGTGCCTGCTGTGCCAACTCTGAAGCAATGGTAGTTTTGAGTGGGGAGCAGAAAAAGAGGGGTGCATAAATCCATCTCTTCCTCTTGGGGGTTGGGGAAGGGTCTAATAAAGAGCAGTCCAAAGCAAACCTAATGCTTTTCACAATCTGACACTGAACACAGTTAACACATTTTAACCAGATGCAAGTGTTCAAACTGAACCTACATATCGCTTTAGGTTTGTCTCTATTATTCTTATTCTCAGTAGTAGTGGTATTAGTAGTTATGCTGCATAATTTGGGTTGTACTGCAGAACAAAATACAGATAGAGACAATCCATGTGTCTGGCAGACTGTTTGCCAGCTCCTCCTCTCACACTTGACTTAAAATGTATTAGTTGCATTAAAAGTTCAACCACATTATCCTCTAATAGTATTAAATTTATAATTTGTGCACTGGAAAGTTTAGATCTATTTTTAAAAAGGCAATTCTAATGGTATAAACAGTATTTTGCAGAACTTTGAGGCATAATTTGCAAGAAATTTAGGCTGAAGTAAGGCATGCAATGGCCCGAGGGTACCATGGGACAGGAAGGAGGATTGACGCAACCCTGGTAGTGCGCTGGGTGTCCTTACATATTACCAGGGGCATGGGAAAATCATCTGTTGAAAAAATTTCCACACGTTTAGGGTGAAGTAAGGGGTGGGTGAGGTGGGTTAGCAAGCCTTTATTTTTATGCCTTTATTGACAGAGGAGGACAGTTGGTCAGGGATGGGAAAGCTGGGGGGAGACATGCAGGAAAGTGCCACAGGTCGGATTCAAACCCGGACTGGACACGTGCATGGGGCTCACCTTAAACCACTATGCACCTCCAGGAATGCCACTTAGCTTTTCTCCTTCATTATGTAAAATGCATCCACTAGACAAAAACACTGGTTTACCCATCAATACAGTGTATGGAGTGCAGTTTCTTTTGTTATAAAGAGTCCTCAGTTTTAAAGTCAGCTTTGCTGCTGCTGAAGCCTCCTTATTTTCTGCTGCCTTAATATTTTATCACACCTAAATGTGTCTGCATTACTGCTATGAGTAAATGTTTTGTATTTTCTTAAATTGTGTTGTATTTCATCTTTAGCTACAGGCCTGTTTGTATTTGTATTTGTTGACATGTATTTTGAAGATGATTATCAAAATGTGTAGACTTGTCTTTTGCGTTTATGTAGATCTATTTACCTCCTTGTAGATACATCATCACTGCATTTTCCTGTTCCTAAATCTCTGCCTGTGCTTGTGTTTGCGCCCTTGCTCAGCACACTGACCTTAGAGGTAAGGACACCAAAAATGTCGCGCAATCCTTCAGCCAAGGTATGCCTCACCCTAGTAATAATCCATGCTTGGAAAGCATGCTTACAATCTAAGAAAACACACATACAGTTAAAAATATGCCCATAAATCCTCTGAAAACACCAGCACACACTCACGCCTTTCTGCACAACCTCCCTCCTACTGTAATTACCAGTACAGGAAGGTAATTGGACCCCTGACAGGCTTACTCACTGTCGTCACTGTACAACATGATTTTGGCCAGAAGGTCCTCGCTGTGAACTCCTGAACCTCTCCCATAAAAACAGCAATACTACTTTGCTCTAATGCTGTTCAATGTTACCTTTAAGCCCTCAGTAAGTGGGATTTTAGAAAATAATGCCCTTATGCAGGCTGTTTACACAAGATCCCCGCCACACTCTTGCCGCCTCAGCCCCCCTCCTGCCTCAAATCACATTTAATAGGGCTAGTTTGATCCAACGCCAGCATAAGCATACACTTGCTGTGACCTTGGTTGAATTTAATGGGGGTTAAAGAAGTTTTCACATTGGCAGTGTGCACATTAATAGTTTGTCTGGTGGATTTGGTAAATTGGAAGAGACGGAAGTGAAGTCAAAGTGTCCGATTAATTGGGTCTACAAAACCCCACCACCCCCTCTGTTTGCCTGCATCTATCCTTGGCATCCTATCCAGGTTCACCTTGGGGTAGTCTGTGACACACAGTTTGGGTCAGGACTTTTGGCGCTTAGTGTGTATGTGTGCGCTTGGATGTGTACTATATATCTACTATGTATGAGTGGGAAAAATATGCAGAGACTGAGGGGGAAATAAAGCATGAAGTAGGAGGTGGACGAGAGGTGAATGAACATTGGTGGAATGAGGGGGCGTAAAAAAGTGTGAAGTAACTTAAAGTGCACTGAATCAATAAAAGTCTCTCAAGTTGAAGTGTGCTGGAGAAAGTTTGCATCCATAAAAATATGGGAGAGAAACTCCTCTTTGCATGTTTCGCATGAGCTCCAAAATGTCATTTCTCACACTGTAATTACAGCATGTGTCGATTTATATTTATTTTCCTGCACAGCCTTGTTCCTCCCCATGTCATTTATTTATGAATTTATTGTTTTGTTCTACATTTTAGTGGATTTTCCTGGATTAGCATCACTCATAGTCTATTAAACATTTTCCAGATATGGCAATGCCAGCCTCTATAATGTTATTTTTTGCAAGTGTCTTTACAGCCACCAGACTGTAATATATGTGATAATAGCATGGGATGCAGCATCAGAGTGTGAGCCAAACAAGTCTAGTAATCCACTGTAATTGGTTGGATTTTTGCAGTGAGTCAACCTCTCTGTCTGCCTGCCTCTGTGCCTTTGATAATCCAATTTACATTTCTTTAATCTTTACCCTCTGCGTTTAGCAAATTAATTAAATATTGACAAGGAATCCAGCAAAACCACAGAAAAACAGAATGTCACAGCTAAACTGATTACTTCCGTGACAGAGGTAAGAGAGAGATGTATGGTCCATCTCATGCTCTATAAATGATTACAGACAGAGACAATGCTGAATCCTGCAACCCACTGAAAGAGGGTGCAGATTGAAAGCCATCGTCATCAGCGCTCTCTTTTATACACCATCAGACTGTGGCCTCTTGTCAATCTTTTCCCCAACATGGAAATGATAATAATATCTTTCTGAGTGTTTTGAGAGAAGCCCATTTCCCTCCTTTAGAGCCAACGCACCATCTGTCACCAGGGCTCTGATAATAGAACACAAATAAAAATGGATCATACTCATGCAGAAAAACATAACATGATATACACTGACCGGCCACTTTATTAGGTACACATGTTCAACTGCTTTTTGACACAAATAGCTGATCAGCCAACCGCATGGTGGCATTTCAATGCATTTAGGCATGTAGACGTGGTCAAGATGACCTGCTGCAGATCAAACTGAGCATCAGATTTGGGAAGAAAGAGGGTTTAAGTGACTTTGAACGTGGCATGGTTGTTGGTGCCAGACGGGCTGCTCTGAGTATTGCAGAAAATGATGATTTACGGAGATATTCATGTACAACAATATCTAAGCTTTATGGAAAATGGTCAGACAAAGGGAAGATATCCACTGACCATCAGTTGTGTGGATCAAAATGCCTTTTTGATGTCAGAGGTCAGAGGAGAAAAGGCAGACTGGCTCGAGATAATAGAAAGGCAACAGTAACTCAAATAACTACTCGTTACAACCAAGGTTTGCAGAATACCATCTCTGAATGCACAACATGTGGAACCTTAAAGCAGATGGGCTACAGTAGCAGAGGACCATGCTGGGTGCCACTCCTGCCAGCTTAGAACCCGAAACTGAGGCTACAACTTGCAGAGGCTCACCAAAATTGGACAATAGAAGATTGGAAAAATGTTGCCTGGTCTGTTTCGTCTTGATTTCAGCTGTACATTCAGATGGTAGGGTCAAAATTCGGCATCAACAACATGAAAGCATGGATCCATCCTGCCTTCAGGCTGGCACACTTTAGGCCCCTTAGTACCAATTGAGTATTGGAGTATTGTCCTCCATCCCCTCATGACCATCATGTACCCATCTTCTGATGGCTACTTCCAGCAGGATAATGCACCATGTCACAAAGCTCCAATCATCTCAAACTGGTTTCTTGAACATGAGTTCACTGTGATCCGGTGGTCTCCACAGCCACCAGATCTTAATCCGTTAGAGCACCTTTGGGATGTGGTGGACCAAGAGATTCACATCATGGATGTGCAGCTGACAAATCTGCTGCAGCTGTGTGATGCTATCATGTCAATATGGACCAAAATCCCTGAGGAATGTCTCCAACACCTTGCCACTATGCCACAAAGAATTAAGGCAGTTCTGAAGGCAAAAGGGGGGCCAACCCAGTACTAGCAAGGTGTCCCTAATAAAGTGGCTGGTGAGTGTGGTACATGATTTGAGCAAAGTCCATGCAAGCTGATAATGTTATCATCCCCCATGGTAACCTCACTGCGACCCTTGTCCTTTTCTCCACAAGGGTAATTGGCCAATCTGGTAAGCACACACTCATAGTACATGGTGGAAAAGAGCCAACAGTATTCTGAAGTGTGTATGGCACTCGAGCATGTGTCTGTGTACAAGCATGCCTGGGATTGTGTTTACGTCTGTCTATTTGTGAGAATCAACAGACGATGGAGCTGATTTTATTAGGGATGAGATTAGGGTCATGTTGCAGTGTGCTTGCTGTGGTCTTATTATTCTGATCTGTCCCTTGGAGTTTCCTTCTACAGAGACACAGCTGGTCTGGTAACATGATACACACCACCAACTACACTCGGACTGCTTCACGGCCAAGCTGATTTAGATTTACTCGAGTAAAACAGCAATGCACAGCTCTGTATTACACAAGTATGTGCTATAATTAGGAGAAAATCCAGCAAATCTAGTCCACACAAGGTAGTCCAGATCTACCTACAATGGGGAGAAAAAGCAACCAGTTTTGTTTTTTCTTTCCAAAATGCTGAAGAAAGAAAGGAGTGGATAGCTGAGAACGAGTGTGGAGGTGTTAGGAAAAGCCCTCTGGCTGGTAGAGGTAGGAGAGCAGTGAGTGTTGGGGAGGCTGATTCTCACTACCGTCATGTGGCTGAACCAAATCCCTCCTCTCCTCCCCTCTCCTCTCCTGCTCTGTGTGAGGAGTGAGTTTGGCCTGGGGCACATGTTCAGATATGGGTGCTAGTGATTGGTTTGCTGCCAACAATGGCAAAGGTCAAGCTGCTCGGTGCTCTTTGTTGTTGTTTCCTCAGAGTCACTGTTGTTTTCTGTTCTCCACTGCAATCCCATGTTTCATTATTACTGTTGGAGGTGGGAACGCTGGTGTGAGCTGCATCTGGAAGACGACTGTTTATTTCCATTTTTAAAGCTTGTTTTGAGTTGCTTTATTGTATTTGTTCTTATATAAGCTTCTGTTTTATCTCTCCCCCCTTCACAGTGTGAAGTTGTTTGAATTGTATCTTAATAGCTGTGTTCAGAAATAACATCATTTTGCGGAGCCTTACAGCAGGTGTGTTCAGATAAAGGCGTTATCAGTTTGCTGCCAAAAAAGAGCAAAACATGGCTCTGCTGATTAAAAATTAGGGGAACTAATTAGTCTTAAGGAAAATCCCAAGTGAAACAATGAGCAGTAAAAAGATATTATTAGGCGTATGTCATCAATTATTAACTTTATGGAAGAAGAAGACAAAGGAAAAATTCCCCAAAGTTGCTTTCTTCCGAGAGAGAGTAAGTGTTCGCTCCGATGGATCAAAAGCACAAAAGTGTGCAGTGGCTTGACCTAATTCAGTCCTTGGTGTCATGTGGCTGTAAAATATTTATGTTGTGATGCCAAGGAAGGCTGCCTGTATTCATCAATAATCACTGTTTTAATGATGGTATCTCGTCTAATCTCAGTATGAGCAAACAGGCGTTATCTATCCTGTTTTATTTCTTCTCTCCTCCCATGCTTTTCTTTATATAATGACTTTATTTGTCTTAAAGAATGATACTGCATAGATTTACCAGATTTTACCAGATTTTAATCACACAAACTATTTCCTTATTCTGACTTCTGGAATCAGTCATGATCAGTCTTAGCAGATGTTTTGGAAACCTTTAAGTTATTTGTAAAGATGCACCAATTTAAAATGTAGGTCCAATACCGATGTTTACCAAAGCTATCAAGCCGATGGCTGAATTTTGTTTGTTTTTTAGTTCTGCACAGTGCCAGCATTTTTGATCAAAACGGATCAGAGTTTGTCTAACGGGGTCACAATAGTAACACTTTTTTCTAAATCAGCTGTTAGGTATAGGTCAGCATTAAATAATATGACACAACAAGTAAATATCTGCTTTAGACATCTGTACATATCCACATTGTTTGGCTGCAGTGTTTACCAAATGGGCCAATAGTGGCCAATACCAATGTTAAAACAATGCATAATATAGTCAAGGAAAGAAGGTTGAGAACCACTGCCCTAGAACACTGACTGACAGCTGACAGTGATCCTTATACAAACATTAAGTAATGTGATCATTCATCCTGTTAGGGGCTTAAGGGGAATGATCCTCCACTACTGTATATACCAGCATGTAAACATCGCTGGAGCTCTACTTTGTGCCTTTACTTTTCTTGATTGAATTAATAAAAATGCCCACTGGTAACTGTGTTCAGTGTGTTCAGTGGTAGCTGCCACTGCTCTACACTTTTTTTGCCTTCCAGGCTTCTGCACCATCAAGTAACTGGAAGCTATAAATACTCATATGTTGTGATCTACCAATTTAATGCTAGGAAGCTAGTATACCTAACTGCTGACTCAGGGTTTTTTTTTTTTTGATATCATACAGAGGTAGTCCTCTGTTGTCAAACTAAGATATGTTTTCATGGTCAAAATTGACTGCAAATGATAAAGTAAGAGTGTTTTACACCAAAACAAGCAATTCGGAAAACACGTGTATTGGAGTCAGCTCATTAGGTACCTTTAACATTGGTATCAATATTGGCCCTGATTTTAATAAGAACTACAGCTCTTCTGAAGTTGCAAGAAGTTTAATGCTGAATTGATGTGCTTTATGTACCATGCCTTCAAAATGTATACTCAGAATAACTTGTTTGTAGTTGGTGCTGACCTTTAAATAATTCAGTTTTAAGTCTATAGAGCTCTGAAATGATAACAAGCAGCTCTGTGCTTTATGTGATTCATGATATCATCAAATGGGTTATATACTTGTATGCTTAGTTTTACTCTGTGCTGGTTAGCTACACTCATCTTTTTTATCTGCAAAAGCTCAGTGTTATTCAGAGAAAGAAATCATTGAGCATTGATTTGTAAACAACATTGTCTATGTTGTTCCACAGTCTCTGGCACTATTTGTGTTGTGTAATAGGTTTTTGCAGTCTGCGGTGTATATGTCATCACTTTAACCCCTCAGGTGTGTTCGTTTCATCCTCTGCCCTCTTGCCTCTTAGAGGTGAACCTCGCACTCTTAAGACTGATGTGTGTCAACAGCACAGAGTCTGTAGCCTGCAGGACTTTTCATTTTCCATCATGTTTTCCCAACACAACTGTGTGTGTCACTGTGTGGTTAAAATAAGAAAGGTTATTAAGTGCATGGAATAACTTTGGTGTAATAGTTATTACAATGTGTTTTCAGCTTTTGTAGGCTCTGAAAGGCGGCTCATTTCTGTATAGATGTTTTAAGTTTGGGTTTAAATGAGCATAAAATATAGTTTAACTTGTGATAAAATGATGGTTATCCTAGGCTACATTTCTTATAGGAAACTTCCTCGCTCTTCAGCTCTTCATTGGGATATTTCGTCTGTTCAGCTGAAATTAAGTTTTCCTAAAATCCATATTTTCCCTGTCCTCCACCCTGTTATACTTTTCCCTGTTCCTCCACTCCTCCCCTCTTTCCATCCCACTCTATTATCGCCTTCCCATCCTCCCCTTTTCCATATTGGCCTTTTTGGGTCCCTCAACCCATTCGCTTTCTTCATAGAGCCTGGAAAGTTGCTTGAGCAGTGAATAATTCTGAACATGATAAATCCCACCTTAAATCCAGCCATGAGACTCCAACAGGGTTCCACATGTAATTCTAAGCCCTATTATAGGGCCACTAATGCCGGTTGAGGATGGCGAATCACGGCACAGCCTGCAGCCATGTAAGAATTAGAAATAAATATGCATCGGTACCAGATAAATATAGCAGGCGGCAAATCTGCCGTGAGACTGTGTGTGTGTGTGTGTGTGTGGGGGTGTGTGTGTGTGTGTGTGAGAGAGAGAGAGAAGCCACAATTTGCAGGCGATGAGACGAATTCGTAACAGCTCTCTGGGTAATTGATGGATTAAATTCACTGGCTAAGGGGTTGGAGTTAATGTGCACCATAATTTAGGAAAAAGAAAGCTCAATAAAATTTTTTGGTCCTTATTCAAGGAAATGTGTTTCGCTGTCATGTTTGAACACCTCATTTCAGCGCTTGTATTTGGTGTCTCAAGGGTGGCAGTCGGGGTTTCTATCACTGGTGTTTATCTATCTGTTTATTGACTGCGGAATTACTTTAGGACTAAATGAGGGCTGTAAGCTAGCCTGGTTAGAGCTCCAGCTCTGGATTTTTTTTCCTGCATATGCCCCCTTTGAAGTCCTAAGTATAAGTGTGATATTATTTTATTGAGCCCCCGACCAGACAAATTCTTTATGCCTGTTTCCTAGAGCTGCACTAGCTGCTTATAGCTGTGGTCCAGGAGCTGATCCCCCCTCTCTCTAAGGCAAATAGCAGAGTTTCCCTAATTCATCCTGTACAAAGTCTCCCTTTAAATCAGCAGCCATCCAATCAGAATGCAGGATTAGCAGAGTAGATTCATGATTGAAGCCAGTGCTCATTCAGTCTATCATCATAATTTACATGGCTTACGTGCCATTGTCTGCCTGTTACACACGTGGTAGTGACTTAAAATCTTTGCACCTCACACATTTGCAATTTTCAAGGCTAGAAATGGGTCTAAAATGGGATTTACAAGATATCTGCTGTAAATCAGTTATGTGATCAAAATGTTGAAGTCTATTGGGATATTTCCGGAGGATGTCTGTGGGTCTAGCTAAACAAAAAAAATACCAGCATGTCCTGTAATCTGATTTAAGAGGGAGGTAACATATTAAGGCATACTTAAATAATCCTGCGACTGATCATTGAAATTTCTGTTTCATTCATTATAAGGTTTCTCCTGTCAGAGTTTAATGCATCTGATCACCAATCAGCTGGGAGTGTCTGGTGGTGCTGCCTTGTTGTAACCTGGACTCATATTCTGCTGCTGCTGGTGGTGGTGGCTTCTTTATGTGTGCACCACTTAAAATCCAAGACACATTTCCCTAGGAGGGATAATAAAGTGTATTGCATCATATTGTGTTGCATGACATCATATCGTATTTTATAAGTGAGATCAGCTGATTACCATATTAATATCTTGGAGGTGGTTTAGTGGTTAGTCAGTCTACGTTAGCTTAGATTGTGGTGTATCAAGATTTTATACAAGTCATCCTTATTCAGTCAATAAAATGCTTTTACTTACTTTGTTTAACAGAGCAAAATGAAAACCTCCTAAGGAATAATGCAATGAGTGTCTGATACTTAATTTTTATGCCTTTATTTAGAGTGGAGGACAGTGGATAGAGTCATAAAAAGGGATGTAAGAGGGGTAGAGACATGCAGGAAAGGAGCCACTGGCCGGACTTGAACCTTGGCTGCCATGTATATGGGGTGCAACCTAACCACTAGGTCTTTGAAGCCCCAAATATTTTTTTAACCATAGTCATTATTGCTTTTTTGGAAACAATAATGACTATGGCTTTTTTGCACAAACTTGTTCTCCCATGTCTTCGGGACCAAAATTAAAAAAAAAATCATTCTGTGACAAAAATATTAACATTTTTCCAAAAATACCTTGCATTTGTTTGTGCTAGCTGTATTTGTGCCATTCCTCTGCAGTGACACAGATGGCCACATCCCAGGCTTTCTGGTTCTCTTTCTTTTCATCATGAGCAATTCAGCCCGTCTCCATCATGATCTGCCCAGTTAGAGCTGCACTGTTTGACACAGCATGATGCAATGAAAAGCCCCTCACAAAGCATTCTGGGTAAACAATATGGCTGAGAGAATTCAAGCAAGCAGAAAAAAAAATGAATAGAAATATGTTCAATATTTGATCTACTAGTTTGGATTTCATCTCCTCGAAAAGTCACCCAAGATCCAGGCTTGCTTAGAAATGCTTTCATAAGGGATTCAAAGGCATGGATAGCATCAATGGAATGGCGCAACAGCTAGCTTTAAGAAGGAAAAACATGGCTACAATTTATTGTTCAAAAGTTATTCAACTTTTAATGTTTTTTATAAATGTTTAATTCAACTCTGTTTCTTCTTGTTGTGTACAACAACACTGGTCTGGAAGGGTTAAATCAAATGCTTAAGGAATTATAAAGCTGTGTAGCTGGATTCTTGTGTTGCCTGGGTTTCAATCGTTTTCATAGTACCTATGATGTTAATGGATGTCTGCATTCCGATGATCTCTATGTCTCAAGCTGGGCATACACTGTGCAACTGTGGGCCGAATCTGACAGTTGTGGCAGAATGTCAGCTCATCCTGTGGACTGAATCTACTATGATGCATACAACCAATGCTTAGGCTATATGTGCTCACACCATACAGCCCGATGGTCATGCACAACCTGAATGCTCACACTGTACGAGAGAAGTTGGGACGGAATAAAAATCTGCAGTTTCCTTCAAAAAAGTCTCACAAACAAACTGGGGGGGAAGTAGTATCTAGTCATATCCTTTCTCTCTGGCTATCTCTCTCTCTGTCCTTCACACATGAACAACATTGATACTTGTGTCAGCTGGAGGTCCACAGGTTGGAATATTTCCTGCCTGTTTATTTCCTTTACTATAGCAAGGGGAGGGGGGCATTAGAAAGTGTATTTTCATGATGATTTAAGATGCTGTCTCACAGTTTACAAAGGAAAAAGTATATCCTAGAGTTGAGGATTCTGCTCGTGGTTCTGCTCTCACTGTGGGAGTGTCTTGAGTTGTAGGACCAAAATGTCAAACATGTCAAAAATCCATCAGATGAGCTGGGAGCAGCTTGTCAGGCCATAGCCAGGTCGCAATCAGCCTCCTGTACCCTGCATGGCAAACAACACAAAATCCGACTGACAGTTGGCATGACTTCAACGTGAGTTGTGGGACTCAAAATTTGTGGCTGAAATTTGCACAGTGTACGTCTGGCTTTAGTTGTGTAGCATCTTTTGAACTCTGTTCCCTAATAATGTCCTGTGATGTCTGTTTGCATGGTATCTCATGACATCTGCGTTCTTGATGGCTTATGTTGTTGTTGTTGTGTCATGATCAGGTTTTTGCTTTGTTTTTTTCCTGTTTGAGTTCTGCTGATTTTGTTGGGTGTCATCTGTTCTGTTGTCTTCGTCTCTTGTTGGGTCCTGTTGCTTTGTTCCTCTGTTGTTCTCTGCACATGTCAAAGCACTTTGTAAACCCTTGTTTTTAAAAGTGATATACAAATAACATTATTATTATTATTATTATTATTATGTTATTATATTTTTGTCACTTTTTTAACTTGCTAGGTTGATGCACTGGTCAACACGTTGAATCATAAGCTTTAATATACTTATCAGTTAATTGTAGTTCTTGGATGATGTACTTTTTCTTTCTTACTTCAACCCATTGATAATTCCAGTTAGAACTTTTTGAGACAACCTACTTCCAGAGAAAACTGATGTCGCAGGTTTGCCGGTTCACATATGTATAGAATCGGATGTAAGACGCAGAGGCAGCTCCCTGTGAGAGGTGTCACATCTCAGACGTTTCTTGGTTCATCTATTTGCAGCAGTTCTCCCTTGTATAAACTTCTGCCTTTTTGTGCAGCAGTACAGACTTGCAGGGTTTTATTTCAATTTCTGCCTTTGTGAGAAGTCAATACATCAAATCAAGGTCACAGTGGGTAACTGTAAGAAAGTCTTATTGAATAAGAGAAAACCGGCGAGATGAATAAAGTAAATATAAAATGAATGATAGAGAAAAGCTTTATTGATAGTGATCCTGTTACTTTCATATCTCATCCCACTCGATGTTACACCCTGTAGACTCATCACTTGTTGCAGTCACTTAACCTGCGGGGGCTTACTACCCCCTGCTGCCTGCCATCCCTGCCATGGCAGTTACATTTTAATTAAGTATTTTGTTGTATTAGAGACCTCAGTTTAAACTTCAAACGTCTTATTAGAGCTTTCCCCCCTCTGTGCACTGACATGAAGACTGAATGCTGCAGTGTTTTTTTCTCACTCTATCTGAAGGCATATGCTAGTTTTTGTTCTCTTACTGTGGAGTGTCGCACTCTGACATGGTATTTGAAAAGCCCCGGTTTTGTTGACTTATTAATTTCTTGTGTCTTTCTAACTGAGTAGTGTGGAGATGACACGGCATGCTGGGATATTCTCTTTAGATGGTGATGGCGGTTGTGGCGGGGGGGTGAGTGTTAGTGGGTGGGGGGGGGTTCTTCCTCTCCCTTTCTCTTCCTTTCACTCTCCTCCCTCTGCTCATCAGTTCATCAGGCTCCTCCGTCGAACACTTAGCCCTGAGGAGAAGCCGTGGGTGGGGGTCTGTAACTTTTGATGAATGAATACATCTCTGACTCACTTCTCTTTTATCTAACTGTTTAATCTTGACTCTCTCTCTCTCTCTGTATTTCTTTCTCCCTCTCTCGTTTGCTCCCGCTCTGAACCTCTTCCTCGCTCTCTCGTTCTGGCCTCTGCTCCTCGCTCAAGACAGTGGTTGCTGATTTAATTGGATTGTGCTGAACTCTGGCTCTCTGTTGCATCTCTTATGATCATCTCTGAGACTCTTTGACTCAGGCTTCCTGTGAAGTTCAGCTTCCAAACATTCTATGAACTTTGCTATCCGTCTGAAGAGCAGCTCTACTCCAGGTTTTTCCAGGTATAGTGTGGAGACGAGTTCATCAATTATCTGTAAAGTTTTGTGTAATACAAATGGGAAGTGGGTTAGAGTATAGGCGGTCCTGAAGAGAAAATCAGGACAGCTGGTAAATGTGTTTACAGCACGACCAGAGTTTACCTCGGGTTCAGGGTCTGCAGAGCCAAATGAGACTTAGTCATCCAGAGACAAACAAGCTGCCTCTTGGATCCTCTACAACACCGAGCTCATATCTTTAGGCTTGCCCCGGTGGCTCCCTCCACACCCTCTCGCCTCTCTCCTCCCCTCCCCTCTGCTCTCCTTTCCCCAACCTCCCTGAGCTCGATGGAGGGAGATGATTAAGACATCAAAAGCTGTGCCTCACTGTAGATCAAAACTCAGGGCTGACGGGCGAGAGCCTGATCCCACATAGACTTCCGCTGCATCCCCACAGCCGGAGATTTGCCATTCCCAGCAGCTCTCCTGCTCCACTCCATTAGTATCTCCATGCCAATCGGAGGCTCCCCGGGGTTCGACATGTAGCCTAGGATGAGTCAGGGCTGTGCAATCAACCCCATCCATGGAGAGGCAGGTGCTTTCAGATGGTGAGACACAGTGGTGTGCGTTTGTGTGGGCATCTGAACGTCTGTGTTTGTGTGTGCATGTGTTTATCATAGCTCAAGGCCCTTATTCACCCCCACTGTTTTATCATCCCCAACACTGAACAGCAGCAGCCCATCACACTGCCTCTATCTCCTTTTCTCCTCTTTCTCTTTCTCTTTCACTCTCGCTCTCTCCCTCGAGGGGCTTTAGTTCATGTGATTCCACGCTCCAGCTTTAGCTCAACTTTGCCACTTGGCAGTCTCGGAAGATTTTTTCTGCTTGTCTCCCGTTTTGCTCCTGCTGTTAAAGTGGTGATAAAGAGAACAGAAAATACATACAGGATCACGAGAAGAGACTTTTCCTTGCTTGTAAAAATGAAATGCTTCATGTTCCATGAGAGCAACGTCAGTGGAAAAGGGTGAGAGCCAGGCAAGAACAAATTGTAGGGGGGAAAAAATTAATAAATGTAGTTCCTATCCAGCCATGGAAATAATAGGAGGAAATAATTGGAGTCTTTCTAGCCAAGGGGGGTTAATAATTCTAATCCAAATACAAAAAGGAAGTTTATAAATGTTTTGTTTTTAGCAGCATATGAGCTGAGACATATTGCACTAGTAGTGTCCTTGTAACCTGGCTATTTAAAGCTTTATTTTTTCCATGGTCACTGTAATTTGGTGCTGATGTCATGGTTAGCGGAGGCAGCGGCACGATCATTAATGTTGCTGGAAACTCAGCCTAAGAATAGTCTTTAAATCCCTGAGAGACAGAAAGGAATGTGCACCACACCAACCCACACACAGCCAGACTGGAACAGGCAGACAAGACATTTATTACCAAATAACCACATTGGAATCATCCTTAATTAATCTCCACTTATCAACTCATCGAGGTCCGTGCCACCCCTCACTTTGGCACTGGAGTTCTAGTCATCTGAGCAGCTGTGCGGTCATTCAGTTTTAGCCAGTCAACCAGTGAGTCAGGCCCTGGGGCTAAGCTCATTAAGGCAGGAGAGTCCCCTACTATCCGTCCCTCCCGCTATGCACCTAAGGGCCAGCCCCCCCTTCCTGTCACCTCCCTGCCTTTAATTGAGTTCTCACTTCTCTTTATTTTACTGTCAGCATTATACCCCTCTCATTGTTATCCCCCTCTCCGTCCTCTTTCTTGAGCCCATCTCCTCCCTCTCCTTTACTGCTGCTTCCACCAACACTTTTTTTTTTTTTTTTTTTTTGGTATTTCAGAGAGTAAGCACTTTCTCCATATTAAGATGTGAAATTCATTTTGACACTGGGCTAGAAATAGAGTGGAACCGGCAATATGCCCCTATCTGTTCCTCTCTCTCTCCCTCTCTCTCTCTCTCTCTCTCTCTCTCTTCTCCCTCCCTCTTCTCCTCTCCCTGTCTCTCTCTCTCTGTCTTTTTCCCCTACTCTTAACTATTTTTTTTCTACTTCAATCCATGGATCCACTCTCCCACCTCACTTTCTTATATCACCAAGAGAGTACCCTGCAAGGTAAGGGCTTGCTTGCCCCAAATTATATTTTCATAAGGATGGCATTGAAATCTTTTGCAACTCTTTCTCAGTTTTTTTATTCCATTAAGAGGGCAAGAGAAGTCAAATGGGGTGATGCACGAAGGAGGAACAAAAGTGATACATGTTTAGAGTAAACTTCTAGTAGAACATAATATCAACCTCCTTTTGTAGAGCTCAGCTTTGCACTTTAAAGCATGCATGTTTCTGGTAGAGTCACCTCATGTATGACACATGGAGGGATGCTGATGCCATCAATGCCAATGATCTTTATGTCTGCGACCATCAATCTTTAACACTGGTATCAAAGACATAAAAATGATCCGACTAACGTTCATATCTGGCCACTAGCCTGGAGCTAATTCCCATAGTTGAATAACTGTGTGACCACATAGCTGGATTGCAGGGACTGCCACCCTCTCCCAGAGATGATATGATGCAACCGGATAAAGAGCAGAGCCAGGCTGTGTGAAAACCCATAAATGCACTTTAGCCAAGCAGTGGCTTTTCTTACATGGTTTTTCATCATGGCTAAATGTTTGTTTTTCCCCCCGGGACATTAGCATCGAGGGATCATGACTATAGCCATGTTAGTGAGCCTTTAGGCATGCCTTAGCCTTAAAATCACCTCTGTGCAGTCAACATATATACAGTCAATTCACATGAATGCCTATATAATACGCAGCGGTGCATACAGAAGCAAGCATCCATACACTGTATGCTTAAATGACTGTGGAAGATGCACATATAATGGCTTAACTGCACAGATTTATTTCATTACTGAATTCCTAGACAGGGATGTCTTAAGACATACATAGTGAACGGCAATTTTGCATACATCAGTGTGTTGGAGCAGCAGTGTGTATTCCTCAAAAGATATATATTTTTAACACTTGAAGGTTGATGTCAAACACGCACAAATATCCATGACCACTGACAACAGGCTAATTTTTCCAAGCACAAGTCTGACAGGTATCGAATCCCTGCTTCAAGGAGCTAAAGTAGATTGTTTTTGTCCCATGTTCAGTTTAAGAATCACTTGTAAGAGCATAAAAGTAACATAACAAGCTGTTGCAAGAGCTGGAGCACAATCTCTTCAACCTTTTTGGCTGACCGCTGCAGTCAGCCCTACACATGGGTCTATAGGTGACTGCCTGCCTGACTAACTGACTGACTGACTCTACCTTTAGAGCTGCAGAGTTGTGTCAGTGGATATGTAGCAATATCTAGTGACAGTTCATGGAGAATAGTCAACCTCCACTGATGCCATGCACTGTCCATAGTAGGGCTAGGCGATGTATCGAGATAATCAATGTATTGCGGCTTTTGTCACGCACAGTGTAAAAAATGACGATATTGCGAACATCAAGTGTCAATTATGTGGCCATTTTGAGCTGTCAGTGTGAATTTCTCGCTGGAGTTTAGCTTCTCCCATTGTCCCTGAATGCATTTCTCACAGCAGAGAGCTCTCTCTCTCTCTCTCTCTCTCTCCTCCCCCCGTCCAGAAAACTCCTCCGCACATGCACGTTTTTTTTATCAGCGGCGAGAGAGGAGAGGAAGGTAAACAGAGCAGTGTGGTGAGTTAGCTGCGTTCAGAGACGGACAACTAGAAACAGCACTGGATCCGCAGCGTTGAGCAGTCGTTTAACTTTGAAAAGGAGGAGGTTGAACTCATGCAGTATCAATTAAAATACTGCTGCAAGATGACTCCGAGGTAAGGGAGGCAGTACACAACATGTCGCTAAAGACATGAGCCCATTGTTGTTGAAAAGCCAGGATTTAAAAATCTCATAAAGACACTCCACCCAGAATACAAGATTTGCCTGGGCGCAAACATTTTGCTGAAAACTCCCTGCCAGTGTCGTACATGTCAGAGAGAAGACGGCCCAGCAATGGACAAATGTGATCCACAACTACGGAGCCTTATCTCAGCATAACAGTTCAAAAAACCGACAACGTGGAGTTAAAATGTTCCTGCCTCCAGACAAGCTTTTTTTTCCTCCATGATCACACAGGAGAGTTTGTTAAATAAGGTCTAAAGATGCTCTCATGTCCCAAACTTGTCAGAAACCGCTCCAGCGTTCATCAGCACTGATAACGAACTAATATAATCACAGCTGTGAGCCTGGATGATGGACTAGACTGCAGGGTTTTGGCCTTCAGCTGCATGCAGGATTGCTGACTTTTGTGTTGGTTTGCTTCACCCTTAATGAGGGAAATAATCATTTTATAATCAGCAATAGTAAACATAACACAGAAAACATTTCAGGACTTTCCATACACTGTAAAAGACAGAGTATTTCATGATTTATGTATTTTTTATTTATTACTAAAAGACTGAATGAAGTCCTTTTCAAAATAAAACTAATAAATTTGATTTTATATTGATTTTTACCCTTTCTGCATACAATTTTATTAAAAATCCAATTGAACAGTCTATTTTAATCACCAAACTAGTGTCATTTGGGGCCGAATTAAACATTATACAGCTGCTGAGAGGACATTTCAAAATATCGCAATATATATCGTGCATCGGGATATAGCAAAATTATATCGGAATTTATATTGGGATATCAATTTTAGGCCATATCGCCCAGCTCTAGTCTATAGCGTTTGGGATACCTTGTTTAGTGGAGAAGGCGGAGCTACCCCTCTCCCCTGTCCTCACATATGCATAGAAAACAACAGCACCAAACTACTGCATGTCAACTGACGGCTTGTACTGGTTGATATACTATCTGAGCCGATGTCGCTGAAGCTGATATTGTCGTGCTGTTTACTGCCGACATGGCTTTATGTTTTAAACTTTAGGGATCTTTTAATTATTAACCTAGGGGGCTGCCAAAACACACATTTCAGTCAGGCATTTCGACAGGCATCTCAGATAGTTACGGTCAGCCATATACTAGGTTTTAACCTTGTCTTGTTTGAATACTGCCAATTCTTAAGCAATGTACTATACAAAAAGAGCAGGTCTAGACTGCACTCTTTATGTTTTAATAATGACCAAATTTTAATCCACCATGAGCCCAGCACTCAGTGACATTTAGCAAAGTTATAGTGGCATGCAAATTATTCCTTTTGCCAGGCAGAAACACTGTGCAGAACCAGGGGTAAAAGGGACGTGCACAAAGATAAAGGAGATGCAGATAAAGAGAAGAGGGAGATGCAGGAAGAGAGGAGAGGAATAAGAGGAGCACAGCCTCTCAATTGAGAGAGGATGCCAAAGATAGACAGACAGACAGACAATTCATTAATCCTGAGAGAAATTCAGTTCAGTATAATTATAACAGTGCATTAGAGAAGGTTTATAAAAACAAAATATTGTGGCAGTAGCGAGTAGCTTTCGAGTTTTACTACACTTTTTGTGGTCACAAACCCTCAACAAAGCCTAGCTTACCTAAACAGTAATAATGGATATTATAGTGATGCATATACTGTGAAAAAAATCAACCTAATTATATTCTTACGTGTAAAATTAGTACAAAAATATAATGCAACTAATGCACACATCAGATACATCGTCTCCTGGTTTCTAAGTCCTTTAGTTTAATTAGTTCGATTTTAATTCTAACAAATTTTTAAGAATACAATCAGTGACAGCCAATGACTATCCAATTTAACCCTCTCGCCCTGTGCGACTCGACTGAGATAATTGTTCTGTAATGTGGTCGAGGGGGCACAGGGAGGTGGGAGAGAGGCACAGAGCAGAGGGGTCAGGGCCCATCTTCTCACTGAAAATAGCTTCTAAATGTGCAAGGCAAGGCTCCCATTATTAGGCCTTCCAAGTTGACAGTGAGGTGGCCAAAGCCTGTTTACATTTGCGGGAGATATTTGGAATGAGGGACCGTTGGGAGAGAGGGGAGAGGGAGAGGAAAGGATGCAGGGAGGAGGAGAGGAAATAAATTACCAGTACGGTCCAGGAAGTGCAAGGCAGGTAATTGTAGTTGACAGTCCAGTCTGCCACACAGTTAATTTGAGCCTGAGCCCAGGTCCCTTTCACTATAGCACACCAAACTTATACACAGAACAATCTGTCTGCGTAGGTACATGCCCAGACACCATCTCTGCCTCTCTCTCTTATTCTCTCCCTCTCTCTTACTCTCTGGCAGAAGAATTATGTCGTAAGCAAGATATGAGCAGCCGTGTCTCTCCTGGAAGGTGCACACTTCACGTCCTTATTTTCCCTATAGTTTAATTTTCCCCTGAGAAATATTGAATTTTGGACAGGGTGATAGTGTACCTGTCAGTGATAGGGCGTCATCTCTAACTCCCTCTGACAGGTGGACCATTATATCTACGAGGAAAAAATAATCCCTCTCTTCTTTAAGACCAGCAAATTTCAACCCATTGGCTGGTGATTGCAGCAGCGCAGGGAAGAAAGGCCTCTTACCTAAATCTGCTCTGATCAGTTAATGAAAGACATTATTTAGAAAGCTGATTGCTTTTTTAAAGCTAAAACATACAGTGTGGCTGTTTACCTTCACTTACTTTGAGACTGTATTCTGTTGAACCTTACTGTAGATATGCAAGGCTTCATATACCCATATATGCAAGTAATATCTGTATTTACTCATCACATAAGAGATTTTATCTATTTTACTGTTTTTTAAAGCAGAAATGCGGACATGACAGGCATATTTTCTCACTTTTTGTGACCTTTTATAGACTCCGAACTTGAAACAAAGGCTCAAACCCAACACATCCCTTTGCTCTACCATTCAGCTCTACCCCTACATTTTGCATGTTTGTAAGGGTAGCGAGTCACAGTTATTGTTGGAATGGAGGGATGGGGTGAAGTGCTATGGTTTCATGGCCCTGCAAACAAGGGATGCACAGATACTGATCTCAGTATAGGATATAAGTGCCGATAGCAAGTACTTGTACTACACTAAAGTGTAGCAGATGCAGCCAAGGTCAAGTTCGACGGCATTTCTTTTTTCCAGGCCTTTTCCCACCTAGTAATACGCCTGGAGACAGCTGGTGGTTTTCATGGCCTTGGGACATTCATAGCATGACCAGGGGCTCATGTCAACCCTACTGCCTGCCCGGGAAGTACCCTGGGCCATGCACACTCATCACATCCACCCCTTACTCTGCCCTTAAGGTGTAGACTTTGCTATTTTTTCCAACAGATTATTTTCCTATGCCCTTGGTAAATGCAAGGACATCCAGAGCACGACCGGGGTTTGCGCCAATCCTCCTTCCCACCCAATGGTTCCTTCAGCCAGTTTACCTGCAACATCCACGTCTGACTGCAGCCTCAGTCTTTGGCCCAAGCATGCCTAAAAGTTATGCACAGTAATGTAAGTATTCACACTTGTACTTGGTCTGGAAAAATTTGATATTGGTGCTAATTATATCAGTAGGCAGTGTTTCCATTAAGCAAAGGCAGGCAGTTGCTTTGGGCCTCGTGCTCCAAGAGGTATCGAGCCATCAGCAAAGATGTGCATCAAATGTAAGTTATAAATCCAAAATGATTCCAGTTTTACAATGAGTATTTACAATGTAAATGAAGTGCCCAGATGTGTAAAATAGCATCAAAACACATTTGATACACCTTGGACCCCCTACTGAGTTCATGCCCCCAAAATATCTTCTTATATAGCTACACCTGTATTGCATATACTGTTTTCTTCTGAAAGTTTCACTTTGCCTCAAGACATGTGAAACTATTGAGATGTGGAGACTTTGAGTTGCAGTGTGTTACTGATAAAGAAGTGATGAACAAGTTGTGTTTGCACACATTTGGGTTTGTATTGTTAAGTAGGCCTGTGGCTTTTTTTTAAAGAAATACTTGAGAATATTTGTTTTCTCAAGCTATGATTGTTTTGAACAATATGGAGAATCTAGCACTACTCTTTTCCTAGGGCCTACAATTTACTTAAACCACCCCTGGACATCAACATAAGTTTTCAGTCCAACTAAAGTTGCCCTTGTTGCAAACACACAAGTTTGTTAGACTTTTTCCTTTTATATGAAGTCAATGAGTAGTCTATTGCAAAGATCAATCGCAAACAGATCCTTATTCTACTCTGTCCTTACACTCTCTTTTCTCAATGTTAAGGTTGGGAATGCCCAGTGGCCCCTCAGTCTACTGTACCATAGATGACATCAACCCCTCTGGTTCCACATCCCTGCAACCACTTGACATTTCTATCGACATTTCCCACAGTGCTCTCACATTAAAGGCCGTGACATTTCATTTGCACACGATGTTGATTAAAATACACCCTTATGGTCTCAAGAAAAGAGGGGGTGTAGGCCATTTTTGTACCATCTACTTTGGGAAATTGAGGAGAGAAGAGGGAATAAATAGAAGATCATCTGATTGAAGGGATTATAAAAAGGCCCTTTGGTCTAGATCTGTAAAAGACTGTGGGATGAAAAATGAGAAAAAATAGAGTTAATTACTCCTTTTAGAAAACTTTTTTTTTCTTTCATTGAGATATACTTATTCCATGACCTGTACACATTGTACAACTCTTTTCCTCACAGTACCTCCTAATGCAGATAAAACCTGATTGAAATCAAGTTGAGTTCACTCAAAGTGGATCCCTGGCAGGTCACATTTACGTCTGTGTCAGGCCACCTGCAAGGTGCCGCTGTCTGCTGATGTGTTAGCCCCAGCTGGACTTGTATGATCTGACTCCAGGCCAGGTCTCACCTGCCAGCTCCTATTGGGTCCTCGACTTTTATACTGGCCTGGGGCCTGTCACTGATGGGCAGCCTGCCGTCCAGTCTAAACGGCCGGCTTCCAAAGCCATTCTCTAATGTGTATTCTCCTCAGCCCGAAACAGCATCTGACAGGACATGGAGATGGGTTTTTTATTCACATCAGGACTCTTCTTTGTCTTACACTTGCCTGGACTTTAAGTATGAGATTTTGATTTTTAATGAAATAATTCCTGAAAAAGTAAAATTGTAGAAAAACTGGGATAATATTAGAAATAGATTTAAAAAAAGATTGCAGTATCACATTTATTTCATGATCTCTGGCTGAATGAGAGCAGTGCTGACCTGTGTTTCCCCTCATTTTCACAGCACAACGGTTAAAGCATCATGACACTTGTAACTCAATTATATGAAATTAGCACAAAGGGTAATGTATAGCCATAAAACAGGCATTTATGGTATACTTTTATCCCCAAGCAGCCAATAGGAATCCAGACAGGAGTAACATAGTAACCTAATTAAAAGCAGTTGATATAATACCCAATGACCGCTGAGTTGTTAAACTAGGAGAGGTGCATAGGTTAATCATAGCCTGTGAGCAGCTTCATGTAATAGAACCATAATATGATAATTAGTTCACTTTTACTCAAACTTATCTGTGTCAATAAAAGATACAGCCTGGCTTACACACACGGCTCGCCTTGGCCTGATCTAATATATCACACCAGACAAAACATCCACTCTTCATGGCTCATGCTGCCCTGGTTAGCACCAGGAACATAGAAAAGCTCTGCAATAATGAGTGTCTACAAGGTGTTTGATCACTATTATGCCTTACAGATAAGCTAATTTAGCAACCATTATAAGCAGGTTGCCCTTCCACCTTGGTAGTATTTCTGTAATTACTGTGGTGACAGCATTGTCCCACATGGTTACACTATTATAGCCCAAGAGGCTGTGTTCAAAGAGTGATGCCATTATTAGCATACCCTTTGTCATAAGCAAATCCAGAACCCACAGAATGGCTTTATTCTCTATCAGTTCAACAGATGTAAACACAGTATATTATATCAAATTCCAGTGTATCTTTCAATGAAATGTTGTCCTTTTTATCTGCCTTTTCTAAAGAATTTTCATTAAGTACCTGATCTCTCTGATTTCTCATACTTTCCAATAAAAAATTGTTGCTATCCTCCCATTAAAGAAAAGAAAAACCCACAGTGGTCACTGAAATAAAACACAAACTAATACTGACCAGGACAAAATTAATGGTACCTCTAACTTAGTATTTATTTGCACAACCTTTTGAGGCAGTCGCTGCAATCAAGCAATTTCTGTAACTTTTTAATGACACTTCGCCTGTCCACAGGTATTTTAGCCCACTTCTCATGAGCAAACTGCTCCAGTTGTGTCAGGTTTGAAGGGTGCCTTCTCCAGACCGCTTGTTTTGGCTCCTTCCACATAGTTAAATAGGACTTAGATCAGGGTTCATAGAAGGCCACTTCAGAATAGTCCAATGTTTTGTTCCTAGCCATTCTTGGGTGTTTTTAGCTCTGTGTTTTAAGTCATTATCCTGTTGGACGACCCATGAGCTGCGACTGAGACCAAGCTTTCTGACACTGGGCAGCACATTTTGCTCCAAAATGCCTTGAAAGTCTTGAGATTTCATTGTAGCCTGCACAGATTCAATCACCCTGTGCCAAATGCAGCAAAGCAGCCTGAGAACATAACTCTTCCTTGTTTCACAGTAGGTATGGTGTTATTTTCTTTGTATTTTTCATTTTTGCATCTATGAACATAGAGCTGATGTGACTGTCAAAAAGGACAAGAGGGCATTCTCCCAGAAGCTGCAAGGCTTGTTAATATGCATTTTGAAAACTTCCAGTCTCGCTTTTTAATGATTTGCTTTCAACAGTGGAGTCTTCTTCAGTCATCTTCCATTAGGTCCACTTTGGCTCAAACAGCAATGGATGGAGGGTTCTGACACTGATGTACCTTGACCTTGGAGTTTACTTCTAATCTCTCTGGAAATTGTTCTGGGCTTTTTGGTTACCATTCCTGTTATCTGTCTCTTTAATTTTTCATTGATTTTCCTCTTGCAGCCATGTCCAGAGAGGTTGGCTACAAGCCTGTGGACCTTAAACTTCTGAATAATTATGTGCAACTGTATTCACAGGAACACCAAGATGCTTGGAGATGGTCTTGTAGACTTTACCTTTAACATGCTTGTCTATAATTTTCTTTCTAATCTCCTGGGACAACTCTCTCCTTAGCTTTCTATGGTCCATGTCCAGTGTGGTAAACACCATGATACCAAACAGCACAGTGACTACTTTCCACTCTATATATAGGCAAACTGACTGATTACAAGTTTAAAGACGTGTGTGATGCTAATTACAGGACACCTTACTTAACATGTCCCTATTATCATATTATTTGAAGTCTTTTCTAGGGACACCATCACTTTTGTCCAGCATAGTTTCATTAATTTGTTTTTTTAGATGATTCTGTGGACCATAATTCAAAAGCCATGTCAGATTTTCATCAGTGAATTTTCAGTAAAATTTTATTTTTTATTAATTTTGTCAATTTCAAGTGATTTCATTAACCACTGTGGGTTTTTTTTTTCTTTAACAGAAGGGTACCAACAATTTTGTCCACGTATAATGTATAATAATGATCAGCCCTAATTTGCAGCACACTATTACTTCATTTTCTGAAAAGTCTGCACTCCAGCAGCAGGCTGCAGCAGTGCAGATTTCATACACTGCCATCAAGTTATGGAGATGACAGTTATATCATCAACTCCATAAGACCTCCTCAGTGAAACAATTTTCAGCGTCTACAGGAGTGGACACAAACAAACCGTTTTCCTGATATTCTTTTCCCAACCAGTCAGCCTGCAAGGGTCTCTGCCAGCCAGAGGGGAGGACATCAGACCTGCAGAAAATGGATAGAGAGAGAATAGGAATACATGAAAAGAGGTGAGGGAGAGATGAAGCAAAAGAGAGAGATGGGAAGACAAAAGGGGGGAGAGAGAGGAGAAGTGAGCCTAAATTGGGAATCTATTACTGAGGCCTGGGTACAGCAGCCCCTCTCTGTCTCCCGTAAACACACAGAAATGTGTTCAAGTGCAGGGGCTTTATAAGTTTCCCCTTCTCCAGAGTAATGTGCTTTGAATGGCTGGTAAAATGGGACTGGGAGAATTTCATTCCCGCTGCCTCCCCAGGCGACTCACCTTTGGCCCACCGATGATATGAGCCCTTTTCTATTTTTTCCACTTTTACTCTCCCTCGTTCCCTCTTTCCATCTTCCAGACTGATGGAGAGGAGGAGAAATAAATGGAGAGCAGTGGGCTCAGCAGGCAATGAAGGGATGGACGAGCACAGGGAGAGGCACAGGGGGAAGAGGATTGGGGTGCAGGGCTTATTTATTTAGTGGAATGAGGCAGGTGCGTTATCCACAGCTCAGATTAGCTCGTCTGTTTATGCTAAATGCCACACCATGGGAAGCCGCTCGTGTCACAGGAAGTACAGAAACCCATTTTTCTCACTGTCTGCTGCTCCCACAGATTGCTAGATCTGTTCTTTTCACCCATTAGACCTTTGCAGGGGGCTCATATCAGATATAGTCTACAGATTTTTGGTTTTGCTTTTCACTTACCCCTCGAAGGTCAAGAAAACTGATAATTTAGTGAGCTGATATGTTTGTTTCTTATTTTGCTTGATTCAATTACATGTCACCACATTGTTTTTTTACCCAAAAAGTATGGCGAAGGTGGTGGTCTGTGAGCCACTGATGACTTTTCTAAGAGGTGAAGGCATGTTTGAGTCCGGCTTTGGCCCCTATACTAACATGAAGTCATGAAGCCCAGAGTGTTGGATCTCTCAGCACCCACTTAGGCCTAACTGATGGACCCTAAGGCTCCGGAACCCTAGAGGCCAAAAATATTATAGGAACAGAAAAACATTGCTTCAGGTCTTTATTTCATGTTATGCACACATATATGATGAAAGTCATAGCTCGGGGATATTCAATCCTTTGGAGGTTTTGTGCCTTTTTCACCCTTTTATAGTGAACCTGCAGTTTAGAGAATACGTACACTGTTACATGTAGGACTCAAGATTATGTTCATGTCACATTTAGCTCAGCATACACTGTGAATGATATATGTCACTGCGATTTCTGTGAACGCCAAGGCTACATTTTATTTTTCTTATTCCTTGCAGGGAATTGTTTATAGACTACGAGTGATTTCCTATTACAAGGACTGTTTTCTTAAAGTTGTTTATCACATGGTATAGATTAGCTTAAATTGTTTATTTATACTTTCGCTGACCTTTTGGCTTCATCGTGGTCTTTTCATCGACTTTCAATTTCCCCACAGGTAAAAGCATAAACATAATCCTGCCTTTCTGCCAGTCATAACACAGATTTTTAAATAAGCAGAGTGAATTTAAAAAATGACAGTGAAAGAGATGTTACACCTGCTCTTTAAGCTGTGTATTCAGCGGAACAAGGAGGGTCATATTCACCTCTATTAGCCCTGAACCTGTTCATTACAGCGTGATGTTTTTGCTGCTCTTAACTCTCACAAGAGCATGCCAAGCCACAACCTTTAACCTCTTTGTCATTGTGAGGAAAATCCTCTTGATAAATTTGGCAATAACTGAAACAATGCGTGTGTCTTTGTGTAGCTACCTTGTGTATAGCACAGGATGGGAAATTAGCGCCTGCTACCAACCAAACACAGGTATTTTTGAGCAGTGTCTGGTGAATTTGTTCAACTGGGGCACCGGGGGCAGATAATTAAAAGTAACATCATTGGCTAACAGGGGGAAACATAAGACATAAAGGGGAGAGCCTTTGGGGGTCCAGCCAAACGGGGGGCTCATGGAGGTCAGCAAAATCAAGGTCAGTTGTAAAGTTAACCTGTGATAACCATATTTAATTTCTAACCTGAATAATAACCATTCTTATCAAAGCAACAAAACATGAATTTCATGTATTGATGCTGTAGTACAATCAAGCATTTTTTCAAAATGTAAACCCCTTTTATTGGTAATGTTAACAATGTGGATGCACTGAACTATGAGGAAAGTAATGTCCGACTTTATAGCTGGGTCATGATGTGCACTAATGTCAGGATGCCGGAAAGAAAAAAAAGAAGAAATGGAGACAATTTTCCTGGAAATAGAGTTAATGATTGAATAATTGTGAAAAGAGACAAAAAATGGTTGGAAAAAAAGGCAAGTATGGATTGAAATAGTTAAAAAAAAAAATTGGTTGAAAAAAATGGTTAAAATTGGCAAAAAGGAGAAAAACGTGGCAAGAATGAATTAAAATATTTAAAGGAAAATGGCTCGAATGGATTAAAAATTTACAAAAAGTGGCAAAAAGCAGTTTAAAGAGGGAAAAGAGGGGGCAAAAAATGTTTAAAAAATTGTTAGAAAAGGGGAAAAAACAGGATTATTGTAGAAAGTAGTTTCTAAAACATCTTAAAAAGTGAGTGAAAAGCAGCAAATTTGGGCAACAAAAGACAAAAAGCAGCTAAACTAGGCAAAATGTTGCAAAAGGATGTTGCAAAAATGGACAGCAAACGGCAAAAAAAGGCAAAAGAAAGCCAATATGGGCAAAAACTGGTTAGAAGAAAGTAGCATAAATGGGTTAAAAGTGGCGGAAAAACACACACAGAAAACAAAGAAATGGGTTAAATGCAGCAAAAATGGACAAATAGTGGCAAAAAGCAGCTAAAGTAAGCGGAAAAGGGGCAAAAAATGTTTGAAGACAGAAATTGCTGAAAAAGGGCAAAAACAGGATGATTGTGTTAGAAAAGTTTAAAAGAAAGTGGAAAAAATGGGTGAAAAAATGCAAAAAATTAGGCAAAAAAAGACAAAAGGGTGGCTAAAGTAGGCAAAATGTTGCAAAAAAATCCTTTTTAAATGGACAGCAAATGGCAAAAAAAAAAGAAAGAAAAAACAAAAGAGCGAATATGGGCAAAAACTGATGAAAAGAAAGTGGCAGAAATGGGTGAAAAATGGCAAAAATAGGATAGAAGTGGTAAAAATGTGGGGTGAAACCCAAGCAGAAATGGGTTTAAGTGGAGAAAATATGTGGCAATAAGGGATGGAAAAAAAGGGGTGAAAGTTATTAAGTACCACAAATAAATTTTTCTAACATCAGGTCGCAATCAGAGCTTGACACACTTTTCAGCCCTAAAATGAGGTAGCTGTTAGCCCGGATGCTAGCACCAATGCTGATGATCCAACACACATTTATTGATATGATCAATTAATCAAAACTTGGTATCTCTCTAGGCTTTTAAGGTCTTGAGATGGATGTTTTCTCATCTTAAGTCCAAGATAGTTAAAAGAGGCCAGAATTTTGGCGTGAGATTGCAAGAATTGTTCAGAAAATATTTAATAATCACAAGTCTAACACTCATAATGCATGCTGAGTTAATTTACAGAGCCCCTGTATGTCACACAGCAAACATTTGCATGGTCGAGTACAGGACAAACTGGTCGCAAACATGGTTGAAATTGAGCAACAAAACTCATACATATTTCCAGCACAACCTTTATGGTTGTGATAACTCTCCTGATATGAGGCTTAGTTAAATCTGACTTTTTATGACCTGACTGCCACAGAGACACAAACCAGCCTCAAAATAATAGACAGAGCCTATGCCAGTATTTTCTACTTTGCTACATTTCCTTTTATTAAATAGACCATAACTTGAATACTAAAATTCTTGATTTTATACTATACCTCATCTCATTTTGCTGCTTGTTAAAATAAAGTGGCTGGTAAAAATGTCAGTGGCTGGTAGATTTTTAAATCCACTAGCCAAAGTGGTATAGCACATGTGGGAGTCACAGCCTGGCTGCATTTCAGTCCCCCACCTTCATCTTCCTTTCTTTACCTCTACAGTGCATATAGCAGCAAGGCCAGCATATGGTTGGGTGTTTTTGTACTATTAGAAGATGGTAGGTAATGCCTCCATTCACTCCAGTGGTGAGAATAAATGGAGCAGCCTCTCAAAAACAATAAATCCCTGACGGTCCTTTCTCCCCCTCACCTCTGAGAACTGGCTTTTCATTTGTTTTATTTACATAGCTGCCTTTATGAGCTTTCATCAGCAGCTCTGCTTATGGAGGAAACTAATGGCTTCTCCGTGCTGTAATTCCAAAGTATGTATGTGATCGTCTGCGTGCATGTGTGCAATCATCCAGATATTTTATGTTTTAGTGTCTACCTATAGATTTGCATCTGTTTGTGTGTTAGTGGAAGTGTGCATGTCTGTGTATGTGTGCTGCACTTTATCTTCAAAGAGCAAATCTACATTTTCATAAAAGCTGCTGTTTTATCTTCAGTTAAACCCCTTCACTTCCCCTTTTACTGTCTGTTTTTCCTTCTGTCCTTTTTTCAGTCTTCTTTTCTCTCTCTTCTCTACCTCTTTGTTTCCATGTTTCATGTCCCTTATTGATTAGCCATCATTACTACATACAACTCAAAGATAAGCTAAACAAATCCCAAAAATGAGCCATGCCTTGAGAAGCCGGCACCTTTTTCAATTTAACTCTTTTACTCAGCACCACTTTTGGTGAGCATTTCTCATTGACTTGTGCTAGTTCAAGTGTAACTGTTCTCATATTGTGCATTAAATGCATAGAACAGTTTTTAACAAGTAACTGCAGACAAGATGACAGATGACACAATTTCATCCTTATCCAAGAAACTTTGTGACAAGAGCAGCTGTAAATGGTTTTCTTCTTTTCCATTTATTAGACAGTATATGTGAAGAAGGAGGATGAAAAAGATGATGGCACCAAAGTCTGTAGCAACTTTGGAAAAAAATTTAAACGGGGGGATCTACTTGCAATGGTAAGTGCTGCATTTGAGGAAACATTACTAACTGAAAAAAAAATACCAAATGCAACTTTTACCCCCTGAAAGGCAGCTTTGAAACTAAAATGAAGCATTTTTTTCTCCTTCTTCTTTGCTCTGAATTTTCAAGTTGGTGTAAGTTAAGGACAGTTCAACTTTTCAGTTTACACTCAGTATGTATTGACAGACGGGATGTGTACCAGGTGTAGTACACCGAGAGGGGTCTGGATCTGTACATTTCTGGTGGCCCCTCCCATGGACTGTTCATCTGAGATGCCGTATATATCCAGAAAGAAGTATTTTGCTGCTACAATGTATTTCCAGATTCAATGTTTTTTATTTAAATGAAAAAAAAAAAAAGCATGAACAAAGTCTGGCAGTTACATTTATGAACGAACCAAATTACAATCATTACAGACTAAACTACTATTCTCACAGGATTAGAACCTGTGGACCTCTGATAGTTAGTGAATGACCCCCTGATGTCAGTGTTTGGTGTGCTGCATTCTACTGGGGTAGGCAAAGCCTGTTAAATACCTAGATTTACTGACATTTTTGAAGGAAAATATGGTGTGCAGAACCTTTAAAACACAATTATCACCCTAAAGTACAGAGATGCTGACTTGCATGGGATTAATATTACCTGTGGACCTCAGGTGAGCAAGAATATGGTAGGTAGTTTGCCCTGGAAGTTTTACTCTGCAAATTACAGACATGGACGATTTGCTTTAGCTGTGATAGCTATTTAGCTTTGTTATCTATAGCTAAGTTAGCTTTAGTGACTTGATCATTAGCAAATGTAGTTAAAGCTAACTTAGCTACGTAGATAACATAGAAATATAGCTAACATAGCTGCTTTGTGATCTTAACTTTAGCAATGTGAGCTACATAGCTATGTAGTTATGCTAGCTATGTATCTTATGTAGCTAACAGATTTATGTAAGCTGCATTTGCTGCATTAGAATGTTTTCATGGAGGACGTCCTTTTTTCTTGTAAGCAGACTGTTTACTCAGCTTCATTAAACATTTTATAATCAGTTTTTGCAGGTCAGGTTTTTAACTTCTAATGTTTGGTTTCCTAACCCTTACCCAAACCCTAAATTGAAGTTTAACCTGATTTTTTTTCAAAAGTTTAAGTATGTATTTCCTTTCTGAAAGAGAGTGACTCAGGTGAACGGTCTGCGAAAGTGGCCATCAGACATGAACAGTCTGCAGCCAGACTGTCTTGAGTAAATCTGCTTTGGCACACGATGGTCTCCAACTCTTTGTACCTCTTAAAGCATAAACAGTTATCCTTCGTGTCTAGAATGAATCTTGCTCACTTTCTTGCACATAACTTGAGAATTCAACTGTTCGTTGCACTTTTAATCTTGAATATGTGAGCATTCGTACTACCCATAATTTCTCTCTATCCCAACATCATCAAGACTGATGTCTATTAGTTTGTTCATAGCTTCAAGTGGAAACTAACTACCATTGACTGGAGATGAATACCAGTAAGTAGACTCACCTTGATACACCTAAAGTTTTCTAGTGTTGTAATTAACTGTGTTGATATAACAGAGCTGGCACTGAAAGAAGGGCATAATAGTGGTGTTCGTACTCTTTGGCTTTAGTAGACACAAAGCAGATAAAAAGAAAGCTAAATGTGAATACTATAAAGAGCTCCTGAGATTCAGTGCGGTATGTTTGTGTGCATGGTGACGAGTGAGTGCAACTGTGTAAATGTTGACAATGACAGTTCAGTACAAGCTACAGACTGTCAGAAACAAATGCTATAGTTTCTTGACTGCTCCTGTCCTGAGTTTTGTTTACCTGAAGTGGAGCTCTGAAGGTAACTGCACATCTTTTCTGCCCTCCATCAGTAAGGTGGAGGATGATGCAGGTGTATCAAAGGAAACCGTGTGATATACAAGTGTGTAAAGAGTGTGTCAAGGGATTTTAATCTTATATTAGAATACTGTGTAGTTTATACTTCGCTTCAGTTTGGTAAGCAATGTTAAAAAAAAACAATAGAATGAAATAAAAGTATAGGATGTATGTTTATTAATGATAAAGCTAAATATGTTTTTAGCTATCACAGCTGAATGATCATAGATTGAAGACTCAGATTTGTTTTGCACAAGGTGGCACGTGGCTAAGTTTTTCACTTTACCAATTTCATTTTCCCCCCCATTATTTTACACTGTGTCGTAAACTCGGCAAGCTGCACACAATAAACAGACACTTTTGTGTTGTGGGAAAAATAGCACTTCCACCACTTCTGCTCCCCTCCCTTCCCTGTTTGACACCCTCGGTGCCCCCCTTGGGCTAAACAGAAATAGGGCCAGCTTAAGGCCATAATTGGTCTTGATCCTTAGGCTGCAGGCATATTCCAGCGGTGGGTCTGGATGGGGCGCTTGTTATGTGTGAAAAGGTGGCAGGGGAATGCCTGGCCAGTAATTAACAGTGTGCAAGGGACTGTGGAGAAGGAAATTTAAAAGTGAATGGGGGAGGCCAGTTTATTCTGTGGCTCTGCTCTGCCTCTCTCTCCGCCTCCTCTGTTTCTCATCTATTCACTCTTGCCTGTTATTGGAGCTGATGGGTTTATAGAGATTTTCACACTTTTGGAAGTTGGGCTGGCATTGTGAATTTGTTTTTCGCCTGCTCCCCGTTTCGCGCCCCTTTGCCCCGGCCCGCCACACACACGTACTTGCCTCCCATGCATCTTTTCTTTTACTCAGTCACTTGCTCACTCAGATGGTTCCATTTTGTCATGTGATGAGATTTATTGGTATTTACTATGGTATTTAATTTTTTTTTTATCACATTAAAGGACATCAAAGAAAATCAAAAATGATGCATCAATAAAAAAATCAAACATGATGATGTTTGTACACTGTTGATGTTAAAGTGTAAGATATAATTAATTGATATATTTTTTCCAACATGTAAATGACAACTTAAGGTGGTAAAAAAAAATAAAACAAAAAATAAGCAAGTAAATGAACAGCAAGGAAAAAAATGGTAACTTCTATCTGCAAATATGACCCCAATTCCAACAAATCTGGGGCACTCTGTAAAATGAAAATAAAAACAGAACGCAACGATTTGCAAATTCATAAACCCATATTGTCTGTCAACACAGTTCACTGTTCCATCCACAAATGCAAGTTAAAGCTGTATTATGCAATGAAGAAGTCATATGTAAACACAATCCAGAAAAAACACTGTTTTCTCTGGGCCCAAATTAATTTAAAATGGAGTGAGGCAAAATGGAAAACTGTTCTGCGGTCAGATTAATCAAAATGGAATCTTTTTGGAAACCTCGGACACTGTGCCTGGCAAACTGCATCTTGCATCTCTGATGGTATGGGGTTGCATTAGTGTCTACGGCATCTGCAGCTTGCACATCTGGAAAGGCACTATCAATGCTATACAGTACAGTACATAAAGATTAACTTTAGATTAACATATGCTCCCATCCAGAGAGTGTCTCTTTCAGTGTAGGCCTTGGATATTTCAGCAAGACAATGCTAAACCATATACCACATTCTTCCCAATGGCATGGCTTTGTAGTAGAAGAATCTGGGTGCTGAACTGGCATGCCTGCAGTCCAGACCTTTTACCGACAGGAAACATTGGCACATCATGAAACGACAAATCCTGCAAAGAAGACCCAGGGCTGTTGAGCAGCTACAATCCCACATCAGACAAGAATAGGGGACAAAAATCCTCACCAAAACTCCAGCAATTGGTCTCCTCACTTCCCAGATGTTTACAGACTATTGTTAAAAAAAAGGCACTTACAGAAACCCAAATTCAGTCAGGGCCCATCTTTGGCTGTCATCTCTGACAGACTGAGGGTTTAATCACCCACTAAATCATTAACAAGCCACTCATTTGCAAAGTTTCAGTCTTATAAAGATTTTTACACACTGTTTGCCATAGCTCAGCTGTCTAAACAGAGAGATGATTTAAACATACTGTAAGACAGAATACACAAATATCCTAAATAACAAAGCAAAATGATGAATGAGGTATATTTAGGGTATAAATAAGCATATATATTCCAATCCCCTTCTGCAAAGTATGTTTATTTTTGTTTTTTAAGGACTTATTGAGAGAAGCCTGTAAATGTACTTGGTTTGTAGTAGGTGATGATCAACAGAAATGACACAAAAATACACAGCAATTCTCTTGACAAATTAACTCTTCCATATTTTTTCACTCTTGATAGGTTGGACAAAGTTCAGTATTTTGAAAATTTAAGCATTTTTGGCATTAAAGGTTGTGGATAAAATTGAGGAAGGAAATAGTCAAAATCATGTTAAATTATGTATGAAACTTGAAATTTGAAGTAATGTTTCTGTTAAAATTAAGACAACTTCTGTCTCTTTTACAGCTATTGACCATAAAAGTTGTTATCAACAAAACAGTGTAACACCGGTGTGTGCTTGTAGGCAAAAATTTGTATTTTTTTTTTGTCTGTCCTTCCTTCTAGATACATGAGTATGCTATTATGTGTGTTTCCCCAAGCTCTCTCCTGTCCTCTGCAGATGGGCCGGGTCCAGACTAAACATGTTCCTTTGAGAGGCCTGTTTACAGTGTTTAGGCACACAGACAGACAGGAAGTAGGCTAAGCGATGAGAACATCCCAGACAGGCCTCAGAGATAAATGGACGTGCTGCTAAATGAAGGAAGGAGAGGCTTCAAATGAGCCATCGCGGGTAAGCTCTCAGTGCGGGAGTTTGAAACACTTTCCCAAGGTGTTTACAGAAGAAGTGTGTGTGTCTGTACGGATTTTAGATTCGTGTGTTCATGTGCAAGCATGTGTCTCCCTGTGTGTGGTTCTGGGGGTAACAGGTGGGAGGTATGCCATGTCCTGGTTAACAAGGGTGTTATTGTGTTGTTCTGTCCTGCATGACTGACCGTCAGCTGTGCGGGGTCATCCTCCTTCCCCCTAACCCCGGAACACTAACACGCCAGCTACGCATGCCCGCACACACATAACACACACACTTTCAAATATGCACATGCAGAATCAAGGACACACCCAGAAACAGATTCTGCTCATGCCTCAGTTGGTGGCCTCTAATTGAATTGGGACACGATCGGTGATATTTCCGATTTGGTGGCCCGATGCACCCCAGTGAAGAGGCATCTGCTCTCTTACTCACCGCCATGGAGCTGCTCAAGGCTGCAGCCAGCATGAGGCATGGCTGGAGAGGTCTGTGGACACACACATACTACCCACTCACACACAGCTTCCCTAAGTCACTCACACATGCTGCCCCAGGGCACTTGCAGTTCTGTAACACTACCCAACAACAATACTCCCTCAACTGCTTGGTTGTTTACTTTCTGAAAGAGGTAAAGTCTCCCACTTAAAGGATTACCTTACACTGCCCTGAACCCCCTGCCCTATGCTCTCACTCCACACAGATACACTCACACAAGCAGGCAGGAATGAAAAATGTATTTACATCCAAAGAAGCACGGACGGGTCAAAAGCCAGACTGACAGCCAAACAAAGACAGGATACAAAAACATTGTCCTTTATTTATGGAGAAGGTCTTTGTCCCAGCTTTACCAGTATCTGTTCTTCTCCTTACCTGTAGCTAGCTTTGAGCTGCTGAGAATCCCTGTGCTACATTTATTTATATATATTTCCCTATTTGCCATTTTATCATGATCTGAAACATTTTTCTTGCATTTTGTGCAAGATCTGAGAAGTTCTCAACACTGAATTATCTTTTATCATGCAGTGTGATCTGCAGCACCCATGCTTAGTTTCAAGTTCAGGGAGTGGAGTCTCACCACTCTCCCCCTCTCTTCCCCTCTCTCTGTTGAAGTGGAGCTCAAGTGGTCTGACACTCTCCACCTTCCTTTACAAAGCACCCCCTCCTGGGCTGGGCGGGGCGATCTAAGCTGGGAGGCGGGGACGAGGGGCTGTCGCTGACCGAGTTGTTTACTAACAGACTAATTGTTGCCCTCCCCTGTGCTGCTCCTTGTAAGGCACTGTATGGCTCTCTGTATTAATCATTGTGTTCCAAGTAAAGGGTAAGAAGTGGAGTTTGAGGGGGCAAGAAGGCCACAGGCCTTTCAGTGGCTCCTTGTTGACTCTTGAGTATTTCTGTGGCAGGTGTCTGCTCTAAGGCTGGCCACACACTGGACGGTTTTCAAATCTTAAACGATTGAAAAATGTGGGAGACCACAGACATGAGGATAATTACAACAATTTTTCATCTTATAATCCTCTGAGCGTACACATTAGACGACTCAGCCAGACTGTGAGTCCACTCAGACCACACACCTGCTGACATGCCAGCAACCTTGCATGATCATATGACTTCAGAAGGATAACAAACATGTACACTATATTGCCAAAAGTATTCACTCACTCATCCAAATAATTGAAATCAGGTGTTCCAATCACTTCAGTGGCCACAGGCCATCACTTTAAATCAAGCACCTAGGCATGCAGACTGTTTCTACAAACATTTGTGAAAGAATGGGAGCTCAGTGAATTCCAGCATGGTACTGTGATAGGATGCCATCTGTGCAACAAGTCCAGTTGTGAAATTTTCTTGCTCCTACATATTCCACAGTTAACTGTCAGTGGTATTATAACAAAGTGGAAGCGAATGGGAACGACAGCAATTCAGCCATGACGTGGTAGACCATGTAAAATTATGGAGCGGAGTCAGCAGATGCTGAGACGCATTGTGCGCAGAGGTTGCCAACTTTCTGCAGAGTCAATTGCTACAGACCTCAGAACTTCATGTTGTCTTCAGATTAGCTCAAGAACAGTGCGTAGAGAGCTTCATGGAATGGGTTTCCATGGCTGAGCAGCTGCATCCAAGCCATACATCACCAAATGCCATGCAATGTGTCAGATGCAGTGGTGTAAAGCACACCGCCACTGGACTCTAGAGCAGTGTTCTTTGGAGTGACGAATCGCACTTCTCCATCTGGCAATCTGATGGACAAGTCTGGGTTTGGCGGTTGCCAGGAGTATGGTACTTGTCTGACTGCATTGTGCCAAGTGTAAAGTTTGGTGGAGGGGGGATTATGGTGTGGGGTTGTTTTTCAGGAGCTGGGCTTAATTTGCCCCTTAGTTCCAGTGAAAGGAACTCTGAATGCTTTAGCATACCAAGAGATTTGGGACAATTCCATGCTCCCAACTTAGTGGGAACAGTTTGGGGATGGCCCCTTCCTGTTCCAACATGACTGCGCTCCAGTGCACAAAGCAAGGTCCATAAAGACATGGATGAGAGAGTCTGGTGTGGATGAACTTGACTGGCCTGCACAGAGTCCTGACCTCAACCAATAGAACACCTTTGGAATAAATTGAGCAGAGACTGAGAGCCAGGCCTTCTCGTCCAACATAAGTGTGGGACCTCACAAATGCGCTTCTGGAAGAATGGTCAAAAATTCCCATAAACACACTCCTAAACTTTGTGGAAAGCCTTCCCAGAAGAGTTGAAGCTGTTATAGCTGTAAAGGGTGGACTGACGTCATATTAGATCCTATGGATTAAGAATGAGGTGTCACTTAAGTTCATATGCCAGTCAAGGCAGGTGAGCGAATACCTTTGGCAATATAGTGTATGTCTATCGATACAGACAGCTTCTGTCCCTCTACCACAGGCTGTCCAGGTATGTTTTACAGGTACAGCAAAAATCCTTAAACAAGGGAAAAATCAGGATGAAATCCTGGCTGGATTGAAGATACAGTTATGTGTATGCTTGTGAGCAGTGAAGGTATGTATGAGCTGACTGACCTGGTCTGCTGGCTCTCATTGGTTGTTACAGGTATTCTTGAATCTAGAAAGAATTCCAGAATGGTAAATATCAAACATGGTTAATATTTGTGATTCTGGGTCTTTGAGGCTATGATGCGATTTGGTGCAGTATAACAATGGTGCTGACACCACACACGAGGATTATTCAGACAAATAGTCCTTTGCAGTGAGGCTCCACTTGGGAAACTCCCCCACAGTCATCGGGGAAGACAAATCTTGCCTCAAATCGGGCTTATAATCCTGTAGCCTAAGTCGTGACGATCGACACGTTCATGCGTGCTAGAATGAACTTTTAATCCTCCATCATCTTTGAACTATGAGCATGTCTGCTTTTCTCTTTGTTATGGAGTTGTTACGGTTATCTTCTCCAAAAGCCTCTCATCTCCCTTCTGAACAAAAGCCACGTAAAGGTCTGGGGCTGATGCGGTCCAGCACCTTCTTAATTATGGTTCTCATAGGGCAGGAAATGCCAGGCTTATGGGGGTATCAGGCACGGCACTGTGGCACGGAGAAGCCTGTTCATTATAATCCACCTCCATGGATAAACATTCAGCAGGGATTCAGCCACTTTGCACATCTATTTGTAGCAACAGAGTGAGGACTGCATTCAAGCAGATGGATGAAGATAGCCTTAGATATCCAGGATAACAGCAGATGTGTAATTGGATATCAAATTGTAAGACCTGTTCTGTCATTATTAATGCAAGTAGTTTTGTTTTATGCTTTTTAACGTTTTCCTTTCGTACATAGAGACAGACATTAACTTCAGCACCTATGTATCTAGGCACACTGACACAAAGTCACAGAGTCGCTCACACACACCTAGGAGGCCCCCTAAATTAACATAATGTCATGCCTGCCCCTTGGAGAATGCAGTAGACAGCTGACTACTGGAGCTTATGAGAATGCTCAGTTGTCAAGAGGGAAGAATTTACATGAAGGTGCCGCTTCCAGTTTATGTGCTATGCATGACCCCCACATGCCCGCTAGTGCACATGGTATGTGCAAGCCTGTGATGTGGGGCTGTGAGCGTGCAATAGGGGGAGTTAAAAGTGTACATATGCCACCTTATAAGACATTCAACAGTGTATATGGCTGTTTATGACTCCTGCCTATGTCTATGTTTGTCTGGATGTGCCTCTGTGTTATATTTGTGCTTCTATCTGAGAACTTTCAGTGTCTTTTCAACTGAGTTTGTGTACTTGTGACAAAAGGAAGACAAAAGGCAGCTAAAGAAAGTCTGATCCCACAAGGACTCCACAATCTGTTTGATGTTGCTTCTCTGACCTTGTGAGGTGTGTGAACACACATCCTGTTCAGAGTTTGGCAGCAGTGGTGTGAGGAAATATGGAGTCAAAACATACTTTTCACATGATGGTATTTGCCAACTAGGTAAGCCATTTCACTGTCATCTTTAGAGGTCACTGTTTGGGCAGTGAAGCCCACCCCTCACCTCTGCCTGTATTTTTCTTTCTCACATGCTGGCCAGTGTGACATCTTAGAAATAACTTGGTATTAAAAAACATGAAAGGAAATCATGTAAATGTTTAGTTTGGACAATTTTAGTGAGTGGTCAGGAGTTAAATCACTGCATCCCATGGTCCAGCAGGGCTTGGCAATGATTCAGCTGGCTCAGAGTCAGTTATTACAACATAGTTATGAAACCAAATCTCAGGCCAAATGCTGGAAACAAATATTAAATGTACTGTCAGTGTTTGTTTTGAAAGAACAGCCCTAATCCAGTGTTGAAAAAAATTTGTCCAAAGGCCATGGTGTCACAGGCGGTATGTTTTGTTCCAGGGTCACTCATTTTCCAGGAGGTGTGTGAAATAGCACTGACCCTACAAAACCCCTGGCACTCAAGTATGGCATGTCACAGGCCAGCCCTATAACATGGAATACACACATATATGCACACACACTCAAACACACAGCATATTAACAGGTGGTTACTGTGCTTTGGACCCACATCCTGCTCAGCATTTTATTTTGTTATTTCTTCTTCAAAGACTAAGTTAAATGCCTGCTTTGGAAAGGCTTTTATCACAAATGAATACACACTAATCTGACACAGCAGGCAGCCGGCAAAAAAATACAGCATAAAGGCCCAACAGCACGAAACATGTATAACTATAATGGGCTGATAAGCCAAAGGTTTAGTGGCATACAAACATCACATTCAACCTCCAGCATGTGACAGTACAGACTCTCATAATGACAATTTATCTGCTTCACTTTTTAGAAGATCAATGTTGCCTTTAACAGAAGAAGTTTGACATTAGTTTCAACATTTGAGCATAACAAACAATAGAAATGGTTTCATTAGCCTGTTACAACATTACAAAGGTCACATTAGGACTTCAAACAGTGATTATTTTGATAACTTCACATTATCCTAATTATGATGTTTTTTTTCCCTGAAATGTCAAAAACAAAAAGCAAAATGCCAAGAATCTTTCTCAGAACCTAAAGTGATGTCTTCCTAACAGCAGACTAAAGCTAACAGCAGACTAAAGGTAAAAGCGTTCTTTTTCTTGCTAAGAAATTTTAAATGATGACATGATTATTTAAAAAAAAAATGTAAAACAGACCATTCAAGGAGATTCAATTTTAACTCATGCACTGGTCAATATCAGCTGTTGGTGATTAAGCGACAGCCTGATTTAGGCAGATTTACATGTGTTCCATATTCCTTCCATTTCTTGATGATGGATTTAACTGAACTCCTGGGGATGTTCAGTGCTTTGGAATTTCTTTTGGTATCCATCCCCTGAATTATACTTTTCCATTACTTTTCTCTGAGTTGCTTGGAGTGTTCTTTTGTCTTCAGGGTATAATGGTGGCCAGGAATACTAACTGACCAATGACTAGACTTCCTGATCCCAATTCCACTTATCATGAGACTACTAGGATCTCTGTTGAACTAGGTCAGTCGCTTTGAGGAGGTAAATATTTATACAATCATTTATTTTACCTTACATATTTTTATTTAATTGGCATTACTTTGTAAAGTCTGTTTTCTCTTTTTCAAATTGTCAAAAAAAAAGGCCGATTATATTGTCTCTGATTGATTTATAAAATCAATAAAAAGGCAACACATCCATTGGAGTGAATACTTGTTATAAGTAAGTTTTAAACATCATCCACCCCACTTTATTACCCATAGGTGTCCTTCTCCGCTCACTGAATTGAAATGTTACCATTGAGCTGTATCAGAATCCCCTGATTGTAGTGTGATGACTCAGTCCTCACGCAACAGCATCCCCCCTTTTCCCCCATCCACCTCAGTTTTACCCAGTGACTCAACACACTGTGTGTCTCTCACCCCTGCTTCACCCAGCTTTCTCAACCATGCCTCCCCTCAGACACCAGGCCATTTCCGCTCCCTTCCCCACTCAACAAATATGTTCTTTGGAGCCCTTCCCAGAATATTTGGCATACACCCATGCCCACTCCCAATCTGCTCCCTCACTTGACACAGATCCAGAGGACAGCAAGGGGGCAGTGAAGGTGGCAGGGGGTACACCCGTATAGTTACCGTGCAGTCATGGTGCCACTTACCCTCGAGAAAAGGGGGAAAAATAGAGTAGGAACGAAGAGAAAAAGAGTCTTGCCTCATGCCTTTTTACTGTGTAACATGGCATTAATGTTTGGACACGGCTTATTCTCTGCAGAAAAGAGGCTCAAAGCGAGGCCTCTGACTAAAAATACCCATTTTTGGTCTCTTTGATGGAAATTGTGACTCTGCCTAACGACTGCTGTGAAGTTATGAACAAGTGATGAGAGGCTGGACGAGAGAGAGATGAGAGAAAGATGGGAAATGGGTGAGAGAGGAATGGGAGAAAGGGGAAGAGGGTGAGAGAGGGGGATGAGAGACAGATGGGTGAATGGGGGGTGTGGTAGTGGAGGGTGAGACAGGAGGGGAGAGAGTAATGGGGTGGAGATTGGACATTATGGGTCAGCGTGTGACTCATCATCAGCTAGTCTCTCACATGAACCCATGATCAGAGATGTTCTAAAATGCAAATTTTATGGATTGAGAGGATATTTTGATCTTTTGTTTAAAGTAAATCATGTTGTAGAAGGTTTTATGAGGCAAATATCTTTTCTGTCAAAGAGGGAACAATTAGCAATACAGTTCTTTTGAATACCATGTGAATATGCTATTTTTTGTTGTTTAAACCAGACAACAGGAGCTTTTTTTTCCCCATCTTCCTCTTTACATCCGCAGAATATTTCGTCCGTTATGTCAGGCATCACCATTTACAAAACAAGCAAGTACACTTCAGTGCCATCACTACTTTCTTGGCCAACCTCTCCTTTCAAAGCAGCCTACTCGATTTTATCATCTACCTCCCATTTCATCAAACCTGTGTTTGTCCTCTCATCCTCTGTCATACACACCACTTCAAACCTGCTTGCTAAGGCTTCAGCGATCTCCCGGTAATGGTGTTTTTAAGTGGCCTGTTTGCATAGATGGTCTATGGAGAGAGGGGCTGTGATAGAGCCAGTGACTAAGTGGGGCTTGTTACAGTGACTGAGCTCATATTCAGAGCCCAGTCATCCACTAGGGAACTGGCTGCTACTGTAGTCTGGCTGTGGTCTCTGAGCTATCACCAGCCAACACAGTTTTAGCAGAATACTGTAATGCGACACTTGTTTTCCTTTTTTTCTATACTGTTGAGAACTTGTACCATGTGTACTGTATGCTGTAGCTAATGCCTTTTATATAGGTTTAAATGTCCAAGCATGTGCATTCCTTTGTGGATATGTGTGGAAAAATAGCAGTTTTAGTCTTTGCATGTATATGTTGAGTGCGTGCATGCAGAACAAACATCCTTTTTCTGATTTTAACCACAATAAGTTCACTTGAGTGCCCCCAAAGAGTTACTAGTTCTCTCCCTTCATCTCTGCTTTAGATTTCTTTTAATGGTTTCTTTGAAATATTCAGTGAAGTTATTTGCCTTTACTTGGCCATTGATAAAAGCTACATTAAAGCAGAGTGACTTTGATGCAGGGGAGAGGAACCTTTGGCAATGGGCCTTGATGAGACAGCCAGCCGGCCAGCCAGCCAGGTTTTCATTAGATGAATGCTGTGTGGGACTGTGGCCAGATAAGAGGGGCGCCAACATACTGGAGCCAACCAATATAGTTATAGCAAGGTGCTCTCTATTTCACTTCCTCTACGTCACTGTCTGTCTTTATGGAAGACTGTGTCTGCCTCTCGATCTCCATCTCTCTCTGTCTAACCTGAGAGAGAGAGTGAAGCTAGCCCGAACAGCTTCCATGCCCTTTGCAAATCAACACACCCAGAGCAGTGATTTCCATAAAGATGTCTTGGCCCGGCTTTGCTTATGAATAGGTCGACTGAAATAGGTGGCTTAGTGGTAAATGTCAGAGAGAGATCCAAGAGAGACAGACATTAAAAGGAGACAGGAAGAGAGAGGAGAATAAAAGAGAGAAAAGGTATGAAGATATGGCATGCAGGAATATGAAAAATTCACCGGTTCATGGCTAAATTGCAGCTGTTGACATAACCACTTGATTTGTAAGACATACTTGCACTCAACAGCTATTCACAAACGTACTTTCTTACTGATAAATCTATTACCTTGTTCCTTTTTGGTCCAGGGAATAACACTAAAGTAAGCATCTTCAATGACAAAATAAAATCTGGATGTAAACACTGCAGAGTCAAAAAGATTTCTGACATACATGTTTACTCATGGGCAAAGGTTATTTGACAAACTGTTTGAAGGCAGCTGTTTTTCCAGGGTTAGTCTTTTACTGGTAGTGACCATTTTGGCCCCAGACTACGAAGGATGCCCTGGATTTCCACAGATAATAATAACTGTATAGAGATGTGTTGAGGAGTGTAGCTGGGCCGTGACTCATCCCCTTTGTCTGGTGACAACACATCTCTTGAAACTTCATCCTTGCGTTGTGAACCATAGGCTGTTATTTTGCAGACAAAGCATTTTACATGTGCAATATTCTTTTTCTTGTCCAGGTAATGTTCTCTGCACCACTAGATGATGTTTCCCTGTTTGTTTGTATCAGATAGAAGTGCTGTAATGAAATCCACCACATCTACAATGTAAATTAATGGCGTATTGATTTACAGCAGTGAGATAACTCTACAAGGACATGAAATTAAAAAAGGTGTCATGTGCGGGTCACCTCTGGCTGCTCATTAGGCTAAAGTCAAGCATTCCCATTTACCTTCAGTTATTTTGGATCATGCATTCCTTTCCTGGAGCCCTGTGTCCTTTGCTTGTCAACAGCATCACTACAAGAGGTAAGTGACCCATACACAGAGGCATCTACTCGCTCGTTTATCTTAAACGTATGCAGTATGTGTGCTGTCGAACGCACATCTTTTACATTTGTACCTATAGATGCTTTATGGTTTACTGGTGTGATGAACAGTTTGACTCCTGATCTCCTCTAGACTGAACACTGAGCATGCCTATTTGTGTGTATTTATACATGGCATGGAAAATCCTCACTCTGATTGTTTTAACTTCTAACAGCCTGTGTGCATGCTTGTGTGTCTGTGTGTGTGTTAAGCGATGCTACAGATAGCTGATATCTATCAGGCCGTTAAGCTGATTAGTGTGAACTGTGGCCAGGTTCATTTGCATACGTTCCTTATCTCATTAGATTGTTATCAGCCTCTGTCACCATGCAAGGCCTCGACCGGGATGTCTTCGTACCTCGCTCGCACACAATATTATGCACACACAATCACCCTTAATGCCCCCGGCTAACAACAACACTAATGTGTAACACTAGCCAAGAAGTGCAGGCTTCACATCCTCCTCTTGTCACCAGCACTACACTGCTGTCCCAGCATCACATCACGTCTTCTCCTCAGGCTCTGCGTGTCCCCGGTCTTATCAAGGTCATTAACTTCATCTCTTAGTCCCATCGCTACAGTGTCATCCTTGCTCATCATGTTTTTTTCTCCCCTTCTTTTTCTACTCATGTTTTTCTTGGGTAAAATATGCTTCTCTGTGGTTGTGGAGACATTTTAAAGTCATTTGTATGTATTTAAAAATCTTGTTTGTATCATTTTAACATGACAAAGAAAATGTAGTAGTTAAACTAAAATTTAAAAAGTAGCTTGAATCATATAAACCTACACCAAAAGTAAGGAAATCTGTGTTTGGTAGATTATTTCTTTGTTGTCACAGTGATTCCTGGTAATAAATTCTACACCGTCAGAAAGCCTGTTTATTTCCCTTTTAAAAATTGCTACATTTGTAAGGAACATGTGTTTGTCAGATGAGCAGCAGAGCTGAGTATGTGGATTGCACCTATGAAAAATTTGCCAAATCTTCTCTGCAATACCAAACAGCCTATCCTGCTGTAGCTATTGTCTCTATTTTTGAGCTTCTGGTACACCCAGGTGCTGCCCCTCACCATCAGGCCCATTTGTGCTTGTGTCAGCAACATTACGCCAACGGAACCTGAATATGTGGAGGAACATTATGTTTTATGTTCAGCAATGAGTCTAGATTCTGCCTATGGCAGCTGGATCATAGGGTCAAAGTGTGGAGAAGACATGGAGAACACTATGCTGATTGTTGCACCGATAGAGAAATATCTTTTGATGGAGGCAGTGTGATGGTGTTGGGCAACAAGACTTGTCATCATTGGAGTCAATCTCAATCAATGTTCAGATGGTAATCCCATATCTCCACAGTCTTGAACCAAACTCTATCCTCTAAGATGATGATGCTTGCCCCCGCAGAGCGGGTTTATCAGAGACTACCTGCAGATATGGGAGTGGAGAGGATGGAATGGCCTGCCAGCAGTGCTGACCTTTATCCCCACTGAACACTTGTGGCATTAGCTTGGGTGTGTTGTTCGTGCCAGAGTGACCAGCACAACCACGTTGGCTGACTTGTGACAAATGCTGGTTGAAGAATGGGATGCCATCCCACAGCAGTGTGTGACCAGGCTGGTGACCAGCATGAGGAGGAGGAATCAGGCTGTTGTGGCTGTGTATGGTTCTTCTGCACAACACTGAGGCTCATGCTTGAAAAATGAAGAGAGCCAGTGGGAAAATAAGCTGTTTGGTACTGGCAGAGAAGATTTGGCAAATTTTTCATGGGTGTGACCCACATACTCAGCTCTGCTGCTCATCCCACAAATGCACGTTGTGGCACTATTTTTTTTTTTACTTTGTGTGCTAGATTGATTTCATAATAATTTTGTATGGGTATTTCCAAAAACATCCTGTTGATTTGATTTACATCCCTCTAAATAAATTGGCCTTTTTTAAGAAATACACTATAAAATCGCATTCGTTAGCTTTCGATTAAACAGCTGTTTTTTTTCTTTCTTTTTTTTTTTTCTTTATTTTCTTCTCTCATGTGTTTGTGTTTTGAAAAAAAAGAAAGCAAATGTATTGTGGCTCCATTGGCTTTGCCATTAGGTCACACCCACTGTCATGGAGCTGTAGTCCTCAAGTTGGTGCAGGATCAGCGCTGGACTAGGAAGAAAATTTGGGCCTGGAATTTTTTGTGTGAACTGGCCCTTTGCTCCTGGTTGAACACGACATTACTACACTGTTTCTTCATCCCCTTTAATAGTTCCACCAAATTATTCTCCCAAATTATTGCAAAGCATAGAAGTTAATGCCACAGTTAAAAACAGTGATATTTATCCCCTCAGCTTTCACTGATTGTTTTGCTGTCAGAGTTGAATATGGTGGCATTTACTCAAGTAGAACTACATTAAAAGTAAAAAATATTCTTACAAAACATCAAAAGTTGAAATCATTCTTGCCCCAAAGTGTTTTGATCCACCAGGAAAATGCCCAGATATACCAGATTTCCAGACCAACCTGGTTAGGATTCAAATATGGCCTGGGGCTCTTTTCTCAGAAGTCACCCCTCTTTCTCCCTTATTTCAAGCTCTGCCCACTTTCCTATGACAGAAAAAATAGATCTTTAAAATGTATCAAGATCACTCTTGATTTGTGAATGCTGCACTCTTAAATTGCTGATGAAAAAAAGTTTAAACATTAATTTCCCCTCCCTTCTAACAAGTTTTTAAAAAAGGCATGTACAAAGTCTTTACCGTATCATAGTCTTTTCAGCATTCAGCTCATGTTTCAGTAGCAGCCTTGTTACTTTGAATGATCTGAAGAGAGTTTAAGAGCAGCTTTCACTCCTGCCACTTGTGTGATTTCAAAAAGCCCCGCTGGCATTTACAGATGCATCTCACACTGCCACAAGACAACATTTTATTTACTATCATACCACCCATACCAAGGACATCATAAACACTTTGTTTTATTAGTTCTGTCTATGTCGCCACGCCTGTGAACCAACCACTACATCGTACTCATTTATCTATCAGGTGCTAGCTCATCTTGAGTGAGTGGACCCTTACCAAGTGCTTGTTTCAGCACTGCTTGGTCATCTTGTACATATTTCCAATTTCAGTCTGGACCATGGATACCGATGGAGACATATTTCATATCATAGCACAACCAGCCAGCAGAGAGACAGAAAGGTCATGTTAATTTTTACCTAGAAGCAATAGTGCAGGTTATATTGTGCTGAGGTGAGCATGTGTCTGTGGTCCAACTGCATTTATGAAAAAGGTAGTTTGAAAGTGAAATAATCCCAATCTAGACTAATCAGACCTTAGGTGTTTTTGTGCTTAACCAACTGAATGCACAGCTGTGCAGCATTTTACATGGTTTACCACAGGTTTAGGCTCATACACCTTAAATAAAGGAAGAAAAGCACACAAGATAAGAGTATTAGTAATAGAGCAGAATAGTTAATTGGCTTAGAACATTTTTCATATCTTCAGTATTCTCATATTCTCTCCACAAGTGTTGCTAATCAGTTTCATGCCATTGTTTGCACCAGTTTTTTTCAGTGAACAATAAAGTGGGCATAAATCTCAACATAACATGGAGTGAGATTTGAATTCCACATGTATTTTCTGATATCTACAACTGCAGCCAGCCTGTCTGCTAAGGAGCGATCTGTTAAGTTAATTTGTTTTATTGGCTGCTTTACAATCTGATGAACTTTAAACAATGCAATGAACAAAAACCTGCTCCTGACTCTGAGGGGGTTGAAATACTCAGAGGTCTCCTCAGCAAACAAACAGAACAACTCTATTTAAGGTCAGGACGATTTGGTGTGCACTTCTGCAGGATACATCGTGTCTTGAAACATACAGTTCAAATGATGAAAGAACTGGTGTCAAAAGGATTTCATGTGTCACATGTAAAGCGTCTCCTTAAATTATCATGGGTCACAATCCGGTGCATGAGAGTACATTTCCTAATAAATGGATAACACTTTAAAGTAAAATCTACATAGTATGACAGCTTGCTTTTAGGGAGTTTCCAACTGTTCCTTTGCAGGGATTTACAGTGCCTATAAAAAGTATTCACCCCCTTGGATGTTTTACCCTTTGGTTGGTTTTATAAATCAGTCATGGTCAATATAATTGTGGATTTTATGACAAAAGAAAATTAGAAAATAAAACCTCTTTAATCTCAAAGTGAAATCAGATTTCTACAAAGTAATTTCAATTAAACAAAAATATGTAAGGTAAAATAAGTAACTGTATAAATACTAGCAGCTGAGATGGGAGAGACTCTGTATACAACTGTTTCCCAGGTTCTTCAACAGTCAAATGTTTGGTCAAGTGGCAAAGAGAGAGCCACTGTTGAAGAAAACTCATATTAAATCTGGACCAGAATTCTCCAAAAGACATGCAGGAGACTCCATGGTCAAGTGGAAGAAGACCATATGCTATTTTTGGTGGACACCAAACACTGCACATCACCACAAACGCACCATCCCCAATTTGAAACATGGTGGTGTCAGCATCATGCTTTGGGGATGCTTCTCAACGACTGGCTCTCACAGGTTTGTAAAGGCAGTAGGTAAAATGAATGCAGCAACATATAGGAAAATCCTGCAGTACAATCGTATTCAGTGTGTAAGAGAACTAGGGCTTGGGAGATGATTTATTTTACAGTGAGGCGATCACCCGAAGAATACAGAGAATGCTACACAGAAATGGTTTGAAGACAATAAGATAAATGTTCCGGAGTGGCCAAGTCAGAGCCAAGACCTCAATCCAATCAAGAATATGGGTCCGGACTTGAAAAGGGCTGTTTATGCCTGATACCCCCAGAGCTTGAACAGTTTTGCAAAGAAGAATGGAGTAAAATTGCTGTGTCCAGATGTGCAAGCCTGTTTAAGACCTATCCGCACAGATTAAGTGCTGCGATTGCAGCAAAAGGTGCAGCTGCTAAATACTGTCTTGAAAAGAGTGAATATTTATCCATTATTTTTTCTATTGATATTTTTTAATATAAATCTGTTTTCAATTTGACATTAAAGAGTTTTTGTGTCAAAAAGTAAAATTAAACAGACCATGATTGATTTATAAAGTCAAGAAAAGGGTAAAACATCCAAGGGGGTGAACACTTTTTATAGACACTGAATTTAAGATAGTGATACTGTTTTATAGTTGTGGCAGAAAGTGTTGTAAAGATAGTTTGGGAGTAAGTTCATGGATGACTGTATTTGGAAATACTGAAACATTTTCACTTTTTTCCGTTAGGAGGAGTTGAGGCTTCACTGCAAGAAATATGAGAGGTCATATAGGTTACCAATAGTCTAAGTTATATGCATTAAGATTATTAGAGTGGTGATATGGTTCGTTTAGTGATTTTCAACAAGACAACACACAGCTGACCCATTTCTTTGTGAACTTCTCACTTTTCAACTTTTCAGACTTTGTTTTTCACGCTTTTACAAAATGCTACAAGGAGATGAATCAGTCTTTTAGTCAGGCTTGCCAGCCTCTTCTGATGTGATGGAAGTTTTTCATTGACCTCTCACATATAAAAGTTATGCCAAGAAAATTTGACACAAGAATCCCATAGTTTAGTCTTTGTGATTTTTTTTGTTCTGTTACATGTACCTCCTCGGCGATGAAAGGAGCACATGTATATGCCTGCGGGTTAACTGTTAGTAAGAGTTAGTGGGGAAAAGAGAGCTGCAGAGACAGCCCCTCACATCTCTGTTCCCTTCAAGAGGCTAATGCTTTATTTATAACACTGCACCCCCCAGGTGCACACCTCAAGTCCCTGTACAGCCCCTTCTCTTCCCCACAGGTATACTCCGCGCCTCTGCCTCGTACTGCGCTACCTAGCGCACCTTCACATGCCTCTCCTTTCAACATCCCACTCCTGCGGCTGCATAAGAGGAGGAAGTTGAGGAGAGAGATACAAAGACGCGGTGTGACGCACATACAATCTGCAGACTGAAGCGGTTTCACAGCCATGGTCTCCGATGTCTCGCTGCAGTTCTCTCGGGTGTTGGAGAGAAAGAGCTGAATCCCCTATCCTCCAGCCCTGCTCACTCCCACCGAGCTGAAGAAACGCCACAGAGGAGAAGCAGAGAGCGAAAGAGAAAAGAAACGTGGAGGAACACTAAAGGAATGGAGAAGCAGACTCGGAGGGGAGGTGAATGGAGAAGACAAAGATGTTGGAGGGGGGTGAGAGGAGAAAGGAGAGATTGAAGAAAGCATGATAAAGAGGGAAAGAAATGGTGTCTCGCTCTTTTTAAACTTGGAGATGCTCAATCCCTTCTTCTCACTCCAACCTGCATTTCTGGGTCACTAGAGACATTTAAACTGCACTTATAATTAACAGCTATTTTTAAACAGGGAGGGAGAAGTGGAGCGGTGGCGAGGTACAAAAGCATTAAAATTGCCCCAGATTCGCTATTGAATAGGACACATCAAGGCAATATGCTGGCAGATCAAAGTGAGCGAGGAGAAAGGAGACAGGGCCGATCAGTGGGGATAAATTGTTCCCTTTATAATGGCATAAGAATAGACCTCTTTGCAGCTGAAACAATTTAATAACTGCATTCATTACCTCTGTCCAGCCTGTCTCTCTGTCTGTCTGCTGCACAATATGCAACCGCCTTTGCCATGCTCTACCTCTCTTTGTCTCTTTTTCCCTCTTTCTCTTTGTCTCCCAAACTTATCACCTCATTCTTCTCCCTTTTTTCTATATCTTTCAATCCTCTTTGTGTTGTCTCCTCCATCTATCTTCTGAGTCTAGCATCCTCCACCTTTTCTCCAGCCTGCTTGTCCCCACTGTCTTAGCTCTGTTCCTGCATGCTCCAGCTCTAGCTACAGCAGCAGAGGTTCCTCTGAGCCGATGTGCTGCAGGCCCCACAATGAAGATGTGCAATGTCTGACACTCTTGGAATGAGAGCCCTAATAGAAGGGGAAGCGGTTATCACAGAGCTCCCCCAGGACCAGCCTCTGTGTGCCTGACGCTAATTATGGCGCATGCAAATGAATGTGTAGCATTAAAGTCAGGAGAAGGCTGCCTGACTCTCTGTGTGGAGGGGTTGTGTGTCAGTGTGTGTGTACAGTTGTGTGCACAGGCTTGTTTGGATTCATAAAGGTGTGTGTCTCTATGTGCGCATCAGTGCACAGCAGGAATAAACCACAGGGCCAATCCCCCTTTACCTTTTAATTTCTGCAATGGTTCAGATACTTACACCAATTCATTCTTTATTCTTTTATTCATTAGTATAGATAGACTCAAAAGAGGAGGCCATGCATCAAGGATTAGGATGAAGAACCAGGAAATAACACAACCTCTCTCTCTCTCAGAGAGACTCACAGGAGGATTCCTATAAATACGTCTCTCACACATTCACGAGTAACCTCTCCAAGAGCGCATCTTTATTAAAACCGTTTTGTCTTCTCTTTGTGCCCTCTGTATGCTTTTGTGTGTGTGTGTGCGTGCATGTGTGTGGCCAATGTAGTAACATGTATTGGCATATGCTTACCAAGATTTGAATGCATGCACACTTTATCTTTGATTATTTGTGAGAGTTTGTCCGCATTTAATTGCATTTTCTTATTTCAGTTTGTGTTCACAGCAGCACCTTTTATGTGACAACCCCTATCTGTTCTGCCAATGTTGTGTGTGTCTATGTGTGTGTGTCTAGTCTATATGTTGGCCATCTTATCTCCCCATTAGCCTCTTGTGCCCTGACCAGTATTCCCTCTCTCCCCTTCCTGCTTTCTCTAATGGGTAATTTAGCCATGCTCGCCTGACATCTAGCCTATTCCTTGTTTAGTTGCCATGGCTACGCAGGCCTATGGATTGCTCCCTTGCTCCCTGGCCTTGCTGCGGATGCTATAGATGTCTCAACTATTAGAGGGCAGAACTGCTAAACACAGATCGCGCGCACAGACACACAAACAGACTGAACAGATAAACAATTAAGCCCTCTGACATGAATGTAGATGAATCTGCAGGATGGAAACTCTGACTAAAATAAGCTTTGAAAATGGTGGTGGTTAGACATGCTGAAGCAATGGTGTTTTGATGAGAGGTTAATAACATAATGCATATATTGTAAGAGTGCCCTTAATCAGGTTTTTTCTCTTATTTTAAAGTTAATCATCAAACCACTGATTTGATCTTGATTTAATCTGAATAAGCATTCAATTTCTGTGAATAGCAGGAAATGTTTTCCGATGGTAAGAAAAAGTATCTTATCTAGTTTTCTGCATTAATTGGCCATCAAATGTGATCTGGTCTGCATGTAAGTCACAAGTAAAGACAAACACAATGTGCTTAACCTAATACCACATAATTTATTACAATATTTAAAGCCTTTATTGAACACAACCATTATCATTAAGGATACTGCTGGAAAAAAGTAAGTGAACCCTGGATTTAATAACTAGTTGAACCTCGTTTGGCAGCAGAAACCAAGCATTTCTGGTAGCAGCTGATCAAAGTTCAGGAGGAATTTTGGACCATTTTTCCTTACAGAGCCGCTTCAGCTCACTCATATTCTTAAGGCTCATTTGTGCTCTGTGTTTGAACGGATACAGACGGACCTTTCTGTCCATTGTCTGCATTCATTTTGTTTGTTTTTCATCCAGTCTCTCGAGGTTTATGGACGCCGCCAATCATAGGGCAGTGTTAAGCAAGGCAGCCAACAGTTCAACCCAGAGTTGCAAACACAACGAAGAAGAAACACTTGAAAGAACTTGATGGACTTTATTTGAGGAAATCTAAATGAGTGATGAGTAGGGGTGTGAAGAGATCTTGTGCCACGAGATCTCACGAGACCAAGAGATCACGAGATATCTCGTCCAGGTGAAAATCATTTCGCGAGATCAGTATTGCCCAGACACCAGGAGCAGCAGCTCTCCTGCCAGAAAACAATACCTAACTGGAAGTTATGAAAGATCACAAAGATGCGCTGGACACTTCATAATTGTTGGTTTTCCAGCTAATAAAGAAACGGAGCTGATCTGAGACTGACTCAGATCATGGCTCCAACCCCCACCCCCTCCTCCCTGTGCGCTACTCGGGGCTGCGCATGATCCGCAAATGCGTAAAATGTTCATCATAACGGTCCGAAATTATTAAATGCTGCTGCTGGAAGCCTGTGCAGTCTCCGTGAGTTTGTGTGTGCGTGCAGACTCGCTCATAGTGCCAGTATCTGTGACTTTGTAACTTTGATTCAGTCACTGCTTCATGTCTCCTTCTCTCCTCACCGTCGGTCAGTCACACATCCTTCAGCTGTTGGCTGTGCGTATCATCAATCAGAAGCTTTACCTGTGTAGTGCAATGGGCAGTTGTATACTGCAAAACAAACTGTGTCTGAGCACCATAGTCTACTGTTAGCTCCAAAAACTGAAGTTCTAGCTCCAGCTAAACGCACCCAGACAGAGCACAGACACACACTCGCTCAACAATGCATACACACACTCATCTGAGCATCATGTCCAACACCGTCAAAGCTTTTATGAGAAAAAAAGACCACAAAACGATAAAATAAGTTCTTTCTTTCTTACTGTAAAAAAACAAACGTGTTACTGACAAATTTTTATTTTGAGTGTTTTAAATATGGATGTACTGAAAGAGGATGAGAAATAGTTAGATTTTTATTTTCTGTTGGAAAATATTTTATAAATGTCTTTCAAAATAATCTAAGTACTTTTATCTTTGTAATTGTAACTGTAGCAATGAGTGCATAGTGTAGTAAAATAAAGATGTGTTGGAGTATTAAAATGAAAGGTTTGAGTTGAAGAGCATTAAAATGTACAGTTTGACTCAGGGTTAGACAAGACAAACTGTGTGTAAGCATTGATAGCCTATTCAGTACAAGAGGAGTGTAAACATTTCTGAATAGACCTGAATGCTTCGCAATAATGACTTTCAGTCTTATAAAGGACATATTATCCACTCATATATTTTTTCCAAAATTAAAAAAATGTAAAATCTCGTCTCGTCTCATCTTGTCTCGTGTCGTGTCTCGTGGTCCCAAATTTCGTCTCATCTCATGAGATAAGCATCTCGACACACCCCTAGTGATAGGTAATGGCGATGATGTTAGCTCACCTGGGCACAAATACAGACAGCTACAGGAGCACAACCGAGCAGAGGACGGACCATTCTTCTGTCACTGGATGGAGTAGCATCAAAGTAGCTCAGTGAGAGAAGACGACCTGTAGTGGATCAGGTCTTCCATGATGCACGTCAGTACGAGGGTATTGACGGTTGTTCATAATGCACAGATCTATTTTCATTCATGCGTAGAGCATAAACGAGCCATTCTGCTGTCTGGTGTGAACGGCTCTCTTGAAGTCATTCCACAGCATTTCTATTAGATTTAGGTCTGCTCTCTGACTGGGCCACTCCAAAAGGTGGATTTTCTTTTTTTGAAGCCATGCTGTAGTACATTTACTTCCATATTTAGGGTCATTGTTCTGCTGCATCACCCAGCTTTTTCTGAGCTTCAGCTGGCACACAGCCACCCTGACATTATCCTGTAGGAATTCATTTTCCCCTCAACGATAGTGAGCGGTCCAGGCCCCGAGGCAGCAAAGCAGCCCCAAACCATGATGCTCCCTGCACCGTACTTCACTGTGGTGAATGATGCTGTCATGTTGATATGTAGTATGCCTTGTCCACACAAAGATGGAAACAATATATTTCTGTTTTGAACAAGATGCCCGTAAACATAGCATTGTCTCAAGAAATGTCGGCATAAGAACACCATTCAACACAAATTTACTTGTGACTTAGATGCAGATCAGATGACATTTGATAGCCAATTAAAGCAGAAAACTAGATGGTTTTAAAGGGTTCACGTACTTTTCTTACCACTCTACTTCTTAATACATCTTCCAAGGTCAATCAGATTGTACTGAGCCAAGCATGATTGTTCTTGAAGATGACACAAGAATGCTATAAACCTAAGTGGCCTCTCTTGAATTTCCCTTTCTTGTCATCTTAGGAAACAGTTACTATTTCACTTTTTACTGCACTGTATTTTTTTTATCATCTTTACTTCCCAGTTATGAGAAATCCGAGTCTTGCTGAAGGCAGCAACCTCCCTTATAGGTGAAGCCCTTTTTGTAAAAGAAATCAAAACTCCAGTCCTCAACACAGACACCTACAGAGCTGAGCTACATGAGTCAATGTGGCTGCATAAATGTGTGCACTTGTTCTCTGAGTATGCACATCCGTTTGTGTGGTATTGATCTCTGTTTTCATTTTCTCAGTGGAATAAATAAAGTGCATTTGAAAAGTTTAAACTCCTCTGCCTCACAGGGAACTTATCTACATTGTCATCAGTTTTGTAAGGTCATTGTTGTAGATGTAGTGCCATATGTTTGAGCTGCTTTCTACTAAAGTTACACAACAGCAGCAGCAGAGGGAAGAATGAGGGTTGCAGGCAGGCGGGGATAAAAAGCAATACTGGATTTGGTCTCTCCTCCTCATGTATTTTGCAGGATTTGCAAGTTGGAGGTGGAGGGTTGCAGCAAGGGGCTTCAGGGTCAAAACAAACAAGAAGCTTGGAGTTTCACGCTTTTGCAGAAGATGTTGTTGTCTTTGAAGTCTTCACTATCGAGAGCAAAGGAGAGAGGGAGAGGCAAACGGGTGCAGAGAGAGTTAGGATAGCGAGAGCAGCGAGGGAAGGAGAACAACTTACAGAAGTGTGAAGCCCTTGAGTTGAAACTGTGCCTGCCTGGGCCTACAGAGAGCAGATGACAGTAGCTTTGGTTTCTTTTGCAGAGCTCACAGTACTTTTGCCTTACATAACCCCTCCCATTGTGCTTTTTCAATTATTTGGGGAGAAATCTTAAGTATGCACTTTAAAAGTTAATGCTTTCATGTGTTTCAGAGTAGGGGGAAGAGAGGGGGCGCCTCACAGATCACACATAAAGGAGACGGCTGCGACAAGCTTCCAGAATATCGACATTTATAATTTTCTGTAAGGTATATCAGCAGAGTTTAACAGTGTGAATCAGTGTTTAAGGAAAAAGGGAGAGATGTTAAGGATTGTAAGAGCAGGTACAAGCAGTGCAAAATCACTTATTCTTATTTTTCACCCTTCCCCCCATAATAGATTCTTCTTAAGGTGCCCCCTTACCCCCATTCTCCCCTCCTCTTGCAGCTCTGTGAGGTTAAAGCACACCTTCCTACTAAAGGGCTCCGGGGTCACGCATCTGCATGTGAAATGTGAACCTGCTGACATTCCTGGGCAGCCTTTTGCCGTGCAGTCCTTTTGTTCGCAAGGGTGCCAGTGTCAGGCCTAACAAGCCCAGCAAGGGTCTCTGAGCGAGGAGAGTGAGGGCTGATGCCCTCTGTGACCATCCCACAAGCGCCCAAGTTAGAAGCAAGAAAAGTTGCTGGAAATGATCACCCAAGTATCTTTTTACAAGACAACCCCTGAATCATATTATTGATAAACTGGCTGTAGCATGAAGTGACATTTATTTGGGAGTGTTAAAAAGGTAATGCATGGCGCTAGAGGGGTCCTTTATGTTATATAAGGTCAATGCAACTATAAAAAAAACCATCAGGTTGCCTTGACAACAGTGCAGACCTCAGGGCTTGATCAGCACTGAAGCTTTCTACATTCACAAGGTAGAACAGAAACACAATTTCAATTTTGATGCCTTGTTTAAGCCCTCTTAATTTTTGAATCCTCAAAAGTGAACCAAACTTGTGTTGGACACAACAGGCAGCATCTATTTGTGAATAAGGGAGCTCTTTTAAACCAGGCAGCACACAGAGGTGCTATATCAAGGCCGGGGTCCTTTCAGCCTGTGAATTAAGTTCTGAGGCACAAAGGGCAGCTATTCAGCAGCCAGTGATGGACTTCACACTGGCCTTTATGTCCTCACTGGCAGCCACAGAGCAAGAGAGAGAAAGAAGAAAGGCTGTGAGGAATAAGTAAAACAGAAAACAGAGACATTGCTCTGGCATTTGTTTTATTGATTGACAAACATGTAGTCTAAGTTCAGTTGACTAATATAAAGACAGGTATTCATCAGCAACATTTCAGATATTTTTATCTAACTGATTAAAGTTCAGGAGCTTTCATTTCATGTAATGATAGAAATCTCAAAAAAAGGATGTCAGAAGGTGACGAGCTGACAGTTAAAATCATACGAAGCTTGCAATGCGGTTGTTATTTTATAAACTTCTTTTCCATTCACATTTTCTGTTATATTTAGTCCAGCATGAAAAACATCTAGTTTATCCCTACAAGGATCTATTTTGTACGTTTACAAATCCAGCATTCATTCTGTATTTCTTGCAGAAACATGTTGATCTCAATACCTTGTTTTGAACAGTGTTACAGTCTTCATACTGACATGCTTGTTAGAGGTCACTGTGAGTCACATTGTAAAGACAAGCACTGCAACTCTGCTCTTTGGATAAACTTAGAGTTTGCATGAATGTTTTCACCAAAATATCCAACTCCTCATGACTACTTTGAAAACTGTCATTTACTCAAGTTATGATACTCTTGATCATCGGATAACTGGTGGCCAGGTGATTTTTAAGAGTTTAAACAGAGCAATGTGCCCACCTACAGCGCCTGTGGACAGTATTCTTCTCATTGGATGTTTTACCCTTTTATTGATTTTATAAATCAGTCATGGTCAATGCAATTTTGCTTTTTTGAGCAAAAAATATTGATGTCAAAGTGGACACACAGTTCTAAAAAGTAATAGCAATTGAATAAAAATATGAAAGGTAAAATAAGTGATTGCATAAATATTCACCTCCTTCAAGTCAGTATTTAGTAGATGCAATCACAGCACTGAGTGTGAGTGGATAGGTGTCAATCAAGCTTGCACATCTGGACACTGCAATTTTACTCCATTCTTCTTGGCAAAACTGTTCAAGCTCTGTCAGGCTGCCTGGGTATTGGGCATAAAAAGCTCTTTTCAAATCCAATCCCAAATTATAAACTGGACTGAGGTCTGGGCTTTGACATGGCCAGAAGAATCAGCTTGATGTCTTCAAACCATTTCTGTGTAGCTTTTGCTGTATGCTTCGGATCAAAATCTTCTCCCAAGTTCTGGTTCTCTTTTAGGCTGAACAAGCTTGTCCTCCAGGATTTCCCAAAAATTTGCTGCATTCATTTTACCCTCTACCTTTACAAGCCTTCCAGGGCCGGCTGCAGAGAAGCATCCACACAGAATGATGCTGCCACCACCATGCTTCACAGCGGGGATGGTGTGTTTGTGGTGATGTGAAGTGTGAAGCTGAAAAGTACAATTTCGGTCTCATCAGACTAGAGAACTTTCTTCCACTCGACCGTCCGAGTCTCCCAAATGCCTTTGGGCGAGCTTAGGTTGAGATATGAGTTTTCTTCAACAGTGGCTTTGTCTCTGCCACCCTCTCAAAGCTTTGACTGGTGAAGAAGCAACAGTTGTTGTATGCAGAGTCTCTCCCATCTCAGCTGCTGAAGCTTGTAACTTCTTCAGAGTAGTCATAGGTGTCTTTGTGGCCTCTCTCACAAAAACGCCAAATTATATTGACCATGATTGATTTATAAAATCAATAAATGGGTAAAACCTCCAAAGGGGTGAACACTTTTTACAGGCATTGTTTTGTCAGCATCTTGAATCTGATTTTTTCTCTTAGGACAGACTGATTTTGAGGATTTTGCTCTCTAGAATCAATATTCAAACTTTGGTTGAAAAGGTCAAACTCACACATAACTCCATACAAACCCACATAACCCTTTTCACCTTACACTTTTACTTATTCTAACATATTGTAAGTGGGGCCTTACGCTCTCATCCTACATTCCTCTCTCTTGGGAGCCCGGTGCAATGTGAGTGATTCATTTAGTACTACTACATTAGGGCTGTCCATCCATCCGGTCTGCTTTTCCAAACACATCCATCGCGGTCCTAGTTAAAACACTGGGGGATCTCCTCCACTCCACCTCCTCCCCCCCAAAGTCTTTTATGATGTCCATAAAATGGAAGAGTGCAGCTTTACTTGAACTAATAATATCTGAGCTTACAGGGCCGTGATTGATGATCTTTAAAGCCAGCCCGATCGGTCTCATCTTTCTTCAGATTTTTATCACTGACTTGTTTGCAGTCATGTGCAATCACAAGCACCGGGAGAGGTAACAAGTGCTTGATGTATGATGCTTGAGCCACTTTTGTCAGCTGCGCATTTCCCTTCTCTCCCTCTGCTTTTGTTTTTTTCCTTCTTTTTCTTTTCTATTTTAACCCAACGCCTCTGTTTGTTGCCTCTGTTGAATTGTTTGCAGACTGTTGTCTAACCGTGCTCTACCGCTCTCTCTCTCTCTCTCTCTCCGTCTTTCTTTTCTCTTTTTTTTTCAGATGGTGGGAATGTCTTCTCCTGGGGGATGGGGCAAGAGGTGAGCCAAACATTTTTCCACTTTTGGCCCTGCCATGAGAGGCAGGCAAAGAACAACACTAGACTGGACTCCAGGCTTTTTCATATCATACAAGTGTTCTCTCTCGCTCTTTCGCTCTCTGTTTCTCTCTCTTAAAAACACAAAACCATCCACACATCCCCATTTTTCAAACATTTTGAGATTTTTTTTTAACCTTCTAGAGTGGAGATTAAAAGGTTTTGGTAGGATCTGTGTCCAAGCCCGCCCTTAGAGCTCTTAATATCCTTCATGGTGAGCCAAGAACGCGTATCTTTTAAATTCTATAAATCACCTTTATGGGATCTGCTGTTTGTCCGTCTCAACTCCTCTGCTTCACATGGACAGAGCAGGAAATCCCCGTTGTGGAGTCTGCTGTAGTTTATGTATGTGCAGAGCCAAAATGGTGTGCATGTGTGGCTGCGTGCGTGCATGTTTGTTGGCTCTGTCTTGTCTCTCCTCCTCTGTTAGATAAAGAATCCCACCTGTCACTGAGGATTGTTCTGGCCTTTCATTTAAGACGTTCTTTAAAGAGCCGCATCATTACACAGCCTTCAGACAGAGCCCGGAGAGTGTAAAACCTCGGCCCACCTCAATCCCTCTGTTCCTCTTTCTCTCTGATTCTTCCTCCTGCCGGCTTTGGTGGTTATCTGTTAGGTCGTTTGAAACCGCAGCCAAAATGTGATCACTTTTACAACGTGACGACGAGGGTGACGCTTTGCCAGGACAGCGAAACAAACGCGTAGGTGAAGGTTAGAGACAGGGGGAGCAATGAAAATGTTAGACATCAGTTGTTATGAGCTTTGACGTGGCCTTGGCTTCCACTTGGCTCTTTTACATTGCATGGTAGCTTCTAGTCTAACTAGACTCATTGGATTTTCATAGGCACTCTTGCGTCTATATAACTCTATGTTAGTCTTCACAAGGGCACCGTCTCTTTTTCCTCTCTCCCCTCATCATGTTCTTTCTTTCTCCTCCTTCTCCATCGCTCCTATCTCCCTGTCCTCTCTCTCTCCTCTGCTTGGAGCCGTTCTGATGATTGATTGTTTCTCTGTGCAGTCTGACAGGATGTAGCACACTCTCGGCCCCTGGGGCCCCGAGCAGACTGCACCACCTGATTAAGACTCCCCCTGTAATCAGGCGCACAGTGCCACACTGAAACTACTCCCGTCAACACGTAAAAAAATAAGAAAGGTTCCACCTCCTGAAAGATAACACTTTGTTTGTAGCGGGAGAAGCAGTGAGATGAGGGGCCATCTTGAACTTTTTTCTTTACTAAGCTGATACCTTTTTCTCTCCAGGGCTTAAAGGCTCGTATGTATCAGCCGTAGCAGAAAAAGTAGGAAAGCAAAAGGTCTTAAACCTAATAAAGTTTTCCGCTGCCTTACTAAGGTAAACACAGGCAGCTCTAACCCTATTACGGCTGGTAATAGTATTACAGATAGAAATCTCATTGTTTTCCTCCTATTGAGACTAAAAGACGGACGGCCTGCGCTGTATCACATGATTGAGGTGAGAAGGTATTTGAATGATGTCAGAGAGTGCGCCACAGCCTGAATCAGTATGCTAACATCGTAAGAGGGAGAATAAACAAGTGGAAAATGCAACTAAAAGTGGTGTATCACATGTTTTTGGAGTTTTGTTCATAAAACAACAATCAAAAGTTTATATCTGAACAGTTACCTCTATAAATTCACATTATTGCTTATTGGATTTACTAATAAGTCAGTTATACTGATACAGACAAACACATTGGCAGTGTAGATTCATGTCTCTATCCCTAATGTCAGCTTTGTGATAACAGGGTCAGCTGTCTGCTAAAGTTGAGTCAGAGAGTTCAACTGGCAAGAGACCTTATTGTCCTCCAATGCAAGATCTAAACAGCCTCAGTGGTTGGAGATGAACTACAGATCCTTTTAAATATGTTGTACTGATTAAATACAAATCTACCAAACAAGACCTTCCTGGAAAAAGCAATTTGACATTCAAGGAAAAATTGACGAGTTCAGGGAGCATGCTTCTTAAGGCAAGGTCTGCTGCTAACATTGAGTATGACTAACATAAGCATGAGCCTTAAGCTACATATAGTAACAAAGAATGACAAAGTAGCATGCATTCCTGCTGTGCAATGATTTTCACACTGATGCAGAGCAACAAGAGCAGCATAAAGATTCAACCCAGCACTTTACTGCTTATGTCGGGGTGTTTTTTTTTTTTGTTTGAGATGAGCATGCCTATCCTCTCTGTTGATTGCATTCCTGTCAGTACAGTAATGATGAGGGAGACTCCTCAGGCATGGTAAATAATAAGTGAGCCGGCCTGGTGGTGGTGGTGGTGGAAACCCCGGGCCTGCTTCCAGCACAGTTAAGGCCTCATCGAACCCTGGGCCAGTTCCAAACGGATGCAAATGAGGTCTGAGCTGCTGCTGGAGAGTAAAGGAAGCATTATTGATACCACAGATATAAAGGTCTTTATCGGTGTGAATGAATGAATTTAGAAATTTGGATATTTCTTTGTATAAGTATAAACATTTGTATGTGAGTGGTCATGGTGTTAGCATCCTTGCCTGTGGGTGTGTTTGGTATTTCTTCATGCTCACATTTATATCTGTCCATGTTTCCCCTTTTCCTTCCTGCTGATGCCATCAGTACACACGATGTGACTGATGACAGTCGTTGCCACAGTCTGATGCTCCGCTGCTTAATGTCCTTTTTGTTTATTAATTAACTGCAGGACATATATGCTGAGAGACACCTATTGATTCTACTGCTGCATTAATTGATTTTTTTGCTTCACTAATCATATTGTAGCTGCAAGATCATTACTAGGCTTCTCTGATCTCTTTGTGATCCAGGGTTGTGTGTTGATACGTGCTGTGTTTTCTTAGTTTTGGGGTTGAAGTGTTGACAGCAGTTGTCATTTTGAATGGATGTCTTATTTTTGTAATGAAAGCTAAGATAGGGTGGAATGGATAGGGATGTACAGAAATGTTTACTTTTACAATGCCTATAACACATATTCACCCCTTGGATGTTTTACCTTTTTATTGATTCTATAAATCAATCATGGTTTATAGAATTTGGCTTTATTTACCAACTAAAAACTCTTCCATGTCAAAGTAAAAACAGATTTATACAAAGTAACATCAATCATGTAACACAAAAGTCGTCTACCAACATGTCTACAGTCGCATTATGCCACTCTCTATGGAGTTTACGCCTTGTTAGGGGTGCAGCTCGGTAGCGACAATGTCACGTGTTTTGGTGCTCTGATAAGTCCGTAAAGATGTGACAGACAGAACATTCGTCCTATCACCCTTCAAGTTTTTTTTCAAAGGCTCTGCCCTTTCCCAAATGCCGTCAATGGAAGATTTACCAGACGGATGTGTGAAACACATCCATCTGGCATGCCAGGTTACAAATTATATTGACCATGATTGATTTATAAAACCAATAAAAAGGTAAAACATACAAGGGGGTGAATACTTTTTATAGACACTGTATGTTTTAAGTCTTACAAAGTATTCACACTGCCTGTCAATCTAATTCTTGATGAAACACTTATAGAAAAGGTAAATGTTGAAAATGCAGTTTGCCACGCCACCGAATTAAGACTTTCCTAACTCATTCTTGCAAACTCATACTATTTATACCCTCATTACTCAACATCTCTTTTTTCCACCTCCTCATTTTCTTAGCTTACATTTTCCACATCTGAAACAAATAGCACATTTTAATCTTTTTGACTTCACAGAGGCAGAGGCAAAATATCATCACACCTGAACATTTGTTTGTCCTTTTATCAGTAAATGGATAAGACAGTAGATAAAGCATGAAACGGGGGAGTGGGAATGACATGGATCAAAGCACAGAGGGTTGGAGTTGAACTAGGTTTATGTTATGCCTAATGCCTCTGTGACACATTTATTTTCTTTCCCCAGTGTGAACCAAGAGGGGTGAGGTAGGTTTTAGTTTTATGTCCCTCACCTGTGGAGAAAACTACCTGTGAACTGGAGACTTTCTTCTTTTTTAAGCTCTTTTAAAACAGGTCTTAAACATTTTTTATTTACCACTGCATTCCCATAAGTTAGTCTTTTCTTACATACAGAGGGTAGTTTAGGGCCCTGCCCAACACAAAGGAGCAAACTGTCAACCTTGGTAAGATGTTCTGGGCTGGATTGTCAAACTGAATCAATTTCAATATGTCAAGACCAGCAGGTAAATCTGTGTCCATCGAGAAAGTTCAGGGCACTGTAACGCTGTAACACGAAGCAGATATCTGATTTGGACATTTTATTATATGTTGTTTTCTAAGCTTTTGCTGTACTTCTAATTTTCTTTATTTCTTTTAATCTTATATTTCAATTGATTTTCATTCTTCATCTCTTTTGCTGTCTCCACAAAATAAAATCTTCCTATGCTTTGTTATTGCCAGATGGACAGAGGTTTTTTTTCTGCACTTTTCTCTAGAAGAACAACATGATGTTGCTGTGAGGCGTCTTATCAGCTCATCTAATACAGGTTTGATTGTCCTGTCTAGGATAAATGAACATAAACTGATAAGACATGTTACAGTAACATCACATGATTCTTCTGAGGAAGACCACAGGAAGTTAGTAGTTGAAATATGTCAAGGTAAAAAATAAATGTACCTGTCTTTAAATAAGAAAACACAGGAAATTTATGATGCGTTTTAGATCCAGTTGATGAAATGACTTTTCGGCCAGGGTAAAGTCACATTATAAATTCAAATGTAACTTCAAGAAACAGAGATTTAGGTTTTGACGAGAAACTTGAATAAATGCAGTTGTTTCATTTGTCCTCAGCAATACAAAATGATTGCATCAGTGACAGTGAAGGACTTTATATTTGAGGCTCACGGTCTTTTTTTTTCATGAGATTACTTGCACTGTTTAGCCCACTAAATTGGCAACAAAGTCTATTAATAGACATGTTAACTAATTCCCATGGAATCATCACATGATGTCCTACTGTAGAATACCTGTTGCATTTCTCCTTAGTAAAGCATGCTGTTAACTGAATAAGGATGACTTTTGTGCTTCTTTTATCACATTACTTTTCCACTTGTAGGAAGTCTTGGTACACCAGTAGAATGACCGACCACTAAACCAGATGATGTATCAAAACACGTAATCAGTATCGTATCAGTTATCAGCTGATGCCACTCATAGGTGATTGGTGAACGGCTGCAAGAAACCTGATCAGGGCATCCCTGCTTGTTTCAGAACATTGGGTTAATGACCTTATCACTGGGCCAACTGGCATCCCAACAATCGTCATTTGTCTAATCTGCTACCCATTTTACAACATGAAGTCAAAGCTACAGTTTAGAATAAAAGTTTTTTTTTATTTCAGTGAGAAAAGAAGGACACTTCTGTCAGTGAAAATGTTGGAGTTCAGCTAAGGAAACTAGTGAAGTAAAAGTCTACTTCATGTTTTCTAGCTTTATTGAGTCTCTGCACAAATGTGTTCTTGGACACACAATACCTTGTAGCTGCAGATATGAAAAAGTAAACCTGGAGTACTTTTCAGAAAGTACACAGCAGAGCCCTGACAGCATATAAAAGGTGAGGGTGTCCTCTGATAAAAAGCACCACTGTTATATCATTGCAACAAACAGATTCCTGTGTTTGTGTGCATCTGACTGCTCAAGGTTCCCCAGTGAGTCTGACCGGGGGTTACAGTGTAACCAAAGCGTCTGTCTCCTGCTCACCACCCAGATCAGCCGGTTCAGCTTGACTGGGCCCAGTTGTCTTGCTTTCATTCTGACGACTGTCTGGGAAAGGTCTGTCTGGGGTTCAAGTACATTAAAGTCATCCGCTCCCCTCCCACTGAGCCCCAACACAGATGGCTCCAGATGCAGCTGGCACAGCATGGAGCAGCACCTGACAGTGCTCATTCACTCAGACACGCACACGTAGATACACAAACACAAGTTTAGAAACACATGGAGTCACACCGACACGTGCACACATTCAGGTATGGACACATCTGCTCACTAACTGTACCTAAACGCAAGTAAACTTTCACACACAAACACAGTGATGGAAGCACCTATAAATACACAAACACACACCCTCACAGCAGGAACATATGCTGCCACGCATCTACAAATCCTCACAGTAGCACACATATGAATAAGCAATTAAAGACCCAGATTACTGCACAACGTACACACACACTCAAATGTAAACCCACACATATTGTGCTCGCTCTCAAGCATATGCCAGGGCATGCCGAAGTGCACATGAGCACTGTGCAGAAAGCCCTTTATCTCTGCAGGAAAGAGAGAGCAGGGCAGCTGAGACAAGTCAAACCGAGTAGCATCAACATTTGTAACACAGAGGAGGAGATGTAGATTGAGGACAATGCCTGTTATTGTCCAACAACCCCAAAGATTAAGCTTTTGTGTTAGTTTACACACTCATCTATGAGGGATTGCATTGTCAGGTAGCTTTATATTATGGTAAATGAAACATGAAACACTAGTAGAAATATGCAGTGCACCTTTTTTACAGTATTTCCTCCTCAGTGACAGCTGTTTCAGCCGAGATGAATTATAAGTTGCCTGTGTCATATATAACCTTACACAGGAAATATTATAACAGAGCTTTACAGAGGTGTGCTGAAATCATGACACTGTGGAGGTGATGTAAATCTACCCTTTTTGACAGATCTAACAGCAAAGTTTATATCGGGGGTAGCAGGAATTAAGATGAGCCAAAATGTAGACTAGATGTGAATTACATGCTGGTGACACACAAAAACGGGGACATTTCCCCCCAAAATTGAAACACCACTTGGGCGTGTGTCTTTATTTAACTTTTCTGTCTGTGAGCAATGAAGTCATTGGGATTAAACTTTTATTTAATCCTGTGACTGACGTTGTATCATCATTTTGCTTGCAGGGACAGCTTGGACTTGGAGAGGACAGGATTCATAGCTCCATTCCTTATCTCCTCAGCTATTCTCAGCTCGCTGAGGTGACACAGATACAAGCCGGGGACAGCTACAGTGCAGCTGTCACAGGTGAGCATACCTGCTGTGGAAACCCATAGAGAGATTGCCCTAACTCTAAACATGTTAACTACATTAGCTAACAAAGCCTGGTTTCAACTTTCACCCCCACAGATATCCATACATATCTATATTTTTCAAAAAGTTGCATTCATACAGCATAATATAATAACAACTTATTAACTTGGAAACTGTATTCTCCCAGCAGTATCACTCGCTGTGGCTTTCAGCCATGCAAATTTTTCATCTACATCATTTCATTGAGTTTTAATTAACACTACAAGGATTCAGTGTCCTCAAATGACATAACTCGGAGCACAAATTCAACCTCATTAGCTCCCGATACCTCTTAAACCAAGCAGAATTGTGTAATACTGCACCCAGTAGTGTTATGTGATAGATGATGTACATAATGAATTGATTTGTTGTTCAACCAGCTATCCCCTAAACTACCCGGCTAAGATCACAGACTTTCCCTGTGGCCACTTTGTTATTAATAAGGCAGAGAGATAAGGAGAAACGCCATCTCTCTGCATCCGTGTGTCTGGTCTGTTTTTCCTGTTATTCCTAAAAAGCCAAAGTCAGAGCTTTCTTTTTCTGGCTAAATTAAAAAACAGTCTGAAATAGTCCCTTTTCACTCTTTCTCTCTTTTTATTCTCTAACTCATATGATTTTCAGCAATCTGATTCATCCCCGTCTACTCCGCTGAGAGTCATTGAACTGCCATGAAACTAGTTCTAATACATTTACACCATTACACAGTGTCAGGCAACTACTTTGCCTTCAATTGCTGCTTGCCTTCTGCCAGACAGCTGGAATTAAAGTGGTTACACTACAAATGTAACATCAGCCACTTAAAGAGAAAAGGCATTGTACTGCACATTTACAGCCTAGTGCTGCACTGCAATCCTCCGTTAAAAGAATTGCTTATTGTTAAACTGAGACGTCTGCTGGCTCCTCGTACGCGGTCTCACTGGAAATGCCACTGGTTCATTAAATGAACTGCAGTGAACATATTAAGTTTGGTCCCATTTGAATTCTTGGCGCGTTGAGGACTATTTGGAGAGTGAGGCCCTTGCTGCCGGTGGTACAGTTATGTCTTTAGGTGATCTATAAAATGTTATTATTTAAAACAAGCTCTTTATGGATTGCTTACGAGGCATGCTTAGCACATGATTGATCTGACCTTTCACAGACCGTCGTTCTTTGGGAAAACATCAGCCTTAACCTTTTTTAGCTGGATTACCCTGCCAGCGTCTCGGAGAATGTGCGTGTTCGAAGTCAAGGTACGTGTGTTTGCCTCTGTGGTGAAACAACATCGTGCAATGCCTGCCTCATATGCCTCTATGAGGTTTTCCTCACTGAAATGAAAATAATGCATTACTGATTGATTGATCAGTCATGTCTGAAAGGGTATCCGCGTGTGCGTGTGTGGTTATGTCTGTGTGTGCCAAGGCTACATACAGCTTGATGCAGAATAGAGATTGATGGAGGCTTGCCGTGAGGAGGATACTCAGTTATCTCCTTGTAATTAAAATCCACCTCATAAAGATTATTGACTCCCCCACCACACAAACCAGCGTGCTCCCTTGCTTGGCAGGGTTTGCAAAGCGCTTCTTAAAAAATGAAAAATAGCATATTAAGCAGCACATATTTCCCATTTATGCGGAACATTTAGATGTGGTTAAGTTATCGTAATGTGCAATAAAACCTGGATGTGAAATTTGTAATCCACTTTGGAAAATTGCTTACTATATTGCTTTAACATCCCCTGAAAGAGCTTTTGAGATGTGTGTGCCAGGTTTATTGTACGCCATAATTTAAAAGTCCTCAATGCAGGCAGTAAATATAAATTTATTAGTGGCAGGTTTAAATAGGCTCACCGAGGTAGCATGAGTGAGTGGATGTCTGAGTGTTCAGTGTATGCAAGCACATATATTGTGTCTCCGAGTCCCACAGAAATAGTGTTCCTTCTACGTTACCCTGTCATATTTACAGGTGTGTATGTTTGGGCAGGATGGGGGGGGGGGGGTGCCTTAATATAATGCTATACCTGTAACTGGTGGGATGTAATCTGTTTTACACTGGGAACTTCTGGCTCTAGTTTGTGTTTTTACAGCATGAAAGCAAAATGTATGTGTTGTTTTTGCCACCCCTTGTAAATATGATCAGGGATCTACAATCACAATTTGGCAATACATTAGAGAAGGTCAGAATTATATGAAGCACATGCCAACACATCCTCAGGAGGCCCATTTATAGTCCATAGGATAAAAGTTTTGACATGAAATATGTTGAAAGGTGACATTGTATGTATATCTGGTGTATCTGTCTGAAAATCGTACCCTTTTTTTTTTTTTTAATCTCCAGCAGGCGGAGAGCTGCTTCTCTGGGGGCAGATCCCCTGCATGTCCTGGGTCAGTGATCATACAGGCCTCAAAAGGATCTGGACCCCCCAGCCAGTTCCACTGGCAGGCAGAAAGGTGTGCATGAGAGACTGGATAAAAAAAAATGTTTTAACTTTGCTCTCAAATCCAGGTAGATGAAAGCACCAGGATTTTCCAGCTCAAAATTACCTTGAGCTGGATCTGCATAAATTCTTAAGGGTTCCACACTGAGACACAAACAGCTGAGAGCTGAGTCTGCTTTATGTAACTTTAAAGGATGAAGCACTCTTAACACCAGAGTCAATAAGGTTGTGGCAGCTGCTGTATGTTTTACAGCTGATAGAAACAACAGAAATCAAGGTGTAACTGGAAATGCGAGGGATAAACTGGGGAAATTAATAAATCCAAAACTAAACCGGTTTCTGACGTCTTAATGCATGTCCTGAGCATGTGCAGAAAATAAATAAACAGAAAGCAAAAGCATATTTGTAAGAACTCCAGCACCTTAAAGGCTCATTCATGTTCCCTTTAGATACAAAAATAGATCTGTATATTTCAAACAATACAATTTCACATCTGTTACACTGGGGTGGATGTTAAAAAATGTATTCACAAGAGGTTGCTGTGTCACATGGACCCCCACAACTCCTTTGTTACTCCTCCTCCCCTCCTCCACCCAACTGTTCCATTGTAGTTGTCTGTCTCAGTGCCCCGGTGAGTTCAAATTACATAAAGTGAAAAAATAACCATACTGTGATTTTAAAAAGTCTTAAAAACATTCAAATATTTACAATAAAAATCAGTGTATTTTTTGTTTTAGCTTTATTTGAGGCATTATTTAAAGCAGTTCCTGTAGTGACACAGAGGGACACAGCACAGGCTCTCTGTGTCTCTTTCTCTCCGTTATGAGCTATTCTGGTCTTCTACTTAAGCCTACGATTGGTTATCACAGCCCAGTCACAATGCATTGTGGTATACAAAACAGACAGTAATACGGACAGCATTAGCAGCTAGCAGAAGAAAAAGTCAAAAATGGATAAAAACACATCAGAGTTAATGGCGTGGATTTAATCTTTAAATGCCCCGGAAAGTCCCAAAAGTTCCAGGCTTGCTAGAGAAGCCTCGATAATAGCTACGAAGGCATAGATATTACTGTATCATGGCACAACAGAGGGATAATAGGAGAAAAAAAGTATCTATTGATGATTTATGGTTCAAAAGTTATTGAACTTTTTGTAACCTGTGCCTCTTCTTGTCGTTTTCTACATAAATGTCAGTCGCAGAGTGTTAAAATTAACTAATTTTATGCAAATATTTTTACAATTATGGAAAAAGTATACAATTTGAAATCACTTAAAATGTTCTTTGTGTTTGAAAGGAATCTTGCAACCCCCTTCTTTGTGTGTCTTGAACCCCAGGGGGGTTCCTGAACCCCTTTTTGGGAACCATAGGCCTTAATCTGACATGCCAGATAGACTGTGTCATATCTATGGCACTGGATATATTTCATATCCATTTGGGAAATTGCCCATCGACAGTGGGGGGGGGGCAAAACCATTCAAAAAATACAAAGAGGGTGGTTAAACAAATTTTCTTTCTGTCACATTCACAATCAGAACAAGGAAAATATGACAAGGTAAGAGTGCGCCACTATTGGTAGTAAACTACAAAGCGTTCACTATCTGCGAAGCTGGCTGGTACATCAAACTCTTTCCAAAGCCAGAGAAGAACAAATTTTCCCACTAAGAAAATTTTTTAGTTGCTGTTGTTCTAATAAAGAAATATCAAAACTGCAGCTAAAGCAACATCACCATTAATATCTTCGCTGGTTGCCATTTTTACAGGCTTGAAGCACAACTAAACCCTGCCAGTAGCTACTGCCTTGTTCTTCTCAAATGACTCCCACTGGTCCAGCCATTCTTTGACTAGGAAACAAGTATTTCAGCTTGAAGCTTTGCAAAGTAGACACGCCTGATGGAAGACAAGGAATCTTGTCTTGCAGGATTATCAGCCCTCAGCCCCCCTCTATAGAACAAATGTAACTAATATCATATTGGTTCGAGTTCAGAAATGTGGCATGGTTTAACAGACAGCATCATAGAAAATGCTTACCATTACATGGACACTTATCCCTGATACAATACCTTTAATTTATGACCTAATAATCTTATATATTATCTGATCAAATTCAGATTGTTTTAGGTTCTCAGCTGCCCATTTACTTTACAATTTTGCCTTAATCTGTTCTTGCTCTACACAGGTGCATAATGTGGCGTGTGGTACCTGGCACATGATGGCCCTCACAACATGTGAGTAATGTCTGATTTGTCTCTGAATGTTCCTATCTCTCTCTGGTTAATTGTTTTGAAGGCTAATTCTGGTTTAGTATTTCCCCCTCCACACTGGCTTCTCTTCCCCGTCTCTAAATGATGTCTTGCTCCTCCTCAAAGCCCCTCCTCACTCACTTTCTCACTCATCAAACCATAATTCACTTCAGAGGGAAGCATCATTAATGCACAGTAGGACACAGCGGCTTGATGTGTGCTAATTATATTGTGTGTTTTACACGCTGGATGACTTTTGCTTAGTCAGTGATGAGCTCAGTCTCTGGTAATTGTTTTTTGGATGTGATGAGTTTATAAAAGCCTGTCTGAGTGTGCGTGTTGTAGATGTGTCTGGACTTGTAATGTATGTGTACATTTATGTCTGCATGTATGTGTTAGTGAACACGTTAATAGTGAGACTTATACTATTTTAGAATACAAATTATACTTGCCATTGCATGTATAGTCTTGTACTACAGCTGTGCACAAAAATGATTATAAAACATCCGTTTTTTTTTTAAACCAGAAAGGTATGATTATTCCTTAGTTCCACACGTCATACACTTCTGCAAATGTAGAAATGATTAGCAAACACTGAGAATCTCTATATGGTTTTGACTTCAACTTTAAACTCCATCAAACTTTGACATGCTTTATCAAGCATGGCACTTCACTCCATGACTCTCTTTCATTCTCCACTTCCCATATGATCCTTTTAGCACTGTACATCACTCAGTGCTATAGCTAGAAACGCTGCTCAGCCTTTGGCTAATCACGCTGATTGGAGGTGTCCTTTGGCTCACCTGGGGGCTTCCAATCCTATTAGGCCAACCGTCCTGAGCCGAGCGCACCCAGCAGCCGCTCGTGTTTGATCACTGGTGCTTAGAGCCCACACTTGTCCTCTTATGTTGGTATTAAGGCATGGAAGAGAGGAGCGGTAAGGTGGGGTTTGGTGGGGGGGTTAAAATGTGATCTCCTTAACTCTCTAGGGGGGCAGAGGGGAGTTTGGAGCCTCACCTTCCTCACTGACACTCCTCTGCTCCTCCAACTGGAGCTGGTCTTTAAACTTCTGATGTCAGATGAAAGGCGGAACTAGTGCAGGTTGTTTCTAAGCAAAAAAGGTAAAAGAAATGGAGGGAAAGGAGAAATGAAGGATTGAGGGAGGGGGCTGAGAAGAGGAGGTTGAAGGTGTGTGTCTCTGTTTTCACCTTTAAAGGAGCTTTGGAGAGTTTGTGTTCCTCAGAGGATCCATCACATTTTTCATCCCTCTCTTTTTAGATGTTTTCTGTCCTTCTATAAACTTTCTTCCTACCCTTATCTTTGTTGTCATTATGAGCATACTTAACTGTGTTAACTCACCTGAAGTCAATACACCTGACTCCACCAGGCCATCTCTACTTTCTCCCCTCCTTCCATCTCTACCACCTTCCTTCTATATCTCTCCACACCTTCTTTGTGACTTCTTTTCTCCCTCACTTCACACCCATCACTGTCTCTCTCTTGTGGCTCTCCTCCTTCCTCCACTGCTTCCCCCTCCTTCTTTTCCCCTGGCCAAGAGCGCCCAGGAAGAGCCATGTGTTTTCAAAGTGGACTGGATGGGAAATCGAAGCAGGGCTTCTGTGTTTATCAAGCCACAGCTCCGTCACCTTGCTCCTACTCCCGTCTAGAGGCCCCTGCAAATTGGTGACAGCAGCAACAACCCTGCAGCACACATGCACCCTTTTTTCCCCCCACTGTGCACATCCACACACACACAGCAGAGCACCTTGCCCTGTTTAGTTTTATTGCTGGTGTCAGGTGAAGAGGTGGAGGTAGGAGTGCTGTCTAATGCTCACTTCACACACATATACACACACACACACTCACACAGAGTCATTTCCACCCCTGCCGACATCTTGGCTAACAAGACCTGTGAACCGCAGTGACAGAACTCCCAGACTTGTCATGGTCCCAGTCATTTAATGCCAAGACCTGGGCCTTGCTCTAACCCAACAGGATTTCTGTATGCACACCAAGACACAATAGGCTACAGGGTGAGATACTGAACATGAGTCTACTGGAAACTGCTGCACTTCTAGGTTAATATTATAAGTTTTACAGTGCCTATAAAAGTATTCACCCTTTTGGATGTTTCACCCCTTTATTGATGTTATAAATCAATAATGGCCGATATAATTTGGGTTTTGTGACAAAAAAAATCATCTAATTTAACAGAAGTCAAGCCAACTTGTGCCAGTGGTCTCATAATTAGTTAAATTGGGATCACCTGAATGCAGTAAATGTGTCTCAAGTGATTGTAGTATAAAGACACCTGTGTCTGTGAATGTCCATTCACTGGTTAATTAGCATTCCTGGCTACCATTACACCATAAAGACAAAAGAACACTTCAGGCAACACAGAGAATATGTTATAGAGAAGTACAAGTTGGGATAAAAACAAAACAAAACCATTTCCAAGGCACTGAACATTCACAGTTCAGTTTAATCCATCATCAAGAAATGGAAGGAATATGATACATGTTTAAATATGTCCAGATCAGGCTATCCTCATAAACTGAGTGACTGTGCAAGAAGGAGACTAGTGAGAGGGGCCACAAAGACACCTATGACTACTCTGAAGGAGTTACATGCTTCAGCAGCAGAGATGGGAGAGACTCTGCATACAGCAACTGTTTCCCAGGTTCTTCGCTATTCAAAGCTTTATGGAAGAGCAGCAAAGAGAGAGCCACTGTTGAAGAAAACCTGCCAAAGTTTGCCAGAAGGCATGTGGAAGACTCTGTGGTCAAGTGGAAGAAAGTTCTTTGGTCTGATGAGACCAAAATGGTGCTTTTAGGCCATTAGACAGGATGGCATGTTTGGTAGAAGGCGAAAGCTTCACATCACCACAAACACACCATCCCCACTGTGAAGCACAGTGGTGGCAGTGTCATGCTGTGGGCATGCTTCTCTGCAGCTGGCCTCGGAAGGCTTGTAAAGGTAGAGGGTAAATGAATGCAGCAAAATATAGGGAAATCCAAGAGGACAATCTTATTCAGTCTGCAAGAGAAATACATCCTTGGAGAAGATTTATTTTCCAGCAACACAGTGACCTGAAGCATACAGTGAAAGCTACAGAGAAATGGTTTAGAGACAACAAGCTGAATGTTCTGGAGTGGCCGAGTCAAAGCCCAGACCTCAGTCCAGTAGAGAGTTGGCTGGAGTTGAAGTGGGCTGTTCACACCAGATCCTCTGGCAACCTGACAGAGCTTGAGCAGTTTTGCATTTTATCTAATTGACATTACTTTGTAAACTTCTGTTTTCACTTGACATTAAAGTAGGGTTTTTGTCAAAAAGCCACATTATATTGGCAATGATTGATTTTTAAAATCAATAAAAGGTTAAAACACCCAAGGGGGTGAATAGTTTTTACAGGCACTGTGCCTTCACAACAATCACATACTGTAGTTCTTTACATGAAAAATGACAGTGTATATCTGCAACACTGCTGCAGCCACACAGTCATCTTTATCTGAAGCATCTAATAGCCACAAATCATTACAAGTAGAGCTGCACGGACTGCTGTCCCTTTTGTTGCATGTGTACAGGATGCTTGCTGCTCAATGACTTTTTGAACGCCCACTTTTTCTCTCCTCGCTGTGATCAAATAATCAGAGGAGAAAGCAGAGTTGACTCGGGTTAGAGCCCTGTATGGCCTTGCTACCTTGGAAATGAACTGCACAAACAATGCCTGGCCATTGTGCCTAAGCGCTTACAATGATGCCATTCAAGAAAGTATTGATCCACCCAGTGCAGGGTCAATCATTGGATCAATGGTGTGTGGGTTGGTCGGCTCGAAGGCCGGTTGACTGCCTGAATGAATGGATAGTTGGAGAAGGGATGAATGGATGGTTGGGTAATGGATGGATGGATGGATAGATGCATTGATTCAAGGATGGAAGGAGAGACTGATGAATGGGGGGCAGCGATGTCAGCTCTGTCCAAACATGAACTTGTGTGCGCTTGAACATTTTTTTTCTGCTATCTTTTGTTCAGAATTTTGTTCTGTTTTTATAACACCACACACATCGGTTAAACATCAGTTTGAGTTTATTTGATGCTTTTCCTCCTTAACGATGCAATTCAAAGTCAGTGTGATAGAATAAAAAAACACAATATCTAAATAAGGATAAAAAACTGTTAAAATTGTGCTGTAGTTTCTGTTTAAGGGGGCATGTATGGGAGCAAGCTACCTGCTCCTAAGTTATACAAAAGCCTAAGTTGGAATCCCTGAGGGAATTAAACTGTATATGTGAAGCTTCATCTCAGCATAGACAAGTGGGGAAAATAAAGAATTATACATTTAAAAAGAGTCATTGTCATTAGCATGTTCTTTGTGGGTTCTTGTGGTATGTTTACACCAGGGTTGATTGACCTAGTTACCCAGTCCCTGGCAGCACAACATGGAGAAATGTAACACAATGCAACACAAGGGAGAGGTGTAGGTTCTTTTATTATTCTTACATGTGAGTGAATACACACTCATGCACCCATACTCACACACAAACACAGACAGTGATCATCAGGGGCTCACAGAGGTCGTGCCTTGTGTCGGTGTGTAAAAAAGCAGAGCTTATTTAAAATTCTGTATGAGATGTCAATTGTGCCCTCTGCATATTTCTATGGAAAATTTGTAAATAGATCCTTTGTAAATAGCTTCTCTCTTGCCAATCACCCTGTCTGCTCTCTGCACAGCAGCATTAAAAATTGATCCTTAGCCGCGCAGGGTGAAATGCTAACATCGCTGCCAAATGACTGATTAAAAAGAAAAACCTTTAATCTTTGCTTAAAAGTGTCTACTGCCTTGGCATGCCTTTCCCCTGTGCTCCTCTATCTTCCAAGGCTGTGAAGGGAAGGAGGGGGTCGCCGTGGGGGAAACGGGGTCACGCTTCATGTAGAGTCAGCGCTGTACAGCGGTACAGCTCTAGAGGTGAGGGATTTCACTTAGAGCAGATTTAGGAATTGACATGCATTACTCTCTTCTGAATTTAACCTTTAGCCAAAGGTTAAAAACACATTTGAGCGTTTGACAAGAGGGGGCGAGTATGTTGGCGCTCTTGCTAATAGCTTGCAAAAAAATATGCTTTTTATCCAAGTTAACCATTCAAGTTGAGGAAAAGCACCAGGCTCGTACTGATAATGCAGCATTAAATAGATTGACATGCTTTCAGCTGCACAGCTATAGAAACTGACAGACTCTTCTTTCGAGTGGCATGGCAATTGAAAAGTCACGAAGTAAAGAACTAGGCTGAATTAAAGAAGACAAAAAAAGAATTTGATTGGAGGTGACGAAAGGTGTGTTTGCTTTTCAGGCAGCCTTGAGAAGAATGGAGAATATCCTCACCCAGAAACTAAAGCTGACTTCAGAGACCTTGTCAGCAATCCAGTACCTATGGAGCATACAGAGAAAGAAAACACAGAGCATGTAAGATAAACATACCTCCTGTTTCTTAGTCTGTAGCTCTTTTATTGACTTACTTGCACTCTGTATAGCTCAATCTGTAACTCACTTCCTAAGTCTTACCGTGGATCTCTCCTGATTGATATCTTCCTCTTGCACACTCCCTGTCTGCTTTGTTGACATCCTCATTCCCACGCATCCATTGTTTGCTTCTCAAATCCGCTTTCATTCATTGTTTTCACTTCCTTTATACATGCTGTAAATCAACATATCAGTAATGAATGATACAATATAACAAGTTGCTCTTGAGTAAACAGCTCAAAACGTTAAGTGATGCATATATTCACTCACTTCTTAGAATATGAGCCAGGACCACTAAACTGTCACCCAGAGCACCACACACGCACAAGCTCCTGCCCCTCCCCGTCTCTCTGTCATTCAGGTGTTTACTGTCATTCATACTCAGGGTTTTGTATAATCCTCTCACCACACCTGAGTGCTCCCCACTCAGTGTCACTGGATTTACTCTCCCTCCTTCCCTCCCCTCCTTCCTTTCCACTCTTTCCTCTCATCTAGAGCACACCCTCTTCCATTTTGCATCATAGCCATTCTTTTACACACATTGTCATTTCTTATGTAAATAACCATAGATAAAAAGACAGTAACAGACATTTTAAGATTTACACACAGCGCTCAGCGCGTATGTTTTCAGTCAGCCCCTCTCATCAGCCAGTTTGTTTGGAGAATTGTCTTTGCCTGTAGCCATAAATTAGGGGTTGTGATTTAGCTCATTGAGACAACAGAGAAAGACAAGGAAACATGAATAAAACAAATGATGTGTAGAAGGTAAGGGAGAGAGAGGGAGGGAGGGAGAGGAGGGTGAACTGAAGGCAGAAATGGGCCAGTATGTATTTCTGCTCCACTTTCACTTGGGGAAGGCTTCATTAAGAAGTCTGTTTCCAGAGCATGGTAAAGTCTGTGTGCGTGCGCAAAGGAGCGTGCGTATACATTCATAGGTTAATGTGTGAGGTCGTGTCGACACTCGTGCACGCTAATGCATATGTCTGTGCATGCACACAAAAATTATTTTGTGTGTGTTCAGAGAGAGAGAGAGATCCTTTAAATTATTTACAACCAGAACTCTCTAATTGGTATCAAGTTTTTAAATGGGGTCAAATGTTGCGGTGCAGTTTAATGCAGTTTTTCTCTTGCCTTAAGTCTGTATCATTACATTTGGTGCAACTGGACACCTGCTTTATTGGATTTGAACCTTTAAATGCTGTATTTTCTTGTTGAGTCTCTGATTTTTAAAAAAATGTGCTGCACCAGACGGAGGCAGGGGAAGGAGTTTCATTTTTACCAAAAATAGATCTACATTAGTCTGTCTGCTGATCTTTGTTGCATAGAAAACTTAACTCTATAAGAGAGGTCTGGTGAGTCGTAAACATCAAACAGAGGTGCACACAAACACACACACGCACACACCACACACGCCCACAGAGCCTAAGGCAGTGCAGAGAGCTGGTATTAGATTTAAGCCCCCTAATAAAGCCAATTAGAATTATACCTTGCGCTGATGAAGGAAACCTTATGAGAACAATTCACTCACCTCCACATACACATGCATGCAGACACATTTTCACATTTTATAACTGCTGAAAACACCAGAAATAACAGGCCAGTCTTGGTGCATGGAGTTGATTAATTGCAACATTTTAATTCATGCACTCCTGTACATTTCTAGAAGATTTCAGCCCACTGAAATCTTTCTTAAATTGGTGAGATGTTCCCTGGACAAGGACAGGATGGGTGCTGTGAGGGGGCAAGATGGGATGATAATAGATCAACACAGAAGTGGCAGACGAAGTCCAACATTGGGATGTTCACCATATTAAAAATATCAATAATAGACAGTAGAAGGACAAACTGACAGGCAGAAACATAATGAAGCAGGTCCATTACATGCATGAAGATAGCTTTACAGCAGTGCTTTCAATGAACAAGATTAATCAATAAGCTTTGTAATTACTTAATTGAGATTAATCACATATATCGATATTTTGTGGAGGAATACTTTACAGGTAGATGCATAATGCATACAGTTGGTTATACAGTGCATCCAGAAACTATTAAGACCCCCATCACTTTTTTCAATTTTGTTATGTTGCAGCATGACACTTCAGCCAAAAAACTGTCCTCATTAAGCTACACGAATTTTAGATTTTTCTGCAAATGTATTAAAAAGTTAGAGAATAAAATACCATATTGACATTAATATTCAGACCAAACACTTGAAATTTAGCTCAGGGGCCTCCTATTTCTTTTGATCTTTGCTGAGATGTTTCTAAACCTTGGAGTCCACCTGTGGTTAATTAAATTAATTAGACATCATTGAAAAGGCACACAACTCTCTATAAAAGGCCTCACAGCTGACAATAAATAGAGCAAAAAACAAACCATGAGGTCAAAGGAACTGCCTGCAGAGCTCAGAGACAGGATTGTTGCGAAGCATAGATTTGGGAAAGGCTACAGAAAAATGTCTGCTTCACTGAAGGTTCCCAAGAACACAGTACCCTCCATAATTCTCAAATGGAAGAAGTTTGGCACAACCAGGACTCCTCTAAGAGCTAGTGGCCTTGCCAAAGTGAGCAATTAGGGGGCAAGAGCCTTAGTAAGAGAGGTGACCAAGAACCTGATGGTCACTCTGACTGAGCTCCAAAGATCCTGTGTGGAGATGGGACAAAGTTACAGGCGGACAACCTTCATCATCCTGCATCCCTTCACTGATCTGGGCTTTATGGCAGAGCAGCTAGATGGAAGCCTCCACAGATTAATGCTGCTCATCTTCCTTTTGAAATTCGAATCACTGCCAGATGATGATCCAGCTGTAAGAAAGAGGCGATCGAGGACAACGAGAGAAGCAAAACTAATGGAATATTGTTTTTCCTCCTGACAGGACTCCAGGCAGGCTCAACACAAGCCGCTCCAGGGTCTGAAGAGACCAGACAGCTTTGAGAAGCAGGAGAAACACGGAGAAAGTGAAAGTCCAGTGGAGGGAGAGAGATATGAAGACAGACCAAACACAGATGAGAGGATTGGAGCATTGCATGAATCAGAATTTAGCATACCCAGGTCTTCACTGGGGATAGACAGGAGAGGAAATAGCCGCTCATCAATCAAATCTGACCAGAGGGCTGAGAGGAAGAATTGCAGGTCAGCAGGACCGTGGGAGCAGAGGAAAGAACCATGTAGAAGCAGTCGAAGCAGGGACATAGTCTTTACCACTTTACATCTTTTACCCAAGTGGGAGGGAGAGCAAAGCAGGCCAACTACTGGCATTTTGCCCCGACTACAGCCAGGTCAAAAAGGTCATGGCACAATTTCATCAGTGGCTCGAAAGGTGAGTATGAACCTGGTAAAAAAAATTTACAATTTGATGTTTGTGTGTATTCAACAAGAGGATTTTTACATTTTTTACTTAATTTCATATGAACAGTAAGTACAGTCCAGAGGTCATGTTTGCTTTGCATTGAAATTATTGACAAGAAAGAATAAATGAAAGCATGTTGATCAGTGTTGATGTTACAGCGCTGCTGGCCTTTAACCTGATGTTTGTTACACTGACTATAAATGACTGACAGCATTAATAAGAGAGGAAGATGCAAACAGCTCACAATTAAGCCTTTATATTCACCAGAATCAGATCAAATGTCAAAAATGGAAATCCCTTTGAAAGGACATTGGTAAGGGGTGCAGATAGCCTGGCCGTTAGGTTGCACCAAACGTATAGACGCTGTAGTCCTCCAAGCAGGAAGCCAGCGATTGAGTCAGGCCTGCAGCTCCTTTCACTACCCTCTCTCCTCAGTTTCCTCCTCTATCCACAGTCCTATCCAAATAAAGAGCCCCAAAATACAGTTTTAAAAAAGACTATTGATATGGTTTGTAATCATAAAGTTCTCGATCTTTAAAATTTCTACCTAAAGATGTGTACTGTGGGACTCCTTCTCTGGCAACATGAAGCCAAAATCTCAGGATAGATTTGGCATTTTTCTCTTATGTTTTGATTTGTGTCTTCAGGGGAGATCTGCACCTCTAACTGAACCAGTCGAAAAGTCTGGAAGTGACAGCAGCAACGTTTTGAACACTCCAAGGCTCAGACCTAAACCCAGACCTCCTGGAAGATGTCCAGATCATGCAGATCAGAGGGAAGTTTTATGTCGCCGTTCAAGATTTGAAGTTCACACTGACATCAACTCTCCAGTTTATAATTCTTCTCCCTGCCCGAGCCCTGGACAACACATTCAGATGTCTCCCCTCTTTGACCGAGGACTACAAGTGAAAACTTCTCTTTCTCCGACTCCCCCCTCCTCTGAGCCTCTGAGGTACTGTCCTACACACAGAAGAGCAATGTATTCTTCTGGCACTTCTTGGAAGAATCTCTAGGAATAATTTTGACTCGATGGACCAAGGAACTCCATCTGATGGTTTTATTTTGAATTTTTTTGTTCTCTCTAATATCAGATTACCTATGATACTTAAAATCAAGTTATTTTCACTTTAAAGAAACTAGATGAGCACATCCATTTAATTATCAGCTTCAAAGCCACTCTTATATAACCTGACATGCCAGATTGTTTTCTTATATCCATTGCATGCATATGTTTTAAATTCATATGGAAAACCTCCCATACAAAGCGTCTGGGTTGGGCAGTACTTACTAATAAAATCTTGGAAGGTGGTTGGACAAACATTCTGTCACATTTATGATTGGCTAATCAGAGCGATAAGACAAAATCAGCTTCATCATAAAAAGCTTTCAGTTCTGTTCTAATGAAGCTGCTGCTATACTATAGCTACATCCAAGCTAATAGCTACACTGGTGGCAGTCATTACTATTGGCTTCCAGTACAACTTAACCCCTCCCGTATCTACAACTTTACTCTCCTTAAATGACAGTGATTGGTCTCAACACTTTTTTTGGATCTGGCACAAACACTGTAGATTGGAGTTTTGCAAGATGGCTTTATCTTATTACAGACATGGAGTCTAGCAAATCTATCTGCTTTGCAAAGTTAACTATTATACAGAGGTCCACAACACTGAGAAAGAATGTGCACCCATTTCAATTATCCATACCAAACTGAGCAGAAAAAAAGAAAGGAAATTTGTGTTTGGTAGATTATTTTGTTGGCTTCTTGGCCATACATCTTATACTTTTGGAAAGTCTGTTTATTTTAAATGGTGCCACATTTTAAGGAGCATGCATTTGTGGGATGAGCAGCAGAGCTGAGTATGTGGGTTGCATCCATGAAAAATGTGCCAAATCTTCTCTGTGACTGCTGAACAGCTTGTTCTGTCATTGACTCTTGTTTGGTGGACTGGATGATTGAGGTGTGAAGAAGCAAGACATACTAGCATTTTAATAGTTTAATGATTTAACAAACAGGAGCCTCAGTAGCGTGTGGAGGAACCACAACAGCCTGGCATCTCCTTCTCATGCTGGTCACCAGCCTGGTCACACACTGCAGTGGGATGGCATCCCATTCTTCAACCTCATCTTGGAGGATAGATTTTAGTCCCAGACAGAAGAGATATGAGATTGCCACTGGTTGCAGAGTCTCATCTCAATATCTCTGCATTGAGATTACCCCCAATGATGACAAGCCTCTTTTTTCCAGTGAGGGAGATGCTGCCCCATACCATCACACTGCTTCCATCAAAGGATGTTCCTCTATCGTTGCAGCAATCAGCATAGCTTTCAATGTGTGTTCTCCACACTTTGACTCTATGATCCAACTGCTGTAGGCAGAATCTGGACTCATAGCTGAGCATAACAGATAATCAGGCACCTGATTGTCAGCACCTGGGGGTACCAGAAGCTCAAAAAAAGGGTCAATAGCAACAGTTGTTTGGCATTGGCAGAGAAGATTTGGCTCATTTTTCATGGGCACAACCCACATACTCATCTCTGCTGCTCATCCCACAAATGCATGCTCCCTACAACTGTGGCACCATTTAAAAAGGAAATAAACAGGCTTCAGTGTAAAGCTTTTCATGAGGGACTAATGGTATAACAATGAAGTAATCAACAAAACCCAAATTTCCTTTCTTTTTGTGCTCATTTCAGTCTATGAGAACATTTAATTATGAAAATATTGATAATAACTTTGTTGTGCTTTTCAAAAACAAAGCAGCAAAGTACTGTAAATGCATAAAAAATGGCAATACCAAACATGGTTAAAAGAGAGAGTGGTGATTTGAAATGCACTTATTGTAGAAACTGTTTAGATTTGACAAAAGTAGATAAGTAAATACCAAAATAAGTAAATATAAAAGCTTTGGGTTTAAGAAATAAAAAGCAGCTTTATAAAAGGGTGTTTTGAGGATTGATTCAAGGCTAAAAGGTTTTGGCTCCAAGGTGACTGAAAAACAGCCTCCTCTGTTCGCTAAGAGCTCTCCAGATCAGCATTAATGGACTCCTCTTTACCCCACACTGAGATTTGGCCAAAAAATGTTCCTCTCTCAAACCAGCTCAGTCAACGACACTCATGAACCCTGACCTCATCTGAGAGCATTAGACTTTGGTGTCACGGCCAAAACCGCCCGTAGGAGCTGCAGTCATTGAATCACCACATTTCAACACTTTTTTTCCCCCTGTATGTTACTACTGAGCTGCATTCATTTTAATACTAACAGTATGTTATTTATTAAAGACATAAAGCCCTCTCACATCTTGGCCTCTTGTAAGACATTTCATGGTGCTTTTCTTTCATGGCTGCCCTTTTCTGCAGTATGAGTCACAGGAGTTTGCTGCCACGGCTCCGTTTGGCTGAGAGATAATTCTGAATGATGAGATTTCCCTAGAAGTCTCTTAAGGCTGTTCTTTACTTATTTTAAACCTTGTTCTTGCATGAGGCTTGTGCTCTGTTTGCAGCCAACACACACTGTCATTTTTCAAATTTGTTGTTAATCACACTTTTCCCTCTTAATCGACATTTACAAACTATGTAACAAAGTTGGCTCCAGCGTTAATTTTGACAGCTATTTTAGTTTTAGTCTTAAGTATGAGACTGATATTGGTATCAGTCTGTTTAGTGCTTCCTTGGTGACACACTGTGCAGCTGGCAGTGATTTTAAATCAAGCCTTTTTTTTTTTTTTGGATGGATTGTCTCCTCCTTGGTCTGCAGGGCCAGCAGAGCTGTACCTGGGTTACCAGTGTTTGTAGCACTGGGTACTCTGGCAACCAGTTTAGCTGAAGTGTGTTGTTTGGCTGGGTGCTTCATTAGGTTAGAAACACTGTTCTTGGCGGTGGACAGAGTTTTCTTTCCTGTACATAAACTACAACTCAACATGATGTGTTTGTCCTTTATCTAGAGGTGAGGAAAAATAATGCTGCTCTTTCCACCACGATGCAACTGTGTTTACATTGGCGTCATGACCACCGCCAAACCAGATGTTCACTCACCTTTATCATCAAGTTGTTGGCTGTAAAAGTAACGAGGGCTTTAAATTTTCTGTAATTGTAACAACATTCATGACTTTAAAGAAGGTTTTCTGAAGATTCTTGAAAAGCCTTAAAAAGTCTTAAACTGGACTTTTGAAATTTGAGGCCTTTAAAGGTCAAAAAAAACCCGTCTTGATTTAACCAATGAGAAGTCTTAAGCTTTAGACAGCACTTTGACTACAACGTGTCTTTGTCCAAAAGAAAAAGCAGTGACAGCTGTTTGATAAAAATTTAAAGATCCCTTGTCGTATGTTCATACTCACTGTCTCATGTCTAAGTATCTTGAAATTCTAGAGAGGCTAGGCTTGAAATCTCTTTGTAATTGATATTTTGCACCATGTCTCTTAATGTTTTAGAGAAAATGGGGATGTCACTTTAATACAGTTTCATTTGAGCGCATCGTGGCAAAGTTCTGACATACTGTAAGACACGTCACTGTGTGCAGTATAATACCAGTTAATAAACACAGTATATTTATACCTGAACATAAAAACAAGATAAATCCTCTGGAATTTAACAAAATCAGTCACTGATTCAGAGAGTGAGACAGTACAAGTAAGCATTCTAAAGTGCGAGTTTCCATGTTTTAAAACTTTTAAAGTTTATTAATTAAAAGAAAAACTTGTTTCAAAAGTGATTTTGCCCAACATTTACAAGCTAACCCTGTATTTTTATTAAATCTGTAGATTATGCTTTTGTCATGTTTGGCTTTATGTAAAGTTAGCTTTAGGAAGTTTTTTTATTTATTTTTGTAGGTGTTAAAGCAGTAAACAGACCTCTCTAAGCTGATTTATGTTTTAAGTGAAACTACTGTTTTTAAATGGTTATGTGAAAAATAACTAATTCAAGCCAACTAGATTGTGAGCTATAAAAAAGAAATAGCATTTTTTAAATTACTGATCAATAATTTGTATTTACAACTGAATTTCCACCACGGATTGATTCATAGATATTCACCAGATTTCAGGGAACTGAGCGATACTCAAAATTTCCTTGAGGACCCCAGACCCTCCTCTTGTTATATTCATTTACTGTGCCCAGTACTGTTGTGAAACATAAGTCCAGTTGGGCTACCAAAGCCAAATCCCATTTCTCCCCTTAACCATCAATCTTACCCTCAAGCTCAACCCTCAGTCTTAACTCGCCCCTCAAAACCAAGTGTAAGGGCCATTTCATGACTTAGAAATGGGACACCCCTTAATAGTAGTTACGATTATAGACTGTAGAGGGCAGTAATGTGCCAAAACAGTGTAGTTTGTCGATTCAAAAGAAGAAGAAGAAGAATGAGAACATGTTAATATTCAACCAAATAACAAAAACACCACAACCACGGACATGTTCAGCTGAAAGTCACAGTATAACACGGCCATTAGCTAACACCAAACACCAGTTGTAACACGGGTGGCCATTTCCACAGCATCAAAAAGGAGGACACTTTGCAGCCCTTAGTGAAGCAAGAATAATCAAAACAAATAGGGCTCTAGTGTATTCCCTGCTACTATAAAATTTTGTCCATGATACTGATGGTATTATGATACAGTGATTCTGAGATACTCTACTCATTGAAGGACAATTTGACCCTGGACCACCCCTGGCCAAAGGCCCTAAGCAGACTCTGATATGAGCCCCCCCACTATCGCCCAAACATACTCACTGAGCAATACTCAAAAGTATCTTAAAATAATAAAGGATATATTACTACAATAATGAGAAATACAAAGTCTTTGCAATTTAGCCCAAGTTAGTAGCATATAAAAGACACAGTTCTTGGTTAGTAAAATTATCATTGATTTTAATGATCATATTCCTTGTTGCAATAATAAGGACATTTATAATTTCCATCTGTCTAAAAAAAGTGGTCACTATGGGTTAATTATTTTCATCATAACATTAATCCCACTTTATTAGCTCTTTCTTGGGGTCTTCTCCTCAAAATAAAACATAATACAAACCGGATGATCTGGCCCCCCTTAGACTCCCTCACACACACCCCTGCACATCTCCTCTTCCCTCACACACAGCAGCTCATCCATTTTGCTTCTTCCCCTTCCTTTCTATGTTTCTGCTTCAGTGTTATTGTCTACTGTTGAATCACCTTTAAATATACTTTGTTTTTATTTATTTTCACCTGCGATCTGATTTTTAAAACAGCTGATCTGCGCAAGGTAGTTTGACAACGTCAATTAATTCCTGATCAGAACCAGCGCATTAACTTTGCAGAGTTTTATCATAAATTCACAAATTAAACAATGATAGAAGTTGATGTTTGACGAGAGGTCGCAGAATAACGGGTGAATTTACTGTACAGATGTGATGAAAGTTTCTGTGCATTAAGTATAAGGAGAGAGAGAGGGGGAGAGCGAGCGGACACCACACACTCTTTATTGATCACGAATGGCCACCAATTTCCAAAAATATATAAAAAATTTGTGACGGCCAGGTAAAGTTAATGTTTGGTCAACGCTGTATATACATTACCAGGATCATATTTAACATACAAACACTGGACTGTTGTGCAGAGAAAGAGAGCAATGGACAATACACTGTGTTATGTTCTCCAAAGGAGGACAAATAAGCATCCGGCTTGAGGCTGAGCCGGCTGCAGGACAAGGCATTGAAATTCTGGACACCCTTGTAGGCTTGTCCACAACGGCACAGTTACCGGCTTACAATCGTAAAAAGTTAAAGTAAAAAAATCCATAAAATACCATTAAACTAAGATATTGGAGTGGTTTTTATAATTTTAGATCTCTATCAACACAGAAATTTACAATTATAGCTCGAGTTCTTCCCCGCATTCACTTCCATTTTTATTTGAGTGATAACCCTCAATACCAAGAGTGGTCCAGGAACAGCTCAAAATTGAGGGAGATAACGCACTCAATCTCACCCCTTAAGCTCAACTCTCGGGAGTATTGGGACAGCCCTCGCACTTTGCGGGATCGCGCATTTTGAGACTGAGGGTTAAGATTGATAACCTGACAGATTTGTTTCACACATCCATCTGGAAAAGCTTCTAAAGGAAACGTTTGAGGAAAGGCAGAGGATTTAAAAAAAACTCGGAGTGTGATTGGATGAATGTTCTGTCTATCACATCTCTACCGGCCAATAAGAGCAACAAAACATGTGACGTAGCAGTCATCGAGCTGCAAATGCGCAGCTACTAAGGAATAACGCGAAACATGGCGACTATAGACATGTAAGTACTCGACTTTTGTCGTTTTTGTAAAGAAAACAACTCACTGCTGTTCTTTGTTCTTCTTTTAACAAAGAAATGTTGTCAAGTTCTGATAAAACTTACACTTTAGCAGCATCCACGCTAATCTCTTCTTCCATAACTGCACCAGCTCTTGCTGCTGCTTTTTAACGTCATGACTCTGCTGCGCCTGAAAGTACTGATGTGCTGATTGGTCCTGTCACTTTCTAACCTGGCCCAAATGTTTCAGATGGGAGCTTTGCAAGATGGATTCACCAGTGAAAAACAAGGAAACATGTTAGAAATGCATGGCTCCCAACACTAGTTTTATGGACCCTGCAACCTGGGGTCACTGCTTTCTACATCTGAGAGGCAGAGGAGCTACAGATACAAAACTAAACTTATTTTTTGGCAGTTTTTGTCACCAAATATCTATTTTAGCTAGTCTGAGTCTTGTTTTTCTCTTGGAAAGAGCTTATTGGCTAACATTTCTAGTCAGAGTTCAGTAGACAAATAGACTACTGTTTAAAGTAGACTTTTTCATGTTGGAATGATCAGAAAAATTAGTTTCCATATGGAGAAATTCAAATTTCTTCCAAGTCGGAACAAAGACTTGGAAAGTTGGAGATTTTGGTACCTGCCTTACAGACATAGAAATGCAATGAAGTGAACGTATTATGTTGTAAGGTTAATATATGTTATTAAATACTCCTATAAATGTAATTATGATTATCAGTTTATCCATTTAAGTGCTGGATTTTCTTTTACATATAATTTACAGTAAAAACATATTTCAACCTGTACAAGAACAAAAATTGTGCAGAAAGTTACAGCTAAGTAAGCAGTGATTTATAGAGAAAAAATAAGATTTGAATATTTACAAGCTCTTCTGAGTATTTTTTCTAGTATATACCAGACTGTATTAATCTTGCAAAGCAGATGGATACACCTGTTTCCGTGTTTCTCACTGGCAAATCCATCTTGCAAAGCTCCCGTCTGAACCATTTGGGCCCGGTTAGAAAGTGACAGAACCAATCAGCAACGAGGGGCAGTACTTTCGGCGGAGTCATGACATAAGTAAGCAGCAACAGGCTGGCAAGAGGCTGGTGCAATTATGGTGGAAGACATTAGCATGGATGCTGCTAAAGCACCAGTTGATGTGACATTTCTTCGTTAAAAGAAGAACAAAGAACAGCAGTGAGGTGTTTTCTTTTCAAAAACAACAAAAGTCGTGTACTGACATGTCTACAGTTCCCATGGTTTGTGTTATGCAGTTCTCTATGGAGTTTACTCCTTCAGAAGGGGCGCAGCTTGGTAGTGGCTGCATCACGTGTTTTGTTGCTCTGATTGGCCCATAAAGATGTGACAGACAGAATGTTCATCCAATCATCCTCCCAGATTTTTTCAAAGGCTTTGCCCTTTCCCAAACGCTGTCTATGAGTGTTTTTTCAGATGGATGTGTGAAAAAAACATCCATCTGGCGTACCAGGTTAAGACTGTATGCATTGATAGCGTGTTTGCAAGATGTGCAAGAATGCTGACTAGACATAAATCAGAAGTATAAAATGCAAGGATGTGGGCAGATTTACTTAGATGATCTAGACACCTTTCAAGACCTGGGATCCCAGCTTTCTACAGCTGAGAGGCAGAAGAACTACAGATAGGTTGTATTTTGATGGATGAACCCATGGTGGAGAAATGTCATGGATTTTGAATGTCTGAGCTAGTCTGAGTCTTTTTTTCTCTTGGAAAGAGGTTATTGGCTAACATTCTAGTCAGAGTTTAGTAAACAAAATTAGTACTGATTTGCTCTGTGTAAAATAGACTATTTCATGTTGGAATTAACAGAAAAGTGAGTTTCCACATGGAGAAATTAACATGAAGGACAAAACCTCAGATAGTTTAAGAATTTGGTACCTACCTTACAGACAAGGAAAGCAGTAAAGTGAGCTTATCCTGTTATAATATTAATATATCTTATTAGATAACTCTATTAACGTAATGATGATTATCATTGTATCACTTTAAGCAATGGATTCTCTTTTTTCAACCAAAGATTAAAGATTGTAATACCTTTAAGTTAAGGTTGTATTAGAATACTTAAAAGATATATCTTTACATCTTTTTTTCTTTCTTCTGGCACATTATGAATAACTATGGACATCCAGGCTATTATTTCCTTGATCCCAGTTTTTACTATAATGTACATTTTGCTGAAAAGTATTTAAAATGGTCTTAAGAAGCTGCTCCAATAGCATGATGAGTAAAACAATAAAAGTGCCTTTGAATCAAATCTTAGACTCACCTTTATGTGTGCCAAACCCACCACTGACTATCTTGCACCATGCTGCACTGATGGCATTGAGACATACGCCCTCATCCCACCCCACCGTCTCCCACACTCCCCATGGTTTGTTTTGGTGTGTGTGAGTGAGTGTTGGTTGTGTGTATCACGTCTTTGCCCTACGAGACTCCTGCCAATCGATTCAAGGTGAGACCTGTCGATTAAACACCCTGAGCCGTGCTCTCTACCTAACCCCAGGGTGATTCAATCCCACCCCTTACACACATACACAAACATGCACACCTTCTTCACCTGTCATCCATCAATACCTCCATCAGGGCCTCTATTGATCCCCTCCATCCAGCCTCTTCACCCCATGCAGTACAACATCATGGCTAGGTCGACGTCCACGCAGGTTTAATTTCTGACAGATTTACAATAAAGCTCAAGTTATTATTTAACTCTTCCGGCCGCAGTGCGCGCTTTGATTTAGCACCCTGGGAGAGGGATGAGTTACAGCTGACACGGAAAATCTGCCGGGGCTGGAATGGTAGGCACCGGGTTCATAACTCAGCTGCCTTATGTGTAGTTAGTCAATCACTTGATCTGTAATCACAAATGCTGCCAGAAATTACATGAGTGATGAGCTGTAATAAAAGCACTTACTTTTCCTGCTCTGTCTCTTAAGTGTTATTGGCAGACCCCTCTCTCCCAGGAGGCCGTGGCTGTGAAACAAAATCCCGATATAAACTGCCTCATTGGTCCCTGCCTCACGCTCTCTCTCTGGTGTACTGTATGTGTGTGTATGTGACTCTTAGTGTGTGTTAATGCAGAGTGCTCCCACTACAGTGTAACACAAAGCTCTTTTTGACACTCTTTCTTCCTCTCTTGGATTGCTTTGCTTCAGGACAAATGATCCTCACTCCAGTAAAGATCTGTGCCTCGATCATTTATAATGCCTGCAGAGGTGCAAAGAAATGTAATACACCAACAAGCACAGTTTTCAAACAGAGCCAGCGGTATTAATTGGTCGGTAAAATGCATCATAAACATATGGGTTTAAACGTGTTGCCATGCAGCAGTTTGTCACTTCTGTTTAAACTTTCCTCTCTTGACTCTGATCTTAGCCGGCGTATCCTGATAAGTTATGGTGCGTCAAAGATACGACCTTATGTTCAGGTAATCAAACATCTCAGGGCCATGACACAAACCTTTCTTCGACTGTCTGTGACTCCCGGCTCTGTAGCTTTTGGCAGGAGGTCGTGCGTGACAGTTTTATTGATACGGACCTCTGTAATAATTACACAGCGTCTTGCATGCACTATTGATCAGACCTATTGATAAAATCATATTTTACTGTAAAGGTCTGTTGATTTGATGCATTACAGCATAAATCTCTCCTCACGAGCGACTGATTTGGAACTCCTGCTGCTGAGTGATGGATGCTCCCACAGACAAACACTCACATACACACACACACAGAAGACTATTTATATCTATTGTTTGAATGGGGCAATAACAGACGCAGGTTAAAGACAGCCACAGATGTAATGATATCCATATCTTTAGTCCATCTATATAAAGTGGCGATCACGCAGATCACATGTGGATCTGCTTTCCTTCCCAGCTTGTGTGATGTATATAAGCGAGGGTGTTTATGGAGTCACTTCTCCATCTTATCATGATTTGTATTGTCGGTGGAGGCTGAATCTGCATGGTGGTAATAGATTCTGATGTGGTTCAAATGCCCCGTGGTGAATGGGAAATAGAGATGAATGTGACAAGTCGTGCAGAACTTGTCCTGTATATAAATGCCTTTAGGAGTGTTGTTCTCACAGAAGAGGAGAGGATAGATGGTGTAATGAGGGATGTGTTGGGAAATGTCATCACTGGTTTTTAAATGGAAAGGATCTGATCCTCAAAGCTGACCTCTACAGTCGATAAAATGGAATTGATTTGATTTTCACAGAGGAAACAGTCATTTCAGCTTCACTGGAAGACCACACAGTTGAAGGTTGTTAAAAAACGGAGATGTGTTAACTTAAATATCCAAAATAGCTATTTTTCTGAGTTGATTTCTACACTCAGTCATTCTAATTGTACTGCAATTATTTGACAGTAATCCCCGAATCTGCAGGGGTTTCCCAGAATGTCTTCAGGCATCACACACTTTTGCACCATGAGTGAAGTTATTGACTCAGTTGGAAATGTCCTGGATGTGGAGACCAGCATCAACATGACAGAGATAAATAACTGAACTCTGAGGAAGACTACTTTCTAGGTTTTAGAGCGCACCTTTCAGTTTTTTTACTGTAAGACTGAAGATTTAGAGGGTGTTTAGAAAAATGATTTACATTTTCCTCATGTTAACTATATTATCCACTGTGTAACTGTGTATAGTGGTTGCACACCATAGGTGCCACTCCTTTAACTGAGTCAGTAACTTCACCTATGGTGCAAAAGTGCCAATCTCATCCTGGGAAAACTCTGCAGATTTATCCTCTGAACCCAGTGAGTGTTTTTTAATCATTGTGTCTGGACTGGACTTTTTGTCTTAAAGAGCTTGTAAAACATCAGCCCTGTGGTGCACAATCAAGCTCTAAATATATGTTTTTTCGGGACAACCTGTGCTTTAAGAATATGAGTGCTGCCCTATGTCACTTAAATTTTGAAAGATTTGTATATATTACACACAGTTAACAATAATAACTAAGGTTTTTTGCACAAACATGTTCTCCCATCTCTTGAAGACCAAAAAGTGAGAAAATAATCATTCTGTAACAAAAAGTTTTCAAAATATTCACATTTTTGCAAAAAAAAAAACCAAAACAAAACAAAAACAAACAAAAAACCCTAATTTCACCACTGGGAGTTTGAGTCATTATTCCAAGACTCTGAGGGCCACATCACAGCCTCTCTGTGTCTCTTTCTCTCTGTTATGAGTCATTCAGACTCTCTTTTCCAGTTTCCAATTGTTTGCACCTGCTGTTCAGCAAAGTGTGGCGTGATGACAGAACAGCCCACCATTGGTTGTCACAGCCACAATGCATTGTGGGATAAAAACAGACAATATGGCACACTATGTTAGCTGCTAGCTGCGGGAACGAACGAAAAATTGGTTATAAAATGGATAAAAAAATGATACAGACCAGAGTTACTGGTGGGGATTTTATCTTTAAAAGACTCCAGAAAGTCATCCAATTTCAAAGCTCACTAAAAAACCTAGCTATGAAGGCATGGATAGCATCATTAGAATGGCACAACGGAGGGCTTTGAGAGGAAAAAACAACACGCGTCTTCTTGTATACAACGTTTGTCTCAAGTAAACCGTATTCAATCATTTAAAGTATCTTTTTTGTAATTGTATGCAAATTATCTGACAATCATCCCTTTATTTGCAAGGTTTTTCCAGAGTTCTTTTGGCACTTTTGCACCATGAGTGAAGTTACTGACTCAGTTAGAGATATCCCACCTGTGGGAAGCAACCACAGTACACCATGGATAGTGTACTGAGCATGATGAAAGAGGACTTTCTGGTTTAGTGTGCACCTTTCAGTCATTGTCACCTGTAGTGTCTCAAGTTGACCTGCCTTGAGTGACATAAATGTTCAAAATTAAAATGTGTGACAGAATTCAGGAAGAATGTTAGTGCATGAACATGTAGCTTAATGAAAAATACTTAAACAAGTTGTTTTGAGTTTAATAAAAATAGAATTTTTAAATATAGGAAAGTTTCCATGGTGAAGCTTAACTTAAAAAAAGTTAAGTTAACCCATCTTAAATGTATAAGTAAAACTGAGTTGATATAACTTAATATGGGTAAGTATCTGCTACTAAGCAAATGCTGTTTTCAGCAAGAAGTCAGTGGCCTCTAATGCTTTAAGTTCTACTAACTCATCATGGATTGTAGTGTAAAATCTATATTTCAACTTGAGTCTACTTAAAAATGTATTCCCACCACTTAAAAACGTTGGAATAATCAGTTTCCAGGATATTTTGAGTATGTTGAACTTGGTTGGTTTTACAGTGTAAGTTTACTTTTGAATCTTCCTGTATGTTTCATACAGGTTGAAATGTAGATGACAGAGAACTAAAGAGTGTTAGGTAATACTGGTGCCTATGGTGTCACGCATTATCACCCTTTGATCACAGCATGGAAAAACATATTATGTGTAATAAAGGAAAAGCCCACGTTTATGGCTATTGAAGGAAAGGAAAAATTAGTCTTTATGGTTCAGGGTAAGAAGCAGACCATGTTTCCGCTTTGGCCCACAGTTCAAAAGCCTGTTTTCTTTCTGGACTTTTCTCTGGCTGGAATCTGAACCACTTGGGGGTACTTCACAAAGCTTGTAGTGCACCAGTGACAGGCTGGTTTTCACATTTAAGGAGCCAAAGGGACACAAGGAACATGTTCATGCTCAAGAGAGGCCTGCAAAACTCTCAAAGCCAGGGTTTGGAGTTATTAGCTGGCCCAGTGCAGGCCCCCCAGAACAGCAGAAATGCTGAACACCATTTCTGACTTCAGCACAGGAGTCTTTTCCTGCAGATGACAGGAAAAGATTCAGTCAGTTTGTTTTGTAGGCATAAATGTGCTCCAAACTGGATTTATATGAAATGCACTGCTACTTGATTTTTAAAATTGGCAGCCTTAAAGCCCCAGAATTAAAAAGAAGAAGAAGAAGAAGCAGGGAACATCTTATGAAAAAGCACTTTACACATAACAGAATTTTGAAACCAGTTTTCCCCTCAGCATTTTGCTGATTATTCTTCAGTGTTACTCTTGCAGTATATGATTGCTGCAGTATGGAATCTATTCATGATAGATTACACATGGTTAAAGCATACAGCTAACTTTCTTGTGTACCACAGCTGTTTGAAATGCTAATATAGAGCTTGTGAAATAGCAACAATACCACCAGTGTGCTCCCCAGAGCAAGACAGAGCAAGACAAAGGCAGTTTTTAATCTGAGCAGGAAGCATACAGTGGCGATTCACTGTGACATGGTGATTGATATGAGTGAGTGGTGTATTTACTGAGTCTGACGGGATAGCAGAAAGAGACTGTTTTCTTCCTATCCGTACGCTTATCTCCCTCCATAAATCAATGCCAATGGGATGCATAAATGTGGAGGGGCAGACATTGTATTGCTCCAGCTCAGGCAATTCCACTTTGACCTTTATATTTGGCATCAGTCACTGGTGCTAAATGCACGGCGCGACCTTCTCTGACCTTGTGTTATTCATATTTAATTGTTATGAAGTCTGATCAGAGCTATGTACAGAATGTGAAAAGTTTTGATTTCATGATTAAAGTTCCTGAACATGAGCGCCTTGTTTACAGTTTATGAAAGCGTGATAAATGAAAGACTCTTTTTTTTCTCCTTTCATCAGTCTGTCTTTATAGCTCTGATTCGATTACCTCTCTGCCCAGCAGCATGTTATGATGTCCTGTGCATGTCCTAACCTTTGACTTCAGCCAGTGCTTTAAAGGTTCTGCTCTTTGCCCTCTCCCATTTGACCTGTCTGAAGTATACCTTTATAATTGCCGCTGTCACTATCAAATGCACATATGAGAGGGTGCAGGGGCAGGGGGCCTAAGTCTGTCCAGTAACCTTTTGGCCTCTTGCCCATCCATTCTGCTCACAGAGAGCACAGCAGGCCTCCTCCCCCTACCCACAATCCCATACTGTATTAGTCTGCATGTCGGAGTTATTGATGGTGCTCTGGAAATATTTTATCGGTCAGTCATGACCTTTGACTGGGGCAATGCAAACACTAACCCCCCTAAAGCTTCCTATCGACATACATATATATGATCAGATGGCTAATAGAAGTATAGATCTGGAGCTGAGGAGCTAGTCGTTTGGATTTTAACACCAGGAGGTCAACATTGCTTTTTGCTCTGTGCATTTGGAGGACAATTAAGGAAAATGTATTGACTTTTTTAAAGCTTGCATTGAGTTTTATGATAAAAAATTTTTTTTATTAAACACAGAAAAGAATGTAGGCAAACTCTTGACTTGCTTTCATTCATTTTCATCTATCACTGTAAAAGCAGAAAGTACAACCAACCAAAAGAAAATATCAAATATATCTCAGAATGGTGACTCATTTCTCTCTCTAGTCGTCCTTTCTTCTCCATTTATTCCACATACTGTAAGTCTCTTCGTCAAAAGAGGTGTACCTTGCACTGAAGCACCCACAATTAAGATAAGCCCAACCACAGCTGGACAATTACCTGCCAACTAACCTTTTCTGGAGGCACTTAAGAGCATGAGGACCCCTGAGGATAGATGTGCCCTGAGTAGAACAAGCACTTCAACAGGCCGAAGAGAGGGAAGGAGGGAGGAGGGGAGAGAGGAAGGTATGAGAATGCAGGGGAAGAGCGAGAGGGCGGCAACGAGGATGGGAAGGTGATAGAAACAGAGAAAAATACAGTATCATGGTGAGATTACCTAATCCTCTGTCTGAGAGCAGTATTTGAAGGACCTGGTGGTGTCAGACATGAGGGGGCTTTGTGGAGGTTTACCCAGGAGAGGCCAGCTTAGTGGGGGGATCTAGCAGAGCACCAGGTGACCAGTGCTCTGTCCCCAAGCACAAACCGCAGCCTGTGGCTTTGTAAACACAGTTAAATTGATTGCAGGGAGCTGATGAGATTTCCCTGCAGCCTTGGTCATTATCACATTGTGTACCCGCTCTAACTCACTCCTACTGAGCCCCCTATGGATTGTTACTCTGGTTTATGTTGTAATTTTTAGTGTAAGTGGCTGTGTTTTCTGTCCAAAGTTCATATATCTGTCAGGTTGTGAGTGAATTAGACCAGCCGAAGACACGCAGGGGTTTTACAATGTGCTGGGAATTCAAAAATCAAAAAATACTGGCTTGTATTTAATATCTTAATGCTTGTTGCAGGATTTTTAGCCTGGATTTGGGTGTTACAGTCTTCCTGCTGTGCAACCGGGTGAGTTTCAGCACTGTATGATATCTGATCCCAAAAACCCTGCAGGGCAGCCACAGCAAATCAACAATGGATTAATGGATCTGGTTCTGCTCGTAAATCTCTGTGGGATTGGAAAGCGTTGGAGGACAGTCAGCCTGTAGTGGTGTGCTTAATGTTACAGGCCGTTTGGGTTTCCCATCGTTCAAAGCAGTGACAGGGTAGTAAAGATGTGGCAGCATCTTATGTCTGCGTTAAATCAGTGAATGTCAGGAATGCTGGATTGTCAGTCTGCGGGGCTGAGAGCTGTGCCAACACTGATTCATTGGTGCAGATTTGTTTATAAATAACTCCTTTTCTATAGTGCTCGATGTACAGCACAATAACTGCATGTACAAGACAGAAAAAAGACGTGTCGTGGAGACATGTCCTAATTCAGCCGTGTCACTGCAACCCTTCAACCTTAGCCTAGTCCGCCATAGATCACAGTGGTTAACAGTTAGCTGTTCCTGCAGGTGTATAGGGAATGGCAGTAACTGCTTCCATTACAGGAGAGAATGGCCCAACTCCCACAGCCCCCTCCAGACAGCGCTGTCATTACCCATCCATTGTGCGGCCTGAGAGGGAGCAGTAAGTACAGCAGACTTATGGCTTTGTTAGAGTGACTGGATGGTCTCCTCTGGCTCAGGATAAGGAGGGATGCTGCTATGGAAGGATGGCCAGATAGAGTGATAGAGATGGAGGATGGGGATGAATCCAACACTCCCCCACCCCGATATTACACCAGACCGCTCCCCAATGTGCTTGTGAGTGGAGTGCATCCTGGAGGGTGGGGCGGGTTATTTGGTGCTATTTTTACAAGAAACGGGTTGATTTGTCTTAGGCCATTACCGTCTATTACAGCTGCGAGTCTTGGGGAAAAGGTGGGAAGCGGCAGACGCTGGCATTCTGCCTAAAGAGAAATCAATGAAACAAATTAATCCTTCGCAGGCTGCGGTGACACAGTAATCCATCATTCAGGGGGCGCTTTTACACACTGAATCAGGGAGCGAGGCAGGGAGGTGGAGGGATTGGGGGTCGGTGGGGTGGGATGGTGGGTGCATGTTGGATGAGGAGAGGTGGAGGAGAGCAGGCCTGAGGCTTTGGGGGACGGGGGTAGACATGCACGCTCTGGTAACAGTGGCGTAACGGTGGGTGGTGGCAGGGAAACGAGTCGCTCTGAGGCCTTCTTGAGCTGGCTTTGGACACTCAGGAGGAGGATAGAAAAACCATGGACATGGTCATGATTACACACATACACCTACACACATTTTCCCTGCCCGCTTTAACCGTGCAAAGTTGATCGCTTTTGGTGATGGTAGTGATAGGCTTGATTATTTATTTACACTGGACATACAGGCAGCAAAATGAGTGGTAATTTGGATGGGAATGAAAGGAGGCAGAAATAGGAATGAAAGAAAATATGGAGGTTGTTTGTGCCCTCATTTGTGTACGTACTGCATAGTGTGTCTTTTTTACCATTTCAGCTGCACAGATTTCCTTAATTGCATGGCATTATTTCAGTGCAACTGTCCTGTACTCTGCAAGCCCACACCCTCAAATGTACACAGAACTCATTGACCCCTTCCATATAAAAGCAAAAACCCAACCCACCAATTTGCTTTTCAAAGCAGAGCTGTAAACACGCACCCACATTCACCACAGTGATGCACTAGTGTGTGGCCAATTAGAGCCCAGATCCATGCGTGTGATTGAGTCATGTGATCAGCTGCCCCTGTGAGGAAACAGTCCCATCCAGGCCAAGATCCATGTGAAGCAGCTGTACCCTTCTGATAATTCACACAACAGCCGACATCAAAATATCACAATTCAACTGGGAGTGAGGAGAAGAAAAAGCACGCATACGCACATATCCAGATTGATGTGTTTTTATTAAGATCATTGCTGTGTTGCATTGCCTTTTAGTAATATTACATCATTATGAAAAGCCAGTTCAAGAGCATGATCGGCTCAGTGTTACGGCTTTGTTGGTCTCCAGATTCCTTTGTGGCGCTGCTGACGCTCATCGATGGCGACTGCGTGTGTTTTTACAGCACTGACTTGTAGCCAGAGCTCTAAAGGAGGGCGGTGATGCTTAGGAAGCCGGGGTCACTCCATGAAAAAAACACGGTTATGCAGAAACACAACAAGCCACGCCGTTATTTGCCTTGTCATTGTAATAGAGGGTGCCACTTACCTTAACTAGCTTCCTGTAGAGGAATACCAACAGCTCCACTTTCCTCCCTAAAGACACAGGTGGTAGCATTCTGTGGAGCGGCATGTTAGAAAATCTGAGAAAATAGTGGGTGGAGGAAAAAAAAAAAAAGGGAGAGACAGGAGGAGGGGGTGAGTAGATGTGAGAAGGGAGGGAGAGAGGCTGAGATTGGGCAGCAGAGAGGAAGGGTAATGGGAGCAAAGAGTGGTCAGAGAACAGAGGGAGGGAGGGGAGGGAGGGGAAGAAGTGAAAGGATGGAAAAATGTGGGGATATTGCAGCACAGCGGATGGTGTGAGGGAGGCAGAGTGAGAAATGTTGCCGGAAATGCTAGAGCCAGCAGCGTGTGTAAAAAACCACACTGCAACATTTCTCATCCTTGACATCACTGTCAAGCTTTCCAAGCACACGCCATGTTCTTTCAAAGTGCACGCTTGTAATATCCAAATCTTTGCAGTGCAGCTTTTTCCTTAAGATCATAATGTTTTGTTTTCTTTCCTACTTGTGAACGACGCCGATGTCCAGGATATTAAATCCAACCAGTGCTGTAATTCTTAATTTGAAGGGTGTGTGCTTGAAAGATTCCCACAGTGAATCCAATAAAACATGTTTGTTTGTGATGAGAACTTTCTCTGACTCTCTTAAGTGGAGGGAGACACAAACAGAGAGAGGAGTGAAGGGGTGAGGAATGACGGATATGAGGGGGAGGAGGACGCGAGATTGTTGTGGAATGTTTTCAGTTCTAGCCAAAAAACTCGACCGTCTCATTTGTCAGGCCTTGACCCCGGCTGCGGGGTTAAAGGTCTGAGGGAACATCTGAGGGACTTGGCTATCTCTCCAACACACAGACGAGTAAACACAAAAAAGTGTCTCTCTTTTGCTCCCTTTCAGCACATAATTCAAGCTTGTATGCAGTACATGTGTATACGCCATCATTAAGATCCATCTCAGCCTTATTTGTTTTATTAATACTGAGTGTTATGTTGACCTCTAGCTATGAAAAGATGAGCTGCTAGTTTCCCAAAAAGCAGACGATGGTCTTTTTCCAAAACAAATAATTGAGGAGGAATTTGAGTTCCAGGATGCTTGGATTCCTCTCTTAGAGGGAAGCTTGGAATAGTGCTTGATAAATACACACTGCTGTATTATGTACTAAATGAAAACACAAATCTGAGCTAAGCAGTTAAACAGATCATTAAAATCTATTCTTAGAGTAACTATTAATGCACGAACCATGTTAAATTAAACATAAATGATAATAACGTGTAAGATGGTCATTTCAGGTGCACGGTGTCAGCTTCAGTATCCCATCCCAGTGTCCATTCTTGCATCACCGACACGTCCGGCTGTGTTTCCAAAGCACCCGGCCGCCATGTTGCCTGTGAGGAGACACAACACAGTCACAAAGGGCAAGGTTAGCTCCACGGATTCACTCACACCAACTCTCTGCAGGCTTCGAATTTCAAATTAAAGTCAGGATAAAGTGTGCAGAGACAATGCAGGTGGCCTGCTCAGACACCTGTGAGTCACACAGCATCGCCACACCTTACACTCTGAAAATGGCAGATTAAGTTACAGCTGAGCACATACTCCCAATCTAAGGCCACTTCTTTGCACAAATTTTTTTTTTTAATCAAAGCAGCCTATCCCCCTTTCTTTCATTGCTCTTTAAAAAAAACAGACAGCAGGCACAATCGGCAGCATTCATGCCTTTTTGAGATGCATCTCAAATCTTACACCTTTGTCATTCTTTGGCCGGAGACATCAAACAGGTGCTATGAATAATTTATCTTAAGAGTTTCACATTGATAAGGTCACAATCTGCCAGGTCTGGACTCTAAACGCAGGCCACCTTCACGTCACTTACACACACATGTGCCCACACATGCAAAAAAAGAAAAAAAAAAAGAAAACCACAAGATACACACCTTTCAGATTGGATAGCACTAAATCATGAGGATTTGTCCATGTGGGTGTGAAAGCGTGAGGGATGGGTTTCTGATTTTGTTTTTTATTGTTTTGTTGTACTTTAAATTAAAAGTATGTCTAAAAAGGTGTCTAATTTAAGGGTTCTTAAACTTTTCAACCCCCAAAATAAAGATGCCCTAGACCGGGGGCCCCCACTGAACCTGAAAGTGGTTGGAGCATAGTGGAGCACAGCCGTGCACATTGAATAATAGTTGTGTGAAGACTCATAATTCCTTTTTTAAAATGATTTCAGCATTTCAGGCAATGTTTTTATTTCACAATGACTTATTTTAAAGCATTTAATCCTATAAAAATTGCTAAAATATACTTCATCATTTAAAAATATTCTTTGTGTTTTAGAAGGTAACCCCCTCTCAGTGTCTCCGACCCCCACATTGAGAACCACTGGTCTTATTTTTGCTAGAATAAATGCGACACAGTTGTTTACTGATATTTAAAGAAAACTTTCATTACTACTTTTAGATTTTATATCAAATATATGGAGAGGTAAATATTTAATATGGCACATTATTTTCAATGTAAATACTTCTTTTTTGCTCAAACTTAAAAACTTTGAAATATTTTTCTTGTTTATGTACTGATGCAAACTAGATTTGAGCAGTATGCTTGTGCAGTGCTCCAGCATGCTGATTGTTCAGCTACACTACATTTCTAATTAAGCCCCTGCTGTTTGTTAGTTTTGAGGGAAAATAGGGGGGAATAATGCAGATATGCTGATATGATGCCACTCATTGCAGGAAGTTGAAGAAGTTAACCCTAAAAACAGGAGAAGCTTTAACCAGAGTGAGCACTGACTGATCTGATCAGTAAAAATCATTCACCAACAGACAGAAGCATCTCTGTCCTTAGCTCACTTTCATAATCTTTAAAGTATTTAAACACCATGAATATTCATGCCTGCATTAAACGGAGGGTACACTCCACCATACACTCCTCATTCTGACAGGATGCATGTCATCTTTCTCACTTAGAGACTCACCCCTGTGTAAGGGTCTGACCCCCCTTCTCCTCCCCCCTCTAATAATCGCAACACTTCTTCAAAATTGTTTTGCACTCTTGTGTGTCGGAGGCTAATCTGGCTCTTTTGTCGCTCAGCTATATTTCTACTGTGTGTTGTCGGATAATGTGAGGATGGGATGAAAGGTAATCTGCGTGCAGAATTCCTAAAGCTCCCTTATCCTTGTTGAATTTCTCAAGAATTCCACCTTTGCCCTCCGGTTTCCCCGAAATAAATTACTTAAAGGGGTGTGATGCCTTCGCGTACCCCCCGGTTTTTCTACTACCTCAGTCAAACAGGTATTAAGACCTATTTAGAGCCACTTTTTTTTTCCTTTAGGCTGCATCGCTCCCTGGATACTTCACGGCCACTTTGGGAATAAAAGAATTTCCAAACTTGAATAAAAATAGATCCCATAATAATAGTTCAGCTGTGCTGATCTTTACAAAGTGGTATCATTTAAACCTAAACACGTGCATTTATGAGTCAGTAGCTTGTGTGTGATGTTGAGTTTACTGTCAGCTGCTGATTGATAAACTCCGGGTTTCCTCTCTCTGAAGTCTGTTTCCCTTCATGTAGCTTCTGCTCCTTTTACTTTTTTTTTTTTTTTTTTTTTTTTTTGGTGTAGTACAAAATTACAGTGTTTGCACTGTGCATGCAACCACGAGGTTTGGGTGCTAATGGATTTATAATCTCCGTCTCTGGGACCATCTGAAGTAATTAGCACATGGGCTCTAAAGAAATGATGGTTAGTGAGCAATAAAGCCATTGCCCATAGCTTTAACTGACACACTGACTTAACTCCAACCTCAAGCCTCGTGCTGAAGTCACTGCAGTTATTGTCCTCAATAGAAAATAATAATAATAATCCTAGAGAGAAGCTTTCATTCATCAGGACTCAAACGGAAGGATCCCTAATCTCAAGAGGCGCGAGGCTGTATTAAAAATAATGAGCAAATAAGCAATAATATCTGCACACGAACCAGGAGGATTCACTCTATAGTGCCCTGATATTTTATCTTTATTTAAAAAATGTGACTTTAAAATTATAAGCAACAGTAATGATAATAATAATAATGTTAGTAAAAAGTTATGCAAGCCCTGAATGAATAAATATAAACTCCTCCTGTTCTCTACTGAACTTTTCACTCTCTAGTAATAATTAAAAGCCATGCTCTTCACTGAGCTCCTCTTGCCTCTTAAATGCCTCAGTTTTGAACGCCTCTAGCCTATAGGCTCCACGATATTTTCACTATTTCTCACGAATGGCCTTTCCATTAAGAGCGATTAGATTATGTCTATTGAAAGTTGCTGATCCATAGAAAAAAAGCCAGCGGATAAAAGGCGATTTCAAGTGACCTTCTCGTCCCTTTCACACCAATCTGAGCCCCCAGAATAATTTGGGGATCAGATTTGGACAAAAAGGAGCACCCTCTACTACCCCCCCCCCCCAAACACACACACTGACACACACACACCCCCTCCCTTCTCAACACACCACCACTCAAAGCAACAATTCAAACATGAGAAATAGTTTGATTTTCTAAATGAGGGCTTGCATGAATATGTCAGTGTTTGTTGTGCGTAAACGTGCGCACGCAGACTCTGCATTCCCTGAAGTGTTATTTTTGAAGCTGTGGGGAAAAGTTAAATAACTTTATTATAGAGGTAGGTTTTAAGTCAAAAATTAGTGTTAGGGACTCAAACCGGTCATGATGGCCTTTCTTGGCGTTTTATAATTGACGATAATAGTTTTAAATGAATAATAACGGACTGCACTGTGGTTAAAAACGCATGATCATGGTGAAAACACAGCCGCTTTATGCACCTGCATAGAAATAATCCGGAAGTAGATATGAAAATAAATAATTAATTAAAATACTCAAAGCATATCGTTGAATTATGAGCATGTGTTGTAAAATTGTCTTAATTGATCAGTTTGTCCTCTGTTGCTCAAATGTGGCTCCAATATTTGTTTCAGCTTCAACACTAAATTTGACGCACGCTCATTTCCAAAACAGAATAATTTGCCAACTCTCAGTTTCACTTAACAGCAGGTTCACCTGTGTCACATAAATGCCAGAAGCTTGTAAAGGCTTGAGCCCTCATTTAAAGGAGTAATTAAAGAAAATAAGACTTGTGTCACACTTCCGGAGTCACAGTCAACAACAAGTGTGAAGTTAGTTTTGAAGCTTTGCAGCTGCATCTTCATGTGGCACGTGCTCTACGTGACGATGAATCTGTTATTCACACTATCATCCAGGAGGTGTGCAACACTGTGCCTCTTTCCACCTATATCCCCATCACTTCCTGTGCTTTTATTTTGAATTGTTTTAATTGTGCAGACGTGAAAGTCACAGAGATCAACATCAGCTGGATGTGGCCTTAGCGTTACGCAGAGCTCAGGAGCCCCCCTTTAACAAGACATGGATCTCTCTTACAGTGTATTTCTGTGTGTATTCAGTGCTCGTGATCCTTACATGAGTAATAAACAGAGCCTCGTCTGTGCACATCTCTACATAACGTCGTTTCAAAGCTTTAACCCGTTTCTTCTCTGCGCCCTGCACCTCTGACCTCACTGCTCTGTAGATTGATTGTGCTGTGTGTTGCTTTCACATATACTGAAGCTGCTGTAAAACACCATACTGTATCTGTGTATTCAGGGCCATCACTTATTGATCACCACAGAATTGGCTTCTTCCAGCTCCTATTAATACTGAATCTCTGATGGAAAAATATCACAGAGAGAAATGTAACATCCTTAAGTCATCTGTAGCAGCTATTTTTGGAATATTGAATTATGTTAAAAATAAAAGCAGTCAAATTAAATAGAATATTTCCCATTAATAATTAAATGTTTGCAGTAAGTGTATTAGATTAGAGGTAAGGTGGCTGCTAGTGCGTAAATGCATTACCTAAAATACAAATGTAATAATAATGTGAATATTTATTCGTCTTTACATGCTTTTAGTGATAATTAAAGCATTTATATTTCAAATAAGAAACAGTGGAGCAGAAATATGGGAAATTAATCTTACTTGGCTCACATGAAATAATTAATTAGCATGAACTTTATGCACCCATAGGAGAGGATTAAGCTAAATGTTATTATGTAAGGTTATTTTATTAAACTGATTGACGTGCAGTTTGCTGTGGATTCAGTTCAAATAGCCTTTATTGCTGTATAAATGAATTGATATTACTTTTCACTGCAGTCCCCAAACAACAGCATTTGTTCTTTGATAAATCATATATGAGACGTTTCCATAATGTAACATTTTCTGAGTCATAACCGTGCGTCACATTTAGCGCCTCTGTGTAAAATGTGCATGTGTTGTGTTTAAGAAAACTGTGTAAAAAGATGGACACCGCTGCTCTCCTTGATCAGCCTTTTAATCCAGTGACACTATCGCAGAGACAAACAGCCTCCTATCGATCTTTTCATTATGTGTTCCAACAACAAATAGCCTCACAGGTGAGGTGCACGCGACGTGTCCAGCGGTGCTCCACGCAGCCTGGAATAACATTTGTACTATCTGATGTACAGATCAGAGAGGACAGCTGCAAAAGGAGAACCCGATAATCGGCGATAATGTGGGGGAAAAGATGCCAGTGCGCACGAGTGGAAAAGTTGTGAGTGTCTCTGCCCCGGGTCTGAAGTTAACGGACATGTGGCGTGACAGAGGTTTAGCCTCGCGTTCAGAGCCACGCGCGTGCAGCGCTGCACAAGTGAGAAATAAATATTGTACTTGCCTTATCTGCGGCTGCTTTTATCCGGGTACAAAGCTGCTCCTCTCCTGCAAACGGCCGTCTCTCCTGCGTCTCTGCTTCTTTTAATGTCCTGCTGTCCACTTTCTCCTTTTTCTCTCGCCGCGTCCCTCCGCTTTCTATTAGAGCCCCGTCCCTGCTCCCTATTCGCTGTCCCCCCTGACTCTCCTCTTCTTCTCCCGCGGTGCCCCTTTCCAATCTGTGGAGTTAAATCTTAATGATACACTTACAGAAAAAAAAAAAATCTTTGTCCGATTTAATCTTATTGGTTTCACCTTTTCAAAGAGCTGGAGATATGGCCGGGGAGTTTGAGTGGAGTGTCCGAGACGAGGACGGGAGAGAGAGCTCTCTTGTTGAATACTTAAAAAACAACCCATCCCTCCTATGCGCTTCCAAAGGGGGCACATGCATATTTACGCTCCATTATATCTGCTAATATCTTTGTCTACCTAAACATCTGCATGCAGCCACTTTGTTGCCTTTTACTTCACCATTATATGATCTTCTATGAATATTTAGTCTTTTTTACCAGGCGCATTAAGATGTTTTTGGAGCAGTTTTACGCACAACGTTTTGACTTTCTCCGTCCTCAAAGTCATGTGCAATTCAAATGTCAGCATCCTTCTTGGAGTACTACTATTTTGTTTAATTGCATCTTATATTAATGAATACTTCAAAAAAGTTTTAAACCGTCTAATTCCGCTTTGAAAATCAAAATATCACACTTTTGAGAAAGTCAAGAAGACGAGAGAAGCCAAATTGTAAACCTGATGTTAATTTGATTTTTTTAAATCAGTTTTGTGCTTTAAAAATTGATGTTTGATGACTCGTGCTTGTTTTAATATGAGGTTGTAATTGTACATCGTACGCTAGATGGCAGCGCGATCCAGACATTTCTGACTTGGAGAGGTGGTAAGCCTGCAGAACCCCTCATACAAAAAAGCCGGAATCCCCATGCAAATTCCCAGCAACTTCACATGATTTTGAATTACTGTCATTATTAAGACATAATGTGACACCAGCTCAGTGATTGTGCCGACTATAGGACCTCGGTAATTGTTGAATATTGCTTATTGTTCCGTCTAATTTTAGAGAATTTTCCGCTGCTGGCATGGCATCCAGTTTGTGTTACACACTGTGTTTTATGCATCATTCTTCCCATTGACATTTCGCTCTCCTTATACGCTCGTTTTAACTACATTTTAAGTTTTAATCAGCGACACTGTGCCGATTACAGACGCGGCTGTACCGCAATGCGCATGCCAAAGACAAAACAACGTGTGGAAATATTAATCCGCTGCAAATCAATAGTGACAGCCGCTAATTTTATCATAAAGATACCGGTCCAGGGCGAAGCATTTGGAAACTTTGGGGAATTTCTTAACCAGAGTGCCCCTTTCGCCAATGCGCACAGATTTTTGGTGTATTTGTCGTGCGTAAAAGCTTTGTCCTCCTTTGCCTTTACCCCGCTTTTTCTGCTATTCTATTCAGGGTTTCTTCCTCTTTTTGGTGACAATAGACGGCCCATACTAATCAGGTTTCAAAGTAAATAGCAGCGCGGGGCGAGCTCAATGTAAATTGTGCCTGTCAGAGCCCCCCAGCCCCTCCAGTCGTAGATGGCAACACTGCAAAAAATATCCACCCTGAGACGTCAGGCTGCTCAGTATGGAGCCTGGAAATGTTGGATTTTCCAATGCAGGAGGCTGAATCTCTCAACGGAGAGAGATGTTTGCACTTGTTTCTCATGCCAATCGACCCATCACTGTAAATTTTACTCCATCGACTGTTTGTTTCTAAAGAAATCTCCCCATGCGCTTCTTATTTTAAGATATCGACTCCTAAAATTCTATAAACAGCCGGGATTATGATCGGAACCTGGCGGAATTGGGTAAACTCCTCTTAGATTTTTTTCCTGCTGTGTTTTCAAGGATAAAAAAATAACATTTAGAGAATGAACACGAGACCTAGTGACTTATCTGGATGGACATTTTTTGCAGTGAATGAGCGGAGGGGGACTCTAACCAATGGAGAGAAAGAGAGGGCTTGGCTATAACCTTAGCCTCCCATTTTCTCTCTCTCCCTCTCTCCCCCCTCTCCTCCTCTCCTCCTCCTCTATGCAGGGCTCTGGCCAGTCAGTCGCCTTTGATTATCAGTCTCCAGCAGCCCCTCTCTTGGCTCCTTGACATGAGCACCATATAAGGCGCAGCGATCTCCATAGAAACGTGTCAGTTTCAATAGTAGTGTCAAAGTTCACTATATACAGACATTCGCGCAGATCCCCCGTTTCGGAAACATTGCTCTGCTGGTCCTCTCGTTTAAGCGCATTCATTTTTGGGTCTCTCCTTCTTCTTGCATATTCTATTAGTTGTTGCTGTTGGTCTTCTTTTTTATCTTTTCTCTTCGTATCTCCATTCCTCCTGCTGGAGAGAGGTGAAACTATACATGGGCACTTCATTCGGCGACGCGGTTTTCCTTCGCTGCCTGGCGAGATGATGAGCTTTATTTAAGAATATAGATGTAAAAATCCAGCTCTTCAGTTTTTCCTCCCCTCCTGTACGACGAAGACGGGAGTGCAAAGGAGCCAGGGGAAGAAAAGAGAAAGGAATTTATCTCCGCAGCACTTTGGATCGCGTGTCTTTCCAGCAAAGGTTTTTTTTTACTCGTTCCTGCCTCCATGTGAATCGCTCCTGCCTTTTTCTTTTGTGGCTATTTTACATCAAACTGCAATTTGCTCCGTTTGGACTCGGGTTTTCCTACAAGAATAGGGATTCCTGAATGGCTGACTGCAATTTACCTTGGAACTGGCCTCCCGATACTTGCATATCCTGATCGGGTGCCTATTCAATCGCCCTCCTGTATTTTGAATGTATTGATCGCGCTGTACTCCCCTTCTTACCCCATATGAGATTGCGTGCTCCGATTTGACTTTGCACTGCCCCGTCTTTTGAGATCTGCTTTTTTCCCCTCCTCTACGCTTCATAAACACCGGCGACCATTTCGCTTTATAGCACTTTCCGGGGCCGAGATATGGCAATGGTAGTTAGCGTCTGGCGAGATCCGCAGGAAGACGTGGCCGGAGGACCTCCGAGCGGCCCCAACCCAGCAGCGCAGCCGGCGAGGGAGCAGCAGCAGGCGGCGTCGGCGGCGCCGCACACTCCGCAGACCCCCAGCCAGCCGGGACCCCCGTCCACACCGGGGACCGCCGGGGACAAGGGGAGTCAAAATTCTGGACAGAGTCAGCAGCATATTGAATGTGTGGTTTGCGGAGACAAATCGAGCGGCAAACACTACGGCCAGTTCACCTGCGAGGGATGCAAAAGTTTCTTCAAGAGGAGTGTACGGAGGAACTTAACATACTCATGTCGTGCCAATAGGAACTGTCCCATTGACCAGCACCACCGAAATCAGTGCCAATACTGCCGGCTGAAGAAGTGTTTAAAAGTGGGAATGCGGCGGGAAGGTGAATATATATTTTAGAGCCCACTCATGATCACTCATCTTAGCAGCAGACACACAAGGCTGCCATGTTGCATTAAGGTCACAGTCTATATGGCTGGGCATACTGCAGCCTCCATCCATGTTTTTTAGGGATGTTTGCATGAAAGATTGGACTCTGTTCCCGACTGAGACAGGCTCTAAAAGGCCAGTGCAGCCACAGCAGCTCTGCTACGAGTGCAGTGGTCTTCAGAACAAAGCGGCTCGTCCACATCTCCCTTTTATTTTATTTTCCTTGCTCTCCAAATTCTGCAACAATCAGCCAAAGGCGATAGACTTATTTTTACGCATACGCTTCAGAGGGTGTGTGAGCCTGTGTGCGTACAGCTAATAGTACCCTCCATAAGTACGTGCAGCTTACTAATTTATAATAGTGCAGCAGGCTTTGAAAACAGTGTGTATGAATGTAAAATGAACACACTCCTCTCTCTCTTGCTCCTCGTGCTGACTAGACAGCTCACACACAGTGAATAATGCCGCTCAAGTTGTTCAGGGCTCATTGTTTTGCTGCTGCATTACAGGCCGTAGAACTTTCCTGCGTCTGTGTTGACCTTTGAGGATATTTCCAATTCATGCAAACAGCCCTAATTTTAAATATGATGCACACTATAGGCACATGTGTAGTGTTGATTGGCTCATATTAATATTTTATTTTAAATCCAAAACAATGGCAGAAATCCTTTTATTCTGTGCTGACCTTTTCATGTGCGTAAAATGTGAAAATATGGTGTCATTTATCTGTATTTATCAGTCATGTTTGTAATTTGTTCAGCCATATTTGACGCTTTTTAGAGTGAATATAGACACATGTAAATATGAGGGGAAACTAATTGAAGAAGGCTACATGCTAGATGCAGTTACGCACAGTAACAGCCAAAATAGGACATTTCTCAGATGTGCTTGAGTTCAGTGTTAAAGCTGTGTGTTTTTGCTGTCTAAATGTGTCCATTCACACAGCTCATGTAGCGTTCAGCTCTAAATACACATGTAAACAGTATGGAGGTTTAGGGACTCAGCACATCTGCTTTGATGAGGTGTTTAGGTTGTCGATAGCCTGAATAAGTAATCTCTGCAATATTACAGTCCTACAAACAGCACACACGAGTCAATATGTTTGGAAATGCGTGCTGAATTTAGATTTCAGTGCATGCCGTTCCTCTGAGCTCAAACACACTAGCTGTAGCCTGCTTTACGCTTGTACTACTCATGAACAATGTTTATCAGTCCTGGATGCACATTTCCTCTTTTTCTCTTTCTTTTTGTCAGCGGTTCAGCGAGGACGAATGCCTCCAACCCAGCCCAACCCAGGCCAGTACGCGCTGACGAACGGGGACCCTCTGAACGGCCACTGCTATCTTTCCGGATACATCTCGTTACTGCTGCGGGCCGAGCCTTACCCGACGTCCCGGTACGGCAGCCAGTGCATGCAGCCCAACAATATCATGGGCATCGAGAACATCTGCGAGCTGGCAGCTCGGTTGCTCTTCAGCGCCGTGGAGTGGGCGAGAAACATCCCTTTCTTTCCCGACCTGCAGATCACCGACCAGGTGTCCCTGCTCAGGCTGACATGGAGCGAGTTGTTTGTGCTTAACGCGGCCCAGTGCTCCATGCCTCTGCATGTGGCCCCTCTGCTCGCTGCGGCGGGCCTCCACGCCTCCCCGATGTCCGCGGACCGGGTCGTGGCTTTCATGGATCACATCCGGATCTTCCAGGAGCAAGTGGAGAAGCTTAAGACCCTGCACGTAGACTCGGCAGAGTACAGCTGCCTGAAGGCCATCGTGCTTTTCACATCAGGTGGGTGTCCGACATGTCATACATAGAAACATGGAATCATATGAGGCCTACATGCAGCCATGCTGCAGAGAGGGGGGGTACGGCTGTCAAGCCTAGGCTGGTCACAAATCTGACTTTACGAGATGTTTGTGTAGCCGGTGGAACAGCTATTTAGTCAACAGCTTGCTCCATATCTTCTTACATGCATTCCCATGTCAGTTGTAGCCGCAGCAGAAGACGTGTAAACAAACCCAGATTGAGTGAGCGCATCAGGTTTTCTCCTGCAGCACTCAGCTCGGTGCTTTTTAAAATTGGAGCTAGTTTAAAATCACATACATGTGAATATTTCATAATTGTAGTGTTAAAAGTTTCTGAACACGCCTGAGCTGAGAGTGTGACGCTTCGCGTCTATAAATTTTGGAACAGGTGTCAAATAATTGAGCGTAAAGATGAAATAGAGTATCACTGGGTGATATATGACAGCTGATGCTTTTATGGGTGTTGGTGCATGCTTTTATCCTTGTTTTCCGTGCACAAACACATGTCTTGAGGGGTTAGGAAATAATCCTTAGCAGACTGAGATCAAAAAAGCTGATGGAAGTTGACTCATGTGTCAGTGTATCGCTGCTGTAGGACGCAAAGGCTCTGCTCTATAGGCTGTTTGGAGATTTCTCTCAGATGACCTATTAATTTTCCAAACTTATCGAGGGTAGTTTCTCCTGTCGCACGCGCTTTCAGGAGTCATCAGCAGCAATTTGCAAAAGTAACCTACATTGTTGAAAGCTTAATTGATGGCTGAGTGGGGCAGGGTCCTAAAGGTCCTCATTTGCTCTCCGTGCGTAATTTCGGAGCTATTTTGGAGCGTGTTGTGTACGCTTGGTGCCATCAGGCCTGTTGGGTCAGGGAGTGTGATGATCTGAGGAAGGAAAGACAAGAGCCTGAAGTCACTCGCAGGCCCAAAAAGTACAGCTGAACTTGGCTTTAAGTTTTGACCTCATAGTTTCACATTTGGCACATGACAAAATTCTGAAACATGCTTGAATATTTCCTATAATTGTAGACGCTCGTGATGAAATTAGTAGTTTTATTGTGGTATTTAGATTTTTATTTATATTTAAATTAATCCCACTTTCAATATCACTAGAAAGCCTCGTACCTCTGGTTCATATTCTGTCTGGTTCCTCTGGACGTTCAGCATATTTCCCTAATTATTTTTATTGTTTATTCAAATTTCAAGAGATGTACATTTTCATAAACACACTACTTTCACAACTTTTGCGTTTAATGTCAACATTGTGTTGTTAAGTGTGTTATATGAAACAACTGTTGACATATTCCACCATATTTAGGACTTACAGTGTGTGTCAATTAATAAAATCTGTGCGCAGTCTAAATCTGATTTATCCAAACTCCACTTTTTGTGTGACCTCCAAACTTGTGTTCCAAACTACTTAACCTTCTTCAGTGTTCAACTTTCCTCGTTTGGCGGAAACAGCATCACCACAGAGCCTGTCCTTTAGTCTAAAAACTTTCTGCTTTTATATTTATTAGTTTGAGCAGCCATTTTAACCATTTTCTAGCTTTGAGATTTGGCAACTTGACGCGCAAAATTCTGGAAGCACACTGAGAGGAAAATCTATCTTTTAATATAAATAATCACCATCTTTGCCTCAGTTTCCGTGCGTAAATAATGTGCCATCCTCTTCCACCGTGAGAACTGACATATTTCCCTGTATTTTCCTTTTGCACGTCGCTCCCACATGCTCCCAGAGAAACTTCATACACACTTCCACATCCAGCACATTTCTAATTGTTCATTTAGTCAGGCTGATGGGAGAAAACTTATGTTGGCTATTACAAGTCGTGTGGCACTGTGCCAGGAGCAGTGAGGATTGTTTGCCTTTAATAACAGCACTCTTGTCAGTATTTGATGCATAAATAATGGCGGCCAGGCTAAACTATTTCAGCACAGTTCAGGATCATCGTCTTACGTTAACTCCTTATCCACATGTGCTCAGAGCAGTGTTTGCCCTCAGTATCCCACCGCAGAAATAGTCCAATCTGGAAGCTATCTGCCCCCATGTCTCAGTGTATTGAGGTGGAGGGGTGCAGGGCTGCAGGCAGGCCTAATGGAGAGCTATGGGATGTCTTTGACCAGCTATTTACGCATACATCCAAGTGCAGCCTGCTCCAAGCAGAACTCTTACACTGCTACACCTATGCATTCTATTTTACTGAAAGAATCCAAACGTAATTAATTTGAGCCTTATTGATTCCTGTAGATTTTAAAAGGAGACACTCAGCGTTAATCCAGAGACATTTACATACATGGGGCTCTGACCGGCCGCACTGAGGTCACAGTAAATCACCCCGAGATCTCCGCGTTGCCCCCGGGTTCATAAGGTTATTGTGTCTGGCCTTAGTGAGTTATAGCAGTGAGAAATCAGGAAAGAGCTTAAAAGCCTCTGTCCGCAGTTTAATGTATTAGTGCTTGAAAACTGAAGCTGTCTTTCTTAAGTCGTTTCTACAAAAGCACAACACAGAGCCTTTTCAGGGCTCCATGTGGGACCATATATGCCGGCGGTTATGCTGCCTGCGTTTACAGCAGTTTATAAGCAGTAGGACACGCATGCTTGGGCTGTGTGAAAAAAAAATAACAGTGCTCTTCTCTAACAAGCTTTATATGCTTTTGTCTATACTGAAGCGAGGCTGCACGAGGCTGCAGGAGCCACCAGTGAGCAGCAAAACGCACGTCTCGCCTGCGTCGCTGCACAGGCTCATTTTCTGACATTTTATGTCGCTTCTGCGTGACTATTGACTTCACCTCGTCTAATAAATGTGATTGCTTCCAGCGGCCTGTCCTATAGGCTCCATGGAAAACAGGCCAAGAGTGGTCTATGGAGAGCAGAGCGGCGGAATGACTTAACAGCTTACTGCGGAGTAATTAGGTCACATTACATCCAGTGTAATTTCAGATTCATCAGTGCCGTTTATGTTTCCTTATACTTCAAGCCCCAGAGTCCACGCGTGAGGAGCGGCCACCTTTAGGCCTCTTACGCACCATAGCCCACCTTTCGCCCTCTGCTCCAGCGCACAGTCAGGTTTTACGCGCGTGCGTAAAGCACTGTTTTCTTGACATTTAACTCCATATTCTTGTTGATTGTTTTTGTTGAAGGCACAGATATCCTCCAGCAGACAGCCTCCATGTTTATTCTGTATGACAGCCCCCCTCGCTCAGTGTGGTGTAGCATGTTTGGCCAGTGTGTTTGTTCATTCCACTTTGTCAATAACACGTAAAGGCTGATGGAGAGTGATAACCAGCGTGCTTTTGCACGACATAAATTGGGCATGGCAAGGTGTGCACCAAAGCTGAACCTACTGTAAGGCTGGGGTTGACCAGGTGGTCATGTAAAAAGAATAATCCAGCTACAAAGTGGAGATGTGTAATTTAAAATAGAAATAATAGAGAATAGTGGCTGTGTTTATAGTCATTGTGAATGCCTCTCTGAAAGCCTGCTGACCCCTGGAGTTTGGCTTGTTTTAATAATATAATGTTTAATTCCATATTTGTACCGAGCAGTTATTGCATTACTGGTTACTCGAAGTGTTAACAGCAAAATAATCTCACATTCAGTGACTTTTCCACTAAACTTGCACCTTGGGGTTTGAGATCCTAACCACAGTGTGTTTTTGGTGTGTGTTTCTCAGACGCTTGCGGCCTGTCGGACGCTGCTCACATCGAGAGCCTACAGGAGAAGTCCCAGTGCGCCCTGGAGGAGTACGTGAGGAGCCAGTACCCGAACCAGCCCAGCCGCTTTGGGAAGCTTCTGCTGCGGCTGCCCTCTCTGCGCACCGTCTCCTCGTCGGTAATCGAGCAGCTGTTCTTCGTCCGCTTGGTAGGTAAAACTCCTATTGAAACCCTCATCAGGGATATGCTATTATCCGGGAGCAGCTTCAACTGGCCTTACATGTCCATCCAATGATCCTTATAAGAGAGTGGAAAAAAGAGAGGAAAAAGGACCAAAATTCAGCAGCCCTCACCCCGTCCTCCTTCAAGAAGACTATATATAGGACCTTTTCTGACAAACTTGGAAGACATTACTTTTTTTCTGTCTTCTGGGACTGATATGGAATACATTATGTACAGAAAAATATTGGAACTGGACTTTACATCTGTGTAAATCCACCCTCATCTTCAAGAACAATACCCTTCATTTTGTAAAATACTAGTCTTTATTTTCCTTTTTTTGTAAAAAATACAAATAAAATGAAAAACATCATATGCGCAGTAAGAAAAAAAGAATCAAGACTTAGCGGGAAAATAATGTTTCCAAGCAATTATAAGAATTGTCCTGTGTCTATGTACCTCTCTGTTTTGTATTTTTTCTGGTTCTAAACCAGGGTTTCTGTGATTCTATACTAATAATTTTTTGATATAACCTTTTGCTTCTTATAATGAGTGCGATATATGTTGTCGAAGCTATGTTCTCCAAGAATTAAAATTGAAGTGAGAATTTAAAAACAGAAAAATAAAGAAATTTAGACAAATAAGAAACAGTCTAATCGCTATGACAATATCACCACTGATGGTTGAACTTTTTTCCCCAATTGAAACGATGGACCTGCAACAGCAGCAAACTGACCTCCAGGACATTTTTAACTGAGAGGACGTCTGGGGCGCCTTTTCCCCGGGCCAGAGTGCGCGTGGAGTCGATCATCAGTCAAAGAGGAGAGACATGAAAATCAAAAGCACTTTTAATATATCATTTCAAATACATTTTGTTTGTTTCGTCTTGAAAATTTTCATTGTTTCTTGAATTTTATTGGTTGTTGCCTTCAATTTGCTTACTCCATGATGCAGCTTTTTGCAGAAGGGTCGGTTGATGAAGTTGTGTGATGGTGACTGTACTATTAAAAAAAGAAATAGGCAACAATGTCTCATTCTCAAGAATTTTCCTGGGAGCAAAAGTCAAAGTGCTCAACCATGTGAGGGGAACTCTACTGTCTGTGCGCCATGGAGATGCGCACTCTACACATCCAAACTCCTGCATCTTAAACTGAAACATTTCAACATGTTTGCCTCTGTTATGAGGTACTACAAAGTGGTAACTGCACATGGCTGCGCACCTTACATTAAAATAAACCCGCTGACATAAGTGGCGAGCACAAAGCAGGGCAGGCTATACGTGAGGAACCACAGCAGTGCGCGCTGTGCCAGCCTGTGAGCGCATTAATGTTTAATATTTTTCCCAGACAGCTAGGATAGCCTGCGCAGCACACAGAGCCACCTCCATCCTCTATACCTCCTGTGGCTTAATCAAGGTGATTCTCCACAAACCAAACAATATACCCCCCACCCCCACCCCCTCCCTCTCCCCCCTGTCTTAAAAACCTCTGCCTTCATAGTGCATGCCTCAATATTGATGTGGGCGTCATTTGGCAAAAGGGTTAGGCCCCGCTGTAAAGCTGCTGTGATATGCGTGATCAATCTGGAAAATGTATTTTACAGCATGTAAGCCAGTCGATAGGAACACCGAGTGTGATGCATTGTGTGGGAATAGAGAGGGAGGGAGAGAAAGGAAGCGAGAGAGAGACTATGGCATGTGCGCGTTAAGGGGGGACAGACAGAGATGTGGCCTTGCTTTGCTTGATACATTCACATTGTAATGAGTACATCGATAAGTCCTCAACGTGTTAGATGGCTCACATAGAGTTACTGTCCTTGTATTGGTCCGTTTCTGCACGTGCATCCCTTCCTTTTTGTCTCCAGGAAGCTCAGCTATGGACCCAGATCTGCACTCACTGTCATTACTGCCTTACACTCACACCTAGAGTGATAAAATGTGATAAACTGGAAGGCGTTATGGAGGAGAAAATGGGGTTTTGGTGTGACAATTATTACATTTGCCTGTTAGCTCTCTCCCCCTCTCCTTCTCCTTCTTCTTCTTCTCCATCATCAGACGTGTTGCTTGTGTGCCATATTGCCCACATCTTCCTCTGCTGACTGGCAGTGATGAGGAGCAGGAGGACAGGAGCAGAGCTGCATGCAGCACTGTCTGAGTTTGATATCGCCATATTTGTTATGTGCCTTATAGGAATGGGGGGAGGGGCTTTTGTTTGTATTGCCTGTCTCGTTCAAAGGCTACAATATGAAGGTATTAATTAGCTCGCGCTCGTGCTGGAGGGATGCTATAGGTTGTGCTTTAGGTTTGTCCTCAGATGCTCTCTCACAGGGATACACTTTTCATCCTCGTGATGAATGTGTGTTCAGGCAGATTGTACCTATTAGCTCCCAATCGACCTGTGTGCAGCGCGAGGTCAGTCTGTCAGACGCCTTGTTGTTGCCTAAGCCACTGTACAAACATAAACGTGATATTTCTCAGGCTGGGGTCGTTGTGTCCTTAATGTGGAGGTGGTTCTCCTGGAGCTGGGAGTCAGGTGGATGAATTAGGATCTAGTGGGGCCTTCCATTTCTGGTTTGAACCGGATGCAGAATGTGCGTAAAATGTACCCCAAAATTACGCACGAAACAGCTCAGATAATTAGAAGCAGTTGAATAATTGAGGGTGTATGCCTTTATCTTTTCTCTAATAAATAATCCAGATGATGCTTTCCTGGATTGCATGTTCCTATTTTTCACAGAGGGAGTGAATGTGGCCGTCTCAACAGTCCAGCTCGTTTTTGTTTTATGCAGCTCTGGACTAAATTGTTTGTTGGGTTATTAAACGCAGCTTTCAGCCGCTTGTCTCCATATAATGTATTCTAAATCCCTGCAGAGTAACTATCTTTTATCCTCTTGCTGAGAGCTTTCGCTTCTACAATTGTTACACTACAGGCTATATAAAGCAATAGTTCAAAAACAGATAAAAATGGTGGCATGTGTTCCTAATTAACGTTTCTGTTTGAGCAACACAAACAAAACGCACGAGGACTCGAGGAAAGGATTTCATTTCTATTTCGGTTGCGCACCATTTTTGACTCCCTTGCTTTGACAGAAGCTTAAATTAGAATCTTAAATGCTAAAATAATCGCAATCAAATATCAGCTATATTTCCATTAGCCCTTATCCTGTGCTGTGATGACAACGTCATTACTAGTCTGCTATATTAATTAAATAAAAGGAGAGGGAAAAGAGCAGTAAAAGCTCTGTCAGATCGGTCTGGAGCTGCGGTGGGTAAGAGAGATGGATATGTGGCACACTGTGGGCCCCATTTGTGTCCCTGTAATTTCGGAAACTCCGGTTACCAAAGTGTTACTACGAAATGAGTTAAATAACCATTTACCTTTGTCTGGTTTCATTCATCAAACCACAAGTGGAGGACTCCTAACACGGGGGGCTATTTGTTTGCTTTACACAAGCAGCTGGGTGCGATTTCACGTTTGAGATATCTGTCTGAAAGCGAAACATTTATTATCCTAAGTTGTCAGCGAACCTATTTCTCCGAAGCCCTCAATGCAAGCAGCAGGTTTTATGCAGCAGTGGAAATGTCCTATTGGCGTCACACGTCACTTCATTTCACTTATAGGAGCCTGGTTTCCCCGGTCACATTTGACAAATACTGTTGTTTGAGACAATAACAATTTCCAAATAGCGGCTCCGTGTATGAATGGGGGGCCCTGTGAAGTATGACACGGCTTATTTCTCATATTGTCTTGTGCGTAAAAATGATGACAACACAGGACAACAAGTGCTGCGCTGCGTCTACGACGCACCTCATTCATGCAAGCTCTCAAAATGGCTGGGGGAGGACAAATGTCCAGAATTAAATGGATTCCCGGGAGATGCTGCGTTCTGTCTCGGCAAACAAGCCGACTATTTTGTTGTATTGACTGTACACAGTCAATGGAGGATGGAGGCATATCTTGTGATTACAGTGTGCTGTTCTAAGATCAGTCCGCGGACCTCATAGGCAACCTTTAAGCCATGGATCAAATCCAGCCCTACGGGGTATAAAATATCCCTAGTTGTGAATGTAACATAAGGGGGACGCCTCCCGGGGACGCCTCCTCGCGCCTGTGTCTGTGTGAGCACCAAGTCAAAAGTGTGTGGAGGCAATAGTAGGCTTTTTAAAAAATGTGTGTGAGGTCTTTCTATATGAATGTGTGCGGGCGCGTTCTGTGCATGCCCGTGCGTAAAAGCGTGTATCTACCAGCATGCGTAAGCGTGTGTGCGCGCGCTACTGGCCGGGAGAGCGAGAGCAGGAGAGAGAGGGAGAGAGAGGTGGTTGTGAGAAAGCCCGGATCGCTGTGTAAGCGGATCCCTTTGTGTTGATTTAGGAAGACGTTTGCTGTATATAACGTTCAAGGCTGATAATATCATTGCCTGGCCAGATAAATAAAGCATTGGCCAAAACCATCGGGTCAGCTATCGATCCGCTTTTTCTCCCTGAGAGAGAGAGAGAGCAAGAGAGAGAGATGGGGGGGGGGGAGAAGGAGAGGGAGAGAGGGAGGGGGTGGACAGGAGGAGAGGAGGGGGGATTGAGAACGAGAGGGAGAGAAAAAAGGGGAGAGAGACCTCACTCATTAGCATTCCACAGCCATGGACTAAACGCTGACAACTAACAGAGATATCCAGCTCTACACCACTGCATGCATTCTCCCCCCTTTGTCTTCTTCCCCCTGGCCCTTCATTTCCAGCGGACAGATCTCTCGTCACAGCCAACACATTTTTATTTATGCCTTCTCCCTCTCTCTCCCTTTTTTTTTGCACGAATGGAGCCCGCGTGCACAAGAGAGAAAAACCTTCCAGTAAAGCAGAAGGAGAGAAAAAAGGGGGGAGTGATGTTGTAAAAGCTGTGCAGAAGTGACAGCGCTAAGCACACTGGCTTTGCTGGGGAGAGATACAATAGTGTGTGACTTGACAAAACAGACGTGGGAGACGGTTTAAATTGCAACCTTAGCTGCTATTATTTAGGTATCTCGAGGATTTAAAAAAAATCTGGAGCCTGTGTGAGTCATTATGAGAAGGTAAATGTCAATAATTTATTATTTATACACTAGTAGGTCAATATTTTACTCCTACTTCCAGTCCTTTGACTCCTTTAAGTGCCATAACACAGATTTATATTTCAATTAATACGTACATTATCAAGTGGTGCGTTAAAGGATGGCACAGCTTTTTAATGAGGCTTTTTAAATTGATGATTAAATGATCTAAAATTCTACATCCAAAAATAAGAATATTTTAAGTGTGCATAAATTAAAGCTTGTGAATAAGAGATACAAGGACTTCCACTGACATGCTTTGGACAAGCTCTTTTTTCACTTGACTATATCTTAATACGCGCTCAAGCCTGGCCCAACAATGACAGCTGTTCATCTGATAGTAACTTCTTTCCAAGTTTTCTCCCCTCCCACCCCGGGGCCCCTGGTCTCTGTCTTGCTTTGTTGTTTTAAAATATGCATGTCTCTCCGGAATGCCAGTCACGGGTCCAAACTTTGTGTGTCCCAACCTCCCACATGATGAAATGATCCTTTTAAAGCGGGCTCAATATGTCTCAATCTGCACTCCTCTTCCCTCTCTAAAGCTCCTGGGCTGGGGACACAGCCCAGAAATATATTAATTAAAGCGCACAGACTTTTTTTTTTTTTTTTATAAAAACAAAAAAAGCACGAGGAAAGAAGAGGCTGGAATCAAGCTCGACCAACGCTGGATGGATGAAGATTCACGACAGGAAAAAAGGGAAAAAAGTAAGGCTCATTTTGACGCTCTCTGTCTCTCCTTCTCCTCCTCCTCCTCTCTCACTCTCTCTTTTCTCTTTATGTGTGTGGCTGTCTCTTTTGCACGGTGTTCCTGACTGAAACGGATAAAGGCAGGGGGAGTGAGTGAGAAAGAGAGAGAGAAGTGTGAGAGAAAGGGGAGGAGGGATATATACGTAAAAAGTAGAAGAGGATGGACGTGCGTCTTTGTTTGTGCGTATTTGTACTTGTCATCAGCAGAAAAATTAATCAGCACGTGGCATTAAACTCCAAAGTGTTACAGCCCTCTCTCTGTACAGTATGTGGCCCCATGTTTACAGGATTCACGTGCTTATATAAATGCTGCGTGGAATAAATCACAGTAAAAGAGAGCCCCGGATGGTTGGAGAGGAAATGCTTGGGTTTTAAAGGGGGGACGCGTGAATCAGATGTAACAGAGCGTTTGCAGCTCAAGAGGAACTCCTAATTCATTCTGTCAACTTTCAGAGGATGTGTGTGTCAGCTAGCGCGTGAAATAATTAGCTGCTAAGTTGGTGAAGTTTGGGCAAAAGTTGCAAAACCTGTTGCATCTGCTCATGCATCCTGATAACATCCCATGCAAAACCTGCAGCTTTTTCCAAATCCAAAAAATGTCAACAGAGGAGATCTGCACAAGCAAACTGAATTTAATCACTGTGTTCATTTATTAAATTCGGGTAATAGCCATCCCTGCAGTGTGATTATGTCAACATATGGGAGGCCATGCATGCAGCAAGGCCCGGGCTTACATACCTGATAACGCCTGGGCTTTTCAGCAATATTTACGGCTTCTCTTTCTAATACACTCCAGATGGTGTGTGAGTGTGCCACCGCAGCCAGCGAGCTCCTCTTTCTTTCTTTTTTTTTTTTTTTAACTCAGCAGCATTTTGTTGCAATTACATCAACGCTGAGACCGAATTTATTGCTGACCCATTTTCATTCTATGCAAGAAGAAATAAAAAAAAAAAAATAGATTAGGAGGTGAGGGGAAAAAAAGTTTGGCAACTTTTATTTGATTTTTTTTTCTAAACTTTTCTGACCATTAAAAAAAGTCATTAAAATATAGAGCTCAAACAGTGCGCACTCCATGTTGTGATGGATTAATATGTTATGGAGACAAAACACACAGGCCGCATTCATGCCTGACCAATCTTTGTTGTAGCCTGTGCGCTTTTTTTCAGCCAGTCACTCAGGCAGAATAATGCCTGTAAAGATATAATCCACTGAGCCTATGGCCTCTGTAGTCCTCTGCTATATTATCCACTGACAATGGATTTGGAAAGCTTTTTAGCAGGTATCATCCTCTCCACTAAACACACGTGAATGCGAAGGATTTGCGTAATAGACTAATTCTGTTTATGTTTTATTAGTGTGTCAAAAGGTGCTGCAGAATTCTTTGCGCAGAAAAAGTCATTCAGGGACTATCTTTAAAAATATAGAAAAATCGATTCATAAAGCAGCCTGATTTACATGCATTTGCATAAAGCATGACTAATATAGGTGCACAAAGCTGCGCCACAGCGGTCAGCAATGGACTGGAAAACATCACCTATTTATCCATCTATTAATTATTCTGTATGTGTCCTGTCAGTGTTGTGTTATGGGGGGTTTGACTGTCAGAGCTGCAGCTCTTATTGTTGTGTTTACCTGCGCTGCTCAGACAGGCTGCTGTAGGTCTATTATGATTGACTGAAACCATGCATTGAAGGGTATTTTTCATCTGTGCCACAGGGAACCGCTCCTTACAGTGCTCAGGTTTCCCATTGACTCTCTCTCTCCCTCTCTTTCTCTCTCTCTCATGTTGATAAATACATGTCTTTTTTCCATCTTACTCAGCACCATCCATCAAATTTGTATGTCCATGTTACACCGCTGTGCTTAAGGGAGGGAGGGGTTGGAACCCACTCTAAATCTTCCACAGTGGCTGTGCGTCTCTCCATCTCTGCATATTCCATAACGAGTTGATCATTGGCGCTGTGTTGTGCTCATATTAACGCGCTGAATGGTCAGACTTTGCCAGGGTTATGTGCTGTGTGGAGATTTCAGAGTGGCGTTCCTCTGTGCTCCGTGGGTTAATAACCTCTTCACGCGCTATAACCACTGTGTTTTGATCCCGGTAATACGTTGGATGAAGCATTTCTCTGGCTTGCCCACGGCTTGGACCACTCTACACAAGACCAGTCGCCCTGTGGTTGCAAACTCTTTGTGGCCCCACATACCGCCGCTGTGATTATAGAAGTGGCTCCTCTCCCTTGTTAAAGGAGCAAAGGCTCTAATCTAGCCTCTGTGTCGCCCCCAAAGCCAGCGTGCTATAGTGGAAATGCGCGTGTGCGAGTGCGCGCGTAAAGGAGTGAGTGGGGGTCGGCCGGCGCGAGAGAAGAGGGGAAGGGAGAGAAAAGGGGGGGGGGGGTATAACGGAGTGGCCCTTTCCTTCTTTTGAGTGACACGACCCCTCTCCTCTCTTCAAAGGCCACGCAGAAATAAACGCATCTCATTTGAATGGCGATTTTTTCCCCCTGCCTGGTATTTTGCAGCCAATATTTCTGGAATAGGATTTTTTTCTGCAATATTGAATTCTGGTGCCTGGGTATTCAGTATTCCCATCTCTCCACATGCAGCATTCTGCAGCCAGTGTGGTATTTTGTCCATGACTACACCCCTGCACCCCCCACCCCGTCCAAATTCATTTGCATCCGCTGATGATATCAGTAAAGAATCGCTGGCACCGTATGAGGCAGAGAGGGAGAGGAGGGGGAGAAGAAGGCTTATTTGGATAAAACTGGACTGCAGAGTGGACACGGCCCTAAAGGTCAGTCGTCCATTCATGTCAAGGTGGCAGGGGGTGTGTGTGTTGTGGGGGGGTCGGTATGGGATTGCCAAAAGAGGCTTATTTGAAAGCGGGCGTATATTTGAGGAAAAGGGGGGAATGAAAAGGAGACGACCACAAAGCTCGTCATACTTCAAATACGCCCCGTCACATCTTCACTCTTCCTTTTCCACGCGGGTTGAAATGGGAAGGTGGGGTGTGGGCTGGGTGGCATGGCCTGCACAACATGCTTTAGAAAATCATGAAACATGTGGACGACAAGGTGGATCATAGAGGGCTGGGGGTACAAAAGAAAAGGCTTCATCAGGTTCTCCTCCCTCTGATAAAATAGTGGACTCATTCTTACAAAGAAACTTCCCACAATGCTGCTGGGTTTAGAGCATTTTATGTCATCTCGCGGGGCTTGATTACAACACCATACTGAAAAAAAGACAAGAGAAGAAAGCCTGATTAAATTATTTTGTTTTATTTCAGCACCAAAATATGACTTTGCTTTGTCATTTCCTCATCACTGCTGGATCTTATGTTGGTGAAGGTGTGGGATTATTTCTAAGGCTGGAATAAAAGAAAACACAGAGAAAGTTAGAATAAAGTGGCATGGGAATGAAATTAAACTCTACTTTTACTTCTTGCAAAAAATAAAATAATTAAATATGTCACTGATATTTGAAATGTTTGTGCATTTTAAAGAAACTCAATTGAATCTAATTTTTCTCTTTAATAAATCACAGCATGCTGTTTACATCCATTATAGCTGCACGTGTCAACAATATATATAATTTCTAATGTAAGTACACATTAATTAATAAATTCATTAATGCTCTCTCCTGCCGTGCAAACACCCCAAAACACTAGGATTGAGCATTCACACACACACACACACACACCCCATACTAACACACACACACACACAGTTCATCATTATGAGCATGAAATGAGTTGACTTGCTGTATTTTTACACTACTTCTTTATTACTATAATTTTTAAAAGCTAAACCAGTGGCCTCAGAGTGTTAGTGAGGAGCGTGCACGTGCTGTGCAAACTTTATCCCGCGCGTGCATGCACTGTGTGGATTTTATTTGTCGCTTTAACCGACTGAAAATTGTCACAAATTGCTGGTTGTCGACTGGCGACTGACAGGATAACGAATCAGAGAATTTTTAGCCCTGACACCTCGCTCCATATATCACTGATGACTCACGTGTTGTCTTTAATATCACCTTTTAGTCCCGTTTTGATAATTTGATTTAGTTTTGTGTGTATTTTCTCATTTTCTTGTGTGCATGCTCTAATGAAATAATCCAGAATTGGACAAGCTCTGCAGCACCTATTGATGCAGCCTATCAGATTAATACACTGTGAGATGCTTTAATATAATATGGGCTCATATGTGCGCGTGCTGAATGAAGCTCAGTGAGCCTGGATCAGTTCAGATCCATAGCTCCACATTGATTGCTTCACTAATAGTGCTCGTGCCCCTTTCCTCGCGATCCGGCTTTTACCACTGCTGTCATTATTACTCATCATTATTACTGCTTATACAGTGTGTGCCTATAACTGCTGCTGCTCTTACTGCTCCATCATTACCACAGAGGAAGACTTGCTTGCGTCTTTGTGTGTGAAATATCGTCCACGCTGACCGTGAGGAGGGAAGATTACTGCGTAAAGCAGAGAAGTGTTTCTGAGCTTTTTACGCACACTTCTCTCCACCGTGTGTCCATTTGTGTCAACAGCGACCAAACATAAACGTGCTCTCCACACTACATGTGCTGTTTAGCTGTGCTTCACATTCACAGTAAAAAAAAAAACAACAACAGAGAAGCAGTGATGGAGCTTGAAAGTAATCGCATCGATTGATTTTGTCAAGTGGGGGAGTCACCTGTCGCCCCTCTCCTCTTCCTCACCCACTTTGACATTAAAACTTGTGCCATTTGCAGCCTGAGCGCCGATCAGCTGCTGCGCCACGCTGACCCCTCTGATGCTCATTAAAATTTGATCTGGTGGAAAAGGCAAAGAAAAATCAGTGTCATTAATCGATCTCGGTTGGATTATGTATAAATGTAGCGCGAATGTAACACTTTCACAGAAGGCTCGCGCATGATCCACAAAGTTTAAAGTAGATATCAGAGCGCTAAACCGCGGCGCTTTGTTGTGGCGTCCCTCTGCGCCCCTGTGTGCCGTGTGCGTAAAGACAGCCTCGGTGTCTCAAACCCTCCATGCAATTATTGTTGCTACCTTTGTTTGCTAGATGGCGCTCTGCGTTGTGGGACCCTCTGACACAAGAGCCGCCTCAGAGCCTCCCTCTCTCTCCCTCTCTCTCTCTCTCTCTCTCTCCCTGCCTGAGCCCACAGTCCTGAGCTCAGAGCAGCCTCTCCAGCAGGGCCGTTTTTCAGAGCAGGAATTTCAGCAGCTGCACACTCCTCTAATGCAACCCCACCGCTGTGCAGAGTGGGAGACTTTTATAATTGCATTATCCTATGTCGACTGACAGTTGTGTTTGTTTTGTTAAGCTGCAGAATCACATCGATTAAAACCAGTAATGCATTTCATTTGAATGTAAACTGATAGTAACGCGCACTATCGCGCCATATTTGAGCTTTAGATAATTAATAGTTTGTTTAAGCTATGTAAGGCAGTAGACATTTACTCTGATGGATATTTAAATCATGTTTAACGGAATAAACTGACTTTAATTAGCCACTTTTAAATAAATACAGGCTTATTAATTTAAATAAAGGCAACACATTAAATCTAAAGATGCAAAAGATAATTATGATCCACGACAAAGCGCCAGAAATAATTAAGCACATTTTTGTTTGCAGAAAATAGATTAAACAAGGTGTTAACATTTAGATCCTGCTACAGGTGCTGCCATGACAATTTATAGTCCTTTCTTTAAAAAAGAAAGAAAGAAAATATTAAATAAAGTGTCGTAAATAATTCAGATATTTCTGAAAGATTTTTTTAGGAATCAAAACGATGTGTTTTGATTGTTTGCAGCCAAAAGAGCAAAAAAGTAGTTCCACTGTGTTGTTTGCTGAGTGGCCCACTCTCTTGGAGATATACTGCTGCAGTTACACTTTCACTAAATAGCGGCTTGTCGCTGTCTGACGTTGATGAATGTGTTGGAGACTTGGAGAGCCTTTTACAGCTGTCTTAAAAAGCGCCGTGGCCCCACAGCAGCCACCAACACATCAGGTGCAGCCAGGGGCCTGGACACGGCAGCGTGACAAAGAGACGCGCACTTTACGCACGACTGGAGGAAATAAACTCTGAAAATCTTTATTTGTAAATCGAGTTAACTCAACTTTTTCGCTTTATTAAAATCCACATGACGCAGAATGAAACCCTGATTTTAAATATTTCATTACATTCGTAGATTGTTTGATGATTCACGCGGAGACTTTCGTTTATATAACTGGTCGTGCAGCTTTGTGAAGATCATCAGCTGTAAATCTTGTATTTTAATATGTCACCAGATTACTCCACACATCCACAGAGTAGATTTCCTGTTTTGTGGCTGAAGATAAACACAGTGCAAGCGCAGACCATGTGGGCTGTGAATGATGCCTTTGGCTTTCTTCCCCTCTCTGTGGCTTCATATGAAAACACAAACGCAGAATCCAGCGCAATAAAATAGTCCCAAATCAAATATTTAGTGGGAATTAAAATGTGATTATCGTTGGAGTGTAACAGCGGTGGATTGTGTCTCACATCTCCAAGATGAAGTGCTTCAAACCTGGAGAGGAAATTCGTCACAGTGGTTAAGAGAACAGCTGATTGAGCTGCCTTCTTTCACGTCCAAGGTTGCTCCTGCTCATGCACCTGCACCTCACCAGGCTTCACCTCCACCTCCACGTCTCCCCTCTCTCTCTCTCCTCCTGCTATTTACATGAGGTGGCCTACACTGGGCTAACACATTATTAGCAGGCAGGGGGAGAGAGGAAAGCAGCATTTCAATTATTTTCTCAACAATGGGCCTGGGCCCGTCATACATTTTGAGTGTTTGAGTAAGGCTCTCTTGGTATTTGTTTTCCTCGACTTAACAAGCCATCATCTCGCGCATGCATATAGAAGTGAAATTGCTCCGGGATCCCGCAGGCAAAGGGCGGGTTGCAGGTTCAATTAAGGTGGAATAATGCATGGGGACAAAGCGTATGATGACCTCGATTGAAATTGATCAGAAAACGCATAGAGCAAGAAACACACAGTAGCTTCTTTGTTTTGACTCTGAGGCCTGCTATCTGCCTGCATGGGTGTCAAATCTAAAGCTACTTTGATTCCTGGACCTAATTCCTCCGCCTGAATATAAAGCTGAGATTTTAATACCACCCAACCTATGTCTAGACTAATTCACTCAATTTTTGACATTTCTTTCTTTCTCTCTTTAATCGAATTTGCCACATTTAAGCTGGCGTGAGGAATTTGTGGCATAAGCAGCCATTTGGGCTCCATCCCTGGAATGACAGTGAATACGAAGGTTTGTCATAATTTCTTAAGTAGAAAACAAGATATTTCAGCGCCACAGTGGGATTTTAACGAATTAAAATATCTCACTGGCTGCCTGTGATAAAAAACGGTGCAGGATTGAGGCGCTTGCTTGTTAAGTAACTTGCTGTCAGTATAGTTAGCAGTGCTCTGATATGGACGGTGGCTGCAGAGCCTCATCTCTTGGGGTTTTAATTAACAAGCTGTCTCAAAGCTGTAGAGCTCCATCAAACAGCCTCTCTCTCTCTCTCTCTCTCTCTCTCTCTTTCTCCACCACTAAATCCTCCTCCCGTCACTGCCTTGGGCTCTCTCTCAAACTTTCAACATTCTGCTTCCCAAATCAACTTGTTAGCACAGTATGTGCACCAGCTGATAGGGTGTAACTACTGCGGGAAGATTTGCAAAAAAATATAAATTGCTTGTTTTCTCTGCCCCCCCCCCCCCCCCCCATTTCTCAGCAGCTAGTAGCATGCACTCATGCGCACGTGCGCTCTGCAGACGTCCTGTACTGTCCTCACTTCAGATGAGTTTGACTTTAGGCCTGCTGCAGGAGAACTGTTGCTTCATCTGCAGCTCATGTGACAAACATGACCGTTAAAGGGGACTGAGGCTGTCAGTGAGACTCACGACTGTTTAAATCAGTGCTTCTCACTGGGCTAGTGTCAGGACCCACCACCGCCTTCCTCATGGCAAATCACATTTCTTAACATTTTTAATAATCATCAAATGTTTTCAATAAAAAAATGTGTCAGTTTGGACTTCAGATGGAACAAAAGACCTAATAGAACAAAGAGATGGAGACCTGTCCTTCAAAATAAAAGCACATCATTGACGTTTTGCTACATATTTTCTTCCAGGCACACATCCGAGACCCACCGTCCCACCAGTGGAGGCTCTAAATGATCTTTAGATATGGGCTTCTTTAGAAAAACTTAGATTTTTACAAATAACTATCAGACAAAACGTGTAAAATCACCATGCACTCAAACAAAGTGTTGGACCTACATTAAAAATGTTTCAGTTGATAATGAGAACAAAAATCTGAGCAAGTTTCCAAGTTTGCAGCTCAATCTGACGTCATGCAACGTTTTTAAAAAACTGGGTTTGGGGAAACCGATTCAGTTACTTGTTAAGCAATTTTTAAAGTAGGCCCACTATTTTATTTCATTTTATTAGTGTAGGATTTCATGTAAAAATATTAAATAAATAATATACATCATAAATACAGTATATAGTGCAGTATAAATAGAGGGTTTTTCTTCCCCATAATTTTTGAACTACTAAAGTACAAGCAGATAAAAATTTATGATACAGAAATGGTTGCTTGTTACAATTAAAAAAAAAAAAAGTATAGATGTCACCATATGGCAGTGTAGTAAAGCTTTTAAATGAGCTAAAAATCCTATTTGCACCAGAAAGCATCACCAATAACGGTAGTATATTAAGAAACACACACGAGACATCTGAACATGTTCACACTTTCACTTCTCTAACTTGCAGAAAAAAATAATAAATGTAGCATACATTTTTAGTTGTTTCACTGTACATTGCACCCAGAAAAATCCCATTTTCATTCAATGCATCACAAATAATGACGACATATTAATATGAAAAACAGAGATAATTTTATAGTATTGAAACTTTCACTTTTAAAGACTTTGAATCAGAAATAACTAACTTTACATACAATATTTGTGTGATTTTACTTTCAGTGTGGCATTTATTTTATATGATTTATTTATCTGTGCACTTTTGTTACTTTTAATGAAAGGTAAAGGGACTGAAACGTCTTTTCGTGCTGTATATTTCATGTTTGTTGTAGTTTTGGCTCAGCTTCAGCTTTAATAGCTGTCTGAAGATCAGGGTTGTCATAAGATTAAAATTTTTAATCGCAATTAATCTCAGAATTTCTGTAGTTAATTGTCATGAATCACATCCTTTAAGATAAAAATATTTTGAATTTGACTGTTTTTTGTCATTTTGGATTTTTCTACTGTGCTAAACTAAGGGCAAATGATTTCCTGTTTAAAACAGGTAGAGTTAAGATTTTACCATGAACCTAACCACGGAAAAAAGAACTTGTTATGGATTGAAAAGTAAATAAGTGGGTAGCAAAAAGGTAAAAGTTTGATAACACAATGTGCAGATGACTTTTGATTTGTCCACTCAGCTGTCTGTGATTTTTTTTTTTTAATGAAATGAGACATTTAGGAGAAGTGGAGGAGCTTCTTTGCATCACTGTGGCTGCAGGGAGACGCTGATGTGACTTAACCAAAGTGTGTTTAAGGGACAATAAAGCACGCGATTAATCGCGATTTTTAAAAGTTTACTGTGCACTAATTTTGGACCTTAATTTATCACGATTACCATCTTGGCAGCCCTGTTAAATATGTAGAATGAAGATGAACTAGTGGTTTAAAAGTGGATTAAAAGTAAATGGATGCATGAGAAGTAGAATAAAGTCTTTGTTTTGAGTGTAACTGAGTAGTGTTTACACCGCACGCGGTTGGCGCATCAGCTTCCTTCAGTGTTAAGCAACATCCTCTTCTTGATCTCCTTCATGTAAGCTCTGACTTCACTCTATATCAGTCTATGGTGAAAGAAGAGAAATCTCTCTCCCTCTCTCTCTCTCAGCCTATAGTAAACTTGGTGGTGCAGGGCTCCCACCGTGGCCCAGACGGGGGTAATTTGATAGCAAGGCAAGGTCAAGACAGTGCGCTGTCCATGGTGCTGCGGAGGGGCAGGCTGGATGTTATCATCAAATTAGACAGGACAAGTTTCAAATCGATGCCACCCCCGGATGTCTGGAGACCGCCAGCAGTTGGAGTTAAAGTCCTAACAAGTCCCCCCTGACAGGTCAACACCTCAACACAAACAGGGAGCTGTGATGCAGCAGCAGCAGCGGCAGTCTACAGGTCAGCAGCGCTGTGCTTCACAGATAAGCAGCAATCCCACAGAAGGCTCAAACAGAGCTTTAGGTCCACTGATCAGGATGGATGTCCTGCTTTTACAAACACTTTTCCCTTCCTACACTTGAGCTTTCTGTGTCGATTTATTGGACTGATTGTATTTATGTGTGTGAAGAGGTATCAAAGGCTTCCTGATACAAACACACACATTTTGTTTATAATAAAACACATGAACATGCAGTTATTGAGGGTCCAAAGTTTAGCCTCCTTTCTTTTTAGTATAATTGATTGAATTGTTTTAAAGTCGTATAAATATTTACATTAGATATAAAGCTTAAAAGGTTGCTGAGACGTAAACTAAGAGCTTTTCATCTTAAGGAGATCAAAGAAACGTGGTGTTAGAGGGATCGTTTGATCTTTAAAATGAAAACAAAGAAAGGAAAATGTTTTTGTTACTTATTCACATATCGGGCTCGATGTTATTACCTTTAATTTAATTTATTATTTAATTGTAGTGAGCTGTATTTTTTAATGAATTGTGATCAATATATATTTTTAAAATGATTTTTAAAATGTGTTTTATACAGGCTGAATTAGCTATTCAAGAAAATAAACATTTCTCTGTTTAGCTGAAACTGACAGCATTCAAACAGTTTTACATTTGATGGAAGTGCAATTAAAAAAATTGCCTCTGGATTTTCACATGTCGTTTAGAACTAATAAACGAAATAAGACAAAAACAACCAACAGCATCCTCGTGCATTATGAGTATGATCCAATAATGCATGTCTTCTTCGGTATCAGGGTGTCTGTGAGACAGTTGGGGGGTCTCAGGGCGCTGATTACACATGCTGCCAGTCTGTCAGAGCCTGTCAGCCCTAGCTGCGGGGATAAACAGCAATAAAGTGGAGCTGGCCGCTCTCTTCTTAACTTCACACACTCTCGCGGAGCACCGGAGGAGCAGGTACATTCAGTCAGCTCCTCGCGGGGCCTATAATCGCCTCTACCTCTCCCTCCCCGCGTGTCAAAGCAGCCCTTCCTCCCGTCCTTCCTCCCGTCAAACTCTCCCCTTTTCATCCTCCTGCTGACTCAGGTATGAGCACAATGAGGACCTGGGCGACGAGAAAGAAAGCCATTCAACCGGATGGAGAGATTGTGGACGAGAGAGGGGTTATATTTGAATGTCTGATAAAGAAATGAAATAAATGGGAACAAAGTGGAAGCAGTAAGGATGGAGAAAGAGGGGTCCCAGGCTGCAAGGTGACTTCAGGCCCTTTAATAACACACCTATATTAACTGGCTTAAGCACGGAGATTCAAAATGAAGCCAACTTCACTTAAGGGGCCTCACAAAGCATGAAATGCACATCACAACATCCACCTGCCAATCCCTCCACCTATATCCCTCCACCACCCCCTCCTCTCTCTCTCTCCCTCTCTCTCCTCGGAGCTGTCTGTCATGGTGTGGCCCGGCTAATTTGAGTTCATTGGATGGCAATAACTTCATTTAGAGCTTCATCTCTTTTTGGGTGGATGTAATGAGGATGCAGGGTGCTGCTGGTGAAAGGCCGCTCCCTCAGTAATAATAACTGGGAGCTTCTTCTTCTTCTTACCCCACGCACCGCCGTGTTTATCCTCGGAGGGCTGCGTCCACATGATGAAACTCATCTATAATGTGTGATTTAATATCGCCTTCAACATTTTTTTCTCGCTGATTTTAAACCCAAAAGAGAGACGATGGGGGGGCTGTGGAGTAGTTTAATTCAGAGTCACGCTGTAAAAACTGAGGGTTTAACACAGCTTTCAGTCTGCAACTCTTTTCGCGTTTGTTTCTCTTCACATGTGAAAATAAAATCTTTTAAACAGGCTAATTGAGCTGAAAACATTTTTATTTTACAACGAAAACATAACCTGCCTCTTTTCTTTGATGTCGACGTGGCTCTTTGATCTTATTTTACGTCATTTAAAAACATTTAGATAACTATTATCTTCAAAGGAAAAAATGAAAACTTGAAATGTTGAGTCTTTAAACGAGTCCTTTGATGTTTTGTCCTGCAGAATAATGAAAAAATTTTTTAAAACAGAATATCTCAATAAAGATGGGGAAAAAGCGGATGTCTTGTAGTATAACAGAGGACTACTTTTTGCAGTGTAAGCAGAGGCCTTTTCTCAAACACAAACCAATCGATATCTCACTTCTCCGATGTGATATATTGATCCCGGGACTTTAAGGATTTGAGAAAACACGTCATTATTTCGTTGATATAAGGGAGAGAAAATGCTGTTATTGACCTTCTTTGACGGATTTACTGAAAATGTTTATTTAATTTTTACCTATAAGTGACAAACACTTCCGAATTTGTTCATAAAAATAAGGAAAAGTGGTTTAAAAAAAAACAAAACTAAGACCCAGTCTTCCACTAGTATTCCACTTTTCGTTTAAGAAGAAAAAAACTCTAAGGAAAACGTGAATGATATTTAAAAAATAATAATTTTTTCCGTTTAAAATACTCTTTTACTTCGGATTTTTTACACGATTTTTTAATAATACAACTATTTTAGTTTATATCCGTTTTAATATTTGACTATTTAAATGCCCATTTTCAGAAGTGTGTGAAATAATTTGATGTAATTATTTTTTATTTTTTGCGATTTCACTGAGCTAATTTAGTTTGTTGTTGTTTATACGGATATAAACATGCAGCAGATTGGTTTACCCAAATAAAATCTGAAAAGATTTCAAAATAAAACATTATTTTCGTTTTTTGTAACATTATATTTTAGATCAAATTGGCGTGCTTTGTTTAATTGCGCTATTATTTTGAAAATATTGTCTTTAAGAGCATAAAATGCAGAAGGCATTTTATTATTTATAATGATTTGTCTCATTTTGCAACTTAAAAAAACTCATAATGTTATTTAAATCGATGGAAAAATTCTTCAGGCCTTTAAGTCGACTTGTTGAAATTAAAATAATTTCATTTTAATCGTTTAAAAAATAACTTTGATATTTAAAGGTGAGTCTGAGCGCTCATTCTGAGCTCTCTTCATCCTGTGTTGTAGCGCAGAAATAAAAACTGACAGAAGATTCATCATCACTATAATGACGTTGTTTCTTTGAGGGCTCAGTGTTCCCATCGAAACAACAACCGGACAAAAGCACGTGCGTGATAAAACGTGCCAAAGTGAAAGTTGTGCTCTGACTCATGACAGTGTTAAAACACACCCATTATTGGTGTTAAGTTTGCAGATATCCGGTGGCATTTGGAGGCTGAGAAAGGCCCCGATCACAGGCCTCACAGAGCTCCTTCATCCTCTGAGCCATTCATCAACACTAAATGACCAATTTTCCCCGCTAAGTCTGCGGTGGCCTGTTAAAGTGGGCCAATGAGCTGTGTTACACTTCCTCTCCTCTCTCCTCCATCACTGCTGGCCTAACTTTGCCTCCCTCAAATCTGCAGAGTATCGCCCCCAAATCTTAAAAGTCAGAGCCCATTCTTCACATGGATTGCATTTCAGAGGCTGTGTGTTTTTTTTAAACTGCGGAGTCTTTAGGCCAGCAGAGTATCAGAGGAGGTGTAATTGAGGGGGCGGTGAGGGGAGAGAGTAGCGGTCCGCCTGAAAGCTGCTATTAAAGCCAAATGGACTGAACACCGTAAAACGGCTCTGCCAACAGCTGTCCCACAATCGGAGTATTATATGCCAGAATCAGCACACACATTAGCTATATAGAGCCTGCTGCTGATGTGGAGGCTGCTTACAAGAAGAAAACAGCTCGGAGAAAGAAAAACAAGGAAGGAGCATTCTGATATTCCTCTAGAATATTCCTCCAGTGTCCAGGCTTCAGCCTGCCTCTTTTCTGCTTTTGAATGGCATTTTTACAAGCTCTCCTCTCCTCCTAATAACCCGAGGAATTTCGATTTGCAGGGGATGGAAGATTTACTTTATATATTTCCACACATTATTGTTATGATGGCCCTATTTTTTAAGGCGCATCGACACAGGTGAGAGCAAAAAAGGGTGGTCATATAAGCCTTTATGTGTGCACGCGGATATCAGCATATAATTCCAAGATATTTCAATGGCAGGCCATCATAATGATGGCATAAAATCACTGCATATGCTGATGATTTCTCATTAAAAATACAGAATTCATTTTCATGGACTTTCACAAGCTTAAAGATCCCCAGAACCCCACTTTGTGGAACACCTGTGCCCCAGACAGGTGTAGCAGTGCTCCAGCTTGCGTGCCCTTCAAAATAAAACAGCCACACTCCTTCCTAAATGCGTTTTCTGTGGCCCCAAAGTGTCATCGTCTCAGTCTGCGCGTCCTTATTAGAATAGAGAAGGAGATTGAAGAGGAGTTGTTTCCACTGGATTAAATGGTTTCTCTGCAAGTCAATGAATATGTAATGATGTCTAACGAAACCCAGGCCACTAAGTTCTGCGCTCTGCCATACAGGACTTCTATTAAAGAGCTCTTCTGCGGAGGAAAAACAGTATATATAGAGCCGGGCAGAGAAAAGAGGGGGCAGAGAAAGAAGGGATACAATCTTGAATGCACCTCCGAGCTTAAGCCAGACATTCTCCTTCAGTCAATAGATGAAAAAGTGTTTGCTCAGAAAGAGAGGGAGAGAAAAAGAGAGGGAGAGTTTGCTTGGGTTCTATTTGAGGAGAAGGAGGGGGGTGAATTTCCATTTTTTAAAACTGCTTTGGAAATATTGTTTCTGATAAGCAGTCATGCCAATAAAGTCATTGAATTGAATTCATAAAGAAGGAGCGAGAGTGGGGAGAAGGAGAGTTTCCTCCGCCATGATTGTTAAAGACATTTTCCCTTAGTATAGCCGATAAAACATTGATTGTTGCAGTTAGTTGACCCGTAAAATTTGGGGGTTAGTTTTCTCTTCTGAGCTGAGCATATAATTATGCAAATAGTGATCTGACAGTGATCCGCTGGAGGAGTGCTGAAGAAGAGAGAATGTGTGTGAGTGTGAGGAGGGGGCTGTCAGAGGGGTGACATTCCAACTTGGTCCCTTTGCTCTGAGTTCATCTTCTGCAGGGCTGTTGTGCATATCAGAGAGGGCCGGAGCAGGCAAGCGTGACAACAACTCTCTCCAAAGTCACAATTGAAATATCAGACTGTGGCAGCACAAGGGATCCCCAACTTTTTCTCTTTTTTTTTCTGCAAGGACCCCACCCTTCTCCACCCATCCCATCCCTCCTCCCCAAAATAAATCCAGCAGTTACAGCAGCAGACCCCCCATTTGGCAGGATTTGATCGTAAAGCTCCGCAGCTGATGTTATTTTCTGTCTCAGATATGATTCAGTGTGGAGCTGTCTGTAACTATCTGTACCGTGAGTTGACGACAATAGCTGGCAGGGTGAAAGCTATAATCAAATCAGTCATAGCTATTATACATTCACGCGCTGCATGCGCCCGCTCGCTGCCTGCGAGTCAAAGGAGACACGGCGAGGACTGGTTCACGTGCGCTGTGGAGGATCCTTCCTCGGGGGGAAGCACCGGGGAAGTCTAAAATAAAACCAGGAGATTATGTCAGAAGAAAGCAGCATGTTAAAAAAAAGCACGTGCTCCTGAGCTTTATAAATGGGGTACAGTTTCTGTGCGTAAAAGTGGATCAAAGATGCGCAAAATCTCTCCAAACTTTTGACGCAGAGGCTTCCTCTGCTTTTAAGTAGGTGTGGATTAAAGGATGCATTTTTACCTTTACTTCAGACAACTTTTAAATAAAAATTCAATATTTAAAACACCTTACTCCACAGTGAACACGTCTGGAGTATATGTCTAAGGAGGTTATTACTTATTCAACTTAGAAAAGTCTCCTCTAAGATTTTCTTTTGTCACAGATGCGTTACATGGAATGGTTTCGTCTCCAGGAGTTTTACGCACACTTTGAGAGTCCTGCGTCCTGTCTGTGCCTCTCTTTAATCAGCAGCCTGACAGACACGGTGTGAGGGGGACTCGCCTGCTTCCACTTGTTGTTCAGGGGTTAATGGAAAAGATTTCTAAAGATTTATTGAGGGGGCGTTTAATGACCTGATCGGTTTCACCGCGTGAAAACAAATGATGCTGTAAAAGCTCGCAGAGTCTGAGGGGGGCTCACTTGGTCAAAATTAATGACCAAAAAAGGGGAATGACTGTTTATAGTTTGTTTTCCCTTTGACACACTCCTCACTCTGGGTTCAGTCAGGTTCAAGATGTGGCCCTCGAACAGGGCAGGGTTTAGAATTAAAGCCTCAGAGCTTTTCTAAAATAAACCTGATAAATTCAGGTTTGGAGTGCTTGGAAACCTGACAAAGACGCTTTAAACTGGCTGATCGTGTAACGGCACATGGATGCTATTTACTCTTCCTCTCGGTTGTATTTCACAGCTGTCATGTGAGATGATGGCTCGGGTCATTTGTCACTTGGTGCTCGACTTTCTCGTCCTGCTGCACCCACTTTGCACCCCAGGCCACATCTTCCCCGTCTCCGTTTACCTCTGCACCTGACTCCAAAATACCTCTGCTGCTTTTCTTTTTCTCATCCAGATTTTAACCCATATTTTATTCACAACAGAACATAAACAACATATCAGATGTTCAAACTGAGGCATTTCACCATTGCATTAAAACAGTAGCTTACTCTGGTTTTGATGGCAGCAACACAACTCAAAAAAGTAGGGACAGGGCCATGTTTACCTTTCAGTTGCATCCCCTCTTCTTTTAACAGCCGGTACACTCTGGCAAGTGAGGAGACTAGTTGCTGGAGTTTGTGAGAGGAATGTTGTCCCATTTTCTTTATTTTTGCCTTTATGTCACTTTCAAAATGCTGAATATCTCCCTTGGTAATGTGCAATAAAAAACAAGCACTAAAAAAATTAAATCAAGCAGATAGCAAAGGGTAAAATAAATCAACAACCAAAGATGAAAATATGTATAATCTAAAAACAGGATGCAAAAGTTCATTTTATTTGCTTTTGATTAAATCAGTTAATTACAAAAATGAAATCTTGTAAAAGATCAGTTATTAAGTAGCAGAAACTTGGACATAAATTCTGACGACAGCATTTAAAACCCAGAGGGATCAGAAGTTAGTGAGACAAAGATTTGGAAAAAAAGAAAAATATGCAGGAGACTCACTTTCATAAAATCCAAAGACTTATAACATGATAAACATAATAGGTGTGTTTCTTAAACTAATAACCATCTGCAAAAAAATCATGTTGTGAAGAGAAATAGTCTAAATGAGTGTCCTTCCACTTGCAGACTGTGCTTTGGATGGAGGCTGCTCTTACATCTTTAGTTCCATTCACATATGGCTTTTTGCTGGATATTATTAAAAACAGTGAACAGAGTCTTGTTTGTTCCTAAGGCAACAATATACAAATTATGGAGTGAAAAATGAACTGATTGTAGCTGAAAAGCAGAAAGATGAGCAATGGTATCTTTGAAACGAAACTCATCAAATCAAATAATAAGCCAAGTTCTTTTGCTGAAACCTGGAGAGATCTGAATCAAATTAAAAGGAAATTAGGCCTGCAACCATCAGCCACAGTTGTCTCATTACAGCGGGAAGATAATCCACAAAAGCCTTAAAGCATGCTCGCAGTGTGCAGGAGAGGCAGGATTTCACAGTGTAAAAGTTAAACAATGGTGCTATTTAAGGTGAAAAAAAGAGGAGAAAAGTACATATTTGAGAATGTGTCTAAGGTATCAGAAGATTTAGTATCCAGTTTGAGTTTTTACTAATGTCATGACACATTAGAAATGTATTCCATTAAGCCTTGAGTGGTTTATAAAACACAGCAGCCATGTGGAAAATTTTTATCATGTTTGTGTCACGTAGTCAGATTATGTGCAGCTGAGCAGGGAGCTGACTCTGTCACTTCTAAGCACACAAGAGGAGAGTACTTTGGAAGAAAAGGGAAAGAATAGATATGTTACTTTTCTCCAACATCTAAGGAAATATCATTCAGGCTTAGAATAATATTGAAATGGCGGCTTTCCTGACATGTGTAAGGCGATATATTGAGGCTTTATGAGTGTTGTGAGCTGACTTCTGGCTCCTGTTAAAATGAGATATCCCTCAAACCCAGTTTGATGCTTGACTTTAAGTCATTTTAAATAGGCTCAGTGTCCTGGATTTTCCATATTCAGCACAGGTTGTTTTTGTTTTATTTGTTTCATCATATCCAATCATTCGCAGACATCAATTTCAAGGATATCAAATTGAAAAAAAGGGTATATATTTATAATAAACACAGAGATGGACTGTGCACAGTTTTGCAAATCAAACCTGGAGATATTGTGAAATAAACACTTGCAGCTCGGAGAAGTATTGGCTTCATATTAAAAATCAAATAGTGGGAATCTGTGAGAGGAGCTGCATTCAAATTTAGCACAAAGTTGGGAAATTAAAAAAAAGAATATTTCTTGTTATTAGCAAAGCAGTCTCAGAAATATATGGCAGAGATAGAGCTATGTTTACACAAAGAAGAACGTTTTAAACATCATAAAATGATCATCATTTAAAGCAAAACAAAGACTGTATATTAGTGCTTTAAAAAGATTTTTAAAGGTTAAATAAAAGCGGTGATGAGGCTGAAATGTTATCTAAAGATTTCATAGATGAGCTAATTTCAGCGAGAGCAGCTTAGGCTTTAGGACCGTGGGGAAGACGAGGAAGAGGAGGGAGACGTGAGCGGTGCAGACTGGAGGGCAGGCAGGGCATTAGCTCAGTTCAGGCTGATGTCAGGACAATTAGAGGTGCACCACGGCGCATTGTGCACAGCGCCTGTCAGCCTTAATCTTTGCTGCCGTGGCCCGTACCCGCAGCCAGGCCACAGCCCACGGGAAGCGCTAACACTCAGGCACATATTGCTTTGACAGTTGCGCTCATCTAGAAGTAATGCAAAACGTTATTGTGATGTATACATGGTGACCCTGTACTCCTCTGTCTTACAACAACAGCAAGGCTATTTGTGTGCAGAGCCAGGAGGACAGGAAGGGAGAGACAGCACCCGCAATGAGAAGAGAGAGGGAAGGAAAGATGGAGAGAGGATGAAGGAGATGGAAAATATTAGAGATCTGGAGTTTTCCTTTCTGCATTGCCCCCTAATAATCCACTGGCTCCCTCTCTTCCTAAGAGTCATTTCTGCTCTACAAATCCTGGTGTCTGTTTTTGAGGGAGCTGCTGCGGGTGGTGACAGTGTTTAAGGTCTCCTCTGCCTCCTCGTCCTCCTTCACCTCCAGGACCTCGTTGAAGAACCTAAAGATGGAGTTGAAGCTCATCCAGGAGGTCAGCTCATGCCTCTCTGTGCCTACGAGTGAAAGACACAAACACACAAACATGAGCATGAGGACGGTTCGCTAAATACGTCTGGCTCTAAAGCTGTAGGAAAAAAGTCCATTTTAAACACTGACATGAAAACACAATCCAGTATCGTAAAAAATACAGTCAAACCTAAGTGTAAAATGTTTAATCTTGTGAGGCTTCCCACAATGCATTGCACCATACAGGCTTCGGGCCTCATGCATGAGAGCCGTGGCAGCCTCTGACCTATTAGTCTAAAGGGACAGTCTCAATATGTTATCTAAGCGGATACCTGATAATCAACACCGCTGCATGTCCCCCTCTCCATCTCGGGCCGTCCTACAGAACCAGAGTTCTGCACAATGGGTGCACTAAGAGAAACCAGTGGAGCGGTAGTCATTCATTCTAAAGAGCTGATTGAGGATAGGCACGACAGAAGTCGGAGAGAGCGAACAAGCCAGCATATCAAGTAGTCCGGTGGTGGAGGGGGGAGGCAACAGTGCTAAGTTTCTCTCTGACCTCCTCCAGGTTAGTCAGTTCCCAAGTTTGGGGTCACATTGGAGCTTGAAACCTGGTCTATCCTCCTCAGGTTCCTGCCCACCTCAGGGGTCAGGGAAGCTTTTTACCTGGATAGCTTGCAAACTCAGGCAACTTTAATGTTTTGCAGCAAAAGAGCACCCTGGCTCTCCACCTGAGCATCCATGATGAGGACTGATCGAGGCTGCATCTGGTGCCCGACTGGTCTCCTCTTCTGCTCGCTAACCATTCAGCAAGAGCGCTAACAGATAATGGCTTGTCTCTGCCGCCGCTGGCTAGCAGCTCAGCTGCTTAGCAACACAACTGTAACTGGACTGGAGAAGCCGTATTGAGGAGCCTCCTAGTTTCCCAGAGGGAGAATGGGTTTGCCAAAGGATGATATTAAGAGTTACATCCTTTGATGGATGGATCTGAGAAAATTTACATGTGTTAACAGACTGGTTTTATTTTTCTGAATCCTCATGGTTGTTTTACTTTTTCATTCTGCTGTTGATGTGATCTGCGTCAGCTTTGACAATAAGAACATTTGAATAAGTTCTACCTTCTCTGGTGCATTAAGAAAAGAATAATTCCTCATATTTGAGATCCTATGTAGAAAGAAAAACCTGTTCCAGGCAGAGAAAGGGTTAAAATCTACAGCCGCTCTAGATGAGTCAAATCACAAGTACATTAAAATACCTCCTCTCCTCTCTTCAGCGCCTTGCTCCTTCCTTCCTCGCCTCCTCCCATCTCCTCTGTGTACATTTGATCGGCTATAAAAAGCCAGAGTAGAAGGCCGCAGGGATACAATTAGGAAGCACCTTAAAGGCTCTCTCACCACAGACAGGCCTCTGATGACCACTGCACTGACCCCATGTTTATTAGATTGACCCCTGCCTAGACACATTAATGGAGATGGTGTGTTGTGTATGATTGTTGGATTGTGTGCAGAAGCTTTGGCTGGATGCTCTCTTGCAGGTGCTGGGTTTTGATTGTGTGTGTTTTTAATTTGTGTGCACAAGTATGAAAGAGACTTCTCGATTGCTCAGAGATAAGAGAGCGCTCTGCATGCTGTACAGCGAGCACGCTGCGCCTTGGGTCAAATTTACTGGCCTGGCAATCATGGGAGTCAATAACCTGGCACTCTGAGTGACTGTGCTACCTGTGTTAGGGCTCAACATAACATCGAACCCTGGAAAACAAAGACACAGCCCTCTCACACCTCTAATCTATCATTTATATCCAATTTGAGGCACTGTGATCTCTTTCCACCTTCTCCTCCATTTTCCCTGTCTCATCGGTCTCTCCCTCTCTAGTGTTTTTACTTCTGTTTTGTCCTTTTTTTCCTCTTCCTGCAGAAAGCGATCAATGCGGCAGTGCTCTCTCATTCGCCCTGAACTGGCGGTGAACTCCTCAGGAACGCCGCCAGGCTCTCCACCCTATCCCATCGCGGTCCGGGGTCACCAGGGGGGCGTCTCTGTGCCAATATGCAGATGAGCCTGTGCCCCTCCAATGACTCTGCTGTGAAGCTCCGCCCCCTCTATATGGTAGCTACCCCCCCACTTCTTTGACAACACTCCCACACATGGAGACATAAACGCGCTCTCTCACTGGCTTAAATAGGCCTTTAACAGCTTATGTCCACTCTTCCTTTAATAGCTAAAGTGTGTCCGACCTAATGGATGTTGTCAAAGCTGAGATGTGAGCGCTGATTTAGAGGAGGAACCCCAATGACCAGGCTTCTCTAGCCACTAAAAAGAGCCACGGGAGGAGAGGGAGAGAATTACCTCAACCCTGCCACAAATCAAAGTAATATCTTTAAAAGATGTGGAGATCGATGAGGTGTCATTTGGCTGGATCTGGTGTGTAAAGACAGCCCATAAACAGCCAATGAGCACGACTTTATTCTCAATATTAGCAAAAGTTTTTCCACTGATAAGCAGATTTTTTATGAGGTATTGATTTCATGTATTGTTTAAATAAGACAAGAGCTCTGATGCTTGATGAAACTTTCAAAATAAAGTGCACTGTGTGTTTATTTGCTTCTTGCATTAACTGTAAATCAATTAAGTGGCTAATTCTAACAAGATGATTGTAATTGCATTAATTCAATAAAGTTTATTGTAAATGCAATAATGTCCTCATTTATTGTAAATGCAGTAATGATGTTACAGTGAGCTCCATACCATCTGGTATTGTCATGGGAAATACAGAGAACAATTCTCTCTACTTTCACAATGTGTTTATAATTACCATGAGGCAATGGCGAGCTTAACAGAGATTATTTCCACACAGTGGAATGATGACGCCGTAACCTTGAGGTGAGGCTCCACACTCACACGGAGCTCCACCACGACGGCTGCAAAGCAGCCCAGAGCAGGTACAGAGATCTGGAGCTCTGGGGTCATGGCAGAGTTTCAGTGCAGAGTCTAACCCTGGCCCTGTGTTTGAACATTCAGTATGTGTTGTCTGCACCCGGCGAGGCCGCCTCATTATGTGACAGGCAGAGGAGAGTATTTGATCCTGGATATTTAGCCTCCTCCACTCTGTCACAGCCACTGGAGCCCTCTCAAGGTAATTGACTGACTGTTTGATCTCCCTCTGACTCCACACTGGTACAAGACACTGACACGCACGCGCAAACACATTTGTCACATGCGAGGGTCTACTCGCGGATGGCACGAACGCACACAGGCATGCAGCACAAAGCCTCTGCCTCCCCCCGAACGCACGCAGTTGTTATCATTTGTGTGCAGTGAGGTAAGGGAGCAGGGGAGGAGAGTTTTGAGCTGTTAAAAAGGAAACAAGGAAACTCCTCCATAGCTATGGGCCATGCTTTCTTCCCTCGGCACCAAACGCTGCATGCTGTTACAAATGGTAATCGTCTCTGATTGTCACAAATTTCAAAACAAACGCTAGGTGACTGAAAAGCCAAAGTGACGCCCCGAGTGATACTCCAATAGAAAGCCTGAATCAAAGCATGCCGACTATAATTAGGTTCCATCTGGGCTACATTATTTAAAGCCGCAGCAGTTAATTGCTTGTGTACAAATGGCCTATTTTATTTGAATCAAACTTTTTTTGTGATTCGTAATTACATTGATGTGAAGGGGGCTGCATCTCTTTGCTTCATTTTTAATATAAATACATACTCAAATTATTAAAAGGATGATGAGGCGAGGGAAATGTACAGTGATGACACTTCTCTTTGTGTGGATTTCTTTACAGAGTTATGAGTGCTTAATCAAATACAGTGACATTTAGGTTAAACATCTAATGAGCTTCAATTATAAAGAAGAGATGATATAATCATAAAGTAAAAATTAAAAAACAGAACAGGGCTGATGGGAGTGATATTACTGCATGCATTAGCAAACATTTTCTCATTTCCTCTTGTCACAGTTTTCATCAAAAATCTAACACAAGCAGCATTTTCTTATCAATTTCCTATCGACAGTAACCTAAGCTTTTGTTTTATCTCAATGTGAGGCAGAGTGCTGTGTCGTGGAGCAGGCCCAGGCTGGACGTAACCCTAGCCGAGGTTCTGTTTGTGGAAACTCTCTGTTGCATGGATCAGCGATGGGGAAATCGCTATCTGCATCCTGGTTGTCAGACGATCAGATTTCAGACGCTCTCTGATATTAGATGATCTTCCATGGGGTGTGTACAAGACTGTGTCCATTTAAAATGCACACGTGTTGTCATCTTGCTCTCGGACCAGTGGAAAGGTCAAGAATGTCATTTTTGTCCCACATGGCTATCTGTTGGAGGGGGTCGGACATATTGCCACTGCAGACAAGGTCAAAAAGAGCCTGTGCAGGTGACAGCCTGTCATCCACGCCGCCACAACATCTCTGTCATCTAGGAGATGTTGTCTTCAGACTAAAGATAATTAAATCTAAACTTAGCCTCCACTTTCTACTGGCACCCTTTACTTTCCGCTCACGGTGAAGACGTCTACGTCAAATCCACACAGGTGCAAAAATCATCACTTTTAATAAAAACAACATGATAGGAGGGCTTTACACATCTAAAGGAGCAGAAGAGGCACAATTGCATCACCAACAACTCAAAACAGAGCTCATTTCATCAAACCAGTAATACCATAGCAATGCAAATCATTTTAAATGCTTGTTGGTAAGCTTAGTCTACACCGCCCGTCTCCCCCGTATACTGCTTTTAATTACTTTGCTTATTATTGTGTGTTGTTGTTAGACAAAAACAAGGCAGAACTCATTACACATCCAGAGATGAGGAACCTGAATCAGTAGCTACAGGGCCCGCTGTGGGGACTTGGTATTTACATCGAATGAAATACAAGAAGAGAGACAGAAACAAAATCGAGTGAGAGCCTGGAGAGGAGAGAATATCGCATTAAAACTAGCTGGAATCATCATCAATATGAGCTACTTTAAATTCTATGGACTCTAGTGATTGTAGGAGGAGAAAAAGTTGGGACAACAAGGACGCCAAACAAAAGCTACTTCTTTCCTCCTTTCCTTCATCTATCCTTCCCCTCTTGCCGCCTCCCCACCCAGACACTGAGACTGCACTGAGTGCTTTTTTATTTTAATGTGAATGAGTGGCCTTGGCCATCATAAAGGACCCTCTCTTTTATAGACTTGGAGCAGAGTATTTACAAGATAACCCCAGTCCAAGGACGGCGTGAGCTATTTGATACCTGTGTCAGCCTCTCCCCTCTCCTCTTCAGTGAAAATCAAAAACCCAAACATGCCCCTCGCCTCTGACAGCACCTCTCAATGTCACCGCTTTTTTTTTTTTCTGTGGTTTTAATGGGATGAGACACTCTGGAGGAAGAGGAGAGAAGGCTATGTGTGGCAATTAATAAAACCTTAGTTATACCTTTTCTCATTTAACCTCTAACATTGGAATAATACATGGCATTAAATAACAGGAAGACAGGTTTATTAAAAAGGTCTATCACAATATTAAAATTTAAGGGAGAATTTAAGACAGGAAGTTTGTGAAAACAGGTTTTGTTTACAGGAATCATTCAATTAATTCACCTATATATCATAAATAAAAATTGTATAGAACTGTTTTATTGCTTTTGTTAATAGCAGGAAAGGATGGTTTGTCTTTAATGTTACATTTTATTTTGTTTGCTGTTGATACAAGATTGTTTTGCTCTGGTACAACCTTGATGAGCTTCTGGAATCGGATGCTTTGAAATGATGGTTCAGTATCAATACATTGTCTTTAGACATCAATAAAATGAAAAAAGATGTTTGTGAACTGCAAAAAGAAAAGTAAGATACAAGTTATGATAGATAATACTGAAACAGAGCAAGTATAAGAGGATTAATTCATAGTTGTTGTCATAGATCACAAACTATGTTGAAACCTAATGTTAAGTACATTTAAACCAAAATTTTAAAGTTGCTTTATTTTATAAAACTAAAGATGTTATTCATTTAATTTCATTACATATTTTGTATTATTCTTTTGTTCTTTAGTTTTGTATGTTAAAAGTGAGTGAAATAGGAGCGACATATGGTCAAGTGGTTTAAGGCGCACCCAATGTACGCAGGCGGCCCAGGTTCGAAATCCAGCCTGTGGCCCTTTGCCTCATGTTTCTCCCCACTCTCGTCCCTGTTTCCCAGTCTATCCACTGTCCTCCTCTAACTAATAAAAGCCGAAAGGGCCCAAAAATATCTTAAAATAAAAAATCAAACCAAAATCTCTTTTAAAAAATGACTAAAATAAACTAAACCAAACAAAAAAACTAAACAATACTATGATTTTGATATAATATATAAGTGGTATCATGAGTCAAGTTGCTTGCTTATCAAGGAAAATAGCATTAAAAAAATACAAAACCCGAAGTTTTTACAGAACTGCTGTAAAAATAACTCACATATTTTACTTAATAGCTTTCACAATACTTTTTAAAACAAGTTAATATTACTTGAAAATAAAAAATGGAAAATTGAAAATTTAAAGACCTTTTCTTTAGGTATTTTTATAAACCTTTCAAGTACTACTTAATTGAGAAATAATTGCAGCCTTTCATGCAATTAAGTAAATGCATAGCCTGACATCATGATAGTGATTAGATAAATTGTGCAGCACTACTTTATAAACTCACTTTAATATATGGTTTTTCATAATCTGAATTGCAATTATAAACTATTACAGTGACTTTATAAAAATATGTATGTATTGTGCTTTCCTTTTATGTGTTATATTCTCTTGTTTTAAATCTTGACCTCAAGTCTGTAAAAAGTTTGAATTGAATTTATTTACAGCATGAAACAGAAAATATTCACACATACATGTGTAAAAATCCATGTGTAAATTCTGTTAATTTATACATGTATATAAACACACAGAAAGATCGATCTATCTATCGATCTATCTATCGATCCATCTATCCATCTATCTATCTATACAGACTGATATATTTATAGCTATAAGGTCCTCCACTCCATGAACACTTGTCTCTGTATGTGGCTTTGGATAAAACCATTTGCTAAATAACATTGTTTCATGGTAGCATATATTCTATTAAATTAAAGTGATATCTGTGTTACTTTACTGAGCCAAGCATTCTTTGAAAAACTGAAAAGTAAGTGAATTCATTAAATTGAAATAAAATAACGGCAGTTGGTCATCCTGCTACTTAAAAACCTCCGTTTCTTGCTTCTAAATACTTTTAGGTGCTAAGCTACAATTTAGACACATCCAAAAAGAAAGGCGTTTTTTTTTTTTTTCAAACATGCACAACGTCTGCACATGTACCTGTTGATTCATTGTTCACATGTGACAGAGAGTGACACAAAAAGGGAGAGATTGAGTGACTGAGTGTGCGCACACATGTATGTGTATGGAGGGGCCTTGTTGGGAGTGCCACCCAGACATTAGCACTGTAAACAGTGCAGGCCTCCTTCCCTGTCCAGGCCCTTTGTTCCAGCTGCACCACCATTGGTCAGGACTTAAATGGCAAACACTCAGGGGCTGCTAGCTCGCCTGACACGGTTTTGTTTTTGGCCTATTGAAGGGCAATGGAGAGCTTCTGTTTCTATGCCCAGGCACAATGTGTCTGAAAAGCAGCATGGCTGAAAAGAGAGGCCCCCACAAAGACTGTCCATTAGTGGAGGCACTGCATGCATGCGTGTACGTGCGCTCCCATAGGCACCAGCGCTGCACACACTGACACACATACACACACGGTGAAGCCTGGGCAAGGGTCACAACAGACAACCTTGGCAAAAACAGTGGTGTAGACTGAGCATGTGCACATGTGGGTGTGTCCATGCACACGGAGTCAATACACCACATCCAAGCCAAACTGGACACTCGCTACACTTCTTCATTACACTCCTCACACACAACCTCTGCTCCACTTCAACACAATGACACACATGCACACACACCTCCCTAGCACCTTTAGTACAATACCAAACACGCACACACCCACACGCACACTTCTACTATATCAGACATACACACATCAGTCACAAAAGAGGAGGAGGAGGGGGAGAGGGCTGAGAGAGGCCCCCTTGCACCTGTAAGAAAGACAGGCCACATTCAGAATCAATGGTCACAGAATAGACAGCTTTGAGTGTGAGAACCCCCGCCATACAAGGCTGTGATGATCGCACACCTTAAACACAGCCCGATCTGATCTCTGAAGAGAAATAAAGCTCAGCCACTGTAAATATATATACATTTTAAGCTTTTAACTGCAGAGAATCTAACTGCATTACACAGCAGCACAGGGCAAGGCAATGTACAGTGTTTTATTATATCCTTCTCTGTTTCTTTACATTCCTATCATAAAAAGACCTTGTAGCATGTTCTTCATGATACCTGTGCACTGAACAGGTGTGATAGTCTACAAGCTAAAAACACAGCAGGAAAGTAGTCTCCAGTGACCCACATTCTAAGAGGGTTCATCTTAAGCTGAGGTCAGACTACTGAGACACCTCACGACCTTCAGACAGAAAGTCTAGCATGTTTGGTTTCTGTCCTGCCCTCTTTGCTCAGTGACGTTGACCAATGTCAGCACAACAGTCACAAATGTAAAAAAAGAAAAACAAATGACAAAGCAAAAGAAGAGTGGTGAACCTGTTGGTGTGAGATGAAACTATGAGACAGAGGAAAAATGTAAAGAGCTTTGACAACATCCCTGCCTTTAGGATGTGTCATTGAGGGACCATTACAACTGACTGAAGATGGAGAAATGTTGGCAAGAAATAGCTACATGTTGAGTAACTGCCATTAGCTTTAGCATCAAGCTTGAAAATCATTCACTGTAATGTTTGGATAGACATATACAACATAGAACAGTTGATACAGTGTCTTTGTTTACAGTCTTCTTTCTGGGTGCAGTCAAGCCAAGCCCCGCCTTTCTGACACCATCACAGCAGTCAAAATGACTGTACCTCAGTATAGTCTGTTATGTCTGTTGGTCAAGTTATGGCACAAATTTATTAACATAGTAACCATCTAGACAGACAAAAAAAAATCCAGTCTGTGACTTGACGTGTCACTTTCCAAAACAGCTTAGAAAAAATGACTCAGTTACTTAAAGACAACACGTGGACCACCTGAGTATGGACTACATGACTGTGACTAAGTCAGGAAGTTAGACTGTGAAGGGAAATTTAACGTTTATATACTTAAACCAGCTAGAAGTTGCCCAACTGACGGGCCCTATCCAGATCAGTCAAACGTGGCATGCTGATTCTTGAAGCAGACATCTACTGACCACTGTAGCAGGGCCCATGCTCACAGGTGCTGCCAATCAGGCATCTGACATATTCAGCATACATACTCAGCTCTGCTGCTCATCCCACTAATGCATGATCCGTACAAATGTGGCATAATTTAAAAGGGTAATAAACAAGCTTTCCAAGGGTATGAAATTTATTGCCAAGAAGCATTGTTACAACTAAGAAATAATGTACCAAACACAAATTGCCTTACTCTTTGTTTTAAGTTTATTTGATTTCCCTAACTCGGTTCTCCATAAGCACCAAATTCTGCCTTCTGTCAACTTGCATTACAGATATCATATAGAAAATAAGTACATTCCTAGAAATAAATAAAATCAATATATTCCAAAATATGGAGAGTTTTTTAATGAGCTTTTTTTTTAAACAACACTAAAACAACACATCAACTCGTCACAAAGTTGCAGGCTGTTTGTATTGAAGTGTCACTGCTGAGTCTCTCTGCTCTGCCCTCCCTCACTGCATCAACTCCCACGGTCAATTTAATTCACCTGTCAGCAAATAGGCTGTGTAGTGTAATCTCCTTTTAAAATCCCCTTAAAGTGTTCACGTTAGCGTTAGCTTCTCTTACAGTCACACAGAAAGGAGAGGTGATAAAAGGCAATGTCTGCTGGTCATTAAGTCCCGACGAGCGAACTTTTTTCTCTCTCACCTCCAGGTTATTCTGTAGGCTGTATGAGTTTAAAGAGTTACCACACCGGGATCATGGAGATCAAAGGCAGGTGTGCAGATCGTCTCTCAATTGATTATATTATATAGTAAGACGTGATGAGCCGAAAAGATATATTAATGCTTAAAAAGGCTCATTACATTCATTTAAGGATCATTTAGAGTACCAAGCAGGTGCAGTGAGGAGCCTGGATGGATTGAATTAGTCCCCATGGAGTTAATTTTTTTTAATGAATGAATTTTTTTTTTTTTTTTTTTTTTTTTTAACCTGAACAACCAATCGATTAATTGGTGCCTGGGTGCTATTTTTGTCGACCAAGTTTTTCTTTGGTTGACTACAGCCTTACTATATACAGTGCTTAACAAATTTATTAGACCACCTGTCATATTTGTCTCAAAGACCATCCAGCATTATGAAGTGCTTTAATGCCGACTCTTTCATTTTCAGTGAGCTCTCCATGTTTTACCATTTTCAACAGGAATGAGGGATTTCAAACTGAATTCACCCAAATTTGAGCCAGCTCACTGGGCTTCTCTGAGAAGTCAGAAATTAATCAAGCATAACATTCAAGCACTAAAACTATTTTTTTCTGTTCAGGAATGCAAGTAAATAACTTTAATTGGACATATTAATCAAGAAATATTAATGTGCTTTACTATTTTTTCATTTTCTTTTTTGTAAATCAGTAACTTTGAAAATTCATGGATAACAATAATAATTATATTTTAGCATTAAAAATATCATTTGGGTTAAAGAGCTTCTACATATTGCTGTATTAACCATTGCAGAAACATAAAAAATGTTTTTGGTAATTACCAATGCTGTTACTTTAGGGCAGCTGTGGCATAAACCTTACTTTGGTTAGGGTTAGGGTGGTCTAATAAATTTGTTAAGCACTGTATGTTATACTGGGGAAGTGATATAATGGGGTACAAGAAGGGGGCGAACTGAAGTGAAAGGCACTACGATTTTAGATTTTATGGAAAATCTGTACATGTCTTTGATTTTGTTATAGTACCAGTTTCGAACCACTACACCAGTGTTAATTTCGTTGACTAAAACTATGACTAAAAATGTTCGTCGACAGCCTCTTTTTTCATGACAAAAACAAATAACAAAAATAGATCAGTGATGACTAAAACTCACAAAAACTAAGTTTCGTTTTTTGTCAAGATGACTAAAACTAGACTAAAATGTAATGTAGTTTATGTCCGACATTCAAAATCTGTGATATTTCTCCACTGTGGGTAAATCTGTCAAAAAAACAATGCAGCTGAATCTATTCTGCCTCTCAACTGTAGAGAACAGGGACCCCAGGTTTAGAAGGGTGCAGAGAACACACTACCATGATTTGGTACCAGATTTAGGCAACAAAATAAAAGCATAGACTAAAAGTGAAGGCTAAAATGTGAGGACTTTTTATGGATTAAGACTAGACTGAGCTTTTGTCAACTAAAACTAGACTAAAACTAAAAAGGAATAGAACTGACTAAAATATGACTAAAACTGAAATGCATTTAATTTAAAGACTAAAACTAAGACTAAAATTAAAAATAGCTGCTAAAATTAACATTGCAGTACATCCAAGAAGTCTTCTGAGTTATCAAAAACAATTGGAGTAACGGCGTGGTGTGCAAATCGAGACAGACGGACAGACACGCTGCCAATTATGGTAGTAAGTTAGGAAAGCTGAAAAGAGACAGGAAATATGCAGAGAAAGAGTGGGGGAAGATATTCAGATGAACAGACCCAGGGAATTGCTCTGAATTGTAAGGCATATGAGCGCCTGCTCTACCAACTGAGCTAAACCAGCACCCCTTTTACTCTACTTTTTTAAATCTGTGAAGGCCATTTTAAGCTTTTTATATCTTGAAATACATATCTTAGCTAGACTAGTCAGATGAGTATGGCTTTAAAAAGTGTAACTAGACATTCTTGAGCAGGAATTTGACAGGGACACAGGCTAAGAGTTGAATTTATGCAGTTTGTCTTGTGACCTTGTGATCCCATATACTGTTATGGATGCAGAGAGGGCTAAAGTGGTGGGTATGAGGGTGGAGGATAGGATAGATGTAGATGGAGAGAAGAGGAGAAGAGAGGAGAGAGGTCAGGTGGGGGAGGAGCAGGCCAGGGGTGGAGATAGCAGAGAGTGGGTGTTTGAGGGTGGAGCGGGTCTGAAATAGATCACTTAAGGGAACAAAGTGTAATTAATGGGTCGCCATAGATAAGAGGGCTCTGGCCCTATCTGGGAATGTGCTAATGGAGTTGACACACACTCAACAAGATCAGTGCACAGTCCCTTGGTATGTGTGTGTTTCCGTGCACGTTTGCGTGCGCGTGCGTGTGCAAATGTGTGTTTTAAGGACACGCAATGGGTAAATAGTGGGAGGAGAGGAGACGACTGAGGTGACAGGTTAACATGGTTTCCTCCATGACGAAGATCTGCCATCCCTGCAATCAGAGAAACCCCAGAAGGAAACAGACGCACATAAAGCCTCTTTGTGTCTACGTGAGTCAGCCGCCCTTACTCACGTAGACGTCCCGCCTCACATCAAAACATGACTGATGTTATTACACTTGGCGAGCGGGCCGCCTTCGGTCGCGGGGATGTGCTTGTTTACGGAGAGATGGAGGAGGAGGAAGCCGCTCGGTCAAGAGAGGGTCAGACCTGAAGTGTTCTAAGAGAAGCAAACTGACACAAAGCTCTCCTCTGACTTCCTGTCTGCGTGTGTCCCTGCGTCAGGGGAGCCGGGCTGGAGCCAAGGGGCCCGAGTGTGTGGATGTTTGTCAAAATCTCTTGGGTTTCCAGGAGCCCACGTGCGCTTGGACAGTGAGAAGGTCTGTGATGGACAAGGAAAGACAAGGAGGATTTCCCCTGTTTGTCTTAGAGAGTGGAACAGCCGCTGTGCACTCACACAGACACACAAACCTCGAAGCCTGTCTCCAGGATGGTTATATATGTGTGTGAGTGGGGGCAGGAGGGGAGTAGGTCAGGTATCTGCTTGGTTTTGTGAGTAGGTGTATGCGTGCAGCTGTCTCAGGGTCACAGACCCCGGGGCCATCTACTCCAGTCTGTTTCAGTCAGACATGCCAAGGCCACACTGCATGACTTAATAATACCAAGACCTCTGGCTCGCTGCTGCAAATACAAAGCTCAGACATGTGAATAATCAAAGAAACCAAACACATATCTTACATCTTTATGGAAATGAACTATTTAATATTATTACAGTCACCTTGACAAGTCAATAAATATCAAATGAAGTTAATGTAACAGTCCTTAAACACAAGGGCGCAACCTCGACAAGAGCAGGCTGTGTATTAAGATGTTCCGGGTGTCCACAGCAGCCTGAGAAGTGTGTTTTGTTGGTGTGTGATGTAGCATCAGGGGGTTAAACGGAGAGGGAAGAGACTCCGATCTGTCAGGACGAGGGGAAAACAGCTTCAAAGACTCAACATCAACCCCTCTCTCTCTCACGCAAACACACTGACGGACAGTCCATTGCTCCCAGCATATCTCTACTTTGTCCTTGGACTGTCTGAATACCACTGGAGGCGAGCATGATTTGAGAGAGCAAGTGGGAACAAGAGAGAGAGAGAGAGAGGGGCAGAGAGAGAGAGGAAGAAAGAGGAAAATGATAGAGGGAAGGAGAGGGAGAGAAAAGAGGCACCCCTCAATGACATCTAAAGAGATAACTCACTCTCCAGAGCTTCTTTTCTCCTGCTATCACTTTCCCAGGCAATGCTCATGCCACATAAGGCCTCAAGTGTGTGCGTGTGAGTAAACTTGGTGTGCGAATGAATGAGTGACAGTAGTGTATGTGGGAATACAGTGTACGTGAAGGTGAAAAAGGCAGAAGATTTTTGAATCTCAATGAGATGATCTAAGCAGCTATCATGCTCTATGATGTGCATACTGAATACAGCATATGGTATGAATTGGCCAGAATGGTCCAACTTCATGATGGCTGCCAGGGATTATGTATAAAAACCGTACATAACAAAGTGAGAAGCTGTAAGAGTCATTAACACCTTTGTTTGCAGGAAGTGTCGCTGCATCATTGTGTAAATAAAGCGAGGAGAAATACCATGAAGTAACTATACGCGGTACACACGGTGAAATCTGCACTCAGATGGCTGCTTAAGAGATGATGTACAGAACACTACACAAACAACAGCTGGCTTGTCTCTTGATTGAAAGTTAACTTTGGGAAAACAAAGCAGCAGGCCAGCGGCGGGTCACCACAATGCTGAAAACACCCAAACAAAACAGCAGAAAAACACAAAGCGGCCCGACGCTGCCACTGTTGTTGGAAACACTCCCTCTTGTAGGCACAGACAACTGTGGGGAAGAGTTAACCTTTTGATAAGCTGCTTCGAGTCCCAGCTGTATGCATTTTTCATCGAAATGTTTCAGTCAGAAAGAGAATAATTATCTCCTCTCGCTCCGTGCAGAGGCAAGGGGTGGAGGCCCCCAGTGTGGTCTCCATAAATGAACCAAGTCCTGAAATGAAGAAGCACTGATGATGAGTAGGGAGAGAGAAATGGAGATATGCTAATTCAAACTCCCAAAATAAAGACATTTACAACTCACCAGCAAAGACACGGAGGTGCAGAACTAGCAGTGGATTTGGTAGACACAGTCAGATTATTGACATTAAACATTTGCAGAACCTAGAGGCTAGAGCACAGTATTATATTTCCCAACACAGAATTAAACAACTTTTCATAAGAAACCCAAACAATGAAGCAAAATTATAAATATTTAAAATATATTTTAATGCATTTTTGGAGGGAAGCAGCACAGGACAGCTGCAATGCCATCAGGCAACACCATACCTAACCTAACGCACCAGTTAGACTGTTTCACATTCATCTTAGGAACCTTCCATGCAAATTATTTGGGAAGGGCAGGGCTTTTCAAAAAAATCTTGCAAGGTTATTAGACTAACATTCAGTCTGTTAAATTCATTATGGGCCATTATGGTGACAAGACAAAATAAGGTAGCAGGCATGCTATGGTAAGTATCAAAAGCTTGGCAGGCAGGCTTCTTGAATGACAGAGCTTGTTGGTGGACTGAACTCACACTGAAGCTGGTCTGGAGATGTGCAAAAAGATCTTTTCCAACAAGAAAGGCCTTCAGTGTGGTTCTTTGCTCTTCTTTCAGTAAAGAAATGTTGTCCAGATCTGCTAAAAACTGCTGCTGTAGCTACATCCAAGCTAATCGCTCCACTACCAGCCATATAGTAGTTTAAAGTACAACTAAACCCCTCCCATAACTATCGCAAACTCATACCAAAGGAGATGGCGAGAATAAATGAACAGCTTTCAGTGCAGTTCTTTTAAATAAAGAAATGTGGTCCAGTTTTTAGAAGACTGACCCTAAACTAAAGCAACATCTGAGCTAACTGCTACACCAATGGAAACCATAGCTACCTGCTTTCAGTACCCCGCCCGTAGCTCCTTCCTCCTTCTCCTCAAATGATGCTGACTGGTTAGGTCTCTACTCAGACCTGCAACAATCTTTTCAGATTCGAGCTTTAGCTTTGAAATCTGGCCAATCCATTCACTTTGCAAGGTTACACCCTTCCTACTGCTTTTCCCAGGTTTCTCCCATATTTTTAGGCCACTTTCCTGCTTCAACCCACCTCCTGTTTTATTATTTCTCCCAGGAAACTCTCGCTATTTTCACAGCTCTACTATGAATAGGCTCATGGATGATTCATGCATTTAATGTTTGTCCGAGGAAACCAAAGCTTCCAGATCACGTATGAATCATATTACAAACAACCCTAAAGTTTCAACCCTTCTGTCCCTGCAACCTGGCAACCCACTACCTCATTCAAGGAGTGCATGCACGGCTGCACGGCTGCACTCTGCAGGAGCAGACAGAAGAGATGAGATAGCAAGCGAGTGGGACAGGACAGTTTTTTTTTTGTCAGTTTTTGTCTGCACTTTTGTCTGTGTCCTTTCTCTGCATTATCAGTACTTTAACAGATTATTGAGACAATATTCAGCACCCTCACGTGTTGTTTACAGCATGTTAGCGTGTGATTAGAAGACATACACAAGTATTTTAGGAGAAGTAGAAAACAGTATTGCTTGCTCCTGCCACAAATCTGAATCACTGAGGCAGAAAGACATGACAGGAAACGTCAGACAGGATTTCTGTTGTATAGTGGAAATGTCCCAGATAAACTATTTCTGCTCATATATGAAGAGTTTTTAAGGGTACACAACACAGACTTTAGCATTACATAAATTTAAAGATAATCTCTCTGTTATTAGAGGGCAATATGAATTAAAAATCTTATCTTGATATTTTTAGGCTCAGTGGTGATATTTGATATATCTCTGTGCATCTATTCTGTAAGACAATAACAGAAACAGTCAGCTTTCAGTCAAATCCACAAAAAGCAAGTGCAGGTATGTGAGCTGATACATAAAAATAGAGCTAAAGAAATGGAGAAAGTGTAGTCATTAAGGTAGGAATATGTTTAAGTACACTTATGCACCTGAAATAAGAGCAATGTGCTCTTCAGTATGATCCTAGGGAAACTGTCGTTTGGAGACAAGTACTTTTCAACTCCCTACCCTCGACGAAATGTATTGTCACACTCATACTTTGCTCATATCTCCTGCTAGACCACATGTTGGTCAGTGCAAAGTGATTTACATGTGCAAGCCCTGCTACAAGGCTCTCGCAGACTTTTGTGTACTTTTTAGCAGTAATTCTCATGCAAAATAAATGCGGCTTGGCAACAGGTATCCCGGGTCAGCTTTATAAAACCGTCCTGCTCCACAGCTGTAGCAGGGACCATGCCTTTAGCAGTATGGTAGGCCAAAGCTGTGGTAATGGTAATGTCATATGGCACTGCACTGCTTAATGACACTTGCAGCGCTGATTGTCTCAGTGCAGGAGGCTGAAAAAGCTTCAGGTTCTGGGTTGCAGCACAGAGTTTTACACACTCTTTGTACTACACTTTGTGCCACTGTTGTTGATGCTCCTCGTCTGAAACTTTAAACCTGAACCACCTCCAAATAATTGAGCCAGAGCTTTTCTGTGTGCCAACCAACTCCTCTTGTGGTGCGTGGCTTCCATCTTTCCTGCTCGCTGCATACAGGTATTGCTGTTGTGAATGAGCGGGGGGGGGGGGGTGTATATCTCATTAAAAAATATTTGAAAAACTCGACATATCACTCAGCCCTCTTGTCATGTTTAAAATTTGATAATAAATTGTGAGGAAGAAAACCTCAATCATTTAATAAAAAATAATGTGGAGGTAAAAGCAAAACTTTAACTTTATTAAATGAATTAAATGAAATCACAACTGTGTTTTCCATCAGAAAAGAAAGACAATTTCCTGTTAAATTTGTGACAAAATAATACTCTAGAAGAACATCAAGTGTTAGACCTCAATATTTCAACCCCAACCCCTCCAAAGCTCCTGTATTTTGAAACCAAGATGTTGGCAGGTACCGTAAAATACCAAATAATAGCCGGGTTCCTTTTAATTGCCGGGTCCCAATTAACTGCCAGGTGTAGCAGTACATTATGATAAATAACCGCCTGTTCCAAATAAACGCTGAGTGTAATTTATTTAAAGCTCGGGTATGTGACTTTCAATGAGAACCGAATAGAATCAACACTCAACTCCCCCTCCATTCCTGTTCTTCTCTGTGTTTAACTCATGGCTTGACTGTTTGAGCTCTGTAGCTCCGCCCCTCTCCTTACATACGTGCCTCGTCACGGATGAGAAGGTCAGCTGAATTGAATACTGATAGTGGCAAAGCACTCGTGGAGTGATTTTGCTCTGCTTTTCCACTGAAATCAATGGCTGAATCACAGGCAAGAAAACACTTCATCTCATCATGAACAAATTCTACACAGGACTGAACACTGCCGTAATTCCACCACTGAATCAACTTCTCACTGAGCTGAGATACGGAAGCTACAGCGGCCAATAGGAACGCTCCCTCTGACCTGAGCCTGATTGGCTGCGAGTACTAGCCTCCTTATTGGCTGGGGCACCCCCGTCCCTTGCTGGTTTTCTCAAGTGAGATAGCAGCGACATGGCACCGGTGCAGCAAAAAACATATACCAGTGTTTAAAGTGTTTATAGAGTGTTGAGTTGACAGAAGAAGACAAAAGTATAACTATGCTACTGTAATCTTGTCTTAAAAATGTAAAGGTGATATTCATACTGGTGTAAATAAATAGTTTGATTAAATTTAACATATTTTTCCATTTTTTGCTAAGTAAGATTTTTGTGAGAAAGGAATTAAACGCCTGTCCCAAATAGCCACCTGTTCCCAAATAAAGGCCTGGTCTGCTCAGTGATTGAAACAAATAAACACCCCGGCTATTATTTGGTATTTTACAGTATGCACCACACCGAATATCTGGAGTCAAATAAACAAAGTAGATTGTCCTGAAAATCATTAACCTAATAAAACTATTTATCTAACAAGAATTGAGCTCACTGTTTTTGACAGATTGTTTGTTTTTCATCTTCCATCAGTGCATTTGTAGCTTACAACATAAATAAACCAGTGTCCTTTTTTGATGCAGTGTCGTTGTTGTTCTGAACTCAGTCCAACAGTCCTGGCTCTGAAGCCTTTTTCTAATCAGTACAAGAACAAACATGTATGCACCAACACTCACACAGACTCACAACCAGAGCTCTGTGTGCCAAACAGGGCAAGGTCACTGATCCCTGTTTCAGAGCAGGCCCGATCACCTCTACAGCAGGCAAAATCTACACCCACCCTGGCACAGAAACACACACCAAAAAAAAACAAAAAAAAAACAAAAAAAAAAAAACAGTGCACCCCCCCCAACAGGGCTTAAGACCTTTATCTGACAGCATCAGCTAACACCAGATACACACAGAGTGCTGCCCTGACCTTGCAGCACTTCAAGACTAATCAAAATTGTAGCTGGGATCAGAGGTGTGGGTACAACGGGCAGAGAGAGTCATTCATTTTGTTCATGTGTGCTTTTCTATACGTGTGTGAGACTGTGTATGTGCCGTGGGATGGACGAGACGAGTCAGAGATTGAGGGAGGGGAGGTCAGGGGAGGCACTCACCCTCTCAATCCTCCGCTATTGACTTGTGAGCAGAGAGACGGTGCTGAGCGGTCAACGGCAAATTGAATAAACTGATCAATAACCTCGCACTTGTCAGGAGGGACGAAGGCACCTTTTAGAAAAAAAACACAGCAGCCAAAGTTGAACTATGCAGGAGGGGACCATTGATCAAATCATAGAGGGGGCTGCCACAAGCTCACCCAATTTTGTCCTCAGTCTATGACGTGTGAAACGGCACATCTCAGTAACACTGTGAGGGAGAGTTTAGAGAGCAAAAAATCAGAGCAGAAAAAGTGAACACTGATACAAACTTTATAGGAATGTGACTGAAGACATGTATGTATGGAGTTTTCTGCTTGTTAAGCAGGAGACGGAGAACATAGAAAGCGAGAAGCGTAAGGTAAGAAAGTCAGCAGGACCTAGGGACCGAGAGAGGGGGGAAGGAAGCTGCAAGTGAGAGCAGCAGAAACAGAAGTAAGGAAAGGAAGAAAGGAGAGGAGAAAAACTACCCTCTGTCATAATTTAAACGAGCCGTAGTCTCCCAACGCTCTGTTTACAATGTATAATTTATGCCTCCCAGTTCAAACACAGCTTTATCTGCACTCAGCTGCTAAGTGATATGATTTCACTTTTTATAGCAGCCTCCCCACCCTGCCCGTCCAATCCACCAGCCCCCCTTCCAGTCCCTCTGTAATGCAGGCTGGTGTGATTCTGCACGCCTCATGCACTGACTTTCAACTGTACAGCCCCCCGAGGGCTAAAGTAGCATATTAAACCCCTCCCTAACCCCATCCTCTTCCCTCCCTTTAGCAAAAACGCAGCCCAAGACACACACTTCAGCATCCACATACGCCGACAGGCACACACACCCTATATACTGCAAAAAGAGAGGGCAGCGTCATATTTTACAGCAGTTAAAGTTTCTTTCTGTATTTATTGCTGTGTTGGTGAGCAGTAATGCCCCATTTCACAGCGGCATTCTCTGACCTGTGATCAGAGCCTCCCCAATGACCCCGTGGCTCTGACTGAGGCGCACTAATATGCCACTTAGGTTACCCCTCTTTAATGGCACTTTTCAGCCGGACTCTGCACACTTACCTCAGTGTGCACACACATTAAAGATATACTGTACGTACAGAGGTATCTTTTTGTACATCATACTGGGGGGACTTTCTGGGTAATGTTTGGCAGTCTAATACACAAAGTGGCTGTCAAGGTTTACACCCTATAATAAGACAGGGCTTAATGGGTTTCTGTAGTGTTCATTATCCAGGTCAGTGCACTGATGGAACTAAAGGTCAACCAATGACGTCAGATATTGTGGCGTACTAGGGAAATGATAAAGTGTAAGTGCATAAATGTTATCTTATTTAGAAGTCATTTTTCTGATTTGTTGAATTACCATAGCCATGTCCAGAGATATGGCTGTTTCAGATGAGGCTACAGCATCTCAGTAGTGTCATGGTGTGATTTGCATTTTGGCTCACATGTAAACCCTCTAACCTCTTAGATGTTTAACCATTTTGTCTCACCTGGACATTTTGTCTAAAAAACCTTAAAGCTGTTTCTTAACCAGCCTCCTGTAGTGCACAGTCAAGGCTTAAACATCCTTTTTCAGAACAACCTGGGCTTTATGGATATTAGTGCCGTAGTAATGGCACTTGTTCTCCCATCTCTTGGGGACCAAAAAGTGAAAAACAAAAAATTACAAAAAATCTTCAAAATATTCATATATTTACAAAAACAGTCCTTGCGTTTTATCATATTGGCTGACTGATTATCAGCCATTACTCAAACTAATCCCTGTCTGCACAGTCCCAGAGGGTCACATCACAGCCTCTCTGTGTCTCCTTCTCTCCATTACATGCCATTCGGGCATGGTTCAGGCAGTCTCTTCCAGGTACTAAGTGTATACACATGCCCTGTTTGGCAAAGCATGATGTGGCGATGGAACAGCCTGCCACTGGTTGTCAGCCCATGACATGACATTTAAGATGGCAGCTAATGCTGAGCTAGTGGGAGAGACAATCCAAAATGGATTAACAATGAATAAAAAAGATGCTAATCATCAGAATTATTGTTGTGGATTCAATCTTTAAAAACCCCAGAAAGATCTCTACACTTCAACTGTTGACAGAGCTTTACGTTTCCACATTGGTTGAATATGTCACAACACATTCAACCAATTCACAGTATGATTACTCTTATGGTGTGCAGTGTTTAAAGTAAGTGTTGGACTAAGGGGATGTTGCTCTTGACACTGTGTATCATGCGGCTCTGAGGTTGAAAGCTCTCATCCATCACTGTTTGTTGTATGAACGTGTTGGATGGTCTGTTCTGTTGTCACGTAGACTAAAACACTGGCACACACTTATCTACAAGGCTATTCTTGGTCTTCTTCCTTCACATCTTCTGATCTACATCAGTCAGAGAAGCTCAGGAACCTACCATCTTCATTATCAGGATGTTTTCTTACTCTCTGCCCCAACAGTCAGAACTGAACTTGGAAAAAAGGCCTTTAAATTTGCTGTTCCTTTTGGCTGAACGAATTACAAAAGGGCCTGAACATCTGTTTGTAGATGTTCTGTCTGATCTATGGGGTTTTTATGAAAGTGCATCAGTGTCATTCGATTGCCTTTTTCTTTAACGCCATCATGCTTACTTCAGTAATCACACTGTTGCAATCAAATAATTAACTTTTTTCTGTAAAACTAATCAAATGACCTTTTTTATGCATGCTTATGCAACACATGTCTGAGTGGTTGAAGCTTATGCATGATACTTGTTGAGCAAAAGGACAGGAATGTGACACTAAATTATAAACTGTTTAGGCCACAAACAACTCGCGTCAAAATTTCTGTCAAATCCTTTCAAGCACCTGTAAAGGTAACATGCTAACACAGGGCTGTGGCTCTGCTTCTGTAGCCAAAGACCCAAAGACCCTTAGTGATGCTCAACATAAAAGCGTGACAAGTGCAGTGATAAAAAGGCTCAGTCTAGCCATTTTTTCTTTTTAATTCGAAGAGCTTATAAGTAAGATATCGCATATGTCCTCCTCATTTGGATGCTCAAATGATTACATTTTGTATTTATAATTTGCCCTTAAGTGCATCTCAGGCAGTGTGATGAAGTAATGCAAAGCAATGTAACAGTAGTGTAAGTAGCTACTTCCAGGAGTGAGAGATGAGTAAATATAAAGCATCACTTAAAAAAAACGAGCATACATGATACAGAGCTGTTTTGAGTTCAACACTGCTGGTTTTATGAGAGGTTTATAAAATTAAAAACAAACATTTTACATTTAATCCTGTCAACTGTAATCATCATTATGTAACAAATGAGTTTATGGAACTATTTCTAAGTAACTCCCCTCTGCTTCTCTTGTTTCTGAACCAGCCTCCTCCATGTTCCCACCACCTCAGCTCAACATCCTGCTCCCTTCTCCCTGCATCCCTCTCCTTTCTTATTCTCTTCCATCTCCTCTCCTCATCTCTCTCAGCTATCTGCCTACAGAGTGTTTGTGCTAGCAGAAAATTCCCACTCTGTCTCTGGGGGGAACTGCGTTTTTCTCTGCTCCTCTCGTCTCCTGCTCCTCTCTTGTATGTTTTCCACGCTGGCAAAGCCTCCTCTTCCTGCATGCAGCAGGATGCGTGCTCCGTCTGCGGCTGTCCCATAAGGGACCCTACAGTGTGATGTTACAATCTCTCCATCCAGAGGGATCCTCTTTCTATCTTTCTCTCTCTCTGGCTGCTCTTTTCTCTCTTTCTCCACATGCCCTTATTTTTTTCCTGCTGTCTCTGACTACTTTATCCTCTTCTGCCTCACTTACTTATTTAATGTGTTTATCCGACTCTTACCCCTCTGACACTTTTCACCTTACGTGCACTCACTTTCACTTTTCTCAACCCCAAATGGCAGTGGCACCCTGAAAATGACTCCTTTTCTTGTTTACTTTCCTGTTTTCTAATGTTCTTTCCTTTCAGTAGCTGTTCCAGTTCTTCAAAAAGTGCAACAAAAAAACGAAACACAATTCAATGCCACAATTAACTCAGTACCACAATGAAGTCTTTAAATGTTTGGTTACTAGCTCTATTTGTGAATTTTTCATCTCTATTGTAGATGCTCTAAGGATTCCTGTGCTTCTAATGACAAAGTCTGCTTAGCAAAATCTAAAACTCTCAAAGTCTCCAAACAGAAGAGTGAACAAAGCCTGGCTCTAGTTTGTTGTTGCATGTCTGTAGGACTCGCAGACAGAGACCCCTGTCACATGTCCAGGAACTATCCTGCACCAGTGTCCCTGTCCAAGTTACAATATAATGGGCTATCCCAGGCATGCTTAACAGGGCCCCACCTCAGAATAACACAGACACGTACCCATGCAGCAGAACATGCACTGCAGCTGTGCAACTCCATCACAAACAGGTGCTCAGAAACTCATGAGACTTCTTCTTATCAATATCAAAGTAAATGGTTAAGGGAAATTGTTTACAACTGAGCTAAAAAAAAATCTATTTTAAAATAAACTCTAGCTGCTAAATCAATAACCCTGTAGAAACAGAATCATGCTAAAAAAAAGTGATCCAATCACTTAAAAATGTGCACTTTTATAGTTACATATACAGATTGTTGCAAATAATTAGAAATGCCTGAGGTGATTTTTTAAACTCTTGCTACTCAAAAATTCCTAACTTATCAAATAAAGTAAGTATATTTGTGTTTGGTAGATTATTTATTTCTTGTAACAGTGCTTCTTGGCAATAATACCATCGGAAAGTCTGTTTATTTCCCTTTTAAATGGTGCCACATCTGTGAGGAGCATGCATTTGTGGGATGAGCAGCAGAGCTGAGTATGTGGGTTGCATGCATTAAAAATGTGCCAAATCTTCTCTACCAATGCCAAACAGCTTATTCTGCCATTGACTCTTGTTTTGAGCTTCTGGTAACCCAGGTGCTAACAATCACGTGTCTGATTGTTAGCATCTGTTAGCATGGGCCCTGCTAAAATGGTCAGCATGCCACGTTTGACTGATCTGGATAGCACCCATGCAATATGGCAACTTCAAGCTAGTGTTCAGGAAAACCAAGCTGCAGCATTATCTGGAGTTAGCCCTAGTACCATCTCCAAACTGAAGGCCAAGTTCCATATAACAGGGGATGTCAGAGACAGGGGGTAAAGCAGGAATCATCTCTCAGAACTTAGGAACCGTAGGCTGTCTAATACCAATTTGCAGTCAAGGTTTACAGGACAACATGGCCAACGTCTATCTGCCCAGACAATCCAGAACAGACTGCAAGCAGTCAATATTTGGAGGTCTGCCATGGCTGCCCTTTACCACCAGGCCTATTTGCACTGGTGTTGGCAACAAGTGCACTGGAACCTGAACACATGTAGGAATGTCATGTTCAGAATAAGCTGTTTGGCACTGGCAAAGATTTGGCAAATTTGTCATGGGTACAACCCATATACTCAGATCTGCTGCTCATCCCACAAATGCATGTTCCTTACACATGTGGCACCATTTAAAAGGGCAATTAACAGGCTTTAGTATAAGATTCATTGCCAGGAAGAACTGAAACAACAAAGAAATAATATACCACACACAAATTTCCTTACTTTCTGTGTTAGCTTTGTTTGGTCTCTAATGATTATGCAGATTTACTGTAGACACTGTCTGCTTAAAAGGTTTTTTGTTATGAAAGGACAAACATGGATAAGATAAACAGTGTCTACAGCTAAGATAGAATTAAATTCACTAAAGTCGATCTATATAATCTGGAGAGATAAATAAAAGGGCTTTTCCTTATATTCCTATCTAAATGCAGTTTATCTCATCCTCTTATTACATGTCCCTGTAAGACAGCTTGTCATAAGTTGGAAATTTGGAACTGGCACTCTAAAGTGAAAGCTGCAGATGGGAACACAGCTTGGCTAAGCCACTCACATAAACATGCCAATACATATAGAAGGAAATGCTGTATGTTCTCCAGAGACTTATAGAGATGTAAACAGAGATTTTTTTTTTCTTCTAGTGCAAAAGTGTGAAAACAAAAGTGAACAGAGTTTTAAAGGTTCAGGGAGATCTTCAGTAAGTAGAAATGCAGAGCAACGCTTCGACTCAAAAAGATGTGGGTGTGTGGGTGAGACTCCCTTGACCTGCCATCTATGGACAAGCTCTCCGGTTAATTAGGTTTCTTGTACAACCAACTGCATGGCTATTATGTTTGCACTTCTCTTGGAGATTAACATGGAGGCCTCTAAATCCACCTCACAATTTCATTTCATTCAACAGGATTTCTTTTCTCTTTTCTAAAGGTTCATATCAGCAATGTGATATGGGGGTGGGGGTTTTGTGTGCGTGCACATGCGTGTGCGTGTGTTTCTCTGTTCTTTTCAGTGTGCATTTTGTGACTTGTCTGTGCAGAAGCAATAGATAAATAGAGAGAGAGAGAGAGAGAGAGAGAGAGAGAGAGAGAGAGAGAGATCCTTTCAGAGTATACTGTGGCATGATGGGAAAGAGAGAGGTGTTAAAGTGAAATCCAGAGAGAAGATTCAGGTTAAGGTGAATGCTCCTTTCTAAATATTGCTCTTGGCTGGGGATGACACATTTTGTCCTCTGTGTTCTCATGTGGCCAGAGACGAGCTGGGACAGAAAATGTCAGAACCCGGTGCCAGTGTGATCAAGAGCAATCACAAGGTGAAGAGTAAAGCTGGGGAAAAAAGCAGACTTTGACACATTGAGGTAACACTATCTCTCAGTGTAAATGATGAGCACAGAGGGCATACAGTATAAGTATGTTGGCTACACAAAAATACATCCACACGTAGCCACACATGTCTAATGAATATTGGTACAGGATGTTTGTTTGGGTGGAACTTGAACCTGTCTGTGCCCCAGGGCCACAGCCAAGCAGGTGTTGATACACACATACACACACAGTCCCACAATCACATACAGTAAGAACACCTGGACACCTGGGCGTCCACGGCGCTGTCAGACTCACAGGAGCTGTCACACACTCCAGGATGAAAGTGACCCTAGAGCTGAGGGGGGCACACCTGTGCCACGGGAGGCCCCCTGTCTGTCGAGAACCCTCTCATAAAAACACTCTGTCACGGTGACAAAGTTGTAGGCGTTTAATTGGCACTTAAACTTGCGCACTGCTAACAAGGGTGCTAATAACATCTCTCAGAGCCACCCAAACAACGGCAGAAAGAGACCAGTGAGGAAAAGAGGGTTACAGTAATTCAGAGAAAGTAAATTTAGCATCATTATCTGAATGTGAATTTTATACCAACATACAAACCAGCTGTCTGGCCACATAGCTAGCTCCAGGCTGGTGGCCGCAGCTTTGGTAATACTGTCTAAGTCTGTGTGTCTTCGCAGGGCGGTACAGTGAGCAGCTTTGCACTTTACGCTGCTATGAGCAATCATCAAAGCCAGTCACACGTACGCATGGGAGCCGAGGTTCCTGGGTTTCTTGCTCGGTCGCCTGGCTCGGGGCAGAGTGTGTGTGTGGGTGTTTCAAGGGATCAGGGCATTGTTTGATCATTACCCAGCATTGTTCAGTCCAGGGCATTAAAGGGCACTTTCACCTGTATGCCAAATGAAAAGTGATGAGAGAGCAGGGAAAGACGGACAGGCGGAGAGGCACAATGAGGGAGATAACCAAGACAGAGATATGTCAGTGATGTTTCACACTTTGCTACAACAAAAGAAAAACAATGCAACAGAAAAACAGTGGATCTACAATCTGAGCAGTTCAGATAGATGGGTTGAGGAAGGGGGGACATGGGAGGGCAGTGGGCTTGTGGGTCCTGTCCTGCCCTCGACCTGCGAATGCTGGCACACCCTGTCCTGCTGCTGGCTAAATAAAGAGCCCCAGGGTGGGCCGGGCTGGGCGGCAGGAGAAACAGACACAGAGTCGGCATTACCCGGCTAATCTCATTAGGGAGGCAGCCCTGCCAAGCTGCCAAGGGTCAGCCAGAGTGCCACGTCACTCACCGCACCTTTGGCACTCCCTGTGACCTCCAGGCAGGTTTGAGCTAAGACTTATGGCCGGCTAAGGTGAGGCGTGAGGGTGGGATTGGTAGATGGGTGGTAGTAAGGCAATAATGCTAAGGAAAGGGGGTAAACCCATTGGACAGAGTTTAGTTTCAACCTAGCTTAGAGACTGGGGAGTGTCTGCATGCTTTACTTTGAGATAGAGGTAATGAGGGTAAAGGAAGCCACAAAGTGGATAAAAGAAAACGAAAATGAGACAAATACAGTGAAACAGATTTAAGTAAATGAGAGAGAGGCTGAGGGAGAGAGAGGAAGAAAGAGGATGTAAGAGCTGGAAGAGAGAGATGGAAGAAGAAGGCAGAGAGGATGGATAAGCAGCTTCCTCCTCTGCAGCTTGGTTTAATGTATTTACAGCGGATTGCATCAGGGTGCTGCAGTTAAAAGGGCCATCGCCATCCAACAGGGTCATCTACAGTGTGATGTGCCTCTCATAAAGGGGATGTGTGTCACTGGGATCACAAATACACACACAAACACACAACGGATAAAGTCATATACCCACAGAGACACAAATACACAAGCATACACAAGTGTGGGTGCATGCCCACAGTCAAATCTCTTCACAGAAATATTCAAGGAGCCAACACTTATAAACCCTTCGCACTTTATTCCCATGGAGCCATCCCCATCTCCCTCCCCTCCTTTCCTCTTTGAACAAGAGCTGGTATGAAGGCACCAGGCCCCCGTACTGGGTTGACATTCAGCAATGTGGGCAAAGGTAGAGTTTTGAGCGCCTCAGTCCTGTCGGCACTTTAGCCGTGCGCTGTTCCCAGAAAGGGTTAGGCACTTTAATGCTACCAGCACATTATCCCTGCACCAATAAAAGATTTCACATGGCATGATTTTCTACCTCGTCATACATAAAACATTATCTGCCCAGTGAGCACACTGTCCAGCATCCACTTTAACAGTAAGATTAACAAAAACAAATTGTTTTGTCCTTTCCAGAGCACATACTTGGACCGATGCCTTTACTCTGACCCTCACACAACCCCTTAACGTCAGCAAAGAATAAGCAGGATGAGGGCCATAGAGGCCAGAATAGCAAAACCAGTGGCCCAAATTACTATGGACTGAGCTCAGTTGTTTAAAACCCCCAAATCTCATTACTGTAACTCCTGATGCTCAGGAAATACGCTGGCTGGAAGGGGGTGTGAGGGATGGAGAGAAAGGGAGAGTGAAAATAAGCCAAGGGCAGTGTGGAAAGCAGAGGTCTTGTCGAGTTTAAAGCTGCTGGTTTGTGTCCATGATTACTAAAACAGTCTTACAGTTGTTGGCAAGGATTTCCATCATTAGCCACCAGCCAGTGCCAGTTGAAATACTTAGTGGTTTTAAAAAACAAAGTGAGAAAAGGGATATTAACCTAATCACCTTTTCTGCTCTGGGGATACATTTTCAGATGAGTCTTACTCACACAGCTTTGTACAGTAACTACAATGATGGCCGGCTGATGGGTAAGGTGGCTACCATGACAGAAGCAGTATGACTTCCTGGCTAAATAGCTGATTGGCTGGCTGGCTGCCAAGCAGGGTGGCTGGTTAAATCTGTCTGAATAATAGCAGAGAGTTTAGGTTATTGTTGAGCTCTACTCGACACCCTGAGTGTGTTTAGACGTGCCCTGTAAACTGTGCATAAGAGCATTCACTGCATTTGGAGGCCCCCCCCCCCATAACTCTCCTTAAAAAGGCAGAGACGGAGTCTGGCTAACGGCGAGTCAGCTAACTAGAGAGGGAAGGGCGCTGAGGGAAAGGTTGAGAGTTCACAGCTGAGTTCAGGCGGGCCATGCACTGATTTGGGCTCCCGGCCAAGGCTGAGATTGTTATAAGCTCCTGATGGTTCCACTGTGAAATGGGATCAGAGGAGGGACAGAGGGAGGGATGGAAGGATGGGGGGAGGGCTTATGAGGGGGGCAACTGTATGAATAGGCTAGAGTTGGCGTTGAGATTTGAAATTGTTTAACAAGCTGGTGTTGGAATATTCTGCCGGGAGCAGAGCTGCCTGAATTGCAGTTGTACATGGAGGGCACATGATTGGAGGAATTTCTCTTTGCTGTAAAGTACAAAGATTGCTGGAGTAGTGCAGTTTGATTAGATTCTTAAAGAACCACATGACCTTTGCCAGAGGAAAATATCTTCTGAAGAATAAAAATTAATGCATTAGTAGAAAAAAACTCTATTTTCTGTTCTTTATTTGACAGAGAAGAAAGGTTGCAAAGTCATATGTAGATTGACCGCAGAGCTGAGGTAAACACTGAAAGGAAAAGTTTAGGTGTAGTAAGCCAAAAGTGCCCGAGGGCCTATTCCACAGCAGGTGCCAGAGTTTCCCAACTAAAAGCTGATCAAGCTAACCTCACAGTTACCTCAGTGTAAATGTTTCACAGTTGACTAAGAGTGGGAGTGCCCTTATCCTCTCAGCAGGGGAGGAAGAGATGTAGAGGAAGAGACAGAGAGAGGGGAGGGTGTGGAGATAAAGGAAGAGTCTTTAAGAAAGCGAAGCTCTCCTGACTAATTTTGGAGGGGTGAACAGTACAAAGTTCAGATATGTGCCAGGCACGATTTGCAATAAAAGCACATGCAAAACTTCAGCGCAAATTAATATGGTGGAGCTTCTCAGGGGTAGGATTTTAATGTTTTGCACAAGTTGCTAATTTTAGACATTTATCTGGTCAGAAAGAATTATTACATGGATTGGGAAGAGGCTTTAGCCTTTTAAAAATGCAATAAAATGACCTCACATGTTTTTTAAGTGATACCAAATCTGTTCTTTTAATGATAAACAATATGGAAAAGTACAAGAGCTTTAAAAAAAGCTTCAGATATCTATAAAAAACTGAGAGGAGCAGTGGTTCATTCAAACTTACAAGTTGACAAAATGGACATTTCTTAAGTTTTTTTGAAGTCTCAAAAAGATGTAAGCTTACGTCTCTTATAACTCTCTGTCAAGCTTACTAATTAAAAACAAAGTAAATAAATATTTTGTCAAACCAGGTATAAGGGGGAAAAGCTTCATCTTGCCATAGGTTGTCATGTTGTACACCATTTGGTTCGACACAAACACCTTCAGGAAACAGGTGTTTTCTTTTGGTTCTCAGGCAGGAAAATTGCTGTCTCCAAAAGCAAGTAGTGAAAAGTTGACACTGGAAGCTGTACATTTAATCAGAACAGTATTGACAAGTATGCTTTTATCACGCATCAAATTTACTAAAATTGGATGACTGGTAGATTTCTGTGAAAAACTGATCAAACAAATCATTCCTGATGAAACTGTTGCAATCTTGATTGTTTTGGGGTTGATACCCTAAAACCAGAACATTTACTTTCATCCCTTAATTTTCTGAATGTAATCATCTTTTGGGGGCCAGTCGGAAGGCTGTGGGGAGCCTAATATGGCCCTTGGGCCGCCAGTTAATGATCACTGCTATAGAAGAAAGGTTGAAGAGATGTGTACCCAACTTAATTCTAATTGATGTATGTCAATAAAACATATTAATCACTCCTCTACAGGCTATTGTCATACCTTACAGGGGTGGTTAAGCTATTGTGCTGATCTCAGGAAAACAATCTGAGTAACATTTAGAAATGCAGGCTTAAGAAATATACAGATGCAAAAAAAAAAAAAAAAAAAAAAACACACACTGCATGCTCTGCAAGAGTCAGAGAGAGGGATCTTGCATGAATATCACCCATAACCTGATGATGCAAATAATCAAAACAGCATGTGCTGTATGATTTATGGTGACTTTTTGTAAACAACATTTTCAGTACAGTGAAGACCTCAGATGTAGCTACAACATAGCAGCAGTTTTATCAGAACTGGATCACGTTTCTGTATGAAATACAGAGCAGAAACAACACTAAAAGCTTTTCATGAGGGGTTTTATGTTTTTGCTCTTTTGCCACCCTGCTTTGGCATACGTTTGTGATCATGGTTAGTTGTACTGTGGTGGGTGAATACAATGGCTGCCAGTGGACTGATTAGCTTCAACTTAGCCACAGCGACAGTTTTGTCAAAACTAAACAACATTTCAGCCCCGTTGAAAGCTTTTCATGACAGAAAAGATGTCTCCCCTCTTCTCCTGGTGTGCTTCGGCATGGGTTTGTGATCGTTATGGGTGGGGTCTGCCAATGTATCAAATGGGTGCTGCCACGGCAGCTATTAGCTTGAATGAATCTGTAGGAAAGCAGCAGTTTAATAGTACCTGGACCACATTTTCTTTCAAAATAAGTACAAAGAGTGAACCCTTTCTTGGCAGAGAAGATGTTTTTGCATGTCTCCCGAATCAGCCTTGGCATCTTTTCATTCACCAAGGAGCTCTGCCACTCACAACTACGGCAGCGCTAGCATGTCAGCTCAAGAGAAGCGCATGTATACATCTAACTCTAGAATTGTAATTGTAATTGAAACTCAATCTATCGCCCAGCACTATTTGGAAGTATAAAATTCTGGTAATGTGAAAACCCTACTGAAAAGACATGGTAGCAGTTCTCCAGTGATGACTGCTTGTACTGTGTTGAAAAATGCTGCACATATACCTATCTGTGGGACATTTCATCTTTATAACCCCCAGGCATATTCTAGAAGCTTGTTCTCATTACTAATCTTTATGTATGTTTCCATAAAGAGAGGAGTACTTGTGACCTGTGCACATGCATGTGTGCATGCACTTTATGTGTGCGTTTCAGTGCCTCTATGCATGTGTACATTCACAGAACTCATTACCAGGAAAATCAATGCATGACATTGGTTTATAGCAGACGGCTTCTCATCAACCTAAGACCTCATTCCATCCTTGCTCATTTCAGGCCAGAGCACAGACACCAAAACATTCGAACACGGACAAAAACACACAAATCAATACAGGCAGTGTATACAGACGGCACAATAATCCTTATGAGCGTGATCAATCACAACTGAAAATATGTAAAGGATACTTGTATGGGAGTGTGTTTGCTTTAGAGAGAGGCAGACATTATAAACAGATGTGTGTGTCTGTGTGTGTGTCAGAGTAATAAATTATGTGTGTGTGAGAGCATGTGTTAGGCAGGCGTGTCTGATGAAGATATCAGAGTTAGCAGAGTCGGGGCAGGATCAGAATGTTGAGGAGGACTGGGGGGCTCAACAGGCAGAAAAGAGGATGCTGCCTGCTTGAAGCGCAAAAACACACAAAGACCCACACATCCTCCCTCATACAGTCTCCTTTCTGTCTGTCATGGCCTCTGCTCCTACTGTATGTTTTAAAGCTAGAACTACGAGGCACAACACTATCTGCCAGGGGAATTCTCTACCTCTACATCATCCTCTCATCCCTTTTACATCTCTCTCTCCCTGTGCCTCGCCTCTCCGCTCCCTCATACTCTTCCTTAACTCTGACTCCACGGAAACCCCCGAAACAACTTTTGCTTGCACAGCCTTCCCACAAAAGTGACGCCCTTCCTCTCCTTCTCTCTCTCTGTTGCTCTCCCTCTTGCAGCCAACAATGGGAGAAGACGGCAACCCTGCGCTCAGAAGTAATCAATTTTTAATTTCTCAACACTTTTTCATGTAGTGTCAGAGAAAGATGTCAGCAAACAGGAGCCCTAGGGGGGCTGTGGGAAGGAGATGGGGGTGCTGGCAGATGAGGAAAGTGCAGGTGAGGAGAACGAAAAGAAGCCGAGGATGAGAAAAGGGAAAAGCAACAATCACATTGTTCCAACAATTAGGTTTTCTACATTATCCCTAGAAGAATGTCTCTTTTACATCTGATCACTGTCAAGTTTACCTCCAGATGTATATCCTTTACCATCTGACTTGATCAATTCCCCCTTAGTTAAAAAGTTTGATAAAGTTATGGCTGTATCATCTGTACCATAAAAGGCTAAGTAGGCCGCCTTGCTGTTGGGTTCCTCCTTTCGTCATGGGCTGTGAAAACAAGCAGAAAATCTAACTGTTCCATATCAAGGAATATTTTTACTGCTAATATGGCTTAAATACCTTGTTCCACAGCTGAGTGGGTTAGCACCTGCTGCAAGTGGCAGCTAGCCTATTACAGCTCAGTACAGAGCTGTCACTAATTTTCTGATTCAATTAGCATGCCTCAGAGCTTTCCAGTCTAATTGCAAACTACTTCACAGTTACCTCTCTGATTAATCGTTGCCCATCTGCGAGCCACTGCACGCAGAACTTGGTGGAACAAATTTGTGTATTCTGGAATATCAGCTGCAGCGCCCTGAGCTGTTGAATGGGCTGCTTTCTCAAATGGCTACTGAGTGGTTGCAATATCAGACTTATGTTTTGATCCCATAAGACTACACTTTGGAGACTTGAAGACCACATCTCAATATTCTGCTGATTAAAAAAGTGTTAGTTAGCATGGTAAAACTGACTCAGTTGAACTTCACCCAGACAGGTAGACAGCTGGTTGGAAACAGGCTCCCCAAAGAAATGGCAGGGCCTCTGAGAGGCCCAGTGAATAGTTCTCTAGTGGGATATTAATCAATAATATTAATGCATGTGCATCAGATCAGCCATGTGGTGTGTCTTGAAATACATGTCTTTTAAGCCTGGCTCAAATAAGAGTTTGAAACTGAACGGAAAAAAGGGTGCTACCAAACTTTTGCTGTGGCCTAACACTTAAGTTCAGTAGATCAGCCCAATAGTTGAAAATAAAATTTGGTTGTGATTGCTTAAAGAAGAATGAACCATGCTTTGTTGACCTCCATGAACCGCTTCATTGGATAGGGCACCAGAAAGTGTTCTCCTGTCTTGCCCTTATGGTTGGAGGCATCCATGCTTGTTGTGCAAAACACAGAAAACTGATGTTACAGTTAATCAGGTATAGCATTTGAATTTTGCAAACTACCAGCTACCACCACAGTGCTCATGTCATTCTATTACAGTATATTTGCATATGGTTATCCCAGTCCTGTGGCCTGCAAACCTTTCCAGCATGTATTCGTGTTAAGTCTACTCAATGTTACAGTGCAGATTAATAGTATTAAGCCCCCTTGCATGCTTTACCCTTTTATTGATTTTATAAACACTCATGGCCAATATAATTTTGCCATTTTGACAAAAAACCTAACCTGACATGCCAGATGGATTTGTTTTCACACATCCATCTGGAAAACCTTCCATAGACAGCATTTGGGAAAGGGCAGAGCCTTTGAAAAAAAAAACTTGGAGGGTGATTGGATGAACGCTCTGTCCATCGCATCTTTACAGGCTTATCACAGCAACAAAACACGTGACCTAGCCGCTACCAAGCTGCGCCCCTACGAAGGAGTAAACTCCATAGAGAGCTGCATAACAAAAACCATGGCGACTGTAGACATGTCAGTACATGACTTTTGTCGTTTTTGAAAAGAAAACACCTCACTGCTGTTCTTTGTTCTTCTTTTAATGAAGAAATGTCATCAAGTTCTGATAAAACTGGCACTTTAGCAGCATCCACGCTAATCTCTTCCACCATAATTGCACCAACCTCTTGTTGCTGCTTGCTTACGTCACGACTCCGCTGCGCCTGAAAGTTCTGCTCCTCATGGCTGATTGGTCCTGTCACTTTCTAACCTGGCCCAAATGATTCAGATGAGAGCTTCGCAAGATGGATTCGCCAGTGAGAAACACAGAAACAGGTGTATCCATCTGCTTTGCAAGGTTATAAAAACCCTCTTTAATCTCAAAGTGAAAACAGATTTCTACAAAGTAATGTCAATTAAACAATGAGAACATGTAAGGGAAATAAGTGACTGCATAAACATTCACCCCCTTTAAAGTGAATGACCTAATTCAACAGAGGTCCAGTCAAGAGGTGCTAGTAGCCACAGTTAGTGAAATAGGGATCACCTGAGTGCAGTGAATGTGTCTCAAGTGATTGTAGTATGAAGACCCAGTGTATAAAAGGCCCAGTCACTAGTTAATCAGTATTCCTGGCTACCATTACACCATGAAGACAAAAGAATATCCAAGCAAAATCATGGCAAAAATTATCATAAATCTTGACTGGAGTTCACCAAAAGGCATGTGAGAGATTTCGTGAACAAGTGGAAGAAAGTTCTTTGGTCGACATTCAGAGAAAACCTTTATAAACATTCTTTCGACTGGTGAAAACGGGGAAACTTGAGATTTGCTGTGGAGTCACACTGTGACATCTTTACAGCACACAAAATGAAACTAAACAAGAAATTCAAGCATCACAAAACATTCTCTACAAAACATTGAAATCGATGACCTGTTCTAAGTGTCTCTCTAAAAAGAGGCACCATGTCTGCAACTTTTCACACTAAATATCTCAAGTAAAGTTGCGTTGGTTGGGGGGCTTAAGGATAGGCCTGGATGGACCAGCTATGAAGCTAAGCCATAGAAAAAGAGCTAAAAATGTTATTTCCTATAACTAAGATAAAAAATATATATATATATAAATTCTAAAATTAATCTGGTCTTTTTTTTTTTTTTGAAAGAACAATTCATCTAGCTACTTCACATTATGCAAGCAGTGTAGAAAATTAGAGCCAAATCCTTAATGTCCAATAACATTTGCTGGAAATCTGCACTGGTACAATGTCAGGCCTTTTTTTCTGGTGGATCTATTTAGAATGATATAAACTGTGCACTGTTAATGCCTGCATTTATACTGTTCACCCAGTCATGAACTAAATTTTGCAGCCGTTTGCCTGCAACCCTGCTTGTCCTCAGGAATTCTCAGTGGATTGACATCGACTGACCATTGCTAGCCTGATACAGAATTTTCCAAACTGAGGACTCAGGCTGGTAAAGTCTAGACCTGGAGGTCATAACCCTCCACAAGACCTGCAAGTAGACCCCCTCACCTCTCCCACCAAACCAGATCAATAGCACTGTGTAGTCTGGGCTGTCGGCCAGTGTTTACTCATGTTGACCTCTGGAGCTCATGAAGAGCAGCCTAGGAGAGATGACAGCAGAAACAGAATACGGCACTGTGGCAGAGAAGATGAGGGCAGACAGTGGACAAGCTGCAGAGAGAAGGGCAGAGACACAGCGATCAAAGAGAGGAGCGGGGTCGAAGAGGAGGAAAGAGAAGGGTAGAGGGAACATAAGGGGAGGGTAATAATGAGTGTTCAAGGGAGAGCAGGTACAGCGATATCAAAGAGAAAGGAGAGGAGCTGAGGTGAGCCGAAGGCTTTGACAATGTGAGGGAGCAGCAAGATGGTTAAAGAAGACTAGCTTGGGTCAGAGGTAAGGCTAAACTATCTCAGGTTATCAAATCAGTAAGTCAGCTTGAGACTTCCAGTTATCAGAGCTAGGGCAGGCTGCTGTCGATCCCACACAGTCTTCTCCTCTGTTCCCCGAAACCAGCCCGACCAACAACAAAGGGAAACTGACTGAACCTCTACAGCACTCTTCCCTTCTCTTTACCAATAAAAGGGCTTTAAGAATGGCAAGACACTGGAACGACCCAGTGACTTTACACTGTAACAACATAGTAGAACAACTTATAATCTACTACTACAACAGTGTATTAGGGCCACTCTAGGAAAAAAAAGGATCTGTTTGAAAAACTTGAAATTTAAGTTTAAAAGGTTCTTGATTTACAAAATTAAATAAAAGAAAAACATTTAAAAAATCACATACACACATGAACCAAATCTTAGTATAATTGAAATTGTAAAGTTGAAAATCCACTTGTTGTTTTTAGTTTGATTTCTTGTATTTTTTTTTATTTTACACTATTATGTTTTATTTAAAAAAATCTTTTCCATCATAAATTTCCAACTTATGTAACTCTGAAATTGTTTTCTTGTAAATGTACGACTTCATAAATTAATACCCCCCCCACTTGCCTAGTGTACTGTTCAGGCAGGTAGTAGGACTGCCACAAGCCCCTGTATATGTAACCAAAATATCCAAGTGTAGTAGATCAGTTCAGCTGGACTAAAATGTTTACATAAAATTGTAAAGTCCAGTTTTAGTTGAACAAACCCAGTAAATAATTTCAAACCCCTGTCATTGTCCTGAGTGTGGCATAAAGCAACATCACCCTGTAAAAACACTAACAACACAGTAAAACAACACACTGTTACAACAGTATAGCATTACAGCATTACAACACACTGTAACAACAGCTGTGCTTACACAGCCTTTAGCCCAAATTACATCATCCAGACTCTGGCTGGTTGCATGGCAGTGTCACTGAGAGTAAATGACCTGGCAGACTGCCGTCATGTGGGAAGAGGAGAAACAGAGGGAGGACGAGAACGATGCTGAGGTGGTTGGACCTTAATAAAAAGGCAAAAGTTTGATCAAAAAGAAATGGCAGGACTGCTTTCATGGAAAATATCCATCAGGGTATTCACAAAAAATTCAGTTACACACGGAAACACACACCATTATTGTCTTTCTAAGGCAGTGTTTTCCATTTATGAGCCCACACACTAAACAACACAGCAGCATAATGCATATTGTCGCTGGCTCCCAATAATGATGCATAACCCGGTGGCTGCACAGGAATATAATACCAATATGTCAGGTCTCTGATTTGGCCACAATTTGCATGGTTATAATAGCTTATCGACTGGCTCAAGGTTGAGCAGGGCCAGGCGGCTTCACTTTAATGACTGGCCGTGTGCCTCCGACAGTTTATTTCAAGCTTCCGTGGCTCAGTCACCCAGCACCCGTATCTCGTCAATACCCAATCTTGATCCCACTATCTGCATCCTAACAAAGTCTGCACCCCTCCCACCTCCACCACCCCCTCCAACCTAGTGTTTTTTAATATATTCCCATATCATACAAGCATTTCCCACGGAGGTCAATACAGGTGCATTTCATTAGGCCACCCAAAATCTGCTTGTCTGCAAGCATTTGCTAGTATAACAGCTATCGACACTCTCAGTTCTGGCCTGGCGCCCGTGTCTTTTGACATCTAAGCAGTGATGCAGCCGAAACATACTTACTGAAATGAATGAAATAGATTTGATTTTTTTTTGTACTGGTTTCCTTTTTTATTTGGGGAGGAAAGGAGAGTGGATAGAGTGGGAAATCAGGGAGAGAGTGTGGAGAATATAATGTGGGAAAGGGGCCACATGCATTACTCAAACCCAGGCTGCCCGCTTGGAAGTCCAGCTTCTAGATACAGGGTGCAACCCAACCATCTGTGCTCCATGAAAAGGATTTTATTTGGACATGGAAGGGAGCTTCTATACTACTTCTTAAACAAAAATTAGCACAAATAAAACAAAAGAAAATGCTGTGAAACTGTACCATTTCAGGAGATCCAAAAACACTCTTAGATTCCAAAATTTCTAATATAAAGTGACCTCAGATCCCATGAACTTGCTATTATTTAGCAAGGTTTTCATTTGTGACAATGTTTGCAGAACTTTTAGCTATACAGTAGAAAAAGTTAACCCTGTAAAAGCAGACCTCCTGTGGGTGGTGCATTATGTTATATATATATATATGTGAAAAAAAATGTGAGAACTTGTAGGCAGCATGGGGCTTTGTTTGCATTACAATGTTTACATTGGTCCAGAATTGAAAAAAGGGGGAAAAAACAAAGTAAAAAAAAAAATAATCTGAAGGCCTTCAGGTAGATTTAGGATTTCTCCAGCAAATTCAAGAACCATGATTTCAATCTAGTACTAGTCAAATTTTACATATTTTAATTGTTTTTTTTTTTTGGGTTATTTTTGCAGCTGATTTACACATCTTGCTTGTCTCAACAGCTCTGGAAAACCTCAGAGGGCCTCTTTCATCTTTATCTTCCAAAGACCTTTAACCCTTTAACACCTGAGTTTCTGGACCCTTTTCTTATTTTAACCATAAAAGGCCCAGAAAATGTCCTGTGAGTACATGCTTTTGCCCATTTTTCCACAATACTCAGAACTTTTAATATATGGCAGTTATTTACATTTTACTGCATGTTAGGACTTCACATTTGTAGATGAGACTGTAGACAGCTAAAACAAGGAGCTCCCAGCTGAATAAGTTTATAAAACAGAGAAAACCCTTATAATCATAACTCGACGACGTAAAAATAATTAACATGGATAAAACATATTTTACTGCATGTTAAGAGTGTTTTAACAGTTTAAAATGAAAAAAAACAAAAGGAGGGAACTTTATGCTAGAATCTTAGTGAGAAAAAGGGAAATTACCGTAATAACCACATATTGGCTGTGAAGCACAGTTTCTCAGCTTTCAGAAACTGTTTGAATTTTTCCGATAACACAAACAGTCATGCAATTATGGTCATGCAAAGTGTGCTTCAACAGCGCATCGTCGGCGATGCACTAGATGTAAAAGGGTTAAAAGACGATCCTCTGAAAAGTTGTAGGTAGATTCATAAAGCTGTTCTTAAACTGCTGGATTGTTTGCACCTGTGTTTTATTGTATGGGACTGCTGAGGAGAGACAGGAAATACTGGGAAAGAGTGTTGGGAAGACATGCACCAAGCAAGTGCAGAGACCAGGAACCCCATGACCAGAGCGTTAAGGACTACAGACTCTGCATATGGGTGCCTGCTCTCCCTACTGAGCTAAACCAGCACCCACATACTGAGATTTTGTCATATTCTCCCACTCAGAATTGTTTTGATCAATAAATCATGACTGTATGTAAATAATAACGAAAGCCTGAACTCTCTGTTGTATATCTTCATTTCGTCACAAAATTTGTACCCGTATCAGCTCTATTTATTTTTATAGCAAATTTGTTGTGTTTATCCATGTAATCAGTTATACAGAAAAAATAAACTGTGACAAATTATTATTTCTGATATCAATTAGGTAAAAATACAGTGAAGGCTGAGGACACTTGAGTTTTCCCATTTTAACTCTTTATTGAGGCCAAAATTGTCTCAGAAATTTTGAATCTCCTGTTATTGGTAATAATCAACATTTTGCAATAGTAAATATGAAACATAAAACATTTAAATCAAAAAGAGAATAAAGGATAAAGTAACAATGGAATGAGAGATGCACCGTATAGGAATTCTGTCAATATTCACAAAGTAATCTTAGCCAATACCGAAATCAATACTGATTTTTCAGTGTAGTTCAGATCTTAAACTTTGCCCTTAAAACACACAATTTTAAGTTTGATGGTGAAGAAACAAATTTTAAAAAGTCCCTAAAACACATTTTAAAGTGTAAGGAATGATGATTAAAGAAAAAGACTAGAAACGTTAGTCCAGCCTTAAACCCCACAAACTTATTTGTTTGTCTGGTCAATATTTAGTGCAGATTTTAAAAGCCAAAATATCTGCTGTAAATATTGGCAGAAATTTTAATATCTCCTTATCCCGATAATTAACTTAGTAAGCTAAAATTTGCCAATACCAATATCATGCTTATTGTCGTGCATCCCTAAATTGAGTTGAATAGTGAAAAAAATGTAGTGTGACATGTTGCTGGCATCAGGCCAAACCCTTGTATCTCCATGTATATTTTTTTATCCCCAGAAATCAGTGCTACTAGTCACCCTGTATATCTGTCAGTGGGTTGTAGGATATTTATAAGCAATAATAGGTGTCAACAAGATGCATAGTATGACCATTCAGTGTTAAGTAAATAATAAAACACAGTGTTTTTTTCATACCCTGAAGTGGTGATTTTGGAGATACAAGGTTTCAGCCAGATAGGTCAGATACCACCTCTCCTGAGCAAGGAAACACAGGAAAGAGTTCCTTATATTTTTTACAGTCTTAAAATTTAAAGGGATACTTCAACATTTTGGCAAATTCGCCCATTGCCATAATTCCAATAGTCTTAGTAATAGGTTTGTTTCCTTCAGTAGTCGGTGCAAGCTCTTTCTAGATCTGGGGGGACCGTTAAACCAGCTGCACCGCTAACCCTATGTTAGCAGATGGAATTTTTGCTTTGACAAGTTGTGACCTGTACATTCACCACGCTATGAAATAATAAGGTATAATTATGTAACATTACGACGCATGAAGCAAATACTCAGAACTGTTTCTTGAGTGAACCACTGGGCGGAGTGACACACTGCAGCAGCCATGTCTGGAGCAGCTTGCACCGACAACTAAAGGAAACAAACCTATTACTAAGACTGTAGGAATTATGGCAATGGGCAAATTTGCCAAAATGTTGAAGTATCCCTTTAAAAAACTCTTTTTGGACTTTAATGTAAATAGAACAAAACAGAGAAAACACAGAGGCACACAGTTCTTCCTCAAATTTCTAGTGGAAATGAAAAACACACATTTAAATAAACTATATGAAAGAAATTGAAATATGTGAAAAAAAGAAATAAAGGGACTTTACAAAGATCAAGTCAGAAACTTTGATATGTGCCATAAAAAGAAAGAATTGAAAGAAATGGAAATGGAAAAAAGAAAGAGGAGTGCTTTCAGTGCAGAATCTCAGGACAAGTCACACATGCAATCACAGCTCTTCCACTCAGAAGTGGGATTATAAGAGATGAATATATGATGATGTCTAAAATTCCACAACAAACTACAGCAAAACTATTAATACCAAGAACAATAAATGCTTTGAAGACTACGATTTGTCTTTATTTTCCCACATAAAAATCAGAAGATCCTCATTGATTATTTAACTCCACACTACTTAGCTCAGTCTACAAGTGGCCCTCAGCACTACCTAACAAGGAGAACCTCCATCAATGCTCACATGAAAGCACAAAACAAATCTCCTTTATCAGCCAGCTCACTCTTATTTAAAAGAAACAAATTAATGAGAAAATCACACCTGGATTTTTTTTGAACATCAGAAATATTATATCGTTTTAAGATTCATCTTTTGATCAAGAGGTGAATGATAGGTTGGACTTGATTAAAAAACAAAGCCACAAAAGCCTCCCACTGGTTGTCTGATCACAAAACTATCCCATCGCTTTGACAAATCAATTCCTAAACATCTCTGTTTCTGCTCTTATGAAGCCATTTCCAAACACAAAGGAGGAGGAAGGGGGGGGGGGGCTTCAGGGAGAAGAAAGAGATAAATCAAAAGGGGTGGTGGAAACAGGCGAGCAGTGGTCCTCAGGCGAGAGGTCAGAGTGAAGGCAGTGTGGCCATGCCCACTGTGGGCACTCAGCTGGAACTAAACGTGGACGCCGAGACGCCAGCTATTGGAGGGCTGCCAAGGACCTCTCACCCTGCAGCGCTTTCTCCCTCTCTTTTGCCTCAAACTCAACAAAGAGTGGGAACTCGCTTCCTCCCGCCCCACAACCCCACTCCACCTGCCCCCTGCTCTCCCCACACTACATCCCCCCTTCCCTGTTTCGCACTTATTCAGTTATTCAGCCTAACATGTTCATTACAGCGAGAGGATCGGAGTAGTGCACAGGGAAGGACCTCAGGCTTAACTTCAGAGCCCTTACAGTGATGTCACCCAAAATATTAGACTCATTTATATTTCAACACCCCTCTGGGCAACTGGCCGTTCTGGCCCTGTTTGTTTGTGCAAGACCACACTCTCATGGATGTGTGGGAGAGACAATGGGGCCAGTGAGCTCGTCCAAACAGCTGTGGATGAGCTGGGTGTCATACCACCTCCACACACACACACACACTCACCATCTGTGAACACCAACACATGACAGAGCAAATAGGATTACTGTATGGAGGAAGACAAGGAGGATGATCCAAACACCATAATATCATTTCCAAGAATGGATGGGGATGGGGCAGGGCACAGGGCGGGCTGGGGTGAGGGGTTTACCAGAGGGTGGGGCAAGGGCTTAGCTGGTCAGAGGTCAGACCTACAGTACAGCGATCTAATGGCTGTCTGGTTTTTGCACCGCAGCTTAGCTCATGTTTTCCAAAAACAAGATATAGAAACTAGGCCAGGATTCAAGAGATGAAAAGCGCCACAAATAGCACGGCGGATAAATGAAATGCTCCAAAGTTCACGTAGTTCAAACCTTTTTTATGCAGAGGAACGCTTTTTATCTTTACTCCACAGAGACTTAGGTTATTCAGTGTTGGTTACATAAGAAGACAGAAATCTATAAATGTAATTTATAGAATATAAAGCTAGAAAGCATCTGTATTTATCATTGTAATTCAAAGTGCATGCATGTATTTAGAAATCTATATGGGTTTTTATTTTAGCAATGTCTGTGTTTGTCGCCAAACATTCCCAGGCGATGTCTAGAGAGCATTTAGCCCCTGCTGGGTGAAGGTTACAGGCCAACATCGGACATAAACCTTTTGACATGGTCAAATCAAGCAGTAAGTGTTGGCTACAGTGAGACAAGCGGGTTAAATCCTGTCATTGGAAAGAAACATTTTCCTATCACTTTATTATCATGTGATTTGTCAACTAATATTCAGTGTATTAAAAGAGATTATGCTTGCATTAGAGGATTAGAGGTATTTAAAGGAAACAGGAATAAATGCATGGTGACCCTACATCAAAAAGTCCACAAACACATATTCCAAGAAAAATTCACACCAAGCCTGACATATATAAAACTGATTTTCAGACACAAAAACAATCATTTCCTTTCTCATCCAGCTGTTCATCCATACATGCGTAATATGTCTGTTGATTGGTTCTGTCTGTGTGATAGAAAAAGGTTGATCCTGGGGCCACAGCAGGGCAGGAATGCCAAGTATGGGTTTAAGCTGTAAGGTAACATCTATGTCAAAAGCCTCATCGTGTGTAAGACTAAATCTCCGGGCCGGGTTGAGCAGGTCTTGAGTAGGAACTACTAAGACAATATAATATGAACACATCCAGCAAGGTCCACAGGAGCCAGCCTGACATGTGACTGGCTGCGACACCTCAAGGGGAAAGGTCAATACAGATTTCAGCAAATCTGAGCAGGCACGGCATGAGCTTATATGCAGGGAGGGGAGGGGGCATGGCTTGGCCTTCAACCTTTACCCGCTAAGACCCTTGAAGTATTTTACCCTGACCTAGACTTGACTCCTTCATCTGGGATGTTAGCTATACTAATTACTGCCTGATAGCCGCCTGGTGCCAAACGCAATACACATCCCCCCAATTTTCCTCGACTCGGCTCCAACAGCTGGTGCCAACCTCACTTAGTGCTCATGAGGTGTTTTAGACACAAAGTGTGAGCCCCAACTATTCGACTGCTCTGGTAATCTACCTCTTTTGTTTTGGGTTTTGTTATCTGGCCACATGTTGTTCAGAGGGCAGGTTTGAGAGGAGCTGCACCATGTAACATCAGAAGGTTTGCTGGCATAATATCTGAAAGAAAAGAAAGATTTTTAAAAACCAAACAAAAGGGGATTTAAACAAAGCCAAACATGGATTAAGAATTCAGGCATCAGAATATGTACAGTATGTCTTTTGCATTTTAAGAGTGAATACAAGGCATACTATCTCCACTTCAGCAGAGCACAAAGGGACAGGTAGGGTCAGAATGGTTTTAGGGCCAAAAGCCACACAGGGGTCAGGTGACTTAGGCTCAAGAAAAGGGAATGGGACTCAAGGCCAAATTTATTTTTCACCAAGTCCTGAGGCCCTCCCAGTACAACACTGTGGCGCCCTCAGCTCCCTAATCTACATGTCTACCACTTGGCCTTAGACCCCCTTCTGTGCCCTCCAGACCACTCCCACCTCTCACTGCCACAGCTTTCATATCTGGGAACCAAGAGCAGGTCCAGACCAATGGCTTTGTCTCCAACATATGCCTGCATGTGCGTGGGGTGTGTGCATGTGCGCCTGTATCAAAAAGTGTGTCAACATGTGTTGGGCTATCTCTGAGCACGTCTGTGTGCATCTGAATCTGTGAGCATACATTCACTTTGTACATTTGTGTGTGTATGTGGACAAGTGGCCTGTCTTTGTTGATTAGATAGGAGGGGAGCTGACCAGCACACACACAAACGCAGAGCCAGGGGGGGAGATGGGAGCAGTGTTTTTCCGCTGACCCTCCCGTTTAGCCCTGAGAGGCTCACAGAGGTGATAACAAGTCTGTCTCTAGGTCACCCAGATAACACACCAGTACACAAAGCATTCTTCTTCTTGGGAGGAAAAGCACAAAAGTGTAGGTAAGTGCAGGAATGTGTGTACACATATGTTTGCTCACAGCATGAAAACACATTTCTCTCCATTACCTGTTGCAGATAAATGATTTTACCTCCTTTTACAAGAGAAAACATGGACAGAAATTTTTAAAGAAGTAGGGATTAGCGATATTGGATTTCTGATAATTGTAGCCTGATTTAATATTACTATAGGTTGTTTGCAACAACTTGATCCCAAATGGCCATTGGGGGTCAGGAAGTCAGGGATAACCAAAGAATAAATGGAAAAAGACGAAAGTTAGAACTTAAGCTCTAAATGTGTTCCTTGAGTACAATCCCTACACTTTACAGAGCAGAGGTTTTTCTACTGCAGTTCAACCAATTTCCCTGGCGTGGAGGCAATCAACATCACAATTTACTCAATCCTGCAGACCTCCATGCATCTACCATTGTCTATCCACATAAAGGGAGACGACTCTAGAGGAGTCTTCTACTGAGCTAAGAGGCTAGCTGTGCCCCTTTAACATAAAAAAATAGTCATTTTGTTGATGAGCCATTCACAAACATGCCTGTTCTATTAGAACGTCTCTTTTATGTAAGCCACCATAGCTAGCTCCTGTTTGAGTGCCAGTTTCCTTTACTCCTTCATTTGTCATGATTTAATCCACATTTAAAAGCCAAACTGAGTCTGAACAAAGAGCCGTCTGGGAACCAAACAACCAGCTCCTCTGAGCTCAGCCAAATGATCTGGATCTCTTAAAGGAGACAGATTTTCCGTCACAAGGAGCAAGACTGGATGTTGTTCAGCTGAGGAAACAGAGGTAAGATCAGAGTTTAATGTGCTGAACTGTCGCCAACCTGTACTAAACCAAACCAGACAACTTTGTGGAAACAGACCATGCACAAGGGTTATATGAAAACCTTCCCAAGCTAAATGTGAAGGCTTTTTTTTTAAATTAAATTCGTGTCTGCTGATGAATAACTGTGATTTTTTTTTTTTACTTTTATATTTTTGCCTGAATATTTTACTACTTTTGGGGAACAAAAGTAGTTTAAGAATAAAGACGACCAGAAGAAGGATATTTACAGCTCAGGCCAATATTTACAGCTGATATGGGCCGATATTTACAGCTGATAAAGGCCAATATTTACAACTGATATTTATAGCTGATATGGGCCAATATTTACAGCTGGTGTAGGGCAATATTTACAGCTGATGTAGACAAATACTAAGACATGATGTAGGCCAATATTAACAGCTGATGTAGATAAATATTTACACATGATGTAGGCAAATATTTACAGCTGATGTAGACCAATATTTACAGCTAGTGTAGACAAATATTTACACATAATGTAAGCTAATATTTACAGCTGATGTAGACAAATACTAACACATGATGTAGGCCAATATTTACAGCTGATGTAGATAAATATTTACACATGATGTAGGCAAATATTTACAGCTGATGTAGACCAATATTTACAGCTAGTGTAGACAAATACTTACACATAATGTAAGCTAATATTTACAGCTGATGTAGACAAATATTTACAGCTGGTGTAGACAAATACTTACACATGATGTAGGCCAATATTTACAGCTGATGTAGACAAATACTTACACATGATGTAAGCCAATATTTACAGCTGGTGTAGACAAATACTTACACATGATGTAGGCCAATATTTACAACTGATGTAGACCAATATTAACAGCTGATGTAGACAAATACTTACACATGATGTAGGCCACTATTTAAAGCTGATGTAGACAAATATTTACAGCTGGTGTAGACAAATACTTACACATGACGTAGGCCAATATTTACAGCTGATATAGACAAATATTTAAAGCTGATGTAGACAAATACTTACACATGATGTAGGCCAATATTTATAGCTGATGTAGACCAATATTAACAGCTGATGTAGACAAATACTTACACATGATGTAGGCCACTATTTATAGCTGATGTAGACCAATATTTACAGCTGATGTAGACAAATACTTACACATGACGTAGGCCAATATTTACAGCTGATCTAGACCAATATTTACAGCTGGTGTAGACAAATACCTACACATGATGTAAGCCAATATTTACAGCTGATGTAGACAAATACTTACACATGATGAAGGCGAATATTTACAGCTGATGTAGACAAATACTTACACATGATGTAAGCCAATATTTACAGCTGATGTAGACAAATACTTACACATGATGTAGGCCAATATTTACAGCTGATGTAGACCAATATTTACAGTTGGTGTAGACAAATACTTACACATGATGTAAGCCAATATTTAGACCTGATGTACGCCAATATTTACAGCTGATGTAGGCCAATATTTACAGCTGGTGTAGACAAATACTTACACATGATGTAGTCCAATATTTACAGCTGATGTAGGCCGATATTTACATCTGATGCAGGCCAATATTTACACCTGATGTAGGCCAATATTTACACCGGATATATGCCAATATTTACAACTGATAAAGGCCGATATTTACAGCTGATGTAGGTCAATATTTACAGTTGATTTCATTTTCAAATATCTGCAGAAATGTTCATATCTGCAAAACTTTTTCAACCAATACCTGTAGAAATGTCAATTTAGTGCCAACATCACATGTATCCCTTGGAAAGTCAAAAAAGATATAATCATCAGTGACAAAACAAAATCTTATCTTTGTGGAACAGACATTCACACCTTACTACAACACCCCCAAATAAGCTCCCTTTTCTTGGAATATTCCACTCATTTCAATTTAGACAAATTCATGTGAGGAAAATAGAGGGGCCAATTCAGTCTATCCTAAACTGGAAGTAGACAACTCAAACCTAGCTCATTTTTCTCCCAGAGGAATCAGTTTTGTGGTAAAATAAATTATATCAATGAAACATCAGACACTGCATGTTAAGACACATTTATCCCTGCTGCTTTAACTTAATCCTTGAAAAATTTCAGAGCAGAATAGTCAGCTGACACACAGGTCAAATGTCACCTGATGCTGCCCAGAGAAGTGACAAGCCAGCGATGGTCAGAGGGTGTTGGTGGATAAACAAGAGAAGCAGGAAAAGAGGGCTGAGGATTAGGAGCTATAGCATCAGTGAAGGATCAGCACAGCCTATCTCATTACTCCAAGGCACAATAAGCACAACAACTCTCCAAGCACTTTATAATTGCTGCTTCCCAGGCAACAAACAAGCTGTGTTTATTACCACTTTCTACTCCTTGGTGCGTTTATTGAAAAAAAAAAAAAAAAAAAAAAATCCCTCTCTAATTGCCACATTTCTCTAATACCAGCATTCATAGGCGGTTCATCTCCTGTCCTGGAGACGGCTAGTTAATAAAGTTTTTATCTGTCAACACAGAGCACAGGGGAGGATCCAAGGTCACTGCTGCATACTCAAAACCTGGCTAGCTGAAGAAGCTACCATCACTTTTGTTTACATAATTACATAAATAAGATGCAATTTTCTTCTCCCAGCAAAAAAAGACAAATAAACATAATAATTTGAGGCTGATTATGACTCAAGGACTCTCAAGGATCATTTTTTCCTTCACATTCTAATCATCTGTTTGAAAATTATGTGCATCCTAAATATATTCTCACAGCTTCAGTGTTTTTTAAAATTAAAATCACAACAATCATATAAAACGTGCATTTAATTATAACCTAACTGCACAGAAGAGAGAAGAGGCGGTCAGGCTGCTGCCAAAATATATCACAGAGGTTTTAATAGGAGTGGTGGGTTATACTAACAATGGAAACCTCTAAATCTCTCTCACACTCACATGCACACACATACACAAATGACATTAAACTGACCAGCCTCTGCAGATGTTGGATCTCAGCATGGGTGCTTCAATCCAGTAGTTGCATTAATTACCAGCTAAACCTTGTGAACCGGCCTCATGAACCCAAAACAATAACACCGTCTGTGTAGACATTTATGTAATCCAACAGAGCATGGTAAAAAGGTCAGGAGGATATCAAAAAAAATATTTTAAAAGGTTAGATCAACTTCACAGAATTGCAATGTTGGAAGCAACAATCAGACAAGTGATTAAAAAGGAGTCATTTCTTATTGCACTATTTGGAAAAACGTACAAATTGTTCATATCAAAACTGACCTGTTTGACAGGCATGAATAAAAAAAAATTATAAAAGCAGCCATGTTAGATATGATGAAAGTGATACCACTCATATGGTATTGCTAAAGTATTTGCAGTTAATGAATTCATGTTGGAAAAAAGAGATGAAAAAAATAACCATCAAGAATACAGTCTGTATGAATTTGTCTCCCATAAACAGTGCATTCAGAAAGTATTCAGCACCCCTACAATGCTCTTGTCTTTATTAGGATGCAGCCTGATGCAACAGACAAAGAAAACATTTTTATTCTCATTAAGCTACACTCTTGACAAAGTGAAAACTGAATTAAATACATTTCTTGCAAATTTATTAAAAATGAAAAAAAAACAAACAAACAAAACTTGCAGCAACCTGAAATATCACATTTTCTGTAACAGGCTGAGGTTTGCAAACAGACAAAGTAAATACTGATAAATATCAACAGAGGGTTGGTTCATGGATAACTTTGCTTTAACCCTCACAGGGACAACTTGATTGAAGTCCTGCTAATGAAATTATAAGGGAAAAGCCCATATGATGGAGGTGATTTGGAAAAAACTCAGTGGTTTTGGGTATGATGTGCATTGTCACCTATGAGGCCTTTATTGGATTAATTCCACACCAGGGATTGCACCTACAACCCATTTACAGATACAGGAGCCCAGCATGATATCATGGTAATTGCTGCTTTTTGACTTAACTACAAGCTGAATTTGGAAAAGTAGCCAGCGATGATGAAGAGCACGCTGGGCACTGTTTCTCATCTCATGCTTGTGCTGTCGATTCTGCAAACTGTAGTATAAAAAAATAAAATTCTGTGTTCTTTCTTCCTTGTCATTGCCACATGTCGGGGTCTGAGTGTAAAGGCTTAGAGGAATAGAGCCTATCCATTGTAGCATCAGGAGCACCATAATAAAAACAATGAGATCCATGTGGAGTGTCTGAAACTTTCTGGAGATTCACTGTATAAGGGATGGACACTACAGCAGCTGTATATACTGTGGGATATATTTGCTTTTGTATCCTGCAGGCTCATCTGACCTTTACACTTAATAGATTAACCTCTCTCTTTTCTAATCTAGTTTATCCCATCAACTAAATTCAGGATAAACTAATCAAATCTACTGTCCAACTAAAACATTTTAAAAAATGACAAAAAGTGTTTCCTATGAGGTAACGTGCATCTTACTAAGTACAAACTGTATTCTGCAGATGAAGAGCTAACATGGTGAAGAACAGGCTGAGGTTTGCAAACAGACAAAGAAATACTCTAAATATTCAACAGAGGGTTGGTTCATGGATAACTTTGCTTTAACCCTCACAGGGACAAAAAATCTGCTAAATGAGGGCAGTGGGAGGCATGGAAACAGAGAAAAAATATGATGGAGGTGATTAAACAGAGGATATTTATTGATACAGTCCCTGTGATTGGATTAATTCCACACCAGGGATTGCACCTACAACCCATCTGAGGAGCTAATACAGGAGTGAAGCATGAACAGTAATTGCAAATCTGGCACTTAAGATGATAAGCTGAGATTTGGAAAAGTACCCCACTATGATGAAGAGCAAATTGTATAAGTGTTTCTCATCTCATGCTTGTGCTGTCGATTCTGCAGCCTTCAACTGTAGTATATGCACAGTTTCTGTGTTCTTTCTTCTAAGTGGTTTGCCACATGTCGAGGTCAGGGGTAAAGGCTTGGCGGATTAGAGCCTATATCGAGTCAATGAGGAGAGGCCATATGGGCAAATGAGATCCATGTCGGAGAAGCACTAATCTGGAGATGCCCTCTGAGTGACCAGGGATGGACACTACAGCAGCTCAAAGGCTTGGGATTGGAAAGCAGCCTTTGCTTTACTGTATCCTGTACGTTAGCTCCCCCATCTGACCTTTTACACTCAGGGAGGAAAGAGCCTGGCCTTCACAACATAACATGTCAAAAACACTTTCAGGATAAACTAATCAAATCTACTGTCCAACTGAATGTGTCGTTGTTTTTAAAAAATGACATAAAAAGTGTTTCCTATGGTGAAAACGTGCATCTTACAGGAAGTATTCAGACCCCATTCCCTTTTCAGTTTTCTTATGTTGCATCCTGATGCTACAGACAAAAAAAAAATCATTTTCATTTTCTTTAGAATCAGTACTGAAGTGGAGTTAAAAACAGAGGGGGGGGATATTTATTAAGATACAGTCCCTGTGATTGGCTGCGAGGTGGGTAGCAGAAGGACAAATGGACAAATCTGAGGAGCTAATAAGAGTGAATACAGAACAGCCCTCATGGGCAAATCTGGCACTAAGATGATAATGAGATTATAAAACCCCACTATATTGCAGCAAATTGTATAAGTGTTTCATTGAACCTTGTTGAACTTTCATTTATGCATGCCAGGCTCTTTCCCTTTTTGTCTCTCCTCTTTCTTCTCTTCCATGGGATGATGGGTAGAATATGGGGAAGAAGGAGAGGATAAAATGCCTCCTGGATAGAGTTTACCTAGTGCAGGGGTGAACTGGAGACCACAGACCGGGTTTTCCAGACATGCTTCTCGTTAGCATAATCACAAAAGCCTTAACTGTTACAGCGGTAGTGCTCTGCATCTTAGACATGACTACAGACCACATTTCAGCTCTTTTCAGAAGCATTTAAACATGCATTTGTCCCACTGGTGTTCATATGAAGAAAATTTGTGTTGAGTGATCAATAGCGCATTCAGGAAGTATTCAGACCCCATTCCCTTTTCAGTTTTCTTATGTTGCATCCTGATGCTACAGACAAAAAAAAAAAAATCATTTTCATTTTCTTTAGCCAACAATCAGTACTCCATCATGACAAAGGGAAAACAGAGTTTAAAAAATGTTGCAAATGAATTGAAAATAAAAACTCAGAGCAAAATGAATGAAAGCCCACTTGGCTTTCATTTGGGGTGTTTTGTAAACTCCTATTGGGCTTTTGGGCATTTTACACTGAGGAGAGGCTTCTGTCTAACCACTACTGTAAAGCTCATATGACTGTTGTCCTTCTGGAACTTTGCCTCATCTCCACACAGGATGTCTGGAGCTCACTCAGAGAGACCATCAGGTTCATGGTCACCTCTCTTACTAAGGACCTACTCCTCTGATTGCTAAGTTTTGCCAGCCAACCAGCTCTTGTGAGAGACGTTGTTGTGCCAAACTTCTTCCATTTCAGAATCATGGAGTCCACTGTGCTCTTGGGAACCTTCAGTGCAGCAGAGTTTGTTGTAGCCTTCCCCAGATCTGTGCCTTGCAGCAATCCTGTCTCTGAGCTTTGCGGGCAGTTCCTTTGACCTCATGGCTTGGTTTTTACTCTGATATGCATTGTCAGCTGTGAGACCCTCTATAGAGAGGTGTTTGCTTTTTCAAAGCATGTCCAATCAATTTAATTCACCACAGGAGGACTCTAATCAAGGTGTAGAAACATCTCATCAAAGATCAAGAGAAATGTGAGGAACCCGAGCGAAGTTTCAAGTCTTGCAAGGGGTCTGAATGCATTTGTCAATATGATATTCTAGTTTTTTATTTTCATTTATATCGCATTTTTTTATTCTGTTTTCCCTTTATCATGATGGGGTTTTGTAACTTCTAGCCCTTCTCACATGAATACAATCACACGAGTGTGATAGAAGCAGATTGATGATCACCTTATAAATAAAGATATGACAATGATTAAACCTATGAGTGGTCAATGAAGGCTAACTATCTCTATCAAGCAGAATACAATGATGAGTTAGGGTCTTAAGATTCGTTATAAACCTCAGCTCCTCATGCTAGACAGTATCCAAAGACTAAGGCATTGAGAAGAAACCATATCACTCTATTATAGGGCTAGGGTTTTCTGTAGGAAACTCAGCTGAAAATAGATTATAAGTAGCTCTACCAATGCTATTTATGCTACTGCTAATATGAATGTCATTAGTATAAGCTGAATCAATCACTGCAACAGCAATATTGCCAGCTTAGTAGTAGTGTAATGTAAAAATCAGCTGATGCAACATTATACCTCATGAGCCACACACCACTGCTGAGGAATTATAGGGTGTTTCACTTTGACATGCTTGTACAATTATTAGCTTGACGTATTGATCACCTTTGTTTCATCCTGTTTGTAGGTGATGATAAACAAATGGCAACACCCTTGTCAAAGACCTGTGGCAAGGGCTTGTATATTGACTATGTCGGCATATCTTTGATTCTGATCTGGGTGAAGATGCCGTCTGATAGACGGCAAAGTGCGGGAACAGATCAATGAACACAGACAATCCTTTAGAATTCAATCAAAGAACTGATTCAAAGTGGTCAAGTCTTTGGTTCAAAAGAAATCTACGGAGACGGCACCGTACATGATGGATCAGATTATCCTGTCACCATGCAATAAGACTGGGACCTGACAATCCACATACAATGACACAGAATGAAGATCTTGCAAAGGAAGTTTGGAGAAGATGTTTTGGAATGGTGGTTGTGCAAAATATAATTGAAGGATATGTTTCATTTATCTCCTTAAACATGCCAGTATGCATTAATGCAAAGAAAAATGAACTTTTGTTGACATATTTCGAGTGGGTGTGCCTTTCATTTATTCTTCAAGGGATAAAGGATATCAGGAAGTAAGATGGGAGGAAATAAGGAAGGAGAGGTAGATATCTAACTGGTGGTAGTGTTTCCTTTTAGAAAAATAATATTTGACTGCTTTCTCTCCTGTTGGGCAAATGCTGACATATTTGTTTGGCACGATGATAAAATGTTGGGAGCAGTACAGAGCAGTAAGTCTTCATGTTCCTCATCTAAACAGCCATATCACAAGCATATGTGCCTATAAAGTGTAAATTAATTCTAAACAGAAGTCAGGGTCAATCAAGTTTGATCACAATTTACAGCAACAAACTAAGCATCTAAAATGTTTTCAAGTACAGGACGGTCACATGGCCTAGTGGTTAGGTTGCACCCCATTAGCGGCCCTGGTTCAAGTCTGGCCTGTGCCTCCTTTCCTGTGTGTCTCTCATCCCTGTTTCTGATTCTATCCTCTGTCCTTTAAAAAATGAAGGTATAAAAAGCCCACAAATATATCTTTAAACATTTTTCAAGTACATAGAGAGTCAAATATTTACGTCTGTTTCTTGAGCAATCCAAGAAAACTTGTATTACAATCAATATTCTTTTCAGCTTGAGGTTTGCCTCCCTCTTCATTAATACTCAAAGTGCTCTCTGTGAATCTCTCCATTAAAATTCCTATCAAAACTCCACAAATGAGAATTTAATAAAAACAACAGACATTTAAGTTTGGCTCTCCAAAGAAAAAATCCTCACTTATAAATCTACCAAGGCCTCAAAAATTCACATATCGCCCTTAGGGAACAAAAGAATTAGAGATTTATATTGTTTGATGACCAAGCATCACTTATAAACAAAACAAAAACCAAGGTCTCCTCCCCTGTACACCAGCTTTATGTGAATCAAGCTTTTCTCAGTTTTAATTTAAAGCAATGGTGCAATCAATGCACCGAGTGTGGAATTGTATTTTTGTCTTTTAACAGAAATCATAGACAGGGCTGACAGGGTTTTCATTCTGTAAATATAGTGTAACATGAAATAAGGGCAGTATATTCAAGATCACCAATAGGCTCCAATATACTCTCGCCTTTATTCAACACCAACCACATAGACAACCATTTCTCACAACACTCTTTTGTTAATTACTGCATGTCTTTAAAATTGCCCCACCATGCCTGACTGCTGTAGTCCAGGTCTGGAGTGGCTTATCTGGAGAACTGTGAGAGTTCTTGGTGGGCCAGGCTGGCTTTAGGGCCACGAGGGTGGGTTTACTGTGACAGTAAATGTCAGTTTGTGAGCAGGAGCACTCATTTCTAAGTAGTGTTACCCCTCAAAACAATATTCTCTCTCTCTCTCTCACTACATCTCCCAACTGTAACCTACTCCATCTGACAGAAAATCAGCGCCCTCGGTCTGGAATGTCCAGCCGTGTCTTTCTGACTAGAAATATACACTTTTTTGGCTCTGCAGTTATGTCGCATCTTAAAAACAGTTAATCCTGCCTCCACAAAAAAGCCAGGATGATACTAAACAAGGGAGAAGGACGATGGGGTGGTACTAAAAAAATAGACTAAAAAATCTAAGTTTTAAAGGCTGACATGGCCAAACACACAACTTTTTTTTTTTAATTAAAGCAAATGTGCCAGGTGAATTCAGTGAATTATGTGGTGTTAAACAGCCCAATACAAAAAAATCTGAATAAGTTCTATCCAAATATTAGCCTTGCCATGTTACAACAAGAACTTAAGTGAAAAACTGCCATGTAGCCTCTCTGCTGCAGCTGCTGCCCTTTTATCCAGTCAACTGCTGACAGGGAGAGAGAGGAAGTCATCACCACTGCCAAGAACAAACCATGAGAGTGGGCAGGTAGGATTTAGTAAATGTTTGTAAAAAGTACAGTCTAGAGGTGCTGTATTTGAAAAGTACTCAGAAAAAAATCTATGATTATTTGTAATGTGAATAAAGATAGTTCAGCTTAAAGATGATTTAAAAAATTAGTTTGCAATAAGAAAAAAACTAGAATTGGAAAAACTAGCCTACTACAGACTTGCGATATTGTAAAACTTGCTTAGGTAAGTAACAATAATCCTTTAGTTGCCTAAGCCATAATTATGAGATAGTCATCATTATGAGAACATTTTTAAAATTGATTTTGTATTAGTAGCAGCACCAGGACCCACCAGCATACCCATTGCAGTATTCTTGTCAGTAACACACAAGGTACAGGTGAGCTGTTGTCCCAGTGTGTGAACAACTTACACCTGATCAGATTACTCTGGGAAAATTGCCATTTAATTTAGTAGTACTATGATACATCTAGTAAACCAACGATAAATTTCCAGTAACAAGTTGTGAGCTAAAGAGGGCTGGTCTGAGCTGTGGAACCCCAGGACTGACAAAGAACCCTCAGGCCTTGCTGTAGTCTGTGATTCTCTCAGTAATGAATGATCACCAATCACCTAGGCATGAGACTGGCTGATGTCTATCTTATTATGTGTTTTGATGTAGAGGTTAAAAAGATAAACTTAGTTTTGTAATGTACTTGGACCTCAAACTGGTGACAGTTTAACCTGATAAAAAGAGCCCAACAGTCATCCTTATTCAGTCAGCGTGCTTTAATTTATTTCCAAGGAGCCAACCCTCCAACCTTCCAAGGAGCAATGACAAGTATCATACAGTAAGGACAACTGAATTACACAATGGGAAGAGTCATTCATGACATGTGTTAATTTATGCAAATAAATTAACACAATGACTAACTGACTGAAAAAGTATTAGCACCTATTTCACAGGCAATGTAGTGAAAATGATCTAATAAATAAAATATATTAAGTCCCAGAACATCAGTTGCATAATGCAACTGATACAGCGTTTTTATATTGCCAAGAAAACACATTTCATCACCAAACATCTTAATTTATTTAAGTTTTTTGCCAAACCTAAATGAGCTTTTCTTAAAGTTCAGTCCGAATACATCATGAGGATACTGCCTGTGTCCTATGGTCATTTTATGAATGAACCTTAAAGTTCTATCAGCACGTTAAGTTAACACGCTTTAATCTGCTGGTTTCAACAAGGATTTCATTACAGATTGCAACATTGGATATTTTGTTTTACCTGTAACAGCAGAGATGATAACCACTGCTGATGTGCTTTGTACTTACTGGTTTGCAATTCTACTAGCCTTTGTAATTACCCTACACTACACACAGAGTGCTTCTCTCGGACGCAGATACCAGAGTACGAACCAGGTGAATGGATCAGTGACTCCAAATATTACCCATGTATTCATATATGTGTAATAAATATTGGCAAATTATGATCAGTTGCCAGTCAAGGTATTTCTGGAAACAATGCTGGGGGGACTGTGGCTCAGTAGGCAGGGTTGGTCTAAGGGTTGTGGGTTCAAACCCCAGCTACTGCAGTCATATGTTGATGTGTCCTTGTCCCACTGCCTCATCGGAGGGTAGTAAATGGGTATGGATGTATTTGGATTGGATTTGCTCATACTGGTGACCAATTCTCCATATACCTCTGCCATCAGTGTGTGAATTTGGAGTGAAGAGGTGTGAATGATACCTGCTATGAGTAGTCAGATGGCTGGAAAAGAGCTATTTAAGCTAAAATAAGGTATTCTGCACTGTTAAATCAACTAAAATAAACTAATTTGACCTGGTATTCTGACCACATTTTTTGCATCATAAATTGGTGTTTTGTAACAATGACACTAAAATTCATCTCAGACATTTGGAGTCTGTGGTGTCAGCATTTTCCACTTCATTATGATATGATCTGACCCAGACAATAGTCTGATCCAACCCCAGTGAATCCAGGTCAGAGGTCTGGACCCAGTTCACCAGAGTTTACTTTTCTATTTCCTGCAACACTAGTGCAACATGTGCTGGTCAGGCTAAAAAAACAGAGAATCACATATGTGAAAGCACAAGCACAAACACATACACAGTTTCATGTGATCGTCCATTGAGACAGCGGACTTCCACCTGACCAAGCTGAAAAAACAGTGGATGGATGTGCTGAGGTCAAAATGAGAGGGCTTGGTCTTCCTCTGAAAGAGTTAAGTCACACAAACATCAATCAGAGAGTGTGTGTGATGAAGAGGTGCGGACAGAGGCGTTTCGCAGTCAGTGGTGTGTGGATCAGGGAGGTGAGGGTTACGGTCAAGTCAAACTACAGCAGGACGGAGCACTTTCACAATAAGAGCATGACGATGTGCATGTGTGTGTTCTTTGTATCTGCTGGCTTTTATTCTCAGACGCTCCTTTGTGTATCTGTGGTTATCTCACTACATTAATAACGCTGAGCCGCAGCAGTGCGAGCCTCAGGTAAAGAAGAAAGGCAGAGTGACCTCTCATGTCATTGCAGAAATTATTTCCCATTTCTTTAACAATATTGCATCACTTTTCCAGCCATCTCCCCCGCTATTTCATTTAAGATACATAAAAAAAAAAAAATCAAGAACTCCTTTCAGCAACATCCTCACTTTTAATTATGGAACACCTTGCAGAAAAGCACAAAAGGTGTGCACATCAAACGATTACATACAGTAGAGTTGTGTATTTATGTCGTGAAAGAAAATGAAAGTGAGCCTCTTTGTGCAGTCCATTAGGGTTAATTACAGCCTTGTGTTGGGATGCTTGTAAGAGAGCAGGTTAGTAATTAAAGTACAGGTAAGACATTAACTTACTTTTGTTAGCCATTAATCAGTGTTTACCTTCAGAGAGCTCTCCCTTTGTAATTAATAATCAACTTGGACAATGAGTAATCACCCAAGAGGAAGTTGTGTGCTCATGGGTGTGTGCTCATGTACAGCACGTCTGTTTTATTCGCAAAAGGGGTTTCCCACCTTTAAAGAGCATCTTTACAAATCAAACAAACAACCATTCATCTCACAAAAAAGTCAATAGAAGAAAAATCACTGCAAGAGACATTTTCTCACTACTGGTTTTATCCATATATTAGTTTTAACCTCATGCTTGCTCATTTTGTCCTCTGCTTTGGCATCTGAATACAACTTGAATGGCGTCCTGACTACATGGGAAAGTCTCATCCAGCACCCTATTTTCCAGAGTCAGCATTGCTGCTACCTTATCACACAAACACACAAATGGAACTTTTCCAGAAGAACCAAACCTCTAATTTATTAAGTTCTGCCAGTGTGCCAAGCTGCTGCCAAACACCAAAGCAATGACCTCCTTGGTGAAAAAAGGCAGTCCAGCCAGTCATGTAAAAAGAGTCAGGTCTAGGTTTAACAGCATTAAAATCAAGAAATGAGGAGGTTAGCAAACACTATCTCCAGGTTTTTATCAGACTGCCATGCTGGTATACTGATGCTGACTCATAGATGATTAGGAATAACAGACAAGCTCTGCCACCACCTCAACCTACCTTCTTCTGCCAAGAGTCTAGCAGCATGAAAAACACAATCATCAAATCATTACTGCACCACACAGAGAGACAGAACGAATGCAGGAGAGGGAGGGGAGAGAGATACTGAAATTTAAAGTAATGAGAGAGATAACAGAAAGACAGAAAGAAGCGATATCACAGCTAAGTGGCAAAATAAAGCTAGTGTTGAAGTGCAAGAAAACTGCAGATTCTTGAGTGTCCACTTGAGACTGACTGCAGAGGCACTGGAAGTCACAAACACTTACACACCCAATGTGAAAATACTAAATTTTTACAGGAGATATAAACATATTGACAGCCTAACCTTGCCAAGCAGATGGATATGCCCGTTTCACTGTTTTTCACTGGCAAACCATCTTGCAAAGCTCCCGTCTGAACTGTTTGGGCCAGGTTAGAAAGTGACAGGACCAATAAGTGATGAGGGGCAGTACTTTCAGGCACGGCAGAGTGGTAACATAAGCAAACAGCAACAAGAGGCTGGTGCAATTATGGCGGAAGACATTAGCATGGATGCTGCCAAAGCGCCAATTTTATCAGAACTTGACGACATTTCTCCGTTAAAAGAACAAAGAACAGCATTGAGTTGTTTTCTTTTCAAAAACGACAAAAGTCGAGTACTGACATCCAGGGCTGCAACAAATGATTATTTTTTATGTCAACTAATCTGGCGATTATTTTTACAATTGGTCGACTAATCTTGGCTATTTGGCATACTATTTTGGATCCCTGTTTTACCTTGCCTTCTTTTGCATGCACACCTGTGAAAACTTAATGGTGTAGCAAATTGATGCTACATAGTCAAGGTTTGTTTTTCCTGTAATATAAAAGTATTGAACTGATAACTAAAGTAAATTGCACACTAAATAGCATTACTGAAAAAAACGTTACCCTAACAAATATCAAAGATATTTTTCCAACTGATTAACATAAAGCACCAACGTTAGAAGTAGGCTACTGGAATTAATCCTCGTGCCTGAAGCACAAAGGGCTCAGTAACTAAATGCAAAGGATCTAAAAGATAATCATGCAACTTGCAAACTTGCCCACTCACGGTATTGGAAGACGCGGCAGCTACAGTGTGTTTACGTTTCAGGTGTTCGTGCCTTGCCATAGTGCTGCCATGGTACGAGAGTTTGACTTGACAGTTTGCAGTTGACTTGTTTCGCCAGTTTGTTTTATGTAAAATGTTCCCAAACTTTAGAAGCTCTGGGTCGGCTTTTTGGTGCGTTCTCCATGCTTTCCACCATGCTTAACTTCTTCTTCTCAGTTTCTGTGAATAATGTAAACAGTGGGAGCGATACTGCCCCCACTACTTCCTGTAGTGAACTGCAAGTACAGATGAGTCCTTACCAGCCGATACTAGATTTTACCAATATAAAAAACAATAATACGACGCGTCGACACTTGAATTCCCGCATCGACAAATTTTTATAGTCGACACAAACGATTATGTCGACAAATCGTTGCAGCCCTACTGACATGTCTACAGTCGCCATGGTTCGCGTTATTCCTCGGTAGCTGCGCATGCGCACCTTGGTAGTGGCTACGTCACATGTTTTGTTGCTGTGATTGGCCCTTAAAGATGTGACAGACAGAACGTTCATCCAATCACACTGAGTTTTTTCAAAGCTTATCCAGATGGATAACCCTAACTTCTGTCTCTTTGCTCTAGCACAGAGCACCACATTAAGGTCAGCAGGTTTTACTGCCCCATTTTTCATGATTTTGAAGCCTTATTTTATAAACTTCTTCATGACTGAAATTTGGCCTGGTGGTTCATAACAGAGTGTCCTGTCATACAACAAGCCTAAAATACAGATTTTTACTTTACATGGACCTTTAGATAAGTTTAGAAGTTTTTAAAACTTTAAATTGTTTCACTATTCCTTACCTTGCTTTGAAGAATGCAACAGGTATGGTTTTTAAAAACTTCCTTTCTCATCACTGATCTAAAAACAAACAGAAGGATGAAAGTGCTGGTGTTGTGCTGTGCCATGGCGTGCAACTTTATGCACCAGTGCATGCACGTCTGTCGTTTGCCAAATTGGCATCAATTCACTGCAAAGTCTTCATGACAGTAATTAAAGCAATAACGTGGCTATTTTTTTACTGCTACACTAAATGGTTTTTCTGTATAACCATCCATTCCCAGCACACACTGTGCAGAGGTTGAATTTTTTTCATAATCCATTCATTTTGGTTCAAAAGGGGATATTGATTTATGCATAATTAGGGTCATGACTGATATAATGGCCAGCCAGGCCATTTGTATCTGAAGCTAAAGGCTCGCCTATGCTCTGCCGCCACCATTTATTTAGTTGACCAAAGTTCATCTGAGACAACATTTCCACTATAGCAACTGCCATATTTGGGTTTCAGAGTACTCCATTTAAGACTTTGTCCATGTTTTATACAATTCATGGTTGCAAAACACAAGTCTTGCAGTCTTACTCCAACAAAGAATAATAAAGAAAAGCATAAAGTGCAATAAAAGAAAATATGTTACAAATAAAAGAAAGCTACTGCAGTTAGTTTGAACTCAAGTCCCACCTTTCACTGGTCAGATAGTCAGTCGTGATCTACAAGGGGGCACCTAGTTTAGCCAATCAGATTTTCAGAGGTTGGGAATGATGAGTGGGTTCAGCGGTCTGTTCTGCTGAGACACTTTGTGGTCAACCCTGACTACCCCCACCTACAGGAACACACATACTCTTACCATAGCAACCCAGAGCTCTGCAGCCATGGCGGCAGAAGAGTTGACTATTCGTATCCATGTGTGTGTGTGTGTGTGAGTGATTGTGTATGTGTGTTGATTGAAGTGCTGGGCCACGATGCCCTGACAGCCTTCCCTCAACCTTCTCTCAACCTTGTCACCTTTTCTGCTCTGCTGTGACTCTCTCCACAATTGCCGCTGCCTGTGAAGCTGCCAGGCTGCCAAGGACACAAAGACGACAGAGACAACCTTTGACATCAGAAGCTGCCACCAAAAGACCAGAGACAAGCCGAGTTGGCAGCTCTGTTAACAGGCCAGCGACTCCGATCTATTCAGCTTGGTTTAAAGTTGCAGAAGTCAATAGAGCACAAGTCAATAGTGCATAGATACAGATGGACGCTGTGTCAAACACATCTGTGTTAGGACAATGTCAGGCATGCCAATGGATTTAAAAAAAGCCGACCTCCATATCTTGGCTCAAAGGTTGCTGTCTTTTGACCGACAGCAGTCACTGAGATGAGCCATAAAACATCAAGGTAAAAAAGTGACATTTGAACATGAAATACAGTATTGGGTTTTGTACTGAAGGCTGGATGACATTTCAAGGAGCTGATTCACTGGTAGATGTTAAGGCCACCCGCCTCCACAGCTCCGTGTGGAACATGGTGTTTTAGTGGCAGAGATGAGATAGCAGTGTTAGAGATGTATTCACTGGCATGTGGAGCATGTGTAAGATGACCTATACATTCACCGTGATGTCGCTATGGGGCTTTGATGTGAATGAAAGACCTCCAGAGTGATGATGGAAATGAGTGATGAGACGAGGATGAGTCTAAAGGTGTTTTTATGTGAAGCAATCTGTGCTTAAACACATCAGGTAAAAACAGGTGAATCACATAATCATGACAGATATCATTAAAACACATCATATCTCGTTGAATATCTGACTTTCCACTTGTTTTTGTGTGTGCACGCCTCTACATGCATTCCTGAATGTGTGTCACTCTTCAAACAACTCTGCAATCATCATCTCTTATCAACGGTCATGTCGCGGATTACAGCTTTCATCACTAATCCTACATTAAGGACACATTCTCATGATGGCCGTGACATCATCAAGGCCAGTCAACTGCAGAGAGGGCGCAGGGACAGGAAGCCAAACACCACAGGAGAGGATTAATGAATATAGGAGAACGAGTGGATGATGAAAAAGAAAGAGGGCGCTACAAAGAAGATAGAAATAAAATCAAAAAGCACGTTTCTATAATATGTGTGAGGCAGCTTCTGTTTCTACGTGTTTCAAGATAATCTACCACTGCTTCAATTTTCTCAGTTTTCAAAGAATGATCTCAATCAGCTCTACTAAGAACTCCAATCTCCCAGCATCACCCACAAACATACACACAATAACAAACATGGTCAGTGCACTCTGCGCTAACTAACCCTTCGTAATCTGCACATGTGCATTCCTGTAGGTCAAGAGGAATACACAAAAAACAACTGACACTCAAAATCATATTTCAGTTGTTCACATCTGTGATTTGAGAAACATTTCAAAAATATTTCACTTACCTTCATCAACTCATCATTTGTAATCGTCTCAAGCTGGGATATTATATTCAACTTACACAGCCATGACTGAGGGATATAGTGCCAAATAAACCATGAATAAAGAGGAATTTATTTGGATAAATAAAAGGGTCCTATAGCAATGTCCAATTGATAAATAAATGATTTTTCATTGTATGTTTGACTCTGAAAATAACATGGAACTTTTCAGGTTCACGACAAAAAGGTCTAGAGCAGCCGGCACACCAACAAGGGCTAACTGTGATATATCGCAGAATTTCTGAAGTTAGGATTATTCTAAAAACCATGCAGTGGCTTCCACTTTTATTTTAGAGTTGATCCTGAAGTTCTTGTAAGCTTTACGCAGCCTTGCTCCTCGATACATCCCAGACCTCCTTTCTTTTTACGTCCCGACTAAATCTCTTTGTTCCTAGAAAGCTTCCCTTTAAACATGTAACCCACACAAGCACCGGAGGAGAGCTTTCTGTTTTTATGCCCATACAACTTTGCAATTCAATTCCCCTGAACATTAAATTGGTCAGCTTCAGTGATGTTTTTCAAAAGACAGACACATCTTTTAAAGTTGGTTTTTAAAATGGTGTCAGTCTTACTGTTCTATTTACTATTTTTGACTTTGTTTTATCATTGTTTAATCTATGGTCTTGTTTTTACTTTGAACAATATTATGTATTTTACTGACTTCAATATTTTAGTCTCTTTACTGTATTATTTTTTTTTCACTCTTATTTCCCTTTTCTGATTTTATTGACTTTTGCTCTCTCTCACTTCTTATGAAGCACTTTAGCCTGCATTTTTATGTATGAAAAGTGCTAAACAAATAAATTCGAGTGGATTTAATTGCCTTTTGTTACATTTTGAAATTCCACCATTTTACATTTAAACTGTTTTTGTTTCATTTTGAATTTTAGTGGTCTTAAACTAATAGTAATTGTATCTGGATACAGTTCCGCTTTTATTTTGAAAGAAATTTAGTTCATGCCACTACCATGAATTAAAAACCCTAAATGGTTCAAGGTTCGTTAGTAGTAACTAAAAAAGGCAAATTTGTGTGCAGGCAGGAGTTGTTTGACTGCTCAATTTTTTTGTGACTCTGGCGATAACCAGTCAAATTCTCACTCCCCACATAATTTTGATTACTAGCATGAATGTGACACCTTGGCTTTTTCTGCTTTAGTTATCTTTGAAAAGTCACAAACAACACATCATACAGTGTAATTCTGCTCCAATTTTTCTCAGTTAAAGAGAGAAGAAATACCAGCCAGATGAGTGCTCATATAACAGTTCTTCTTTTTTCTGCTCTCTTGTAATCAATTAAGCAAAATCTCTGGCATGGTAATCATATTTGAGGATTGAAGTAATCTTAGATTATTAAAGAAGTAGACTTAGTGTAACATTATTAATACTGTGTGTTTATAGAAAGTTTGGTTTTCTACCTGCAGAGACACGAGGGCAGTCAGGCAGCATGGGGTCCAGTGGTGTGTCCAGCGGCTCTGGACTTGATACCCAGTTACAACAGTGCTATAGGGAGAGAGAAAAAAGGAGCAAATGATTAGAACACTGAGCGCAGATTTTTATTCTAAATATGTGAAGACACCAGACTCCAGCTCCTGGATATAAAGGATTTCTGTAAGGGTAATTAAAATGTACCCTTAAATATTACTTCTAAAAACACAAAGAAATGATATTTCTTAATCATAATTATTATTTATAGAAATTATATTTTCTCACAGGTGGAAATAAAATAACAATGAGGATTTGTATGTTATTTTTTTTAATCATCTTGATTCCCTTCTACATGGTAAAAATAGTAAAAGAAAAAAAGGAGACAAAGAAACCGGAACAGGTGTGGAGGACAAGAGAAGAGACGGTCAGTGAAAAAGGAATGGGGTCTGTGTGGGGCTGAGCGCGGAGGGGGGAGAGAAAGAAAGTGAGACAGATACGGGAACAAGCAATTAAAACTGTGTGACATGTTGCTCAGACAGCTTGGCGTTTGTTTGTGGTGGAGTCTGAGGCCTTCTACCATGCTGGATCAGTGGGTGCCCTGGGGGAGGGTGTCTGCCCAGCTTGCTGACCCATAACCCCCTGCAAACACCCCTAGTCCTCTCGAACCCCCTGTGGTTGACAACTCTACTGTCAGAAAGAAGAGGAGACCTCTTTATCTGTTTTTTTTTAGCTGTCTTCATCTCTCTGCCCGTGTGGCACTCTCTTTTTACCTTGTGAGTTCTTTCAACATTTAATAGTTCATTTTAACAAATAACTCATTTACATCTGATAAACTCTATCATGTCCCTACCTCAGAACAACACAATTATCCCATGTTTTGATTTTTAATTCCCTGGAATTTGAGATGACAACATTTCAAAGCATGTTTTCCTTTTGACCATACGATGTGGAGCTGTATGCTTGGCTTGTAAGGTTTGTACAAAAACAATGCAGAGGAGAGCGAGGGGCACAGGGAGGTTCAGAAGGAATGCTTGGAGAAGACGTTCCTCAGATAAGATAAAAGTTCAATAGAAGAAAGAGAAAATGTAAAGAGATTAGAATGTGCAGCTGGCGTCCTTCTGAATCACCGCTTATCTGCCCTTGTTTACTTTCACCCTGGGCCCCTGACAGTCATTACAGTGTTGTGCATGCTTGTGTGAGCATGTGCTTGTGTGTGTGGGTCAGTGATTGCATTGCGGGGGGTCCTCCATGAAGAAGTGTGGTGTTTTGAACCCTTCAGACACAAAAATACACACATAAACACTCATAGGCTTTCAGATTTTTGCCCTCAGCCACCCTGACTCCCAAGGCCCTGAGAGAGGAGGGACTAGATACAAAGATCTTTGAAACAACTCCCATTTCAACCCTTCCATAAAAACGCACACACACACATACAGTACAAGAGTATTACACTCACTATAAACATGCAAGAAATCCAGGGTCACACTTTAGGTCAGATATCAGCCTCTTTTCACAACCAGCATACTCCCTGACATGTTGTTTTTTAATCAAAAACACAGAAACACTTCAAATACTTTTACTTTATTTAATAAAAGTCCAAATAGCCAAGTCCGTTAAAAGGTCTGCTTGAGCATACTACATACAGTGCTTATAAAAAGAGTTCATACCCTTGGGATTTTTTGTAACTTTATTGATTTTGTAAATCAGTCATGGTCAATATGATCTGGCTTTTTTTCACAGAAAAATGTAACAAAAACCTCTTTAATGTCACAGTGTAAACACATTTCTTAAAAGTAAGATCGATTAAATAAAAATATATAAGTTAAAATAAGTGAAAGCATAATTATTTTCCCCCTTTAAAGTGACTGACCTAATTCAGCAAAGGTCCAGCCAATTGGTGCTAGTAGTCTCACAGTAAGTAAAACGGGGATCACCTGAGAGCAGTGAATGTTCCTCAAGTCACTGTATCTGGAAGGTCCAGCCACTGGTTAATTGGTATTCCTGGCTACTATTACACCATGAAGACAAAAGAACACTCCAAGCAACTCAGAGAAAACGTGATTAATAGGTAGAAGTCAGGGGATGGATACAAAAACTCTCCAGTGCATTGAACATCCTCCTGTGCTTAGTTAAATCCATCATTAAGAAATGAAAGGAATATTGTACATGTGTAAATCTGCCTAGAGCAGGCCATCCCCTCAAACTGAATAGCCATGCAAAAAGGAGACTAGAGATAGATCTATGACTACTCTGAAGAAACTACAAGCTTCAGCAGCTGAGATTGGAGAGACTCTGCATACAACAACTGTTGCCCAGGTTCTTCACCAGTCAAAGCTTTATGGGAGAGTGGAAAAGAGAAAGCCACTGTTGAAGAAAACTCAGATAATAGTTCAACAAGAGTTCATCAAAAGGCATGTAGGAGACTCCATGGTCAAGTGGGAGAAAGTTCTTTGGTCCGATGACACCAAAATGGGGCTTTATGGCCATCAAACAAGACACTATGTTTGGCAGACATCACCACTATGAAGCACTGTGGTGGCAGCATCATGCTGTGGGGATGCTTCTCGGCAGCCAGCCCTGGAAGGTTTGTAAAGGTAGAAGGTAAAATGAATGCAGCAAAATATAGGAAAAACCTGGAGGACAATCTCATTCGGTCTGAAAGAGAACTACGGCTTGGGAGAAGATTTATTTTCCAGCAAGAAAACGACCTGAAGCATACAGTGAACGCTATACAGAAATGGTTTAAAGACACTAAGGTGACTGCTCTGGAGTGGTGAAGTCAAAGCTCAGATCTCAATGTAATAGAATATATGTGGCTGGACTTGAAAAGGGCTGGTTACGCCAAATCCCTGTGAAACCTGACAGAGCTTGAGCAGTTTTACGAAGAAAAATGGAGTAAAACTGCACTGCACAGATGTACAAGTGTGATTGAGACCTATCCTCACAGACTCTGTGCTGTTTTTGCCGGCAAAGGGGCATCTTAATTCTGACTTGAAGGCAGTGAAAATACATGTAATTACTTATTTTACCTTACATATATTAATTTAATTGACATTACCCTGTTTAAGTCTGTTTCCACTTTGATGTTAAAGAGTTTTTTGGTAACATTTTTGTGTCAAAGAAGCCTGATTAAAGTAACCATGATTAATTTGTACAATCACTGAAAGGGTAAACAATCAAAGGGGTGAATTCTTTTTTAGGCGCTGTATCTTCCTCTGTCCCCTAGTGAGTATTTTACAGTAAGCTTTACGAGAAATACAGAGATTCATAACAGGACATAATCATGATGAAACATCTGCTCCATGTATGTCCAAAACAAATATCAACAAGTAAGAAGTAGCACATTGCTGATTTCTTTATGAACAATAATTCCAGAGGGAAATGTTCAAAAAGAAGTCTGCCATGAAAATAAAATTAGACTCATATGTGTGTTTAATTCATTTCTAATCAAAAGAAAAGAAATTGTCTGATTTAATAACTAAATCTGTCTCTTACTTAGTAGAGATGCCCTTTCAATCTTTTTCTCTGTATGTCTTCAGTCCTGTCAATCAAAAGAGCTAACAGTTAAAGTAAAGTAGAATAAGAGGAGCCAAAAAGGTCATAGAAAAATCGGCAAAGAGATGAGGGGGAAGAGAGGGGAGGAGGAGGAGGAGGATGGGGGCTTTAGTGTTGGGGGAAGATGACAAGTCATTGTGGTAAACAGTGGCATATTGTGTATTTTTAGATCCTCTGCTGTGCCCTAGATGTGCTCTCCTCTGAGCCCGGGCTGCAGGGCAGAGCGGTGCGGAGCGGCAAAGAAGCAGTGGGGCTCCTTGACTGCTACATCAAGTGTCTCATTGTATCTCCTTTAATTCATTCAATCTGTCTCAAGAAAGATGTCAGCTGGGCTGTGGAGCAGTGGGTTAGAGGTGGCTGGATGGAGGGGAAGAAGGAGAGTCTTTCAAAGGACCCTCCTCCCTCCCCCCTCACCTCCACCAGCACCACCAATGGAGACAGGGAGGCCACGGTTTGAATAGATTTGTCAAGGCAACAACACACATGTGCATGCAAACTCTTGCATAAATGCACACACACACACATATACACACATATAAGCACGCAGTCCCAGTGCTGTGGGAGACCACAGGCATAACAGCAGTCACATAAAGGCGAGGCCTGCTGGCTGGGATTAGAGGAGGGCGATGTGACAAAAGGATGGCACATCAGATCTGCTGCCTCTGACGCATAGCATCATCACTTCAAGCAGCTCGTCTGCCGATCAATGGCGCCATTGAACTAAAGGCAGACGGAAAAACAAACATGTAAACAGATTTGACTCTCCCCCCACCTCTGCTGCTCTGTGCATGTGTCTCTGTATGTGTTTGGATTTAGGCTGGATATACACTCAGATAAGCAACCAGCACTGAAGTCACACAACTAGCATTGTGACAAGTATTTTCTCATACTAAAATCTCAACATTATGAGAAAAAATGTTTAGAAGTATCTCGATTGATCGAAGAGGCTGGTGAGAAATGCTAACCTTTCCACTAAAAGTTTGGTTTAAAGGGGTAATGACATTACATTGAAAAGCAGATGAATTTGCCAGATTTCATGTTTGTCATCAGGCAAATCCATCTTAAAAAGCTCCAGGTTTGATTATATGATCAGAATGCAATGGCTTCCTCTAGTAAGGTAATTAGCAGTTTGAGCAGAACTGGATCACATTTCTTTTTTTATTTTCCTTTTTTTTTTTAGATTTTGGGACTTTTCATGCCTTTATTCCATAGAGGAGGACAGTGGATAGAGTCAGAAACAGGAGAGAGAATGGGGAGAGACATGGCCACAGATTTGTGCCCGAGCTGCCCACATACATGGGTAGCGCCTTAGACCACCAGGCTATCTGGGCCATATTGGACCACATTTCTGTATGAAATAAAGAGTAAAACAACACTTCGTGATGAAAAGGTGTTTTCGCTCTTCTGACGACCTTCTCTGGCATGAGTTTGTGACAGTTATGAGGTGTTGGTTAGTTGTACTGCTAGTGGAGTGATCAGCGCAGACGTAGCCACAGTGGTGGTTTTGTTAGAACTGGACAGCATTTCTTCATTAAAACAAGAGAAAAGAGTCACACTGAAAGGTTTTCATGATGAAACAGATGTTGTCGCTCTTCTCCTGGCCTGCTTGGGCGTGGGTTTGCAATTGTTACGGGTGGGGTCTGCCGGTGTATCCGATGGCTGCTGCCGTGGAAGCTGTTAGCTTGGATGTAGCTGTAGGAAAGCGACAGTTTAATCGGAACTGGACCACAAGAACTAAGAGTGATACGGAAAGCTCGTCTCCTGATCGCCCAAGGCATGAATTCATTCACCGAAGAGCTCCACCATTCACAACTACAGCAGCAGTAGCCTGTCTGGTAGGTGAAGTGCATACGCACATCCTTGTTTTTTGTCATGTCGCTCTGATTAGCCCGTCACAAATGTGACAGAACATTTCTCCAATCACTTTCTGTGTTGTTTTTTAAAAGTCCTGCCCTTCCCAAATGCTTTCTATGGGAGCTTTATTTGATATACATCCATGCAGTAGATATATGGAACAGTCTATGTGGCGTGTCAGGTTAGTAATGACATGCAGGTGTCACCTCTTCTTCTCAGGCGCTGATGCTTTTAAGCCTTCTTTGTAAAATGTGTTACTATGGGTCTGCATGCATGTCATCCTGCACCTGCCTCCTTTTGCACGTCAGAGAGGAAGAGGTAGCCAGCTTCTTTCACAAACACACATCCACACGCACAGACTCAGAGGGTAATGGGCAAAAAATACTGCACTCAGCTGATGGCAGGGTGATCTAATGGAGCCTTCATGGGGACCAAATAGGTCTCTCATGGGTATCCATATCCACTGCTCAGTGAGTGCAACAGGGACAGAGATATGCTACATTCAGAAAGGAGAGAATACTCCCTATTAGCTGTAAATAGCAGAGAACACTCTGTAAACTCACTTCTGACCAAAACTAATGGCATTTTATTGTCACAATGCAAAATCAGAGCATAAAATATCCTTCGAAACAAGATTTTGTGATAATTTTAAACAGAATTTTGATCATCTAGATGTGAATACACTGTACCGGTAGAGGGTAAATAATCGTATACAATTTGCTCCATTCAACCCTGAAACATCATTTCTGCCTCCTCACTCTGAGAGCAAACAGGACTCAGTCCAGTGACAGAAACTCTGTGCTAAGAGTACAAAAGTCTCCTAAACCATAACACACATGACAGCCAGCAGCCTAACTTCTCAGAAAGAAGTCTCCCTGTGTCTGTCTCTCTCCCAGCTCCTCCAGTGGCTGTATAATCTCTATGGATTAGGATGGTTTATTCATGACCATAGTGTACTCTGTATGAATGTGTGCGTGTGTGCGTGCACTCTGGGCAGGCCACTAGAGTGTGACAGCAGGCCAGCACAGTGACAGGAGACACCTTGGAGACTGTGACAGGCTGCCAGCTGTACACCATCATTCGCATTTCTCTCTCTCACTCACTTCTCCTCACTATACTACTCATCTATCTCCACGTACATCTCTTCATCTCCTCTCCTCCATCTGTATTCTCTCCATTCATACCCTACCTGTCTTTTTGTTTTGCTTTTCCACTGCTCTAGCCAGGGCTTCCTCTGCACCAGTCAACGGAATTTAAATAATTGAACATTTCTCATACTTTCTCTCTTTGCCCATCTCTCTTTCTGTCTCAGTCAATGGATGACTTTCCCATCTCTCCTCCTCTTATTCCCTCCCTCTTTTTGTTGTTCACCTTTTCTCTGTTTTGTCTCCCGTCGGTGACGTCAGATGCCCCTTATCTGACCCGTTTGCTCTGTATAACCTGGCCCAGCAGGCGCTGATCTCTAAATCCTATCTCCTCTCTTTTACTCTTCTCTTCTCATCGCTCCATCCCACCATCCCGTGACCTCCTGAACCTCAGAGGGAGGGAATTATCTCTGTCCAAGAGAACAGAGCAGTGCACTGCTGGGGGTGCGCCAGCCTTGCATGCATCCACTCATACATGCACCCACATCTATAACCACCCAGGACGTGATTCAGGTTCACTATCATGTGCAGCGCCTTCTTGATATGTAAAATTATACCTTAGTGTGCAATACAAGTGAGTTTATGGTTTTGGAAGATCCAATTTTGTATGGATTACTGATGTAGATTTCTCTTACAAACAAACATAAGAGGCTTCTATTGTCAGGGTACGTGTTTGCTCATGTGTGCATTTAGATTGTGTGATCATTTAAACCCAAACATCAGGAGGAAGAAAGCCAAAGCTACACACCCCCAAATCAGCTCATAGCCATGGGACTAGCATATTGGAAGGGAAAGACAGGGACTTTGACCTTTTGGGAGAACACTGGTTTCTAATGCAAATTGCTGCAATGGATTAGATTTTGGAGTGACATCAACTCTCTTTCTGACCCGAGGCTTGTTAACTGACACCGCTCCGAAGACAGTCATGGTGAAACTTGGGTACACTTGTGAAAAAATGACTTTATAGTTGAGGCCAGACTTCATGCTCTCAGCATGAGTATGGCCTGACCCGACAATTGTAGGGATTCTGGACCTATCAGTCCTGAAAATCAGTTGTTTCACCTCATATAGCGTATCATTGTGACTGACAATCAACAACATATCTGAGACATCTCATGTCCTCCCAACAGAAAGTCGAGCATGTTTGATTTTTGTCTTGCCTTCTAGGAATAATCCATTACGTCCGTTTTGTTTACCAATGAGATCACGGAGCACTCTGCACGTACAGCAGTCACAAACATAAACAAAACACATGGCAAAGTGAAAGAAGAGTGATGAAGTCGGTGCTATGAGATGTGACAGTGACACAGAGGAACGTTTGTAAAGTTCTGACAACATCCCTGCCTTTATTATGTGCCATACAGAGACCACCACAACTAACTGAAAAAGAGAGTAAAGTTGGTGAGAAATAGTAACCAGGTTGCCAAAACAAGAAGTTTAAGTAACTCATTTGGTTTAGAAAATACCATGAATCTGGTTTTGTCTGCATCTAAAGCCAATTTAAGTTTCTGCAGATGAGACTGAACAACATTAAAGGCAGACTGTAAAAACTCAAAGGCCTGTGTTATCGATGACAAGTAGCAATAAATGATGGTCTCATCTGCATAAAAATGACAGAGGCATTTTACAGGTTATTACACAGATTGTTAATATAAATAGCAAATGAGATAGGTCCTAAGACTGAACCTTAGGGCACACCTTAAAGACGGCTTTACACCTAATGACTTTTTGTATGATTTCAGTCATAGACAAAATTACTAAGTTGGAGTAAAATCATACGAGTCTTGCTAAAATTGTACTGGGCCTCCGTGATCTCAGTTGTTAGGTGTAAGGTGGTCATAAGACTCGATCCAAGCAGTTTTAAGGAGGCCTTTCTTCAGTCTCGGTGTTACCGCAATATCAAACGTGTTTGATAATGCTGAAAGTCTTTAGTCTGGTCTTATTTAAATTGTGTTTATCAGTGATGTGACCATCAGCCAGAACCAATTGGAATTAGTTTTGTGTGTAAGCACATTAAATCACTTAATTTTTCAAAACAAAAATGTGAGCAGAGACCAATCTGAAGCCGCTGAATGTCCGCTCATAACTCAAGAGATTTCTGTTCATCTCCACCCCAATGTTTGTGGACCTTGTCCTTTAATTCATTCAAGGCTGACATGACAGGTACGGGAAAGCTCAACTGGGATTTTCAAAGGAAAACCCTGATCAGTTCGTTTCTGAGGTGAGACTACTAGCGTTTTCATATGGTACTTTAATTCTGAAGTGTTTCCAGGATAGTTCTTCAGTTGTTGCAGTAACATGCAAAGTTGCTTTAGTGTTTCACTGTCCATTTGGTTCCATGTAAATTATTCAAAAACAATGGATTATAGAAGGTATTAACTTATATGCATTCTCCATCTCCTTCTACATCTTGTTCTTTGCATAAAAATTGTTGTTGTAAATTTCCAGCAAATGCATGATGGGAAATAATCTCAAAAGGAGTCGTATTCTTGTCTTGTAGTTAGTGACCCACAGTCTTTGCTGAGACTAAAAATTCAGTGACTTGCTGCCAAATTGTCTTCAGATGTCAGAGGGTCTCAGATGCCAGTCTTTTAAAAGTCTTTAAAATTTTAAGCAAAGTCCTCTGGTGTAAGGCGAGCCTTAGAGACATCCAGAAAAGCAGAGATGGTACCAGCTATCTGAAAACATTAATATACAAGTTAAGCCAGAATCACAGAGGCACCTTCCAACGTGCATCCAAAATATCAATCCAATAATTTACTATATACAGACCCATACTGACAGCGGCCAGATGCACCTGGACACAATACACTGCAACAATTTATGCCACTGCGCCTAGCTGTGGCAGGGGAAGTGTTTACCTGAGAGAAAAGCTGTTTTGTACATCTCTGCTGAGTAGCAGCTCTGTTTGAGAGTATGTGAGAGGAAATTTAGCACCATCTTTAAAGGTAATAAATAAGTGGGAGGCCTCAGTCACCAGTGAAATACCACTAGCCCAAGAGTGACTGGTGGGGAGTTGACCATTGACGTGCTGCCGGTGTGTGCTGGGGGTGGCAATTGAGGAACGGCATACAACGTGATGCCAATGTTTTTTGGCTTTGGCTATTATTTAAACTAGTGATGTTCCTAGGCTTATATTTTCCAATCTGATTAGACACAAAACACAATTGCATTTAGCAAACTAGTCTAAACAAGTAAGCAGTGTAAACCAGCTCCACACTGAAAGAGTAAAACAGCATCACATTGTAATGACACGAGCTTGTTTTGAAAGAGTAAAACAGCATCACATCGTAATGACGTGAGCTTGGTTTGAAAGTGTAAAACAGCATCACATTGTAATGGCGCATGCTTGGTTTGCAGAAAGTAGCAAACATTAGCCCTAGCACCACAGGCCATCGATCTCATTTGCAGGTTAGTGTCCACATTTCTGAGCTGAATATTGTCCCTCAATGCTTCAGTTATGTGTGAGTATTTTCTGACACAGCCTCTGGATAACATTTTCCCCGTTTTCTAAAAATCTAAAAAGTGCTAACCACACAGATTGTACGACATGCAAACTGTGCTAAAGCAGCTAGTGGTTGATTATATTGGATTAAAGATAACTGTGTCAGCAAGACAGTTCCAGTTCCAGTTCAGATGGAGTGTTTGACTGGTATTGTGGCCCTGATAAACAAGTTTATAATTAGTTTAAATGACTTGTAACTCTGGTGAAAGGGATCCCAGTTCCAAACTTTTAACTACAAATGGCACATCCCTTTTTGAATTACTTTATTTGATTTAGTTTCTTACCCCTATCGATAACAAAAGTTTCAGTAAAAATTATAAAAACGTAGATATCAAAATGCAGTGTGCAAATTGGAAATACAAATACATGCAGCCATATTAGGCAATAAAAAACAACTGAGTTGCAGTAACATTTTTTATCCATCAAGGAGATGCAAATTAACAGGGACCAGTAGTGTTAGCTTTTAATATTTTCATTCATTTTCTAATAGAAAAGGACATTTTTGCTGTAAAACTGTTCTGGTTCATTTAATGATTTCAATTTTCTCTGAGATAATTAAATTGTTAACTTGCTAATCAAAATGTTATGATAACTAAAGTAGACTGCTTAGCTGGGTTGGTGAGGTTAAAAATGAGGATTTTAGAAAGACTTGAAAAACTCATAGGGCTGCTTGGAAAGAAATTACAGTGTATTTCAAATCAAAAGCCTGTATATAGATGTACACAATTCTTTTAAAATATGAGATTTTATTGTATAATTGGAAGGCCAAAGCAAAGGTATGCCATAACTGTCCTCTAGATAGATTCTTTTTAACAACACAAGCTCTTCAGCCAAAAAGGGACTATGGGTTAATGAGAAAGAGAGAGAGAGAGTGTATCCTTGTCCGTACCCTTCCTCCGACCGGACAAAGAAGGTTATTTCAGATTTATTGTTCTGGGTAATCATCACAAATAGAAAATCACTTAACATTCCAATTATGATGTGTCCTGAACATCCCTTAGATGAATCAAAAAATAGGAAATGCCAGACAAGGAGAAGCGGGCCAGTGCAACCTTGAATCCCCAACACACAAACTAACATACATAGACACTCGGAGAGAAAGTAACACACTTCAGACACAAACTAAACACAAAGGCGAAATGGGAGATGACAGAAATAGCAAAACAAAAGGCAGGGGATATGAAAGAGGATGTAATACAAATAAAGGTATGGTGTGTGTGTCTGTGTGTGTGTGTGTGTGACTGGGTGTGTGTGGATGACATTTGCATCCCTGGCTGTGGTCTTGGATGGTCTTCATCTGTATGTGCATACTGAGTGAGCCCAGGTGCTGCGTATGGCTCAGAGGTCACACCAGAAAGGGCAAGAGCTAAAATGAAGCTAACACAAATGCACATGTGCACGGGGATTCTATCGCTCATTCTTTCCCACATGCACATGCAAACACATACATGAATACACATATGCATGACCTGCTGCATACACACACCATGGAGGTTTAACTCTCTCACTTATTCCTTGACATGCACCCAGGAAGGAAAGTCAGGCTTGTTTAGAAAAAAGCCACAGAGGGCAAACATGCAAACAATGGTTCTCTATGACTGCTAAGGCTAGCTGCTGGACAGGGGTACCCGTGTAGGTCAGCAGGGTTGTGAAGGAGAAAATTAAAGAGGAGCAAAATCTGAGAGACCTTTGTTCACAGCTGGGGGAATTTACATGATGAGATGGGAGGTGGGGAATGGACACTTGAATGTTGAGCAGCGTCTTTGTTTGATTTGTGTGATTGTGTGTATCTGAGTGTATCTCACCTGCTGCATCCAGTCTTGTGTGCCTTTGCTGGTCTCCTGTAGCCAGATGTTATGAGCTGAGTCAGTCAGAGCCACGGCGCACACTCTGCTCTTCACTTGCATTTCCCTTTGATTCATCTGCAAGAGAAAACAAATCAGATTTTTTTAGTGAGGCTGAATGACATCAGTTGGAAATGCTTCTTTTAGACAACCTTTTGAATGCAGAGACCTTAGGGCTGTAGGAGGTATGGACTCATCTGAAGAATAGAAAACATCCTAATTCGAGGTACAAGAATAAATAATTTTGTAAAAACAAATCCTCATTGTGTATAGCTCCTCAATAAAAATCTTATCCCCTGGCCAACATGTGCTGTCAGCCTGCTCCTCTGACAGTGATAGCAGTGGCCCAGTGGACAGATTTGTAACCAGCGGACACAGATTCAACCTGGTGTATAGCATAATGTATAAAGTGAAATATAAAAGAGCTCCTCCACCATAGCATGTCCTTGTCACGTTCTGTGCAAATGCCCTTCCCTGTGCACGTTCAGATACCTCGGCCCCCATTCTTAATACCCTTTCCCTTCACATGTCACAGAGAACGTGGCGTCCACGGGCTCGTCTTCCTATTCCCCTCTGAATGTCAACGCCAAGGAAAATGTCACACAAAGAACTTGTTACTGCACTACAATAGACTTCCCACACCGCAAGTCCCACCCCAAGGAGCTCTAAAGTCAGGCCTTGGGAATGAGCCATTTCACTCTGCTCTGCTTTAAGATAAAACAGGAAGAAAGGAGAACAGGACCAGCAACAATAGGTTAACAATCACTTACAGTACACGTTAAGTAAGGCTTGGACAAAGGCTAGGGAACTGCGGATGGGTTAAGGCACCACAGAATGGCACTTATATTGGTCATTGCCAGACCAACTGTGAGTACATAAAGACCAGATTTTAACAACATTAAAGTCCATTCTACAGCTGTACAACTCTATAGCAGTCATGATGAAATGTCAGCTCACACTGTGTAACTGTTTACAATGTATGACCATCGTACATGATTTATATGCTCACACTGTACATGTGCGTGAGGAAAGACTATATAACTAATTACATCTACTAAAAAGTACGGTAATTGAGTAGCTTTTTTTTGGGCACTTTTACTTTCTTAAGTACATTTTGAAATCAGTACTTTACCCACTAAACATTAGGCGTCCACAGGACGTGCAGATCTGGTCTAAATCAAGTCTGTCGTTCCAGGACCCAATCTGAACATCATTCTGACCTCGAAATCAAGTAGTGGATCTGGACGTCGAAGTGCGACCTCTCCTGAACGTTGATATATTTAAACGCTTGTGTAGTCGTTCTTTTCAACATCTTGTGGACGTGAACGTCAGGTGCAGAATATAGACATAAATTAAAAAGCGCATGAAATAGACATTATTCAATATACTTCTTACACCAGCATTTTTCTTCTTACACACATATAAATATATTTACTGAAAATAAAACAAACGTTTTTTCAGGCAACCTTGCAACCTCAGCTACCAAGGTAACTGCTCACAAGCAGAGTGACAGAATCTAATCTGCGCACATGTGAAACCATCGGCAGGAAAAATGACGTATGTCTTTTGTTAAACTGGAAGCTTGTGCCACCTGCCAATAGCAGACACACAGACTTGGTCGGGCTGTTAAAGAAATACGACCTTAAGTTAAAGGAAAGTATATTTGACTGCAGGTTACCTTTTATGTTCTATAACGTCAGTAACAGTTGTCGTTGCAAACCAGTGTCCACCTTTTGCAATTTTGTGGGGGTTAACAAAGATGGCGAACACTAACAACTAATAGCTCAGCCCAGCTAGCCAAATTTACAGTACACTCAAACGTTAATGGCGGATACTAAGTCATGAACGCCAGCGTGGTGAAATTCTCAACTGGGAGACACCGTTAACATTATTTTAGTCAGAAAGCAGATTTTATACTGTAGTATAACTAACACCACATTGGGAGACACAGTTAAGTGTTTTTATCATCAGCTTTTTATGCTTTGGTATAACATAGTTGTGACATCTCCACACAAATAGGCTTGAGCGCGTGCACACAGTGAGGAAACCGATCAAAATAAATGTCCTGCACTTTAACCTAGAAAACAACATAGATGACGAAGAGCAAGGATGTGATGGCAGAGTCTTTGGAAGCTTTGAGGAGAAAGGCGATGCATCTGTGTAAAAGTTACTGTCAGCGTGTCCGACAACATTGCAGTTTAATTAAATGTAGTGTTGACGAATATAGACACTTTTAATGTGCTAAATATGAGTTTAATTAACATTTTTAATTTTGCAGTGTATTTGACCTTAATATGAAGGTGTGACTTTACCTGAACAAACCTGGCTGGTGTTACTGTTAATGTACGACTCCTCAGTAGCTATTCAGTACTTTGAGTAAACTTTAAATGAGACACTCTATGCTTTTACTTCAGTAGATTTATAGATCAGTTCTTTTATTTCTACTTAAGTAAATTTTAGCCAGAGTCACTGTACTTTTACTTGAGTACAATAGTCCAGTACATTTTCTACCTCTGGACAACTGTCACTGAATAGGGATGCACTATCATATCACCATGACATCTGTATCAGCAGATACAAATTTAAAAAGTTAAAAAATTGGTATTGGCAATGAAATTCTCTACCAATATTGACAGATGACACAAAATGGCAAAATGTACAAACGTACCATCAGGTATAAGTGGGTAACTAGTGACACAACTACTAGACTGTCTACTTTCCTGCTCCTCTTTCAGCTCTGCTTGACTCAGCCTCTCTGCACAGGAGACACCTGGTGTTCTTTACATCTAAAAAAAAGTGTGCATATTAGGTATTGATACCAACTAAAAATGAGCCTGGGGATGTCGGCATATCAGATACCTGCAAAAATCCAATACTGTGCCTCCCTATCAGTTAGGTTGTCTTTGAAAAGTTTCACACATAGAAGTTTAAGTCAGACCTATCGTCTCATTTTTACAGCTTAAATATCTAGAAACAGCAAGAAAACCACTCTCACCATCACATAAACAGCATCACCAGCAAACACAACTAGCAGTTTAAAATAAATACTCCCTGTCAGCTGGAGGTCTGTTGTTTGCTGTTCTTGTAGTGGTGAGTTAAGATGCTGTCCTGCAGTGTAAAAGGAAAAAGTACCCCAAAGTTGTTGTTTTTTGCTAGGGGTTCTGCTCTCACTGAGGCAGTGTGCGCAGTCATACAACCAAAATATCAAACATGCCAGAAATCCATCTGACCACCTGGGAGTTGCTGATCTGGCTGTGTCCCACGTTCACAGTACAGCAAATGATGCACAATCAGGCTGAAAGTCGTCCTGACTCCCATGCGGGTTGTGTGACTCATGATCTGTGTCTGAATTGGCTAAAAATCACACAGTGTATGCTCAGCTGAGGTGTCATCTTGACAAGGAAGCTTGGCAATGGGTTGGTATACTTGATTTTTGTTGCGAAAAATGACAATGGGTTATTTTCTGATAGATTATAAGATTAGCGTTTTAGATGGAGATCTAGTTTTTATAAGGTCAGGACTAATGGTTAATAAGGGCTCAGGTAGGGTTTGCTTGTGGGCGTTGGAAATGTATTTTCATTTAAAAGCCCAGTTGTAATCTATTTAAAATAGGCTATGGCTCAGGTATGAAGCTGTGGTTTAGTCAGATGTAGAGGGTTTAAGTTGGCACGACAATATGAATCAAACTCTAAAGACTAAAACTAAAGCAATCACCTTGCTTATAAACACTCACAGATAAGTAATACCAGCCAACTATAGCCGCACTGGCTCTGGCTGACTGGCTGTACATCAAAATGACGGTGGGCATTTGAATACATCCTCCCGTGCCTGGCCAAATTAAAGCGAGAGTGTATAGAGATAAATGGAATCTATTAAGGCCCTAAGGACTCATACATCATACAGCTGATAAGGCTTCCACTGGGGCGTCTTTTCTAGAGTGGAGGACAGAGCAGACTGAGAGGAGAGGTAAAACTGTAGGTATAAAAACAGTGCATAACTTTAGAGATAGACAAGAAAAGACTGACACTTCACATAGACTGACTCATAATCTTACTGTGGCATTGTAACACAAGCACAGATACACACTCTTCTCTGTACTCCACCCTCTTCCACGGTTGGCTGAAAAGCTTTTCTCTGGCAGAACTGGACCCGTGGGAGTAGCAAAGCCAACCTTTTAAAACTGGACGTATCAGTCAAGGTCCTGTTTTCTGGCCAGTCCCTGAATATAGAGGCAGTTAGCTGAGGCCAGGAAACAGGAGGCTGTGGACTGACTGCTCATGGAAAACTCTAAGCACATGGCTTTAAACCATTCAAATACATCGCCCAAGTCTGGGCAGAAACTTTACATTTTTCCACTTTGAGTGTGGATAAATTAGTCTCTACTTGCTCCTATTGTATACCCCTCATGGGCCCAACATTTTTTATTTTTGATGGAACAAGTACTTAACATGGACATGGTTCACTAGTATGCTGAAACTGTAAGTGAGCTATAATAAATCTGGAAAGTGGTGGAACTAAATTGTGCTTCCAAACCTGACATTAATTACAGACTCTTGCTGTCTGTCCACTTACCATTTTCATTTCAGCATGCCACTTTTAAAGGCAAAATACTTCTGTGTCAACAAAAGATGTGCAGATGGATGGATGAATATTTTTGAAGAGAATCAGAGGAAGTGGATGAATTCAATCAGATGGGAGAGTACTGTAAAATTAAGCAGTAGTTTAGGTGAAGGACTGAGAGTTCTGAGACAAGGGAAAATGTATGGATGTACACAAAAAAAAAAGAAAAAGAAAGGACGATGTATATGGTGGTCTGGGTTGTATAGTCCTGAATGGACTTGGCTGAAACTTCAAAACTGGAGATAAGTATAGGTGCATCTCAAAAAATCTGAATATCATGAAAAGCTCATTTTTCCGGTAACTTAATTCAAAAATGAGCTTTCAGCTCACAAAAATCCTGTATCTTGAAATAACAGAATATTGAGAAAAAGTCCAATTTCTTGGCAGTTATTTCAACCCTGAAAAGAGCTCCAATATGCTAAATCACTCAAAACACCAGCAAAGGTTTCCTGAACCTTCATTCTCTCACTCTGGTTCCGAACACACCACCACTCAATCTTGGGGAAGACTGCTGACTTGGCAAATGTCCAGAAGACAATTACTCCACAAGGAGGGTAAGCCACAGAAGATCACAGCTTAAAGGAAGGTTGTTCTCAGAATCCTGTATAAAATCTATTCATGGAAAGTTGACTGAGAAAAAAAAAATTGTAGTAAGAAAAGATACACAAGCAACAGGGATGAACTCAGCCTTCAGAGTTTTGTCAAACACAGCAGATATTTCCAGGAAATAGGCTACAAATGTTATATTTGTGTCAAGCCACAACATCAACATAATAAGCATTTCACCTGGACTAAGGAGAAAAAGAACTGGAACATTGCTCTGTGGTCCAAAATCCTGATTTCAGATAAAACTACATTTTGAATTTCATTTGGACATCAAGGTCCCAGAGTCCATAGGAGGATTTGAGAAGCACAGAAGGTGCTTGAAGTCCAGTGTTTTCAGTTTCTGCAGTCAGTGATGGTTTTGGGGTGCTATGTCATCTGCTGCTGTTGGTCCACTGTGCTTTATCAAGTCCAGAGTCAACGCAGTATCTAGGTTTTAGGTTAGGCACTTCATCCTTCTGAGCTTTATGGAGATTTCCTTTTCCAGCAGGACTTGGCACCTGTCTACGGTGAAGCTGAAACTACCAGAAATTGGTTTGCTATGCTTGATTGGCCAGCCAATTCACCTGACCTGAACCCCATAGAGAATCTCTAAAGGTATTGTCAAAAGGAAGATGAGAGACACAAGGTTTAACAATACAGATGAGCTAAAGGATGCTAACAAAGCAACCCAGGCTTCATAACACCCCGGCAGTGCCATAGACTGATTGCCTCCATGCCATATCGCGTAGATGGAGTCATTTGTGCAAAAAGACATCAAATACTGAGAGCATAAATGGAAACCTTTCAAGAGGGTCAACATTTCTGTATTATGAAACTTTTTTCACTTTTTATTCAATTAAAGGACAAAGAAATCTTTTCATGATATTCTATTTTTTTAGATGCACCTGTGTTGAAATAGTGCATTATTAATTTTGTATAAAGAGGCGACTCAAAATGAGTGTTGGCTGGTGAAAAGTGCCTTTGAATGGGATAACAAGGTTGTTGGATATCTTAATAAAGCGACTGAAATTATTGTGAATCAGTTCCACTCAAGTAAAAATGTTTTCCTGACCAAATCTTTTTGGTCTGAAATACTATGCAAACTCATAGTCCCTACACTTCTCTAACTCTTCCCCAAGTTATTTTTCAAAATTCTTTCACAGTGTCAAATTCTAACCAAAATGAGATGATAAAATAAATCAGAAACTCTCACTAAACAGTCCGTCCTCCTGATGCTGCCTCAACTAAAGATTAAAGACCAAAACACTCATCTTTCACCACCAGCTATATCAATCACTGTCTCTGACAGCTCTCATTGCTGCTATGCCAGCATACATGTGGTCTGCTGTGGTAACAGTTGGGGGAATAGGTTGACAAATAATGGCTCCAGGAGAGAGTGTGTATGCAGTGTGGCCCAAAACCACAATGATTCTGACACCACTGGGTCCCATGTTTTACAAGCCACAATGACAACTGTGGTTAGCTGCATGTTGAAAGCTAAATCTAAGGGTGTCTCTGTCTTCTGCTAGGTGGGCAAGACTAAAGGTTCACTTACAAATCACCCTAACAGAGCCACATGTTCCCAGGGGGTTACGATGTAAGCTGTATTATCACATGACTCACTGTGTTATGTATGTTTGTGTGTAGCGTTAGCCATCTTTATCTAGAAAGTTAAATGTGCTAATCCACTGTGTAACCGCAGGCTGCAGATTTCACAAGGAAACAGGCCAGCTGTTGTGATCACTCTTGTATCGGACAGGGAAAAAGGACGAGAGACATGTGGAAATACTTGTAGAGCTGAAACCAACACACAGATGTTGAGACATTTGCCGATTCTCTGCCGGCCTTTCTTAAAGCAGCTGGATAGGCAGAGAGAAGTTCAGTTGGGGGTTCAATGTGAAAGACATTTTAAAAAAGAGGAAGAGAATCTCAGAAGGTTAGAGAGATACCTGAATGGATATCAAAAGTAGGCCTGGAGTACAACTAAGGAATAAGGACAAAGAACAAGACAGACAGGAGACAGAAAAATTTATGAATGCTTTATTGATCCCCAGGTGAAAACTCTCCTTTCCCCTCCTCACATGAAGATCAGACCTTGAGGTCAGTACCAGAGCAGTATCCCTGGTACAAGTAGGCTTCAACCCCTTTGAAGCATGAAACTGGGTGGAAACAATGCATTTCATACCAAGAGTTTAAACCACAGTGCTCAGTTTGAAGGTCAGACTCCTTACTCACCAAAGTACCCAGATGAAAAGTTTCTGACCAGTCTGATCTCTTCAAACTATTGCATCTTTACAGGTTTTTTTTCATCAGAATATAGAGTACTTGGAAAAGAAAATGCAAACAGGGGTTCTACACACTTTTAAAAATCAAATTAATGACTTTTTAAGACCTGAAGTGAGAACAATTTATACCACTTTCTGCACAGTACACTGCCAAAAATGAACGGAATGGTATTTCTCAGTAGGACTGAATTTATCATAACATATTTTTCCAGGTGTGTGAGCTGAGCTAAACAGTTTAACTATTAAAAAGCAGAATCATGCTTTGTGTCAGGTAATAACTGCTTAAAATAAGGGTGGGCTGTAAGAATTGTTAACAGGGCAACCTTATATGTTAGAGAACTGGACTAGTGTCAAAAAATACACTTAATTATTCATATAGATAGGGGTCTGAGGTCCTCCTCCCGGAAATTTAGCACATCAAAAACTGAATTCCCTGAATTATTGATAATATACACTGTGTTCCAAATTATTGTCAAAATACGTTTTTGTTCATTTTTTCCTAAAAAGTCTATGCATTTGGCGGTCAATAGGAAATTTCATTCCTCAACAATTGTATTGTTATTGGGATGTAATTTAACAAAATTACCAACAAAATAACTTAATATGCAGTATTCCAAATTATTATTCAAACAGAGTTTCAGAAAACTCAATAGTAAATAAAGGATTGAAAACAGAAATCTGTTGTAATGTTTTGCATCAGGAGTTAATTTTCCCCAAATCAAATACATCTTTAAAGACCAAGCTCCGTATTAACATAGGAGTCCATCTTTGATATCATCTTAACATCTCTTTCATCTGTTGAACTTGTAAGTCGATGTATAGTTTCTGCCTGCATTCCCTTTGAGGATGCCAGGATTGCCTCCAAGAGCTGCAGTTTTGAGGTAACTGCAAATCTGCAGTAAACTTGTGACTGGCTTAATAATGTAGAACAACCTCCTTATGTGGTTTCCCTTTAACTAGGCTCACCTAGCAAACTAATGACCAAACCTGTCTGAGACTGATGTTAGTCATGGAAACTGACAGGAGAAGGAGCACAAGTGAAAATTTTGATTGAAAAAATTGAAATCAAATGTTTAATTGGAATCGTATTTGCTCAATAATTTGGAATAAAGGGTTAATGCAACAATCTGTGGGAATAATGATCAAAATTGTACATGAGTGGCTAGAACACAAAGATTGGATTAGGACATGTCTTACTCAAAGTGCCTGCCAAAATGGTAAAAATCACACTTTCTAAAACTTTTTTATGGCCTTTAATTTCAAATGTGCAATTTAAGAATATACATGACTTTTCAAGGTTATGCACTGACCCTGTGTAAAGATATTTATTTCAGCAACACTCTTTTTTAAAGTCGTCTCTTGCTGTCTCTTGGATTAATTTCACCCCGACTACATGTTACGTTTACATTCCTCTGAAACTGAGTCACATCTGATGACGCAGACCGGAGTTCACCCCCACATACGTTCAAACTTGAGTTGAACTATGCAGTCCTTCACCCTCTTTTCCCCCTCTCTTTTTCTTCCTCATAAACCATTTCTCTTTTGATTTCTCTGCAGAGGGTCTAGTTGCTATAGAGACCCACAAACATCACAGATTTCTGACCCCCTGGTTGGCACAATTCGACTAAATCCAGCTTTTCACAAGCTCTATGAAATAGCCGACCCCCACGCAATGGAGCCACTTTAATACATACACATTCACCGACACACACATACACACAGAGACTGTTCTCTAACCTCTGTATCTCGTACCTGACCTCTCACATGGCCCTCAGCAAAGTACAGTGTTTAGCTCTTTAAGCTGCTTCCTGCTACAAAGCCAGCTAATTGCTGGACTTTTTGTTGTGTATAATCTTATTTCACCACTGACGTAGAATGTGATATGCAATGGGTGTGTGTATGTAGCAGTGTGTGTCTATAAAGGAAGGGAAGGGGGGCGTATTAATCATGTTTATTTATCTGGACGAGGAGTTGAAATAAGCGACGAGACATCATTTAACAGCATGCTAAGCTAATCTCTGCTCGAGATAAATACTTCATTTCTCTCCTCTCCCTGTGACGCTCCCTTGCTCGCAACTGCTCCGCTCACGCTACATCTAAACACCGGCAATAATAAAGACAATTATTTAGGCCTTTGATAATTATGTGTCAAAGGCAGCGAAAGCCACTAGATAATTGGGTGAAAACTGAATGGTTATCCACAATGGAGATCCCCATGGGGAGACAGGCAGACTTATCCCCAGAAAGAATGCAGAGCGGGAGAAAAGAGAGAACCAGGCAAAGACGGAAAGATGAGAGCTCTTTAAGGGGCATTTCTCACTGTCAGATAGTCAATGTGAAAAGCCACAATTATATGTAGAGAGAGAGAGAGCGAGAATAGAGAGCAGCAAACAACAGAAAGGGAAACAAGGGACAGGGAGAGAATGACAGAAAATGAGTGAAAAAGATGACAAAATGTGGAGTGTTAGTGGGAGTGAGCAAAGACTGAGCAGAGGCCAAGGGGAAGGAGGAAAGAGAGAGCGAGGAGCGCCCTGTGACGATGCCAGTCAGAGACGAGGCTTATAATGTGGCTGCGCCGTGCACTGCCAACAGCCACAGATAATCTAGGACTACCCACTGAGCACTGAAGCACTGCTTAAATATTTGATTGATTAACTGTCCTGTTGCTGCCAGAGAGTAAGAGGAGAGCATCAGAGAAGCCAGGGCGAACACAGGAAAAACAAACAAACATGTATGCGGGTGCACGCGGAAAGGTTGGGAAACACATGGCGCAGACACTCTGACACATACACCCCCATAAATCCCTACACGCCAACATTGGAACAGGAGCACAAACACAAACACGCACAGACGTGTACACATTGCAAGCATGTGTAGAGTCTGCAAAGACAGTGGCAAGGGCTGGAAAACAAACATAAAGGCTGACTGATGCTCTGGCAGGGATTTCTCTCTATCATAAATCAATACAGACAACAGACTTATAGACAAACAGTGGTTAAGATGATGATCCTCAGCTGGATTTGCTTTTAAAGACCTGCGGTTCACCACATGGAGGATGTCTGAGAGCGTTCTCTCTTATTCCTCTCTGTATTTGATCTCTGGGCATGGAGGGGTGGAAGATGCAGCATGTTTGGTGACTCTACCTGCCCTGTCGCGCACGCACACAACACGCCTCTCCTCGTTCGTCACTGGCTGTGAAAACACAGGCAGCTGGCCCCCCACGCTCCGACACCCTCCACAGGAAGAGACAACACCAGCGCTTCCTGTGGCTTTGAAGCAGGGGTCCCGGGTCCCCTGTCGGTCCCCAGCTTCCTTTGTCTTAACCGCAGGAAGGAAGCCCTCTCCAGCACGAGGCCACAGAGCCCTGGGGAGCAAGGGCGGCTGTGTTTGTGTGTTTATGTGAGTGTGCATCGCTCGCCGTTGTGGGTCACATGCATTTGCTTGCAGGGTTTTTTCCCCTCTGACTCCGTGCATGAACTCTGGTCATGGTGAGGGTGTTAGAGAGGGAAAGACAATAGCAGGAGAAAACTGCAATAACTTCCTCCTCTATTTCCTCTTTCCTCTCACTGCTGTTTGCTCGTGATGGAGGGAGAGAAGGGAGGATGGTGAGAGACAGGGGCATTCCTCAGTTGCATGAGTGACAGCACCGGACGCAGGGCGGTGGGAGGTGCTGTATGTTTCCGAATGTGTTAGGGAGGACACTGAAAGGCACTCGCATAGATACACAACATCAGTGGAGGTGGTGAGGAAAAGGAAGGCCAATAAATATTTACTGACACAGCACAAGTGGAGAATGGTCGTCCACTGGTGGAAACAAAAGGCAGAGGATGAGGAGCGGCGTGCCAGGAAACCTGCCGGCTGCGGGCACAGCGCCCCTCTTGTGCCCATGTGGAAAACAAGAGGAAGGCAAGGAAGGGAGGACAGAGAAGGGAGAGGGCAGGGAGGAGGGGGAAGCCATGTTGTGGGTGAGGGAGCCCTTGTAAACAATGCAGCTTCAAAAATTAATTTCCAGAAGTTGAGTGTGCAGCTTCTCTTAACTGCCCACATAATCATTCTAAATATTTTCCTTTATAAGTAATCTGGAGTCCCTTAAACACTTGAACGTCTCTGCTTTTCCCTTCAATGACACCTCTTTTAAATGGAGTTGCATTCCTGTTATTCAGATCTAACAAACTGAGCAGATGCTCAGATGTATAGCAGCATTTCATAGTTGCAAAAACAGAATTCAATTAATTTCTAATTAACATCTGCACAGTGGTGAGTGTTAATGATATCAACTCCCAACAGTTTGATCAATTTACATTTTCTGTCACCGGGAAAAGACGGCCAATCGTTGCTCAAGTTGCTCGCTATATGAACAATCCCCCTCTATTGTTCACATTGAAGTGATATTGACACAATTAAGAAAGTGAACTAAGTTTTACAAAACTAGTACTTAAGTGATTTTCTTATATTGTTTAGCAACAGCAATTATAGAAATTGTCCAAATGGTAATTTCTAATTAGACAGCATTCCTTAACAAAGTGAAATTACAGCATGGTGACTAATTAAAGTCTTGTGTTAATTAAAATACATCTTAGTTAAGAAAACCAGCTCAAGCTATAGTGGGCAACGTCTTCATCATTCCCAAATCAACTGGCCATATTAGCAGCTCTGGTCTACAGAGTGAAAGTTACTTGTGCGTGTTGGATAAAGTGTTAAGGCCTCATGTTCTCCGCTGGCTCTTTCTCTCCCTCTCTCTGAGTGCTTCTTTCTTGTCTTCCTCCCTGTCTCCCAACCCTCCGGCAATGCTGTAAAATAGAAACCTAACCTCAATATTTTCCCTCACGGTGCTGGGACTTGCTGGCCCATTAAATTCCCCTTCCCATGTGTCAGCTTGCACATTTCCACCATGAAATTTTCGTATAATTAAACTTTCTTAATGATTTATAAGCTACAATAATAGCCGTAAGTATTTCAGAGCAGGTTAAAGGGACAGCCTTTAAGTGCACACCGGGGGCTGACCCTGTTTTAACACAGTTTCGGATGGGTTGCTCTCGGCTGGAGACGAGGATGTATCGGGCGAGGGAGAGTGGGATTGACAGAGGGAGGGAGTAGACGAGAGGGCCTAACAAGGGTGGGTGGAGGAGGAGGCTGGGACCTTTGTGCCGTAACTCAGGGTGAGACTGACACTGAGGAGAACCCAGGGCTCCCTGAACTCTTGTGGGGGAGACGGCTTACTGCGGATGGATGGGGAGAGACATGCATGCACAGTGTGGGCATGAGCAGACAGAGAAACTTAGAGGACGGGAACCCAGCACTGTGAGGCTGTCATCGGGTAAAAGTGGACTTAGTTGATCTAAATCACAAACAAACCTGCAGGAAGAATCACAGATTGTCAGGATACTGTAAAACAGGGGTTTCAAACTCAATCACAGCAGGGGTCGGATTCTGAATTCAGGTCTACCTGAGAGCGTAACAGGGTCAACATTCAACCATAAACTGTCTGATGGATTTTCACCAGTAATGAAATACGGAAAAAGTACTGATGATACATGATTCTGAGATTTAAAAAGTCAAAATTATAAATCTAAAGGCTCAAAAGCTGAGCTAGAAAGGAGATAGAAAGTCAAACTTATTAGTCAAAAAGGTCAAAAGACGACATTAATTGTCAAAATAAAGTTTTTAAAGGGCAAATATTTGACATAGACATTTGAAATCACGAGTTTTATAGGTAAAAATATGAGATAAAATTCGCAATCATAACTTTAAAAGGTAAAAATAAGAGATATAAGTCAAAATCATGAGTTTAACAGTTCAAAATATAAGATACAATTTGAAATCATGAGTTTAAAAGGTCAAAATATGAGATAAAATCTGAAATTATGAGTTAAAAGGCACAAACTAAGAGATAAAGCCAAAATAATATGTTTAAAAGGTCAAAATGTGAGACAAAATTCCAAATAATGAGTCCTAATGGTCAAAATATGACTTAAATTTCAAAATGTTATACTAAAAGGTTAAAATATCAGATAAAAAGTCAAAATCATAAATTGAAAAGTTCTAAATATAAAATACAAAAAATCATAAGTCAAAATAAAAATCATAAGTTTAGGTAGTAATTGTGAGATGCAAAATTAAAAATGTAAAAAGAAAAAAACTAATCTTATTTTCCCATATTCTTAACTTTTTATCAAATTATTTTTCTCTTTTTTTACATTTTGATGATTTAACAAGGGAATTTAACCAACAAGGTTAAATCTACATTTTTATAGTGGAGGAAATCTACAGACCTCATACTGGTGGGCCAGTTATAATAATAATAAGATATGATCTTGCGGGCCGGGTATAACTCTACCACGGGCCGCATTTGGCCCCTTGGCCTTGAGTTTGACATCCCTGATGTAAAACAATTTTAACAGCCTATGAAATAATCTCAAACAGCAAATCATTTGAAAAAACTGGGGGACAAAGATGGCAGAATAAATCTAAAGAAATACTTCCACCAATGTCTGAGAAATTTGCACAACAGTTTGTATGCTTCTACCAGGTTACACACACTTGCACACACAGATGTTTGCTCTCTGCTGCCTCTCTGACGGCGAGGCTGATATGATTGCCACTTAGGAAATCAGTGTGTTTTCACACCACTCTCAGCTCTGCCAAAGCTAATGTGTTAAATATCCATCGGGTACTGCTGTCCATTTCTGAGACTCACACACTCACACACAGCCTAAGGGGCTGATAAACACTGATTCCTTGTACTAACTGAGCCCACAGTTGGTATCCAAGCCAACATTTCTAAATTGGGGTGCAGTGAGAAAATGCTATGATGTGGAATTTTCACTCACTTCTTCTAAATTTGTTGTGAGGAGAGTAAAGTAGATCTGATTTATGATCATGGGTTGCCATCAGAAATCCCCCTTTATTTTTTAAACTTCTATACAAATCACTTCCAAGCTGCATGGATAAGCACATGAAGTCCAGCTACTGTAAGTGTTTTGAAAGGGTGGAGCCTGCTAATGGTGAAAATCTACCAAATATCCCAGTGGACTGTTCCTCACCTTAGCTGTGAATTAGGGAGGAGGAAAATAAAAGAAAAACAACAAATCTGGAGGCGCCTGCTGCTCTGCACATTACTGGCAAATCAGGTGTATGTGTGTTCTTTTTAGCGTGTGTGTGTGTCCCGTCAGGGCTGCAGGAGTGAGCTTCTCAGGGGAGGTGTTTTGTTTAAACTTCCAGGGCCACTCGACCCATCTCCGAGTGTGAAGCCACGCATGGTCAAACGGAGGAGGGGGAGAGAAAAGTTACGGGTAAAAAAAAAAAAAAAAATAGGAGGGGAGGAGAGGTTTAAGGCTGCGTTAATGAAAGCGACAAAGGCAGAGTTCTCCCCTTTGGTTATCATCTTCATATTTGCTCATCTCCCGGAAAAAAAGACACAGAGCGCCCTGAAAAAGAAATAAAAGTGAAGAAAAAACAGGCTGTGATCCCCCCATACTCAGGGAGAAACTACACAAGGCCAAATGAAATTAATGGAAATATATAACAATCTGAAATTAACTTCTCATTGCCACTAGCCATGATTTAAAACCACTTTTTCAACAAGAGAGAGGATGAGTCAGAGAAGAAAAGAGGGTAGAAAGAGTTGAGGCCATTTTACAAATTGGACAGGCTGGAGGAAACTACAACTTAATTTGCCCCATCATCTAAAAACTCTGCGCTTCTCAAGGCGAACTCATTTAAATGATTATTTTATGTCCAAATTATTTAAGACATAAGACTAAAAGATTAGAAATAATACTAATGTGGCATAGGAGAAAATACAAAGTAATTTAATTAGCTGATGAAGCAGGCGGAATGAACTTAAAACATTTTAAGTACCTGAAGTTTCATTTAAGCAGATTTAAACTACATTAAAAACAAAATTTAAATCACAGTAATAAAAATAAAAGCCTCAAGTAAGTAAAGTAACAAATGTAAGCCTAAATTAATAATATACAGAGCATGGCTATAATTATAATTGCCATTAAAATAATTCTAAGTATGCTGCTTACATCAGATGCTTTATTTTGAGTTATAAACAAGACCACAATTAAATAACTCTTTTGTTACCCCTCTGTAATTCATCTACTATATTTTATATTGTTGTTTAATAAAATAATATGCCCACCAACCACAGCAGTAGACTTTAATGTACGTTACAAACCCAGCACAGTGATTCCCTTAATGAATTAAACGTAAAACCTACAAAAAGCAGTACACCAGTTGAGTGCTTTTCAAGTGATATTATTGATTAAAAACAAAGCCTGAGAGAAGAGTGAAGTACACACAAACACACAGGGACTACACACACTTACCCACACACACAATCCAGTATAAAGTATATTATTAATCTTATAAAAAAAGCAATTAAATCAAAGTGGTATAGAGCCTGAAGCTATGAGGACTGTCAATTCTGCTGGAAATGCCACAGAAGATTACAGCTGGGTTTGTGGATTCCGTGAACCCTTTTTTTGATTAGGGAGTCAATTATTTCTCATTACCGAAGATGCTATTTCGGAAAAAGACCTTGTCAGTCAATCATGCAAAAAGTCCTCGAAAAAAGCGTGAATAAACCATTAAAGAGAGAGGCGGATGGGGGAGAGCACGCTGACCCTTTTCCCCACCCAAACTCCTACTTGTAGTCAAATTACCTTTTTAACTATTACACCTCTGTCAGGTCTTTGTCAGCGTATGCTAATGAGGGCCTTCAGTGGAGAACATTTGAAAAGAAAACAGTATATTTATTAGTTTATCTCAGAGAAAGGCATTTACCCAGAGCTGAAGGTAAGTTTGAATGTGGTGATTATCTTGTCATTTTCAGGCTGTTTGTCGAGGTGTGTGCATGCGTGTGCGTTATGAGGTGTCAGTGTGAGTGAGTGCTTGTGTATATTTATCCAGGTAGTGTGCTGCTGTGTGTGCATATGGACGTATACATGCGCGCTCATATATGATATATATGTGTGTGCTTTAGCCGCTTTCGGCACACTGATAGGCGAGCACAGCACATTTCTCCCGTCCTCTTTGTTCTGTGTTGGGTTTGACACCTCTAAACAATAGCAGCGCTTCACTTCGCCCAGCCCCAGCCCACCACCACCACCAACCACACGCTGCATGGACGGGAGCTGCCAATTAGCACTATCAAACACCCCTCATCAGCTGTCTGCTTACCGCAAAAAGAGAAAAAAATCCCCCAAACAAATCAATAATTCAGAGCTTCCTTCAAAAACAATCACATTCATGAGTGGACCGAATGGTCACTCGTTGTATGGTATGGATTCTGTGCGTTGAAAATATGCACTGAAGTGGAGCAGAGTGGAAACAAAGCTCTGCTTTTTGTTTTGAGGCCGACTCTGTCTTGACCCGACCCCAATGTGAGTCTAAATCCTAAGCTTTTCAGAGGGAGTTCAGCTTCCTTTAACACAAAAAACTTGCAATGCCCTTCTCGCTCTGTATAGTTTGTCTACCTTTGTTTTATGCCACACTGAGTGAGCTGCCTTTGGCGGCCACCGGGCAGCCAGACGACGTGGTGTGACCCAAGGGAAGGACGGCCAACGTAGGGAGAGAGGAGTGAGAGTGGGGCCTGTCACAGAGAAAGGGTCTCAGAGGGCCCCGAGGTGAGCAGAGGTGTCTGGGAGATGACTGTCGCTTCTCTCGGTGGTCCGAGCCCTTTTCATTAACCTACACCCCTGGGTTCAGCAATCAGAAACAGAGGGTGGGAGTAGGGGGTTCACAGCACTGACCACCAGAGACCTGCTGCCTGCCTGCCTGCCTTTCCTGTCTGTCTGAATGCAGATCTGTCTCATCCATTACAGACGAGGGACTGCTTTTTAACAAAATACAAAAAACATGCACAGAAACAACACACATGCACAAACACACTCTAAAATACACAGGCATGGGAGCTTGCTCAGGGAAAGAGAGGGGTAACAAAGGACAGGCAGTGCCCCCTAGTGTTTTCATCAAAGAGAAATCAGACCAAATCAACTAACCATCACACCTAGCAGGGCCGCAAACACAGAAACAGGAGGGGAAAGAGGAGGGAGCGAAAAGGGGGGTGGATGAGTAACGTGGAAGGGGCAGGACGTCAGGGGGAAGAGGGAGAGAGATGGAAGGAGCAGGGGCCGAAGAAGACACAGAAGTTAAGGATGGGGGATGGGGGTGTATTGCACATGTTAGATGGCTGCTGGTGGTGACTGGGGGGATTAAAAGATGTCTTGACATGGCCAAGATGTTTTTAATGTTTGAGAAGAGGGAGAGAGGCGGACAGGCCATGCATGAAAGCCGATGTCAGAGGAGTCCAGAGAAATCGTCGAGTGTGAAGCCATCTAATAGGAAAGCAGAATATATATAAGACAGTGACACAGACTCACACTCACTCACTGATGGTGAAAAGCCACCCAATGTGTCCTGATGTCTGATCTGAGCATGAATCACAAACTAATGAGTGACATGACATGGAAGAAAAGGATGACAAGCATGCAGTTTATAGAAAAATGCACACTCATACTTTAGACTTTAAAACAAATGCATGCACACATGTTAGAAAAGGGTGCAAGTGTTTTTTTCTTCAATGGCGCATCCAGCTTCATATTCCCACCATGAAACAAGGCCTTCCCTTCAGTGAGTTCCACATTCAGCTCCAAGCAGTGAAGACATCAAAGGCTGCTCACCACCAGGAGCCTCTCGCTCTCTCCTTCCTCTCTCTCTCTTCCTTTTTGCTCTTTCATAACCCCCATCGTATTTCACAGCACATAAAGCCCTAAAATGGCACATAAAACAGTTCATCTCTTTTCACTGTCAGCTTTCCAGGCTTAAAAAATTAAATATGTTTTACTGCAGGTACATAACTAAAACACACCCATGGAAAAGATGCCATAAAGGATTCAAACTAGGCTTTCCATAAGTATAGGAGGCTATAGAGGTGGGTATAGATCAGCTGAATAGCCAATATGCAGTATTTCAAGCTTAGTGTGAAAAAAGGAAGCTATGGAGACTCTGGAATTGCCTATTTCTATTCTAGGCCACCAGTTGCCCAGGTATGCTTGCGAGATATGTGAAGAAAACATACCAAACTTTCTGCAGGTGATGCGCTGATGCTGAAAAATGTCTTTACAAAGGCGCCAAAAAAATGTTGTGACCCTGATGCTGAGGGGTTTGGAGTAGGAAAGGCACAGACATCTAATTCAATGAACTTTAAAAGCAGTCAGACCAGAGGGTGAAGAAGACGTGCGAGGATGGAGACGCAGAGTTTGAAGATAAAAAAGGATGAGAGAAAGACGGAGAGAGGGTTTAAACTTCAACCCTGGAGTCACCGAGTTCACTGACATTTGCACCATGATCCGCCTAGCTGCTCCTCACAGCTTTTCAGAAGTGACACTTTCCCTCCTTTCATTTCCTTAGACTTATTCTTCCTCCTACCTTTGCTGCAGAATGAGACCATTCACAGGCCAGAGAAAGAAGGAAAAAAAACACACAGCCAAGCAAACTGAATTGAATGTGCTGAATTCGAGTGACAATTTGCAACCCCAAATGTCCTCCTGATTCCTCCCGTTTATTGTATGCATTCTTATAGAGGAATTAACAAGGGGGGAGGGAAAAAATGACATGTGACAAGCGATTCATTTGAGCTGTCAACATGTCATCTTCAGTACATTCAAACCTCACGTCAAGCGCTCGTACTCCCTCTCTGCTGAAGGTGACCTAGGTCGTAACCGGCTGACACACCCAGACACAGCAGGTAAATGAGTGGAAATAACACAGTGGGGACAAGACATCCAATGGAGTACATGCAAGTTTTAGCTGAATGGGACTTTTGGGGATTGAAATTGCATTTTCCGGTAAAAAACACACTCTAAATGAAAGAGTGATTAAACTTTCAACAGTTCAGGGGTTTTATAAGAATAAATTCAAAGCATTTTAGAGATGATTTTTCAAATTACATGAGGTATACTGAGAAGGAGGAAGCTGTGTAAAACCTGGTGGTCTTGGAAAGACTTTTGTTAAAAAATGTGTGAAAAAGAGGCACAGAAGAGAGGTCAGTCTTAGAAAAGAATTGCAGCAAGACAGCAAAGACTGAAGTAGCAAGGCCGATGTGAAGTTGAGGTTAAGAGAGGAGGGAAAATGAAAGTAACTGAATCTGAAGCAAAGGGGAAGAGCAAAGAGTCTGTGAAAGAGACCATATACACAGGGGCACAAGATAAAAGGAAAAAAAATTAGAAGAGGTAAGTTTACAGAAAAGTGTTAGGCAGTCGGAGGGTGTCCAACGGTGTCAAAGTCGCACAAAAAATGAGAATAAAACGAACGTTTTCAAGTACTTGCTTGACATTTTAAAAACAAGGGCAAGGGGCAAACACAGAATGAGCGAGTGAAGGATGATTTCAAAATAAGATGGACGGTAAAAGACAACGAACCGACAGAGAGAGGAGCGAAACAAGTGGACAGCAGTGCCCGACGGGTATTGAGGAGTGAAAGAAAGAGCGAGAGAGGTCTGGAGCAGAGGGAAGGGAAGAGAGCGAGACCTTGCCTCTGAGGCAACGAGCCGAGAGGAACGAGAGAGGCAGACAAAGACGCGCACTGCTCTCACACGGCAGAACAAAGAGAAGAGGTGCATCATGGGAGTCTGAGCCTTGCGCCGAAGCTGACGCCATGCTGGAAAAGCACACAATGGCGCGTATACAGTAATTAAAAGGCAAATGCATAAGCCTTGAAGCCATGATTGGTACATAGATCTCTTTTTTTTTGTCTAAGCATGAAATCCTTGAAGGGCAACGGGGTCAGTTCTCCAAACCAAGAACACGAGCGCAGATACAAATGGAAGTAAATCAAATATTACTCAAACAGAAAACTTAATGAAGGAGTTTAAAAATTCCTGTGAAAACAGGTTGTAAAGAGAGGAAAACCTGAGTCAATGTGCACTGTCCCAGCTGACGCAGATAGTAGGAGGAGAGGGATACTGTCTGAGCAAATACAAGTGAGAAAGTGTAAACAAGCAGGAGGAGGGAGAGTCAGGAGAGGATCGAAGGGTTGAAGTAAAGGGTGCACAGGAAGGGAGAAAGGCTGCTCAATTTTAGCAGACATTCAGGCGAGTTGAGATGCTTGTATCCCGAGGTCTAACTGGAAATCTGACTATGTGCACACATGCATGTATTTACACCCTTTAAAAGCAGATTATATCACGCTATTGTGTTTATCTACAGGCAGCTAGAAAAAGGAGTAAAGAAAATAAAACAGGTGTCGGGGTGAAACTGGCAGTTACTTTTTCAGCTAAAGTGTCAAAATGCAAAGGTAAAGAATGAAAAATTATGCTCTTAACTCTCAATCTACCCTCTCTGACTCTTACTTCTCCCTTTCTTGTGCTCTCTCCTTTCCTCTTCCTCTCTCTCAGTCGGTCTCTCTCCCTTCCTCCGGCAGGTCTGATACGCCGGAGCTGCAGCTGAACTCTGAGTAGCACTGTCTCCGGGAAAAAAAACAAAGTGATCAATGTGAGAAGGCACGGGGCGCTCATGGACAGGCCAATCAATGGTGGAAAGAACCTTGCCCAGGGCCTTATGCAAATGGAAGCACGTCCCGTAACCTCGGGAGTGAACATGCGCACTAGATCAATGGGACGAGGGTAGAACCTTACAGCAAGATCAGCCTCAGCCAGTAAATATGTAATGATGAATCCCCGTAGATTTCACTGAACTCAAATGAACTTCAACTAGCTCGGCTTCTTATATCACAAAGTGGCAGGAGAGACCTCGTGGTGAGGAGGTGGGGTGTAGGGTGGGTGTGGGTTTAAAAGAGCCTTTGCTCTGTGATGTTCTGAGGACAGATGGAGTTTTCGCTTCCTTTTCACCAGGGAGAAAAGACAATAAGGTGAGAGCAGACTTATGAATAGCCCCCTTCAACAATACTTGTTTGAGGTGTAATGATTTTCAATTATGTCACCATGGCAACATCTGTGTGTTTTGAGGGACCAAGGAGAAGAGTGGGTGATGACCTGGAGAGTGTGCTCGACCATTTAAAGCTGTGGACGATCAAACCAAGGACTGGAGATAACTATTCAAAACTAACAAGCGAATAACTGAAGTCTGGAATCGTTCAATCTATCAGACTGAAAAGACAAGGTCTGTGATCACTTGATTATGTGCTGAGACTTATAATTTGTGTTTCTATACATAACAACTAGAGAAAATAAGGAGAAATATAGATACTGTAAAAAAGCAGAGGACGAACACCACCAGAAAGAGGCATTCTTAAACTGAATGTAGAAACCACAATGTATAGAAGCTGTCCTGGAGCATATTGACCGTTCTCCTGTGCCAGAGCTTTAAGTGAGAGCAACAGCGCCATGTCAGCCTCTGGGCCTTGCAGTACACTATAGGAGAGTTTGATCAAAACAAGTGGATACATATATCCCCGAGATTTAAATAGTAGAAAAATGAAAGTGAGTGTTGGTTGTTGGCTGTATTTCAGATGACCTTTCTGACCTCCAACCATTGCAAAGACACAAAAAAAAGTTAGATAAACAAGCATTTTTGTACTGCACATTGCCCCGACTGCTTCCCTTTTGTTAACTGAAACATTATGTAGCACTCTAACAAGGAAGAAGAATGCAGAATATGAGTGATGTAGAATAAAATGGAGTCTATGCATAATATAGAGTTAAACAAACCAGTCAACAACCACCATGTTTTTACTCTTAAAGCAAAGACCCAGTACTTTTTTAAATACCTGAACGTAGTCATACTAGCCGTTTGCAATGGTTGCCAGTAGCGGTTCACATGATGTAGCTACAACATTGCAGCAGTTTTAGCAAACTGGACCATGTGTCTGTACGAAATAAAGAGTAAAAAAAGCTTTTCATGAAGGAAAGATGCTTTCGCTCTTCTGCTGCCCTACTTATGCATGAGTTTGTGAGAGTTATGGGATCATGGTTAGTTGTACTGTAAGTAGTTGTATACAACAGCTGCTAGTGGAGTGATTAGCTCAGACTTAACCAAAGCGGTGTTTTCTGTCAGAACTGGACAACATTTCTGTATTAAAACAAGAGCAAAGAGCCACATAGAGAGCTTTTGAGGATGGAAAAGATGTTTTTTGCTCTTCTCCCAACCTTCTTCGGCATGAGTTTGCGTTCATCACCGGTGGGGCCTGTCAGTGTATCTAATGGCTGTTGCTGTGGTAGCTATTAGCTCGGATGTAGCTGTAGGAAAGTGGCACTTTAATTGAAACTGGACTGCGATTTCTTTTAAAACAAGTACTAAGAGTCACACTGAAAGCTTGTCATGGCAGAGAAGACTTGCTGTCTGACTGACCTGGGCATAAATTTTATTCACAGAGGAGCTCCACCATTTACAACTATGGCATCAGTAGCCTGTCTGCACAGGAGAAGCCCCTGTGTACAAGCTCATTTTGTCTTGTTGCTCTTATTGGCCTGTCATGAATGTGACAAATAAAAAGTTCCTCCAATCACCTTCCAATAACTTAAAAAGTCCTGCCCTTCCCAAATGCTGTCTATGGGAGCTTTCCCAGATGAATGTGAAATGTATGCATGCAGTACATATATGAAACAGTCGATCTGGCATGTCAGGTAAAGTACAAGAACAAGAAACAATGAAAATGGAAGAAAGAAAAGAAAAAAATAGAAAAGGAAAAAGTGAAAAGGAAGAAGTGTACAAATTTGAAACATTAGAATATGGGGTGTCTCTGTAATTGTATAATGCAGGAAAAATGTTTTCATTCAGGTGTCCATAAAATAAATATGCTTAAACAAAAAATGGATGTTTAGGGAGAATGTCGATTTTTCATTTTTTCCCATAATTCTTGAAATTTGGTCTTCTGAAGCCGCAATGAAAAGATGATCCTTTCCATTACATATTTTTCATAAATTACATTGTACCAGTCGTCTTCAGTTGGAGTTCTGGCTTAAGTCATATTTTTGTTATTGCCTTCCAGGCAGCAATACTCAAAATTGCAAACAAACCCTTAGTTTTCTTATTTGTAGATGACAGATTCCAAGAGTTAATCCCAGCTCAAAATAAAGTTTTTTCCATATGTATTTATTAATTCTTAGTGGATATAAAAATGTGGTATTTAAACTGTTGGCTTGATGAAAAAAAATACCCCACCTGCCAGTAGCACTTTATTGTACCCGCCTATGCTGGGAGTAACATGCACTCATAACATCTGCTTCAGCTGCTACAGGACAATTTTCTTCTTCATCTGCTCAGATAAATGTGGAAAAGTGCTCCAAAACTTTGTAGCAAGCACTGTTGGTTAAAATATTGATCCAGTGTACAAATCCGTGGTAGAATGGGAAGAATTTAAGTTAGTTAGTGGACATAACGAGCTGAAAGATGGTTTTATATTATGCGTTCAGGTAACCTCAGTAAACTAGACGACCGTCATAATGTGTTCAAACGTCACAAAAAAAAAGAAAATGTTGGTTTTTGATGAGAAACTTGTGAATAAGAACATTTGTTTGAATTAGAGTGATATAAAATAGATATACTCAGTTTAGACGACTTCTGTTGTAAATATTTGTATTATTTTGTTTTCCAACAAACATAGGAAAGTATCGATAGTGGTATCGATAAGGGCTTGGATGGATAAGGAGTATCGATAAGGGTATATCAATAAAAACAATTTTCATCCCTACTTTTTTGTGCAAGTCTGCATCCATTGGATGAAAGAATAAATAATGAATGCAATAGAAATATATCTTATAGAAGATCAATTATTCTAGATACTGAAGAAATAGCAAGAGAGAACCAAGATGTGAGCAAAGTATTTTCAACCCTTCAATCCTCTCCAGCAGCACAAATGTAATCTAGAAACCAAAGATGCTCCTGAAACATAAAGAGAAACACCAACAAAGGTGAGAATAATGGCAACGTATTGAAGGGAATACTGCACAAAGCCTATTGTGCGAGTATCCTTTTCAGGCAGCAAACCCGCTGTAATTTGGTCTGCGTCATCTGCCTCTAGTCACAATGCAGCACTGCAGCTTTGAAATGGATGGCAAATGAAGGCCATTTGTACATAATCACAGCAGATAGAAGAATTCAGAAGCCCTACACTGTGTTGTTGAGGTGGAAAGAAAGACCTTGGTCTATCTGTGGCAGCCAGCGCAGCTAAGGTTTGGCAAGGGAGGTCTTTTTTTCCCGAAACAAGCAAATCAATTCAAATCAAATCAGCGTGCTAGCCGTGACATTTAAACAGTTCAATTTACATCCTTATGTTAAGAAGAGTCGCTCTCTAAGACGCCTATTCATTCACAAAGAAATTAGACGTCTATATTTCAGACGCTTAATAGAGCAAATATTCTGTAGCTTTACTGAGGAAGAAACCGTGTCTTTTCATGGTGCACAAAGGGCTGGGCTTTGTCTATCATTACGAGCAGAGCACAAAAACACAGAGAGGGATAATATACATAATATAGACAGGAGAGGAAAACAGCACCATGCATGATACGCATATGGATTACTACTTACACGCACATGAAAGCGCGTACCTACGTGCAATCGCATGCACACACTGTTAGTGGTGCTAGTGTATGTCCTGAGGACTGCTGTCCTGCTGTGTAGGCTGGCAGGCACTTTTGTCATGGTGGTCCTTTTGTTTCACATCAAACAAAACGCCACAGCTTTGCATACGGCTTCACTAATTTCTGCTAGTGTGCCCCAGCCATTTATCATCGCCTCTCACCCTCTCCTCCCCTAACGTGGCTCTGATAGCTGCTCTCCACCACGCTGTTCTGCTCAGGATGATACCAGCTTCTCCAGGCTAGGGGTGACGTACACATACGTGAAACACACATGCACAGGACATGCAAGCTAATACAATTTGTGCAAACCCACTCCTAGACCTAGACAGACAAACACACATCAGCACAGGCAGACAGACAGGAAACTGCACTACAACTGCAGCGCTTGCACGCCCGCTAGCTATGGAGAACCTTGAGATAAAAACAAACCTTCTCTTCATCCCCTCCAGAAGCAATAGACAGGCCAGCATTCAGAGTTTTGGAGGCGGTCGAGACGTGCATACAACATTAGATGAGGGGATTTTCAGAGGCTGCTTATGGACAACTTCACAGCAGAGAAGATTTAGTCAACAAATTAAAGCGATTTTTGTTTGTGTGGTGATGAACTCAGGTGAAGGTTGCACTGTAGCTTGAAGAGTATTTCACAGAGATTTAACATAGTTTGACACTGTTTAAAGGTGCAATTCATCTTAGGAGAGTTTCTTGTTTTTGCATTCTGACTATAACTTAGATAATGTTGAAAATTTTGACTTATCTTTTAACTGTGTATTTAAAAAAACAATAGTATCTCTCTGTGATAGTGTCAAAAGCACAACAAAGTGTGATTTAAACATGCAATAATGTCTCTATTTCTTTGTATTTACATCTGTATATTTTGTGGTTTTTAGAAGTGTGCAGTAAAAGGGGCAGAGACTGGAAACAGAAGCTCCATGTGTTCAGAAGGCTGTTACCATGCCAGTCATGGAGCTGTACTGACTGCTGCCAGACCAAGAGTCCTGCACAGGGGGCAGAGCTGGCACTGATTTGCCCTGAGGGTCACAACGACTGGGAAAGGGGGAAATAAGAGGACAAACAAAATGACAAAAAGCATGGGTTGCACATATCATGATGACAGGGAATTTAATGTTTGAGATAAATGAAGATACAAATGAAAATAAGCTTGTCTGGAAATCTCATAGAAGTCTTACAGCGACAGAATAAAGTTGTAAGTTTTTCTAAGTTGTAATCTAACACAAGAACCTTTGTTCTTTGCAGCCTCCTATACCACACAAAATAAACATTCTCATAAGTCTGCAGATGCTTTTTACACTCCCAGCTATGTAGACCAAACTTCTCAGACCCAAACTGATTCACCCGACTGTCTTTCATCTTTCCACACACAACGGTATAGCGATGAAGTCCACAAGGAGTGAAGAAATCCTCCATATCCGTCTGTCTCACCTCAAGCATCTCTTCCCACTCTGACACCTAGCCACAACACGCACATACACGGACACATACATGAATCCAAGGACAAGCGAGAGAGAGAAATAGAAAAGTAGCTATATTCATTATAAGATTGAAACAGATGGCACCAAACAGGAAGTGCAGAGAAAACAGTCTGTATAAGCATTTACAGTATGTATAGAGATGACTCTAAAATCTGTAATCATGTTTGGAGGGGCTGTTGTGGCGGCTGGATAGTTGTCTGGTTAGCACCCACACATTTGTGTACTGGGAGACAGATGCATTCTTACATAAGACCTTATATAATGATGCCCTGTCCTATCCAATAAGAGCGCTCCTTTTTCACTATTTGAGCGGGAAGGTTAGTACAGGTTAGACAACCCTTGCTCAATGCAACCACGACTTACACTTATACATCCAACCTCCCTGCACTCCTCGCAACAACAAGAGATAAAAGACTGAGTAAACTGAGAGGCGAATAGAGAATAGATATTTCAGACTCTTTCTAGGGTTCAAACTTAAAAGTGTCCTGGTGATAAGAGGGAACTGCAAACTTAAAACATTGAGAAGCACGGTCAGTTTTTGTGTGCAGTGAGAAATACAGTCAAAAGCCAGGCTAAAACCTCTCAGATTTTGAAGAGAAAGAATTCTTGCTTCAAAACAAAGTAGCTCAATTGAGAAGAACATGACCCATCTTCCTTTAAAACCATACAGCTGAGAGAGACAGAGAAGGAGGAGCAGGGAGGAGCAGCCTGGCCAAGCATGAAAGCAGATGTCAGAGGAGACTAGAGACTGTAAGGGAGAAACAGGGAGAAGGAGAGATCTGAAAAACAGTGAACTCTGATGGATGGATGGACTCTGTGATAGCCAAAGAATGATGGAGAGGGTAAAAAGGGCAAAAAAGTGTGGGGGTGAAGCACAGAAAGAGCAAGCAGCCTTCCCCCTGCAGCGCCAGCCTCTCTTTCTCTCTTACGCTCTCATTCAAAGGCAGTTAGCTCCTCTTTGATGTATCTATAATTAGTCAGTACACACTGTGAAGTGTTTTAAAAGAAATCAAATTGCAATGAAACACTTGAGCGCTCCAAACAGGGGCTAACATGCTCCGGAGCAAGGGGAGCGAGCAGGAGAAATTAATGGCGGGCCTTTCTGATGTGCTTGATCAGAAATGTATTTATTAACTGCAAAGGGGAGCAGTAATTAACCCGCAGACAGCTTGTTTTCTCTGGGTCTTCTCATGTGTCAAACCGTTCATCCCGCAAGGCTCCACTCTCCACTGGCCTGCCCATGCGCACACACCTCCCTCTCTGTCCCGCTGGACCACTTTCTCCTCAATTAAGTAGATAGTGTGCATGTGCATATATGCAAGCATGTGTGTGAGGATGCAAGAAACACACTAATAATGAGTCAGAAATGAATAGTGGCTGCATTAAATCCCATGTGAAGATTTATAATGCATCTTGTAAAATGCGTGTCTGAGCATCTGAAAAGGTTGAAGTTTTTTGAGTAAAAGCCAGGAAGTTCCAAGAATAGAATGCTGCATGTGAAATCTTCGCAACAAAACCAACACTCTCTTTGGCTTGATTGACTAGGATCACTCCAGATATTGTCTATAAGTTGCTAATAAGTCCAGGTGGGTTGCTTCAAAAATCTATGAATGTACACATGTATTTATGTTAGTGTCAATTTAGTGAAGTTGAAGGAGTTTTAACAGTGATAGGCTGCAGAAGCTGCACTGTTCTCGAGGGAAGCCTAACAATCGCATACTCCAACACCCTGTCACTTAAAGAGAACACAAGGATGTTTCAAGTCACCATTTTGATGTTATCTTCCCCATACAGCCTGTGCTGTATGCTATGTATTTATATATGCACATACTGTATATGAGAGTTTTCACATGACAAGGACATCACATAAAAGAGCGCAGCTAGAACCTCGTTGAGGCCTTTATGCACACAGAGAAAGAGCGAGTCTGACTGAGGGAAACGCAGAGAGACAGAAAGAGACAAATAGAGAGAATAGCTAGTCTTCGTCACACGGCAAGAAAGCCCAGGAGATTGTGAGGCTGTCACGGACAAAACACTGCATGAATATTTAGCAGCCAAATTAAAATTACAAAATACTAAACAAAAAGAGTAGGTGAAAGAGACAGAAAGAAAAAATATTCCTGAAAACACCAGTGGGACAAGTGCCCACCTTTAATCCCCCTGCTAGCCGTATCCTCATTGTGCCGCCTCCCTCCTCTTCCCCCTCCTCAGAAAAGAGGAGAGATATGTCCTGAATAATATGGGATGTGGTGAGTGTAGCAGTAAATCCTTCAGATCAAGTAACTAGCAGACGGGCAATGTAACCCAGCTCTCAGATCATAGAGACGCTTGCAAACACAACCAGCACGGTATGTTAGCCGGCAGAGCTTAAGACAGAACAGTCCTTTCCAGTAAATGCTAACGCAGCTAGCACAGCACGTTGATGGCTGCAAGGAAATGGCTGCAGAAATATCTGAAGCTGCAAATACAAGGGTTAATGTGTAGTTATGTTAAAACAAAACTAGACTGCAAGTGTTTCTAGTCCTCTCATCAGGCCTCTCCTGTATGCAGAAATCAACAAGAGAAAATAAGTTTACATACACTATTTAACTGGTCTTGCAATAAATGGACGAAAGTATTCAGCCACCTGACTATTACACCAACAGGAACTGTAATGACATTGTATTTAAATACATGTACTTTAATATGGTGTTTCCCCCCATTTGTAGCTATAACAACCTTAGCTCTACTTGGAAGGCTTTCCACAAGATTTTGGAGTGTTTCTGTGGGAATTTTTGCCCATTTGTTCTGTAGAGCATTTATGAAGTCAAGCACTGATGTTGGACAAGAAGGCCTAGCCACTAATCGCCATTTCAGTTCATCCCAAAGGTGTTCCATAGGGTTGAGGTCAGGGCTCTGTCCACACCAACTTACCAAACCATGTCTTTACAGCTTAGTCCTTGCTTTGAACATTGGGGTACAGTCATGCACAGTAATAGAAAAAGGCCTTCCCCACACTGTTGCCACAAAGTTGGAAGCATAGCATTGTCCAAAATGTCTTGGTATGCTGAAGCATTAAGATAGCCCTTCATTGGAGATAAGAGGCTTAGTCAAAACCCTGAAAAAAAGCCCCATACATTATTCCTCCTTTACCAAACTTCACAGTTGGCACAATGTAGTCAGGCAGGTCACTTTCTCCTGGCATCCGCCAAACCCAGACTGGCCCATCTGACCGCCAAACAGAGAAGTGGGATTCATCACTCCACGGAACATGTTTCCACTGCTTCAGAGTACAGTGTCCGTGTGCTTTACAATGCTCCATCTGATGCTTGGCATTAGACTTGGTGATGTGAGGCTTGCATGCAGCTACTTGGCCATGGAAACCCATCCCATGAAGCTCTGGCCAGACAGTTTTTGTGCTTACATCAATGCCAGTGGAAGTCCAAAACTCTTCAGCTATGGAATCAGCAGAGTGTTGGTGATCACAGTACCACACTTGAAGTCACTGAGCTCTTCAGAATGATCCATTTTGTATCACAAATGTTTGCAAATGGAGATTGCATGCCTAGGTGATTGAGATGATTTTATACACCTGGGAACAAGTCTGATTGACACACCTATATTCAATAACTACCAGATATAGCTAAATACTTTTGTCCATTTGGTAATTGTAGGAACAAAAGCCTTAAATATAAAATCTGAACTTGATTTTGTGGTTGTCAAGGGAAATAATAACATTAGTAGTTTGAATTCAAAATGCATCATAATAATCAAGAAATTTGACTACTTGTTCTAAGCTTAAAAAAATACTACCTAATCTTAGGACCAAAGTATTGTATGTCTCTCTTCTGTGGCATAAAAGATGCAACAGATGCTAATAGCAAATTAGCAGGGTAGAAGACTCCTAAAAGCTACTCTGACCTATGAGGACAAAACTCTGAGATCACGTTGGCTGTCTGCACTCAAAAGCTCTATTATTACCTAAATAGTCATTAAACTGAAGGAAAGTAATGATCAATACATGTTGCAGATCCCACTGGGACATGCAGTAAACCAAAGACTAGAAAATAAAGCATTAACCTCAAAAGTCTTCATATAACCAACAAAAGACACACTGTGGGCCCATTTTGCTGAAGGGTGCGGTTATAAAACCAAGAGGCTGGTCAAACTTTATTTTCACCCTCCCCTGTGCACCATTAATTCCTTCAAATCCACTTTCCTCCCACCATCTTTCAACCTATCCTCTGTCTCTGTTCAGGCTGAGAGATGCACATGCACTGCAGATCTGGTTTCACAGTGATTTATGGAATTCCTTAACTAACTCATCATTTCACTGGTCTTTGTATGTAAAGGAGGTTGATGGAGTCGAAGGACAAGGGTTAAGAAGACTGTTTACAGAAGTTGACATATTCATAGAAACTGAATGGTATGAATGGAAATATTTTTCAGATTTACCATAGTGCCTGTCTGCCTGAGGTGCCTGCCACATTTTTATTCAGGGAGGAATTCTTACAGGTTGACCAGGATGTACATCTTAATATGTTAGCTTGATGCTAACAAGGCTAAAAAAGATGAGTATTGTACTGACTTAACCTAAGACATAACCTAGTGATGTATAACAGATTGTTTCTTAAGTTAAGATATGATAGTTTCTCAGCATCCCTATGACCTGTAACTCTGTATCACTGGTCACTCAGCTAAAGGGCAGGAGTGGCATTGGTGCTTCTATAGTATTAGCAGCAATATGTTCATAAAGTTTACTGGATAAAACAAAGGGAACATGACAGGCAGCGTCAGTTTTCCAATCACATAAAAGGCAAAAACATAAGAAAAATACTGATGCACTGCCAATGAAAGTGGCAGTGTCTGCACAGGGTGCTGTGCTTGAATGAAACTTGCGACACACAAACAAGAGAGAAACCCCAGGTCACAAAAGTTGAAGGACTTGCATACTCTCTGATTTAGCTGGTGCTCTATAACAAGAGTTTACATGTATTCACAAAGAAATGAATGATTTGGAACCCATTCTTAATCAATAGAAAAGAAAAAAAAAAAATCTTTATTGTCCACCAACAGTGGAAATATGCCTGAGGATCTTCAGATACATATAGCCGCATAAACACATTCAGACTGTCAATAAGACAGACAAACAGAAATACTGAATTACAAATTAAAACTGTAAAATGTATCATGGTTTGAATCTCCTCAATTATTTGCAAAGTTAAGAATGGCAATTAACTGCTAAGATATTTCTTTCTTTCTTCCTAGTCTTATCGATAAATAGTTGAGATGTGTTTCTGTGGTTTGCACACTATTTAACCTGCTATTGGCACAATATTAAAGAGACTGGTTGTCTGTCAAGTGCTGATAGACCACCAGGCACGTTGTACACATTATCCAACTAATGGTAAACACGTTTAAGTAGACTTTCTTCTCTCAGTGTTTGGAAGGGTCAACAACCAAGCACTCATTAAAAAGCTACTGATTTTGTGCCTGAGTCAGTGTTTGAGAATGCATAGTTCTGTGTTGAGTGTTAGGTTTGACTTTAGCAATGCGACCCTGAGTCTAAGTTTGCATAAATTAGGAACATGCAGATAAATATGTGCGTCAGTAATTGCATTAAATGGGCGCACTGTGTTTCAGTTTGTCTTTAGTTGGTGGGGGTTAAGGAAGGATAAGCTGAAAACGAAAAACACTCACCAGCTCGACGAAGGACAGCCCTCCATAGCTGTGGGCAACAATGAAAACATTCTTGGCTTCAGCTTTAGACACAAAGTGGTCCCACACGTACAGCACGTGTTCCTCAGAGGAACTATTTTCCTGCAACACAAAACAAGACAGATTTAGTGTAGCACACATAACATCCTATAAGCTTGAAGACACTTAAAATGCACCCAAGATACTTTTCATCCAAAGAGAGTGAAGCATCAATTGAGTTATCAAACTCTTAGAAATTTAATGCTACAGAATCAAAACCTGCACCCCGGGGCCATCCAAAAACAAAGGTCTGAAAGAGAAACAAAAAGTGTTGGTGGCCCGAGGTGATTTCAGGCAATCAATAAGTCTTGCATATTGCAAATGCCCTAAATGTAAAACTCAATAGGCTGGGTGACGTAACGTTTAAATCTTAATTTGTACCCTGTTGCTAAATCGATGGCCCATCTATACACCAGTAGAGGTATAATGGGAAGACATGAAGGGAAGGTCAAAGGGAAAAAAACAACAAAGACACACTCAGGCAATGTTCTGCAACAACAAAGATGTACACATTTAGGCAATGTTTTGCAACCATGAACACAATCACAACCATACATGGGTCTTCACTCTTCTGTATGCACATGTCCATAAACGCACATGTGCACAAACACACCCACCAGCAGAAGACATGTTTAATTAAGCAGGGATGTAAGCGCTTATCCAGAGCTGGAAAGAACAATAGTAAAGGTACAGGCGAGAAAAGGGCATCCGTTAATGAACTTGTGACATTGATTTGAGACTTTGATTTCCTATCACACTGTCTGCTTCACAATAGAAATCTACAATAGATTCCCACAAGAGCTTGCACTGCACTTAAGGCTCCGTGGGCTAAAAACACCTGTATCCCCAGCACCAATCTATGCTCCACGATACAGGATGCAAACATCACACTCACACAGATAACCGTACACACATATTTCCTTTAATTAGCATACAGATGTATATGAAAAATATGTTGAAATAAACAAACACATGGCCTATGGAGAATGGAGGCTGTTAATTGAGTGTCAAACTCTTCTACGTGACACCAAAACAAATAATTAGAGATATGAGGTAAAGGACAGAGGAAGCGTCATGAGAGACTACACTGTTCAGAAGTACATATGTTTGCATCTTATCATGTAAGATAATAAAGAATCACACTCACAATTTATTTAACATTTAAAGTGTGAGAAGGTAATTAAGAACACTGGATATGATCACACATTACCAGAGTTAGGGCTGAAACTTTACTTTTATTAAAAATTATTGAAGCTTGAGCCTTGATGAGGTGCTTTTTCCTGTGCGTACCTGCGTGCACAGCTTGGCGTGTACGTGCTTGTAGCATTTGATGATGTGCTGATGTGTGTTTTTGTTGCTGTGTTTGTCTAGAGGTAAATTAACCTGTCAGTGTGTTTGTGTTTACTGCTAGATTAGCATGAGGGGGTTGTAGTGTCAGCACCCACCTCCATTCACAGAGTGTGATGCAAGAGCAGGCAACTCAGCTGTGCCCTGCCCTTCTGCCATCACCGCTGTGCAGCGCATGCGTGTAATCATATGTGCACAGAGGGGCTGGCTGGAGCAGAGTTGTCTGTGTGAAAGGCTGTGACATTAAAGTCTTTTGAAGTCGCCCTCCTCTCTCCTCTGCCGTGTCACCCTTCATCTGTGAGACCCTTTTTTTATTAACCTGCCTCTCTTCATCACTCCTACCCTCTTCTTCCTCATTTTTCTCCTCCACTGATGGCACCTGCTTATCTCTATGCACACCGTTGACTGTTTTGTCCAGTTTGTCCACTTGTTATTTAGTAGAGTTGTCACAAAAATAGAAATTTTAATTCTGATATGATTCTGATAATAATCAAACTACACCAATACCTGTTTCCATATCACAGCAACTAAAAATAGAAGTTCAAGCCACCCAATAAGGGGGCATTTCTTGCTTTCGGTTATGAAAAATTGCAAGCAAACTTCTTCACTAAAATTGTAATTTCCCTAAATTATGTGTAAAGTATGACTAAAAATGTTACTCGATAACTCTTTTTCCCATGAGAAAGAAGAAACTAAGACTAGCTAAAAATTGATCTTTGATGACTTAAACTCGGACGAAAAACAAGTTTAGTTCTTGTCAAGTAGAATAAATTGTAATTTAGTTTTTGGCTGACAATCAAATCAATGAAATGTCTCCACTGAGGGTAAATCTGTCCAAACATCATAAATATTTCTGCTGCCATTTACAGTGGTGTGAAAAAGTATTTGCCCCCTTTCTGATTCCTCAGTTTTTTGCATATTTATCACACTTAAATGTTTCAGATCATCAAACCAATTTTTATATTTCACAAAGACAACCCAAGTAAATAGAAAATGCAGTCTTTGAATGATTATGGAATTTCTTTTTGGGGGGGGGTCCAAACCTATCTGGCCCTGTGTGAAAAAGTAATTACCCCTGAACCTCATAACTTGTTTTTCCTCCCTTGGCAGCAATAAGTGAAATCAAGCGTTTGCGATAACGGGTGATGAGTGTTTCTCATCACTGTGGAGGAATGTTGTCCCACTCTTCTTCACAGAATTGCTTTAACTCAGCCATATTGGAGGGTTTTCCGCCATGAACTTCTGTTTAAGGTCACACCACAGCATCTCAGTTGGATTTAAGACGGACCCTGACTGGGCCACTCCTAAACCTTAATCTAGTTTTTCTTGAGCCATTGAGAGGTGGACTTGCAGGTGTATTTCTGGTCGTTGTCCTGCTGCATATCCCAAGAGCGCTTGAGCTTGACGGCACATACTGATGGCCGGACCTTCGCCTTCAGGGTTTTCTGGTAGACAGCAGAATTCATTATTCCATCAATCACAGCAAGTGGTCCAGGTCCTGAAGCAGCAAAGCAACCCATGTTTGACTGTTGGCATGATGTTCTTTTTATCAAATGCTGTGTTATTTTTACGCCCGATGTAACGGGACTCAAACCTTCCAAAAAGTTCAACTTTTGTCTTGTCAGTCCACAGAATATTTCTCCAAAAGTCTTGGGGATCATCAAGATGTTTCTTGGAAAATGTGAGACGAGCCTTTGTGCTCTTTTTGGTCAGCAGTGGTTTTGGCCTTGGAACTCTCCCATGGGTGCCATTTTAGCCCAGTGTCTTTCTTATGGTTGAGTCATGAACACTGACCTTAACTGAGGCCAGTGAGGCCTACAGGTCTTCGGATGTCATTCTAGGTTCTTTTGTGACCTACTGGATGAGCCGTGGTTGCACTCTCAGAGTGATTTTGGTTGGCCGACCACTCCTGGGAAGAACACTGTTCCTTGTTTTCTCCATTTGTGGATAATGGCTCTGACTGTGGTTTGCAGGAGTCCCAAAGCCTGGGAAATGGCTTTGTAACCTTTTCCAGACTGATAGATTCCAATCACTTTGTTTTTTTCATTTGTTCTTGAATTTCTTTGGCTCGTGGCATGATGCGTTTCTTTTTGAGATCTTGTAGCCTACTTCATTTTAACTGACAGTTTCTATTTAAGTGATTTTTTTGATTCAACAAATCTGGCGGTAATCAGGCCTGGGTGTGGCCAGTGAAATTGAACTTAGTTTTCCAAAAACTGTGGTTAATCACAGTTAACTCATGATTTAACAAGGGGGGCAATTACTTTTTCACACAGGGCCAGATAGGTTTGGATTTTTTCCCCCCTTAAATAATTAAATAATCTTTCAAACACTGCATTTTCTATTTATAAATATTGGTTTGATGATCCGAAACATTTAAGTGTGATAAATATGCAAAAAAAACTCAGGAATCACACCACTGTACAACCCATATTTTGCCTATGAAAGTCTGCCTTTATCAGCTGTAAATATTGGCTGTTGGGATCAATAAGTCCGTGGAGTTTTAGACTGGACCAACAGACCTAGTTTAGCTGAAGCCAGGTGAACCCATCAGCCCGTGCGTGAGTCTAAGTCTGCAGTTTAGCTCAGCCTTGCAGTCAGCAGATTGATGGAATATGCTGCAAAGGTAGGTGAACTTCTCTACAACTTCTACGCTCTCACCATTTACAGACAGATTTGATGCAGCAGCCAAGGCATCCTCAAATGCCTGGATCTTTGTTTGGCTTCCCAATGTTTCAGCTAAAATTATTTTTTAGGTATCAGCATACTGGAAATGGGCAAAAATCCAATGTCATGCATCCCTATAAATCTACATATCATTTGGAAAAAAAATCCACCTTAAAAAAAAGAGCATCCTTTGGGACACCAGTGTAGCTCAGTGGATAGAGCAGGCACCCAGGGCAGAGGCTGTAGTCCTAAACACACTGGTCACAGGATTGATTCCTGGTCTCAGCGCATGTTTGTGCATGTTTTTCCGCATTCTCTCTTCCCATGTTTCCGTTCTCTCTAAACATCAAACAAAACCCAAAATCCTTCAGGGCTAACATTATCGTTTGTTTCAAACCTGATTGTTCTCAGAGTATCATCACTGTAAAATCATAATACAGCATGTCAAAGATCAATAAGGGATAATCTTCATTTCTGCCTCCAAAAAAGGAGCTGAAACTGTGAGATGCTTATTTACTGATACATAGTCATTGGGACCACTCATTTAAAAAAAAGGAAAATGTAGGATTCCAGATATAAATTTATTTATGAAAATATAATTAGAAAACATTCACATTGGATACAATTTAAAAAGTACTTTTTTTAAACATGAGAGTGTGATTGAGCCCTTTATGTACGAAACAGGCTATATTTCTTTATTATCATAAATTTATTTCTGTATTTACAGCATATATCAGAACCTTTTTTACTAAACAGAAAGATTTCGGTCATTTTGAGAAAAAACTCAGGGCTTCAGTGATGGATGGCACCCTCTTGCTCCACCTTAAAGCCTTAGTCTTTAACTGCAATCCCTGACATGGACACTTGGGCAGAACTTGCTTCCTGATGTGCCATCACTGTATTTGAATGTGTCTGTATAATCATATGTTCACAGAGGGCTTATTTCCTTTTTCAGGCTTCTAAAGTTCCTGACTATACACAAAACAGCATGATACATAATCTTACTTTAAATATCCACATTACAACAAAAGAGAATATTGCAGACTTATTTTCTATAAATAATAATAACTGAAATAATATTAATTTTTGATGTCATCCTGGTAATAAATGAGTCTCGTCATATTTCTATCACCTCACAAACAAACACACATTCATTGCCTTCACCCTCAGCAGCAGTGTGACTGACTACCTGGCATAGCAGTGTAGTGAATTATCTAAACACAATTTGCATATTGTTGCAATTATTTCCCGGGGTTAATTAGCTGCAGTGGAGCACACCGCCCTGCGAGACCAGCTTCCTGTCACCAGCTCTCACACACTATCTTAGCTTATTTATTTATTTATTTTACTCTCACTGTTTGTGTGTGTTTGTACGTGTGTATGTTGTGTGTGCATCTGCCAGCACTGTCAGAACAGCGTCCCAGCTGCACACCTGTTGCCAACATCCCTCAGCCATGACTGTCAAGGGGATATTTGAGGGTGTGCACTGAATGTGTGCGCGTATTTACTGAATATATAGTGATCCATACGGTCCCTTCAGAGAGCAGAAACACAAATCTGCACCCGAGACAGTCTCAGGACCATACAGTCTCCAGATGCTGATGGCTTACTACTATCAAAAGGAAATAAAAATGGCGGCGCGAGCCAGAAAAAAGAATATCCAGTGAGCCATAAATACAGTGCATTCAGACACCCTTCACTCTTTTCAATTTTATGTCTCAGCCTGATGCTACAGTTGAAAAAATATTTTTATTGTCATTAATCTGCACTCAGTACCCCATCATGACAAAGTGAAAACAGAAATCTAGAATTTTTTACAAATTTATTAAAAATGAAACACTGAAATATCACACTGACATTCAGAGCCTTTGCAAAAACACTTGAAATTTACCTCAGGTGCCTCACATTTCTCTGGTTCTTTGCTGAGATGTTTCTACACCTTGACTGGAGTCCAACTGTGGTGAATTAAATTAATTGGACAGGATTTTGAAAGGCACACACCTCTCTATAGAAGGCCTTACAGCTGGCAATGCATATCAAAGCAAAAACCAAGCCATGAGGTCAAAGGAACTGCTCGCAGAGCTTAGAGACAGGATTGTTGCAAGGCACAGATCTGGGGAAGGCTACAAAAAATTCTGCTGAACTGAAAGTTCCAAGAGCACAGTGGCCTCTGTAATTCTCAAATGGAAGAGTTTTGGCAAAACCAGGAGTCTTTCAAGAGTTGGTCATCCAGCCAAACTAAGCAATTGGAGGAGAAAAGAGATGACCTAGAACCTGACGGTCACTGACTGAGCTCCACAGAGCCAGTGTGGGGATTAGACAAATTTCCAAAAGGACAAACATCACAGCAAACTCCAGGCTTTCATGCGTTTTGCACTGAGGAGAGGCTTCCATCTAGTCACTCTGCCATAAGCCCAGATCTGATGAGGGCTGCAGAGATGGTTGTCCTTCCGGAACGTTGTTCCATCTCCACACAGGATCTCTGGAGCTCAGTCAAAGTGACCATCAGGTTCCTGGTAACCTCTTGCACTACAGCCCTACTCCCACAGTTTATCAGTTTGGCTGGATGACCATCTCTTGAAAGAGTCCTAGTTGTGCCAAAACTCTTCCATTTGAGAATTACAGAGTCCAATGTGCTCTTGGAACTTTCAGTGCAAAAGATTCTTCTGTAGCCTCCCCAAGATCTGTGCCTTGCAACAATCTTGTCTCTGAGCTCTGCAGGCAGTTCCTTTGACCTTATGGCTTGGTTTTTGCTCTGATATGCATTGCAGGCTGTGACTCATTCTACAGTTCAAGAGAAACAGGAGGAACCTGTGACTCATTCTACAGTTCAAGAGAAATAGGAGGAACCTGTGACTCATTCTACAGTTCAAGAGAAACAGGAGGAACCTGTGACTCTTTCTACAGTTCAAGAGAAACAGGAGGAACCTGAGCAAAATTTCTAGTATTGTTGCAAAGGGTCTGAATATGTATGTCAGAGTGATATTTTAGGTTTTTATTTTTAATTAAGCTGCAAAAATTTCTAAAATTCTGTTTTCACTTTGTCATTAAGGGGTGCTGAGTGTAGATTAATGAGATACATTTTTTTCAACTTTAGCATCAGACAGGCCCTTTACTGCATGTCTCTCCCCATTCTCTACCCCATTTCTAAGTCTATCCACCGTCCTTCCTCTATCAAATAAAGGCATGAAAAGGCCCAAAAATAAATCTTAAAAAAAAAAAAAAAAAAAAAAAAAGTCATGAGGGTGGGAATACTTTCTGAATGCACGATATTGTAGGGTATTGAGTATTAATTTTGAAGACAGCAATCTGTTGGTGGAGTTTGACAGGCTATGCTATGGATTTCAAAATTATATTGCCACATATTCACAGATAAGATAGACACCTACATACAGACACTAATGTGCATTTAATGTCAATCATCACTAAATCATATGCACACAGCTTCTTATAGTACGACTTTATGTGAGTAGCTTTATCCCAGTGCTTGTTAAAGTGATGTACACTCAATGAACAGACAAGGACATTTATATATGTATTAGGCTAAGGTGATGTCTACAGTATTGGCATATGAAAATGTCTAGAGTGGGACACTGGAAAGAATGATGATAGTGTTGTTGTAAGTGGTGGCGGCAGCTGATTAAACTGTAACCATGTCTAAAATGACCACAAACCTCAAAACTGTGACTGAAGAGAAGAAGAGTGATATAAAAGGAGAGCACTGTGATGCTGAACAGCATGAGGGAACTGTTCAGGCTTTTAAATCTTATTTTTTTTAAAAATGTATTATAATGGGAGAGGACTGCGCTGGCCTGTAGCATGCCCTACCCTTATATTTACACATGCAAGACGGGCTGCAGATAACCAGAAGGTTAGATTGGCCAAGTTCTTACTAACTGATTATATATTGTAGAATACAGCAACATCAAAACTGCAATCTGCTACGTGAAATTGTGTAAGACTGGTTGCTTTTGGTTCATTATTGTTTCTGACCACTATTGCATGCTTGCATTCTTATTGTCAAAGCTGTCTAATGTACCTCAAAGTCACGGATAAATCAGTGCACTTATGAGGACACATCAAAACAGGCAGGCTCCTCTGCAAGCAGACAGATGCAAGGTTATACACACATGCTCTTATTTCTTCCATGGTTGTCCAGCCCAGTGCTTGCCCTATGTTTATTCACTGTAATGAGAAGCAGAGAGAGCAGAGGAGAGTACTGCAGCCAGAATAACAGCCCCAACGCCAACACAAACCCAGCGTCTGACCAACACAGGAAACAATGAATCTAACAACATCAACACGCTCTCGACAAACAACCACTCCAGACCTCCCTGCTCCTCCCTTCTGCTTCTCTTCCTCGGTCATCCTAGGGCTGCAGAAAACTTCTGAGGAAGCTGGAATCTAAAGTCAGGAGACATTGAGCAGTGTGGATAGGCGCCATTAAACTTTTTACTCTCTGAGACTTTTCATTGAGAGCCAGGAGTGTCAGGACAGTGTCACGGGATCTCTAAACAACTTTATTGGTTTGGGACTGTTTTGCCTTCACTGGTGCTGGTTTCAATCTTGCAAAAGGGCCAATGTCAGTATTTCAGGATGTTTTAGAAGGAGCTGGAGAAAATTACTATGAACAAACATCACACAGACAGAATTATTTGAGTTTCTCCTGCAAGGAAAATATAAAAACTAATTACTAAAATAATACAGGAGCCCATACACTTCTCTTTTCAGCCATGGTCAACTTCTGCTTTCATGTCACATACTTGGTAAAACCACCTGAAGCCCAAGATATCATAATATTTAATATGCAATGTATATAATTAGATGTTTGGAATCAGCATTGAGGTTAATAGAGTTAGTTTGTTTGTGTTTCTCAGTACACAATTAAAAAACAGACCTCAGTGACATGGGTTTACCGCTGCATTCTAATCAATGTCTGAGACATTTACTCCTCTGCCATCTTTTTTTCTTTTTTCTCCCCCTCTGCTGTCTTTGTTTCCTTCTTTACTTGCCTCTCAAGCAGACAGAGAGCTGAAGTTAGCTAGAAGCTGTCTGGGAGCTGATGGCTCTGCTAGAGTGGGGGGAAAGGAAGGTATGGAGCAAATTAGCAGCAGAGATGGGAAAATAATGACTGTGGCATTGTGGGTAATTAGCAGGTATAGTACCTATGGAGAGTTGGGAATATAATGATGTGTGAAAGAGACAGGGAAAAGGGAGAATGAGGTGAAAAACGTGTGCAAGACTAACAAGAGGGGGGAAACAATGTGTGTGTAAGAGGGAGAAAATGTATGTGTAGGTGTGTTATTTGACTTCCTGATGAAGGACTATACAGTGAGAGCCAGGAGGAAAGGGGAGAGAGAGAGAAAGAGAGAGAGAGAAAAACTATAGCGTCCATGACATCCAACGTTAAGATTAGCGTGCTCAGACTGTATACAATAAAATAGCATGACCTTGGCAGGGTCAGTCTGCTCTGACAATATTTGCCAGGGCATTGTTTCAAATCAATAACTCATTAACAAAGTACAAAGGAAGTTGCTGTGGGTTTGTGAGATTCTTTATTAGAAAAGAGCGGCTGCGGGCCAGAAAGGTCATCGCTGTGACATCTCGGCTAGCCTCGCGCCGCCGCCCGGATTGTCAGGTGAAATTACTGCGAGCCATTAATTGACATAAGGCAAAGGAGAGCGGGCAGGCAGACAAGGCTGTGTTTGTTCCAGGATGACCCTGAGGTGCTGCGTTTGTGTGTACGTGCATGCGTGTGGACGTCTTCATTCGGGTCAGGCTGTTTCCACAACAGAGAGAGAGAGTGAGGAGAGAGAGGGGGAGCTCGGTGGGTGAGGGAGGGCAGGAATGATGTGTTTGATGGTTGACCTGACTAGAAGATTGGGAGCAGGGATCTGAGACCGACTACACGGGTTCTGCCTTGAGCAAACACACAAACACAGGTGTGAGTACACATGCAGATGTTATGTACTACACAGTGAAACAAAAACTTCTCCACGCACTGACATGAACATTTTCTTTTCAAACTACTTCCTGCTGAAAACTTTTACACCTGAGCAGAGCTGCAAACAGGACTGATTGGACCTTTGAAAACCCCAGAGAATGGGCCAAACCCAGCTGTACTTTATTGATGATATCAATGCATGTGTGTTGTATCAGTAGCATTTGTGCTAGCATTCTGGCTAACAGTTACCTTGTTTTGGAGCTTAAAAGTGTGTCAAGCTATTATTGGGTTCTGAGGTTGAATATGGAATTGTGCCACTTTTTAACCCATATTACACCTTTTTTGCCACTTTTAATCTATTTACTTTTAAACCCATTTCGCCACTTAGTACCAATTTTAATTTTTAATTTCTGCCACTTTTAACCCCTTTTTTGCCACTTGGTTGTTGCTTCTTTAACCAATTTTGGCCACTTTCCTCCGCTTTAAATCAGTTTTTACTATTTATTACAACTTCTAACCCATTTTTGCCACTTTTTAGATATTCTTTCAACTTTTACCCAATTTTTGCCACACTTTTTCTACTTAACACCCATTTGTACCACTTTTTACCCCAGTTTTAACCAGTTTGCCCCTTTTCACCCATGTTAGCCACTTTCTTACCAGTGCTAACCCATTTGACCACTTTTTAGCCTCTTTTAAACCATTTTCAGAACTATTTTACCCCTAAAACTCAGTTTTGACTCGTTTTTTACTACTTTACCCACCATTTTCACTTTAATGTCACTCTTAACCCAATTTTTGTCACTTTTTAAATCAATTTAGCCACTTCCCTCTGATGTTTGTGACACATTTTTCCACTAAAGTTGTCACAGTTTCTTCTTCATTTATGTTTTAATTCCTGAAATTACTTTCCAAAGGCTTTGTTCAGTGTGCACATTCACACTGTTACTATTACCTAAAAAGGTCATTCTGGAGGGTTTACATCTTGAAAAAGGCTATGTTATATTTCAGCATTAATAAACAAAAACCTGTTTTTATTGCTTTGATAAGAGTGATTATAATTCAGGTTAAACATAAAACATGGTTTCTAAGGCTTAACTTTACAATGGATCATGATTTCCCTAACCTCCATGGGCCCCAGAAAGCTCTCCCCTATATCCCGCTTATGTGCTGCCTTACATCTGAGCTCTAAATTCAAACACAGCAAGATAAATCTGTTGTGTATTATAAAAGCACGCTATACTGCAGCCTTCAATATCAAAACTTAGCACATAAAGACTAATGTGTGCACACAGGACAGAGATTTGTTTCTACCACACTCACACAAAAATACAGACATGGCATCCAGCCAATTTGTTGGCTGCAGCAAGCAGGTGAGCTGCCCTCATGCCCTGGTGATTGACCTCTTCTCTGACCAAGTTCAGAGGTTAATCAAGTCCCTACCTGTCCTTGGATATGCTGAGCCTGACTTCTTGGCACAACCACAGGTCAATGGTCAAATAAAGCCTGTCTGTATAATTGCTTGTGGGCCACAGATTGGGGCAAAGGGGTGAAGGTGACAAAGAGCAAAGACCCAGTCCCATAGAGGAACACCGTAGCAGCATGTCGAATGCAATTACCAGTGTGTGTGCTTGTGTGTCCACATCTTAATGTTTATAATCAAGTTTAGGTGTGTAGGGAGTAAGAGTGTGTGGACATGAATGTAAGTGAATCCTCAGGACGTTTTGTAGTACAGTGTGAACACGGAGAAACAGGACATCATCTGCTAAACACAGACAAGGACAAGGATCTGAGGCGGCCCCTGTGGACAGCTGCAGCTGGGAATAATGGGTCTAGGAGTGGAGGTTCTAAATAATGGATGCTCCATCCTTGAGGAAACACACAAAGTACAATCCACTAAAGTCAGATCAGTATGTGAAGAACAAGACACCCTGTCATAGCAAAAGGTCTCCAGGAGATGGGACACCATAACTGCCCTGGATTAGAGCTGAGTATCCAAATTTGGTACTGACATGGTACCGGTACTAACACATCTGATACCTACGCAACCAAATAACATTACAGGTATCGATACTTCATTTCAATACCCTGCCACCCCAAAGGAAAGGCAAGAATTATGTTATGGAATTTGTGTGATTTATGTGTTAAATTACACTAGTTTCTTTCTCTTAATGAAGCTCAGCGTTAGCTTGTGCATTTACCCAGCTGATCCTAACAATGCCCTCCCAGCTTCCACAGCCAACTTACAGCTCTTTCTCTCAACACAACGGTGATGTACTTCTCACTAAACCCTGCTTGCGTATATGCTGATGCACAATGCTGCTGCTGGCAAAACTTAACCTCCTCCACCCCAGCCTCCTCCTTTATAGCATAAAGCTTGTTGCACCCTCATATTGAGATTCATGCTACTACGTATTACTTGTTTTTGATTTCATATTATTGTATTCAATACACATTGTCAAATGTATCTATTCATAGGGGGGTTTCTAGCCATGCACTCCCTGGAAAGTCAAAGCATGCTGCTTAACTAATCCAGGGAGCATCTTTAGAGCAGAGCTTTCTCAGCCAAGTAAATCTGTATATCCATTTTCCAATAAGAATCAACCCCATCTTCGACTGGCATGTTATAAAGATATTTCTGCAAATCATGTAAGATACCCAGAACACTTTCATTCTCCTGCTGATTTTGAGCACACTTTTTTTCTCTAAAAAGTATTGATTAAGACACAGTCTAGGCACTGGCACTGTATAAAAAAATGCCAGAGTAGCACCACTATCAGAGAAAACCCAAACGATACCCAACCCTACAGTAGATGAGACCTGATGACAGAAAAAATGTAAAGCAATAAAAGGTTTACCAAGTGGAATTGAACAAAACTGTGCAAACACATGCACACAAAGGATCCTCTATTTTCATTCATTCTTGTGCAAAATATAGAGTTATAGAAGAAAACAAAATCATACCGATCTTTCATTTTTATCCAAACTATAGCTAAATATAGTAGGTAGTCTTGAGCTGTAGCTTTAAAATGCTTCTGAATTGTGAGTCTCAATCGGCCATCTCTATAAAAATTTAAATAGCATGCACTGTAAGATGCATAAGCAAAGGCATAAACTTAAAGAGAATGAAAGTGAAGTATTCCAGTCATTTATAAAAATAAGTGGTGCTTTAAGAACGGCAAAGCTCTGTTTTTTGTCCCCTTTGCTCTTTTTTCCCCTTCTTCTTTCCAGGCCCTGCTGGCCTAATCCCAGCCAGCCAGCCTTGGGTGAACTCTTTGGAAGCTTCTTAAGCCCATGAATGTGCCTTTTGTTCCTGCCATTCCTCCGCTTGGCTGACAGAAAATAGCTAACTGGATTACTGCTAAAATTCAAAGTAAAGTGAACTCCCAAACTTCTATATGGCAAAGTGCTAAGAGAGCACCCCCCTTTTACCCTCCCACTATCCTCACCAGCATCCCTCCGATCAGACTTTCTATCCTTCCATCCCTCCCTCTGTCATCTCTTTCTGTCTCCCTGCTCCACCAACATCCCCCTAAACACGGCCCAGTGGTGTGTGATCTGCAGGAGAGGAGCAGAGGGGGATTAGATAAGGTTGAGAGGTTGCACACTATGAACCCAGGGCTAAAAAGTAAGAATCCTAAAAGCAGTTAAGAGCTTATTAATGTGTGTAAGGAAGCGTATTAATCAACTCAACTCTATCAGGGGCATGTGGGTGTATTAGTCTCCTTCAGTGGATGCTGTAAAAAGAAAATGCAATTGAAGAGTTTGACAGGTGTGAAAACAAAGAATAACAGGTGGCTTTTACTGTTACTTTATATCAAATCTTTGATTTTGAGAAGATGAGATATATATTTTGGCGCATGTTTGTGAATGGTTGTGTGCAGGTGGTCTGGCAGCTCAGCAGGAGTTAGAGTGTGATGTGTGGGGACAAAAAAAGATTTGTGAGTGCATGTGTTAGTGTGTGTGTGAGTGCACGCGTCCTGGGAGGGTGTAAAAAAAAAAAGATGAAAACAGCCCTGCTAAAGAGGTTTGATTTGAACCACCACCCACCCTGAGCGGCAGAGGTGAAGGAGAAAGATACACACGTCACAACCACAGTTCTTTTCCACCTCTTTACTCCTTTGTCTGCTGGTATGTGTGCGTCTTTGCATCTGTGCATGTGTGTGACAGCTTACTCTGGGGCAGACAGAGCCAGAGCAGAAGGAATAAAGCGGTGTAGGAGGAGGCGTAGATGATAGAAGGAAGGTCACACACACTAACATCCTGCTGACTTCTGGGTCAAAAGTCAAAATTCAAGGGGCACCGACACAGGGCCGAGCGGCTCACTCATTAATCTTTATCCCGAGTATAAGGACAAGTGTATTTGGTTGGAAAATTTAAACCCTTAATATGACCCCAACTTCTCTGGCTAATGAGGATAATTTTAAATTAGCCTGCTCAACTGAAATAACGGATATAAAGAACTCAGCTTCCATCATAAAAGTGCATCAAAAGGGAATTCTACCCAAAAAGTCTGAAAAACCATTTATCTGTGTGTTGGCTTAAAGAGTGTTAAGCTGTGTCATAGACAAATACCACCTGACAGTTGCAACTACTTTCAAATTAGACAGGCAGATATTTTGACACTTTACTTTAATTCTTGTACAAAGAGGGCACATATTTTTTTAATGAAGAATTTTTTGGTCAAAGAAAATTTTCCTGTTTAACCTTGGTGGTATCACCTGGCATGGAAAGTGTATCTATTCACCAAAGCAACATTCTAATTAATCATTTTTTTTAAATATGTGATACCTCATTCACCTTATTAAAAGTATAGAAAATATTCTTAGAGCCTTAAATATTATCAGTTATTTTGATTATTGACACTTACAGTAGTTTCCCTCCCTAAAACACTAGCTGTGCCACCTAAAAGTTGCAACTTATAAGAAAAATGCAAATACGCAGATACATATTTGAGGTCCCAACACACTTTATAAAATCAAATGTAAGACTTTTTAAGACCCTTTAAAGACCTGAATCAAGAAAAAATAATACCACTTTTTGCACGGCGAATGGTCAAAAATTAAAGGCATGTGAGATTTATTGGTTCTCCAAATCAGGGATGACATTTTTGATTAGTGTTATTTAGGAAATGTCAAATGGTTTAGGGCAAAAAAAATTACAAAAAATACCCAAATTTAGGCAGTTTTACTATTTATTTCTGTAAATGCTGTTAGTTGATACATGGATGAGCGTTATATACAGAAAAGAGTGATCAGGATCAGATAACAGCTAGAAAACGAAGATTAGATAAAGACAAGTCTTAATCAGTGTATCCTCTAAATTCTAAGACTTCTCACTGGTAACAGAGAAGACTTTTTAAGACTTGGTAAAGATCTGTGGGAACCCTGCATAGTCTTACTTTTGCTCCTGTGAGAAAGAGGACAAATTAATTTTTTGATAAAATCAAGATTTTATTTCAAAATAAAATACCTATGATTACAGCTGCACCACCCTGACACTGAAGAACTTGAAAACTTCAGAACTTAAGTTTTTGTATGATCTTGTTGCTTTAAATTTTTTTTTTAAAAATTCAAGACTTCAACCATAAAATCCTGCCAAAGTATTCTAATTTAAGTTTCTCACAATTCAAATGACACTTTGAATAGGATGGTAATCTATTCATTCACTCAAATGGTCGCGCCACCTGACATTTTAAGGGTTTGAGATGCCAAAATATGAATTTGACTTTATTATGCAAATATACTAAAAAAAAACTTTTCAAACAAAGTAGGTTACACAGACCAAACTGATATATGCCACGAACTAATCTTTTTTTTTTCAAAAGGAAATAACAGTTTGAACATAGAAATATGCACATCATGTCACTGACCCATTAACAGAAAAGTGACTTGGTGTGGTGCAGGGAGTGAGGGGTGTTTTCTTAATTTACTTATCAGGTTGTCATTCCCGACTTCTATCTTACGGAGTTGTTAAGACTGTGAAGCTGCCCGATATTTCCAAGACACAGACATTTAAAAAAAGACATACAGGTGCTTCATAATGCCTTTGTCTCTTTTCATCTGACCCTGTCCAGCATGCACTGTGAAGGCAAGGTGAAAGCAAGATGTTAATAATGCTGCATGCTTTGTAGAAATATCAAAATTTTGATCCTGGCAGAGGAGAGGAGAGCTGAATGATACTCTCTCTTTAATATAAGAATGCATGATATTATCAGTATATCAGTATCGGCAGATATGAACATTTCTGCTGATATTTACAGCTGATTCAGCCATAAACGTCTGCCTGTTTTGCAGACTGAAGCCTTATACCTTGACCATATATTGACATAACACATATCAGCAAAAAAAGATGCAGTGAGTTTCATAGGATTTAATATGGGCAGTAAACCTGTGACCCTTACAGTTAAAGTTTGAATACTGTGGCCAGGGAGCCTCTGAATCCAAACAATAACACAATATGACGAGTACAGACCAGCGCTGCTCAGCTCCAGTGTTGTTATGGTATTTCTATCATTTGCTGAAAACGTTCAAAAAGTACTGATAGGAAATAGGAAAAAATCAACATGCAAATAAGGAGCAGCAGAGTACTATGCACTTTTTGTGTGTACAGTGCAGTACAGGAAAGTAACAAAGTTACCAAAGAAAAGATTATGCAGAGAGAAGGAACAGCGCTACAAAGCAGTGGTACAAAGAAACCAGATGTTATTTCTGGCTTGTTTCCAAGGGTTACACTCTAAAGAACTTAGAAACATGTCAACACAAACTCAGAGGGGTGCAGGATTAGTTTGATGTGGTACTAAATTGCTCCTTCCTTCCTCATATGTCCCCGCACTGCACTCTGCAGCATCGTGCATTGCCAAGAGACGGGGTATATGCAGAAAATTTGACATCAGATTTAATACTTTTTAAGACCTTTAGCAAGACCCTCTCAGTATATTTTAAGGGTCTACTGCATCTTCAGTTTCTAACCAGTTACACTGAATATGCAGTTATGTGCATGTTTTGTTCAGATTGTAAGATAACTGTGACAACAAGTAAATGCAGATGGGATTTGTTATTGGCAAAAAAAGCTTTCTTCTGGATGCTAGTCGTGCTAACATTAAAACTCTTTGTTACTATTACACTAGGGCAAAAGCTTCACTGCAAAACTGCTTCATATCCTCTAAATTCTGTAAAATGTTATTAGCCCCAGCCTCGGCTCCAACACCTTTTCCTCCAACCACCTCTTACAAAACTTACATTTACCTTTCATTTCTAGGGATGCACAATAGTGGATTTTTGCCAAAATCGAATATACCAGTATTTACACATTCATTTTAGCCGATATCGATACCAATATTTAAATATGTTTTACATAACTAAAATTCCTTTGAACACAATTTAAGGTTTGAGGATGAAAAAAGAAACAAACTTTTTATTTTCTTAAAATACATTTTTAAGGTTTAAAGAAACAGGTTGAATAAAGAAAAAGATCTCAACTTACATAGGTTTGTTTTTCCAGCCTAAAACCCCACTAATTTCTTAGTATATATAGACAAATTTTACAGTCGATATATGCTGATGTTCACGGCCAAAATTTCAGATGAAAATATTGGCAGAAATTTTTATATCTGATGATACCGATATCAGGCTGATTTTATCGTTTTTTGATTGTGCATCCTTAGTCATTTCCATGCACACGTCACTCAATCAAAGTTAACTTTCTAGCTAAGGACACAACATAGTTTTAAGGATGTACTGATAACTCAACAGGCCAGAACATAAACAGGCATGCAGACCGATTCTGGATCAGGTGGAGGTCCACCAGACTATCACTTGTGCTTAAAACTAAATGTAAAAACAAAAGCAGAAAAACTAGCATAAAACATAAAAAATGACGAAAAAAAAAAAGTAAAAAAGAAAAAAGTAAGACCTTACGGTCATGCATTCAATATGTAGTTTTTGCTAGACTGATTTATCAACTTTTAATACTTTTAAAGACCCTGCAGACACCCTGGAAAGTCTCCTTTTCCTTAAAAGATTTTCTTGACATCCTGCATTGACCTGTGGACCTTTTGTTCAATTCCCCTCAGTAAACAAACCAAGTGCATATTATTCATTGTGGTATTAAATCACAGTTATTGAAAACAGTTTTAATGACAATTGAACTACTGCGATTACTAACCACTTGGGAATTTTACCATGGCTGTCATTAAAACCAGTAACTGTTTTATCCTTACTGGAGAAAAAAAACAGCAAATCAGACAAAGTATAGATGCATGCAATCATAAAGAAACAGATGGCATAAAAACACTAAAAATGTACTTAAGTATAGCTTGGAAATAAAATACACATGCAAGACTACCGGTACATACTGTCAGTTACATCATATATTTCAGAAGTCCTTATGTCTTAAAGCGTGTAGGGAGATAATCAGCTGTATGATGGAAAACAGTGGACATTATAAATGTGTGATACAGTCAGACTGAACTGTGGCTAATTATCCCTTATTAGAACGTGTGTAAAGGTACTGCCATGAGGGGGTGAGAAAAATAAAGTCTGTGTTGACAGCTCACATACCACCTGCCAGTCCCTGCAGCCCTAAGTCCTGTCACACACCAGAGACACACATTTCACACACATACATATACACACATACAGTACATGCATTAATGTGGTAAAACTTCATTACAAAGGACAGATGCAGGTTACTTCTCTCCTATATGATTATTAAACAGGATGGTGTCCCTGTGCCCTTAATCTTTATATTGTAGTTAAAGACAGAAAAAAAGTGTTTGAGCGTCATGAATCTGAGCATTTTGAACAACGAAACAAAAATACACGACTGCTAAGAGGACAATTCAATCTCTAATCACGCTGTCTATGTTTATTTCCACAAATTCCACAGTTCATGCCCAGATTTATGCAAAGGGTGACTTCCGTTGTTTAAAGAGGTAAATGGGGCCTCGAGCCTTGTGTGTGTTTTTGTATATGTATATAAGAGAATGTGTGTGTGTGATTAGGGGGTGTACAGTCAGTGTGGCATGATAAGAATGTTGCAGTGTGTTTGCAGAGTGTGTGTTATGGAGATAATAATCCCAGCGGTCAACAAAAGTGAAGGGCTAGAGCTGCACTGACCAGCCCACCATCTGAGAGAGAGACAGAGAGAAAAGAGAGGGAAGGAGAAAGAGGAAAAGCGGGAGAGAGAGGGAGTAGCCATGTGGTTAACACTTGCTCACTGAGAGGCGACTGGAGCACGGCCAACCTCTTCACACACAGGCTGACCACACAAGAGCCTCTCTTTCTCCCTCTGCCTCCCATCCTCTCTTCATCCCTCGTTACCTAACACATCCTTTCCTAGCCTCCTCAGCGAGCCGCCTCCCACCTTCTGAAACCTTCCTTGCGTCTTTTGTCATATCCGAACTCGCCCGAATACCTCCCTCCCGTTTTCTCACCTATGTCTCTTCTCCTACCTCCTCCCACGACCCTAAACTGTCACTCTGTCCGCCTCCCCCATCATGTCTGCTTTTGATGAACATCATTCCTTCTGTCCCTCAGCCCTGGCTCTCCAAACACTTCCTTCCTGCTTTCCTTTTCTGTCTCTCCTCCCTCTCTCCATCACTTTGTGCCTGCCTCCCTCCCTCTCCGACTTACCCGTATTGGGATCCGTTCGGTCTCCGTCTCCTTCTGCGGGTTGCGGTACTTCTCATAAAACTCTCTCTTCTTTTTGCCCTCCTTGTCATCCTTGCGTTCCCGCTTTTCAGCAGGTTCGTCTGAGGGTTCGGTGGGAGAGGGCAAGGGAGATGACTTGGCGGGCTTCTCCACCTCCAGGTAGTTCTCATTGGGGTTGAGCACCATCACACCGTAGCCCTCCTGCAACATAGACGAAGAATACATCAGTATATAACATAATGTGGGCTACCATTAATAAAAAATGAGAAATGTTAATTACTTTTCAGTTTTAATTCCAAAATCTTTGTTGTGAAATATTGAAAAACAGCATTTGTGAAGACAAAGCATTTTATGATGAAATTAAAAACATTAAAAAAATAGAGCTAACAATAAAAAAAGACATCAAACCATGCCGTTTCAAAAGCTTTGAGTGAACATTATATTTAAGTACTTTTCCTCTTGAAAATTCTGATTTCATCTGTTTATATAAAACTAAAAATGTAAGTTTTTTTAAAGAAAAAAATATAGATATATTTTTTGATTTTGTTTACTTAAAAAGACAATTATTTACTTAGTATACTTAGACTTAAAGTAGATGTTTCTAGGCATTTTACTTTATAAAAAGATGTTCCTCAGTTGTATAAATGTTTAGTGATCTATGGCTTTGAAAAAGAGTACGTAAGTTCAGACACACCAAAATATGATCACAAATACATTTTTTTCAATGTGGGATATGAAAGAATGATGCAAATCCAGTCTGAACACAAAAAAAGAGACGGAGAGTCACCGCAGGGAGAAGCTGGAGAAGTAACCGGGGAATTGGAATTCAGTGACGGTGGTTTCAGCTGGTAGCATTTAGTGACTCCAAAGGCCACGTGTCACTTAATATCAAACTCGATCGATCCTAGCATCACTCAGCTAAAGAGTATGCCACAAGTGCCTGCCCATCTCTGCATGGGATCGTGTGTACTAACATGAAACTTTCAGCAATAGAACTATGGAAAAAAGTGAAAAAAAAAGAGTCTTTGTATTAATATTTTAGTACTATTATTATTCTAAATTAACTGAGAGGTGATAAATTCAGCAATGAATAAAAACTTTCACTGTTTAAAATGTCCAGAATAAAAAGGAGAGATTTGATTTAAAGAATTCTTTCAAAAACAGCAGAAATAGAACATAAAAAGAATGACTGAAAAGAATGACTTCTTGTGGGGAAAAGGAAGTTTTCCTGTGACTTCTTCAACTTGCAGCCTTTTTAATTAACTGTGTTTATTGTCTCAAGCACTCTGAAACTAAAGCAGGAAATGGAAGGATTCCTGTTTCACTTTTGTTGTGCTTTTCATGCACGACTCCCGTTGTGAATACACAAACAATTACCACAATGCTCAAAGGGACTGGTAACTGCCTAAGAAAATGTACAGCCACACATATAACTACCTTAAAAACACAACAAGGAAAGACACCTGTTAAGACTTAAAAAAAAAAAAAAAAACTTTAAGGAGACGTGATAGGGAGTTAGGAGGGGAAGCAGCTTCCTCTGCAAACACACTAACTGTCTTCTCGCGGCGGCACGTCTCCTCTTCCTTAATAAGTGTTAACACAATGTGCTTGTTTTTTTCCGTTGATGCCGCATGAGTGTGTGTCCCTCCTGCACCCATCGGCATCAAACCTGCCACACACCCTTTCCCTTAGCACCTGCGGTGTGTTGACAACGTCAAACTGACACTTTCTCACTTACTCAGATTATAAAATTAGTCTGATTCTCACTCCTTTTCAGATGCAGACGAGAGTCTTCTTCAAGTGCTGGACATTTCCATGACGTAAAACTTGAATGGGAGTTATTAACTGAAGAAAACATGATGGAATTGACACTAAAAGCATTTTTAATAATGTTTTACCACAGAAATTTCTAAAAATAAATACCTAAATGTTATTTTCAGCTTTAAATAATTTTCTCCTTGATATTATAGTCTGCATGCTTACTGTAGACTCAGAAAGCCAAATAACATTTTTTTTATATTTATAACTTCAAAAAAAAATCTCTATTCAAGAGTTTTATGCACATTTATGGTGGGAAATGTTCCTCCAACTTTGTTTGTTGAAAGTCTGTGAGGCCATATGGTGAAATAAGTAAAGTTAGAGCTGGCTTATGAACGTGTATCCTCTAAAAAACTTAAGTCAACCTTCAGATATCAAGAAGAAATGTGCACACAAACAAAAAAAGACATAAGGTCATTGGGAAGAAAATAAAATAAAAATGAGGGAGGAAAAAAAAGCGAAGACAAATAGGTGAAAAAATAAGGAATACAGGCTATAAACTAAAAAAGAGAGATATAAATTAATAAGAAAATAAAAAGACAAAGAAAGAGAGAGAAGAGAGAAGAGACAGAGAGATGTATACTAACCAGATCCACACCAGCTTTGTGCCACTGCCCACTGGTGGCAGCCTGATAAAATAACTGACAAGAGCAGATCAGTAAAAGGCCCTAACACCATAAAACTGATTAAATTTATACCAGATAAATAAATGTGATGAATAAGATGCATGTTTAGAAAACTAAACAACTCTAAATGAAGACATTTTAAATGAGTAATAGATTTCCTAAGGACAGGAGAATAGCATAAAAGAAAAAAAAACAAAGCTTGTGTGCTTTTCTCCTTTCTCTTAATCCTGGCTCTTAAGGCCAAGAGTTAATGGTTTAGTAACACCAGTCCTCATGTTCTGATGCTAACCCTACACCCGTGTTCAGTCCTCAGTGCTCTCACTCTCACCCTGCCTGGCCTTAAAGCATAGTGTTAGTAACCTCAAGTGGCCCGGTTTCAAGCCCTCACTGTCCTCGTGCTAACCCTGAGTGGCCTGCAGCCTTTTCTTTTGGAGAGGCTAACACACCTAACCCAGCTAACAGTGCTAACCCTTTCAGCTGTCCAGTCACCCAGAAGGACATTGCTGTAAAGGCGACCAGGGTTGTAGGAGTATTTAGTCTGAAGAAGCAGGACTGCTGAGTTCACCTCAATGTCGGAAACCATCATTTATTTCAACACTGAGAGGTCTGTGTCGGTGTCAGGACAACAGTGCTCGACCCGTTCAGACACTTCCTCTCTTTATTCTTCTCTCCATCAAGCAAATATTCAATAGTGAGACTGAGAGAAGGGGAAACAACTGGGAACTAGTTTTCTTATCATATATATTGAATTAAAGCTGTTTTTTAAGGGCAGTTCATTGAAAAAAAACAACAAAATTTAGTGGATTATCACAACAAACAAACTCATGATTGTAAAGTAAATATCAATAGTAGTTTGGAATAATTAACAAAAATCAAGAATTAAAGAAGAAGAAATTTAAATGAGCAGTGCTCTCTCCAAATCCCACAGAACTAATTTCTCCCACAGAGCTAATGTTCAGCATCCTCGTCTTTGCGTTGTTTTGTGACAGCTAAATCTCTCTATACATCTCGCTTTGCTCCCTTCCAGAGTTAGGTCATCCGCTCTTTGTGTGTGTAGCTAACTGTTAAGTCCGTCCCACATGCACACTGGATACACCTGCTAAATCTGATCTTTGTGTTGTGACGTGCTGTCAGATTGTGAATCTTACACAAACGCACGTTGCAAATTTTGGGTCACCCTGCTTTTTATACAACTAAATCTCTCCCTCACACATTGCTAATGTCGGGTCGCTTTGCCTTTGTCCCGTAAATACACACCGCCTCAAATAAAACGCACACACAGTTGTGTAGCGTTGGGTCAGTCTTGTCTTTCTGCAGCCGTATACAGACTAAGTCTCTTCCCATGCCCTGTCGGTGCCCCTGTGCCACCGCCACACTGAGTCCCTGCCCCAGGGCCAGCGGTCAAGAGGGTCGCCCCGACCCCTCTGAGGGGGGGCACCCCGACCCCCAACGCCCCATTTCGGATGCTCCTTAGCGCTTCTTTGTCGGCCTGTCCCACACCAGATAGCACAACAAAGACCGCTGCTGCTACGGAAACCAGGACTTGTCTCATCACAGTGATGAGACCCTCCCTCCATCATTGCTCGATACAGCGTTGTGAAGCTATTAAAGACACAACAATCGCACATCTAATAGAAATATATGATGAAATAAAAACATCTTTTTACATAATATTTCAGAGCTGGATCCATACTGAGCTGTCTGAACAGTCCTGTCAATAATCTCTCAAATTACATGCCACTTGTCCACTCGAACTTTGATGCTAACAGATCATTATTTTCCCTTCCAGTCCTATTATTTGAAAAAGTAGCTAACAGTGTGTATGTTTGTGCGCATCCACATGTGAGTGAGTACACAAGTGTGAGAGAGAGTAAATAAGATTTCCCTTTAAGACAGGAGCACCTCTATTTTTCCAGTGGCGTTGTAATGAAATGAAATGTGTCTAATGTGCGGGAGCGAGGAGAGAGGCGGCCGGAGTGAGAGGGTGTTTCATCTGTGCGTGTGGAGCTCAGCATAGCTTTGATGTGAGAGCTCTCATGTAGTGAGCAGGGCTTTGGGCACAGGGAAAAGGACAGCACTTGACAGGTACAAAGCATGGCTGATAGCGGTCACGGGTGCATGCAGTGAAGAAAGTGAACGGTATGGATGCGTGAATTTGGGGCTTGTATATGTGGCTGATTGTTGAATGAGCTGTTTCTGGCGTTCCTCTTGTATTTTAGCACATTCATGTGTCCGTGCGCATGCATCTTACATCTCCAGAACCAGCGTGCCGTCTATAGGTGTCCATGTAAATTGGATCTCAGGCAGCGTACTTTATTAGTTTTCAGTCGGGGGGCTGTTATAATCGGGGTAAATGGCGCTCTCTTTTCTTGCGCTCTACTTCCTTGTTTCAGCGACATGCAGCTCCGGATTCGCTGCTCAGGCTTGACTGACAAGGGGGAAAGGGTCACCCAGCATGGCATACCCAATAAGAGGAGGAGGAGGGGAGGGATGTCTGCAGGCTACAGTCAGGTTTGAGATCTGAAAGAGGCACAATGGCCGACTGAGAGAAAGGCTAGGTTGGAATATAAGCATCACAGTATGCACTCTAGTTGCATCAAATAAAAATACGATTGAAAAAACGATGAAAATATCACACTGTTCCTCAGTGAAGGAGTAAGAAGACGATGAGAGGGAAGGTAAATACAGTAATAACAAGTACTCTCCCGCTCTCCCTCGCTGTCAGGGCCACCCTGCTCCGTGTGACCTTGTCTGTCTCCGTCTCTACGTGTGGTTTTTTTTTCTGCACGCAGGGCCCCTTGATCCATCCCATTCCCCTCTTTTCTCTCCCTCCTCTTTTTCCCACTCCCTCTCTCCCTGAGGCTGAGATACCACACAGATCGCACAGTAATGTCAGATTAAGTCATGGTGCCCCCTTTCTCATTTTAACACAGCACCAGTCTGAGACCCCCCATACCCACCCTACGCTCGGCTATGTTCCTCTAAAGAGCAGAGGGGTGGGAGGGTGCTTACTGTACCGCTGGGGCTCTAAAAAGACATGTGTGGATCTTAAGGATGATGTGAGAGGGGATGAGACGGGATTGTCATCAGCCTGTCAGCACAAAATCAATCATCCTCTTGATAACTCGCAATACCCAGGGGAGCATGCAAGTACTTGTAGAGGAGACCTAAATGTTGCTATATATAATTATCTAACAGTTACTTTAAAAAGACATAAAAAGCAAAGGCAGATCGAGGAAAATCAGAGCTAAAATTAAACCAAAGCTTAAGTTAAATCTGCATAAATAGGCGTATAAATCACTACAAAAACATGAGATACATGTGTTTGCCTCACATTTTTAGATCCCCTGCTTAACCCCACATCCCTGTATGTTTAAGCAATCAATCGAAAAGCCAACACAAATGTTTACATTGGAAAAGTAAGACAAACTGGAGCTTCATCTCCCCATCTGCCCTCTGAGTTAATTTTAAACAAATCGCCCACCGCATGGGTTTCTCCTCTAATAAAGAGTACACATTTAATTAAGTTTCTCTAAATTCGACTTTTCTCCTCCAGTTCAAAGACTGTACTCTGTGTTTGCTTCCTCTAATGTAGTCGTACGCTAATTTGGTCAAAGTAAATAAGAAGCTGTGGTAATGATTGTCTTTTTCTTGATCTTAATGAGCACAAATAGTTTAGGTCAGAAAAAAAGAGGCTAACCTTTGGAGCTAGTCAAGTATTCGTGTCTGTAATAAGCAGCCGTGTTTTTAACCTTGGCTTGGATGTCTGGGCTCATTTGGATATTGTTTATATGTGCAGTGGAATATTTATAAATGAGTTCAAAGTGGAGCAGTGGGGTGGAGGAAGTGAAGAGAATAGCACAGCTTCTGATCCCCGATGCCTCAGCTTCTTTTCATGCTCACATTTACATTTCCTTCTCTCTGTTTCACTTTCTCTCTCACTCCTCCCGACCTGTCTATTTTCAGCACCTGGGTGAGAGGAGACATAAAGACACACTGCTGTTAAGACTCACTGTAAACCAAAAGAAGTTTACGTGTCAGTTATTTACAGAAGTCTGTGAATTTGCTCAGTGATCGATCAAGCATCCTAGTATCAGGGGAGACCGTACAAGCACACGTGTCCACTCACAAACAGAGTTAGGAGCCCTGCTTCATCTACTCTCAGCACGACACACACAGAGGGAGGTGCAGGGCTGGGGGTGGGGGCTGCTAGATTGGGGGTGGATGTAGCATTAATCACCGTCCAGGTGGAAATTGTCAGAGCAATCGATTGTGCAAGTAAATGTTACACAAGTCATTTGTCAATTTTTTTTTTTAAAGAAGACCTGTGTGTCATTTGCAAAGAAGCGACTCAATGTAAACTCAGCAAACAGGATCTTTCAGAGACGTCTGTGTGTTAAGAAGCTGAACAGGCGTCTTAATATCTTAATGTTATGATGCTTTGAGCTAACATTTTTATTTTGAATGCTTTAACAATGATGCAAACTTATTCTATGTCATGCACCATGCAGCAGGCTAACATACAGATTATCCACTCAGTTACATGATAAATACAAAGTCTTTGCTGTATTCTTCAATAATAGAGTATCAAATATGAATTTGCAGCATTCAAAGCAAAGGAAATGCAGTTAGCAGGAGGAGTCCTGGGCTCAGAGAGGGAAAGCTATGGGGAAATAAATACAGGAAGCTTATTCTGACGCCGTTAGCATTTTGATTTATACATTCTATATTTTCTCCCCTAAGCATACACATGTATTTTTAATGAGGGCACGGAGAGATATAGATCATGGAATGATAGGCGCCTCCCTGCCCTCCTGCCTAACTATTTAATGTATAAATCAGGGAGAGAGGTGAACAGCAAAGGGGAGGATGAGGAGCTACAAAAAAGAGGGGAGACAGGAGGAAAGGAGGCGTCCCAGGAGTAACCCTGTCCTGAAGGCCGCTATTAACAGCGAACGAAAGGAATGGAGGCAGACAAAGCTTAAGTTCAATGGGCCCAGGAAGGAAAGAATGTAGTGCACGTTCTGCAAAATGAAGATGATGATTATGATGACGGGTATAAAAATGTGTTTGGCTGCTATTCAGAAACTCATTTCTGCACAAAATTTGACAAAATTTAGGCTTCTGTCCTCTGCGGTGACAGTGAAATATCTCTCCACCGTGATCATAATCGTAATGGTGACACTAAATGACATCAAAAAGTGAGTGTGCCTTTCAGGTCAACTGTAAGTAAGGAATTCCAGCACATGTGAGTTCTTAAAGAGCGTCGTCCGTGAATGTTTCTACTTCACCATCTGGACGGGTAGTTAGTGCGTTAACACACATGAACCCACACGGTGGGTGCGAGACGCATAGCCATATGTACTGACTGAGCCAACCAGGGTCAATAAGAGGACAAGACTGAGCATGTTAGACACAGGAACACATGTATGCATGCTAAGGTTGGCGCACTTTTTGTACAATCTTTATTATTTTAATGATTGATTGTATTGGAAGCAATGAAACTTTACAAAAAAAATGCAGATATCAGTCGTATTTTTTACCTAAAGCATCTGCAAGGAAAAAGGATTGCACAAATACCCAAAAGTTGTAAACATCTTTGTGCGGTTTAGCAAATGCGGATTTGGTGGGTGGCCAGTTGTGGCCTGGCCACCTATTGGCCACTGAGTCATGAATGTTTTCAGGGGATTTTTTCTTGGATGGATTGGTTGTTGGTGTATTTTTCAGCTGGCACATTTTAGCATTAGTCGTGCACACACATCCCTCAGCTGTCCACTCCATGTTCTGTGAGTCTCTGGAGCTTCAACATTACAAACCCAGGTGACAGTAAGCTGATAGGCTACTGTATTAAGAGAGCTACTGCCTGCCCAAACCCACATTAAAAACCAGGAACTGTGGCCCTTTCAGCAGGAGAATAAATTTGCTAACTTTATTTCTTCTTTAAACAACTCTTTGTCTCATCAGTAGATACTTGTAGCTAATTCTAAACTGGAACAGAGCTGTTCAGTCTGAACTGAGTCCAGCTGCCTTAAACGTGAGCACAAGCATCTGCTAGCACACTACAAAAAGGAGGATCTGAGCATAGTGTCTGACCCTCACAGAGTAATCCAGACATGAATCAGGAAAGGGGAGAAAACAAGGCAAGCAGAGGGAAATAGCATAGTGTCTTTAAGAAGATAAGATAAACTCACACTGTTAGTCAGGATCACATCTAAGTTGCACAGAAAATCCTGTAGCCTGTTCATAAATTTATTAACATCACACAATCTGACAGGGTCTTCATGATAACATGAGTGCACTTCAGGGAAATAATTAGTGCATTTCTCCATTTAGATAGCATTACATGTTTGATATCAACAATTTCATTATATTCTGTAGGTTCATCTGATATATCTGATGTGAGGCTAGCTTTCAACTGAGTCTGCTACTGTTTAAGAGGTGAGATGATCCACATGTCTTTCTTTGATCATCGCGTTAAAGGGGGAATTTAGTGAATGCCATGTTGACTAGTGTAACATGACATTAGGATTCAGAATGGGACTTGAATCTGAAGTTATATTTATAATTAATGCCAGAAGAATCTTTAATTTAAACAGTCACCCTGAAAAAGATGTCCTTCAAATCATTTTTCAAATAGGACATAAATGTTTATATTTCACTGTATGCATCATTAGGCCTATGTAAATGTATCAGTCATGGACAAAACATGTCATAAAGTACATTTTTAAGGGTCTATAATCTTTCAGAGACTATCTATAATCTCAGAGTAAAACAAAGTTATAGTTATGTGAACATGAAGTGGGTTTTAACATCATAGGTGTCATAAAGGTGTCATAGGTTAAATTGCTACTAAGTTCCACTGGAAACATCTGCATTCTTTAATACAGTGTCTCTCAACGTGGGGGTCAGGACACATGAAGCACCTGATGAGGGGGTCGCCAGATGCATTCCAAAAGACAAAAAACATGATTTCAAATTGTATTTCTAACCAATTTTACGAAAAATATGTGCAAATTTCAAATTAGCTGACTCTAAGATACAACCTAGTGTTTTGGTGAGATTTATGTTGAAATCAAAGCTATATATGAAAAAAAAGAAAAATCCTTAAGATTTAAGTCCGATGGGGCGCAGGTGACCCAGTGGTTTAAGGCATGTCCCATGTTAGCGGACAGCCCGGGTTCGAATCCAGCCTAAGGCCCTTTACCGCATGTCTCTCCCCTGCTCTCGTCCATGTTTCTGACTCTATCTACTGTCCTCCTCTATTAAAATAAAGGCTGACAAATGCCCAAAATAAATCTTTAAAAAATAATTATAATAACTCTGAAAATGACTATTCTTGACTTTGCATGTCTGCATTCAGGTACAGTGGGGGTCCCTGGTCTTTGGCACCTTTATTCTGGGGCTTGCAGGCTAAAAAATTTGAAAACCCATGCTTTGATAATCTGTTATACACTGTAGCTGTGGACTTTACTTTGTACTGAAAGTTTAAGCTCTATTTCTTTTTACCTGCAGGAAATGAAAAAACTTTCAACACATGAAAGTTATTTGGCCTCTGTTGATATTATAAATGCTAATGATGTGGAGTGATGTGTTGTCTGTACAGTATATCCCTAAAATAGGCCTTATTTTTGAGTTGGACACATTCCTAGGATCATAGCAACTTATTGGCCACTGCAAAATTACACCTGGCCTCATCTACAGTACGTCGTTTCCACCGAGCAGTTCAGTTCAGTTCAGTTCTCCTTGCTGCCTCACGCCAGCTCGCGTACTCAGTTTGTCTTCTTCTTTCAAAAAACTGCCACAACAAAAGAAGAAAAAACACAAACTGCTGGAACTCCTCCATTATCAACCTTTGTTTAAAGTGCAGCACGCTTCTTCCTTGAATTTCCACTGCACTGTGTCGCGCTGCTATGATGTCACGCTGCTATGATGTCACACCATTGCGTGGCCCACGCTGCTATCAATGTCCGGTGTACATCCCCGCCCACAAGTGAGTGTTGGTGGAAACGCAAGCCAGTTTGAGGTTTACCATACCAATCCATACCAAACCACACCAAACCAAACTGAACTCTCTGGTGGAAACTAGGCTATCCTGACCACCCAATGGAAAATGGTCTAGTTCAGCCTCAGCAATTTAGACAATGTGTTGGAGTTTGAAAACATTTTCATGTCACTAAAAACAAGAAACTATCCAATGTTTATTACAGAGGACTTGTTCTTTAGTTGCCATAGCAATGAAACAGGTTTTGATGTTTAATTTTTACCAGCATCTTATCAAGTTTTAAATACAATATATGATGATAACCTTCATGTGTGCATGTATTTGAATGACCTAGGCATGTAGCCACTATCATGGTAACATTTCCCACAACTAATGTGAGTATGCCATTATTCAAAATGTCTATATCTCTCTGGTAAAGTATCACTTGAATTTAGGATCTAATAGACTGGTTTTGTAATCCTAGTAAGCCAATGCTTACTATGTAGCAGGGTTTTTCACACATTTTTTCAAATAATAAAATGATAGATTATGAAGAAAACAGCACACTGTTATTGTCAAAAGGTCATACATGTATGTTTGGCTGTGTTTACAGATGTGTAGGTATGCTTCTCTGGGTGTCATCTATCAGTAAAGTGCGACATGTTGGTGAATAATGAGACCATGCTGTTGCACCCTGGGTATTAATCTTACTGAACATCACAGGACCACTATGACCTCCACAGGTCAAAGCTCAAAGAGGAATCCCTTCACCCCTGCCCTGTTATTGTGACCTGGAGGGGGGTGAGCTGCACAGAGAGAGCTGGTGGTCTTGTCCACGTTGTCGACTGTTGCTATGTGTGTGATATTTTATGTAAAGTGTGACCTTTCAGGAGATGCAATTTTGCCATCTTCTGTGTGTAAAATACTCATTTCTATGTGCTGTGGCGTGGTACACAGTGAGAGTGGAACAGGCTACAATCATGCAAAGGAAATAAATCTGAAGGCCTAAGTATGAGCACGCAACCAGGATGATACACACCGTCCCAGAGTGTGACCCCTCTCTAAGTGGAGCTGCACCGCAGGTCCATGAGTCAGGGGAGGTCGCCACAGCCAATCACAGGCTGTGTTTGAAGTGTGAAGGGTAAACACTGTGGCTGCTCTGTCCTGCCATTTACTCTGCTTATTTTCACAGGATGTAACTTTGAAAGGAATATAGTGTATCTGCGTGTGCGTATGCATGTATATCTGTGTGTTCCTGCACATTTTCCAGAGTGTCATTACCACATGGCCAGGGTTTATGCTTCACAGCACACACATGGGGCTACGCATGTAGGTTGGAATCCCCTTCATCCTCTCACCATACGGCCAAATACACGTGGAGAAATCCATGCTGTGGCAACTAAGGAAGCCATGCATGGCGCAATAGACATTTTCCTATTAACCCAATGTAGCCTTCAAAAACGGTTGAAAGCAATTTACCATGGAGAGCGGCTGTAAAACACATCCTCTCTCTCTTCGGCTCCGACACACACAGCCCAACCCTCCTAGAAGCTCTTTCAAATCTACTTTTTTTTAAAGACCACCTGTTGTCTATTATTTTTACATACTGCTTTTCTCATAAATCATAACACTCGGTAATTAATCAAGCTGTCAAAACAGGGACCGGGGGTCACCTGGAGGGGTCGGAGGTGGTTGCACGGCCGATGGAGGTCAGGGTCACACTGCATTCCTCATTATCAAGTTGGGATGGGAGAGAGGCCGGGCAAACAAAAGCGAAAGCAGATGGGGGGGGGGGGGCAGATGAAAAAGAAAGCTAGAGAGACGGAGATGGAGAAGGAGAAATTGACAAAGAAAAGTGAAAGAAGCTGTCAGCTGCCTACAGACAGGGGAGGAGAGTCTGAGGAGGGAGACGTCACATAAAGTGGAAGAGAAAAAAGAAATAAGAACAAAAGAAATCTACAAGATGTTTTTACTGTATGGACCTGAAATTGGCTGCAGAGAGGAAAGAAGGAGCTGGTGCCATGTGCCATGAGAAAATAGGGAATCAGCTGTGGAAGTATGATTGTTATCTTGTTCTCTCTCTTCGTGTGTGTGTGTGTATGGTTGATGAGTCTGACTGATATCTCTCTCAGAGGAGTGTGTATCCATGTCTCAGTGGTTTGAGAGCCAGTTCAGAGACAGGACCACGGGCCTGGAGTGGCATGTCACTGACTCCACAATACACACTGCTGATTAGATCCCACTGATTAGACTGGTACATGTGCACACATACACGGATACAGATGCTCAGAGAATAAAGAGTCTATTCTAAACTGGCTATTTCATTGGCTAATCAGAGAAACAACACTTTCTTTACAACATTTTCTTTCACTGAAGTTTTCCTAGTTCACTTATAAATGTATAAATTCATTTTGTGTGATAAAATGTGTTGACAATCAAGTAAAGTGAACTATCTCATCAAGCTGAGTGTGAATATGTTATGAGAAGCATGAGATGTTCAATCAACAAGATGAAAATATGAAAACAAGAAGCTCAGTAGTCAGGGATGAAAGATTAAAAAAAAGGAACAATTTAAAAAGTGCAAATGCCGCGGAACTCCTCGCACTCGGTTCCCGTCCCCCTCCCCTGCGTGCAGCATGAATTCTCAGGCGTGGCTCGCTCTATCAAAAACATCACTCTTGAATGAGGCGCCGACCATTGCGCAAAATTAGCTGTCACCCTTTCCTCAAAATCTTTGTTAATCTTGTTTCCAGTGTTTGCGGATTTATCAGCACATGCATCAATGTCAGCTCCTTGGTTACTGAGCCGCACTACTTGGGAGAAGATATAATTAAAAATGTTTGGGGCGTGTGGTGGTGGTGCGGGGGGGTGGTTGCCGAGGAGCGGGAGTGTTAGGAAAAGAAGTGGTGGGGTGAGGTTGGTGGGGGTGTCTGGGAGGAGGAAGGTGAAGTCTTCCTCTCGTCTCATAGTTTCCCCTGGGAGCCAGTGGAACACAGAGTCGGCGATAACAGACAAACGGGGCTGGGCTGCGCCTCTCTCACTCACTTCTTGGTATCACTCGGGTCAGTACGTGCTGCTATCTCTTTAATGACACAGGCTGCACTGATCGGGATGCAGTCAGGAAACTGGTCTCACTGTTAACAAAGGACAACAACAGCCAAATGCATCCTGCTAGTGATACAACAGCCTTATCAACTATTTGATGCTCAAGGAATCCAGAGGGTTTCACATGCAGGTGTCATGGATGAACATGCATGAGATGCATGGATGTGATTCTAGAAAACACACCAGCAGGGAGTAAAAATTGGAGGATCCATTGATGAAAAACGGTGCATCTAAAATCCTGTGATTCTTTAAGGGTCTGTTAACGTTCCTTTACTTTAGCTTCACTCTGACATGTGGAGGCACAGTGATGAATTACAGCTTGATCCTTGATATGTTTCCAGCACATCTCTTATTATCATGTGGCTTCTAAGAAAAAAAAAAATCACATGCCCATCCAGCTCACGTCAAGGGACAGGGGACATCATGCATAAGAAATTCAAAGTCCAAGTCCCTGAGATGCAAACACACATCGGACACACATTTCAACAAAAAACACATACACCCCTCTGGGAGTGTGGTTGTAATGTTGAGACGTCCCAGAGAGCCGTGCCACAGAACCAGCAGGTTTCAGAGCTCTGTGGACAGAACTCTGGCCACAGACGTGACAGCTCGGGAGACAGCTCGAGAAGATGACAGACACATGTTTAAAACATAACGCAGAAATGCAAAAAAACCCCTTATGAGATGACACCTAACACAGTGGCCCTCTGTCTGTCTCCCAAAAGACTGGGGTGTCAAAGAATGCGACGACTGTGGTATCCTTGAGTTTGAATATCTATTAGAGAAATTGGGAAAAGAGCAGCAGACAAATATTGTGTTTGTGTGAAAGGTTTGGATACGGGATGAACAATAGGTTTTTTTTTACTAACCGATAATTCCTACTCCCGAGAGCCAATAACAGAATAATGAGAACTGATGTTTTTTTTCAGTTGTTGATTATTTTAAGTTTATTTCATGTCTTAAAGCACATCTAGGGGTAAGAAGGGTAGCCTAACATGTAGCCTGCAGAGAGATTTATAACCTATCACTAAGCAACATCACTCATGTTTACATCAAAAATACATAACACTTGTCGTTACAGCTGTTATTTAGTTTAGTAAGTTTAACTAGAACATTTCTGTACCAAACAAATTAAACCATAATCTAAGAGCCCACATACATTGGTTTTGAAGTGTTTTTTTTTCATTTTCTGATGACAAAGGTTGTGAAAACTAGTCAAATATGACGATAGGTCCCCCCGTTAAGAAACAGGTGATACGAAAAAGTAAAGTGCATTCCTCTGTTAAAAATAAAGGAGCTTAAATACTGTTGCTCATTTATCTGCAGATAAAACACATCAAGGTAAATGCTAACACAATGTCAGGCTTAATACATAGAGAGGTTTAGGAGACAGCTGTTTATTTTAGTCAGAACTTAAAGACAACCGATGTTTTTTATAAAAATTCTGAATATGCACTTTCTTAAAGGGAGATAAAAATGTAAAGTACTACATTAATCAAACATACTGTTGTTGTCCGTAGTTAAACTGATGTTAATGATATTGTCGATCAGACTGAGAATGAAGAAACAGCAACCAGAACAGACAGGACCCTGTCTTAAAAAGAAGGCGCAGATCAGAAGACTGAGACTGATTGTCATTGATAGATTTGTCTTTTGCTCTTTGACAAACTTTTCTGGTTTTCAAATACCCGCTAAACCATTAGCCTGGTCTTGATGTTAGTGGCTAATGCTAATGGCTGTTATTGCTTCTTATTCCATAAATAGTCTGTCATTAAGATGACAACTGGAGACTTATAAAATCCGCCGTGTTAAAACTTAAGGAGTTTATTCTAACTTTAGAATTGTTGCAGAGCATGTTTAACAATATAGTGTTATTCTCTTCTGAAATACCGAATCACTCCCACAATAGAAAAGTAAAGACTAATAAAGACTTGTGAAGCCATGTTTAGTCTGCGCTGTGGTCTTGGCCACTGTTGCCAACTCCTCAGCAGGGAAAGTAGCTACAGGCTGTCCTAAAAGTCGCTTCTAGTTGGCAAATGACATCATCACCTAATTTGCATAATTGGCTATGTGCATGTAATTATAATGGATCCTGTAGGAGAGGACTAACAGCATGACATAGACAAAAAGTGAGTAAAAACACCCTGATTATGCTTAGAACCACGAATGAACTTTCTTCTGTTGATTCTTGTTTTTTTAATGTCACAATTCCAACCCTCCTCCTTTATTCAGGCTTGGGGTCACCAAAAGTCACCCAAAAGAGACTCCTGTGTGTTTTTTTTTTAAATTAGCTTTTGAGTTTAGTTTTCTTAAGTTTGGTTTTGTTTTTAACTTAATGGTCCATTTAGGAGCCCACAACTGGTCTTAGTTTAACAAAGACATTTTTAACATTTTTTTGTATACAATCTACATTAAGAATGTAAATAACCTAACACCCATTCTTTCTTCCCTGCACTGGCTACCTGTCACCTACAGAATCAATTTCAAAATCCTTCTGTTTGTGTATTAAGCACTAAATGGCTTGGCCCCCTCCTACATCACTGAGCTCCTGTCCCTATAACACACCGTCAGAGCACTGAGGTCATCCAACAAAAAACTCCTGTCTGTCCAGAGAACCAGGACAAAAAGTTATAGAGACAGGGCCTTTTCTATCTGTGCCCCAAAACTTTGGAAGCCCCCCTCCCCCTCCTACACACACACACACACACACACACATCCGGTTCTCTGCAAATATTGAGATCTTCAAGAGCCATCTAAAAACTCATTTTTACTCACCAGCTTTTAACTGTCCCTAACTGAACACTCCCTGGCTGTTCTCTAAAAATTGTTTATTATTATGATCATAATTGTTGTTGTCATAATAATTACTGTTATGAACAGTTGTTACTTTTTATCGCTTTTAAATTTGACTAATGTTCTTGTTTCTTTTCATTTTTTAATGCTGTCTTCTGTAAAGCACTTTGGATCAACTGTGTTGTGTGTAAAGTGCTATATAAATAAAGATGATTTGAATGTAAATGGACCAAAAAGAGACAACAGAAAAAACTGTCATGGCAGCATCACGGAGCGATTCATTTGCAGTTTAGACGTGAAGGGGTGAACATTTTGTGCTCTGACTGCAGCTGGGTGGGACTGCTGTGGGAGGACTGGCCCACCTGTGAGTGCTTAAGGACAGGTGGGGCCCAGAGCAGCACCCGCTACTGGTTGAGAAGAGTAAGAATGATATAGCCTTTCACGCCAGAGTCTCCAAAAGTCTCCAACAACAAACAGAAAAAGTTGTTAGATTTGTCGCTTTTTTGAAAAAGAGTTGCTAGAGAGGTCTGAAAACTCCCTAAATAAAGTGTCAAAGTTGCTAAGTTGGCAACACTAACCGTGACGCCACCTACTGTTTAAGAATGTACAGTCTCGGGAAGGAGTCAACAAATGGCTTAATTATCTGTGAATTTAATCATTTAAAACTGTATTATCAGAATAATAAAATACTGTAAAATATTTTCAATATTGGCCGATAATTATTGTGCATCCCTAGTTTGGATGACGATAAAATACAGGACTTCAATTTGTAATTTTCCCCATGCACTGACAAAATTAAGAGTGAAGTATACAGGTGAAGAGGAAAAGAAAGTCCCATGTTAGAGGCCTTCCTGTATAAGGAGGGTAGTGGGTGAACACTATGATGGCCAAAGCCTTAACCTTAACTAGTCTGCACAAAAAGCAGAGATTTCCCTTCATGCTTACTGATTCTCTTCGTCTCTCCTCCTCCAGCTCCTCTTCCTCTCTCTTTTCCTCCTTCATCCAGACTTCTAAGTGCGGTCTGGCAGGTTTGGCTGGGAGGTCGCGTATTCCCCCTCTTCATTAGTGAGAAAATGGACTCTGGTAAACGCTTGTTAAAGCCCTTACCTACACTCCCCCAGTTAATGGGAGTGATCCATTTGTGTCCGTTTCTGCCTGACAAGGCTTTACTGGAAGATTAATAGTGCGGTGTCAGGCCACGGCCACCCTCTGTCCCGTTCTCATTTCCTTTCTTCTGGGACGCACACATGCAATAATGGAGCCCCGTCTTTTGTTGTAACACCATGATTAGCCAGGGAGAGAGAAAAAAGCACAGGAATGAAAGAATGAGAGAAATGGAGGAGAGAAGGGAAAACAAAAGGAATATAAGGCAGGAAAAATCCTTCATGACGAGGTACAAGTGTAGGTTTTAAAGATGTGAATTGTAAGCACTTGACAATGGCAGAGCTATTATTAATTAATCTCCAAGTGAGGTGAAGAGAGATATAATGAATCACTTATGGATATTTCCTCGGTTTTAAAAGGCCGGTTTTTATCTTGGCATGATCCAGAGAGAGGTCTAAGGTAGAGCTGATGATGGAATGTATGACAGGGAAAGGGACGGAGAGAGGGAACACCATGGGTGAAATAATAGACTGAAAAAAATCACAGAGAGAAAAAGGAGTGAGGAGAAGTCCTTAAAGGGCCACCCAGGGTTTCTTCTATCACCCAGGCCCCCCAGCCATCCCTCTTCCTTTTGGGGATGACAATGTCAAGTGTTCTGTCCCTTCACTGAGTGAACAGGATAAACGCTCTTAATAATTACACGGACATTCCCAAGAAGTCTGTCCTGTCCAGGAAGAGCAACCCTTCAGATGGGAGTCCCGCGGTGGAGCAGTTCTGGAAACGTGCCATCAAAATGCATACTTTATTTTGTTTTCCTTTTTTCGTTCTGTTTTATCTCTCTGGGTCTTTTCTCTCTGGTGATTCCACTGATGGGCAGACCAACAATCTGGTAAACACACAAACAGACACAGGCAGGCGACCTGCACTGCAACCCCCTCCTCACGACATCACAGTTGGTGCCAACGGAGAGCAGGGTGTTTCTCAAAGGAGAGCATGGGGGATTGGGGCTGCTGGTGTCTCATTAAATTCTTGGGATTGTCTAATTGTCTTTCGTGGACCTCAGAGAGACTAGTACATTATACTCATTGCAATTAACTAAACAAAAGAGCCGAACCGCCCAAGCACTAGGGACGAGGCTGGTTAGGGGGAGTGAACCGTCCAGCCGGGACGGATACAACAAAACACAAACACGCACCACCAGAAGAGAGCGCAGAGGCGCACTAAAGAACAAGAGAAAAGATATGAAGGAGGGTAGAAAAATGAAGGGAGAGTATAGCGGAGAGGGGGGAGTGAGCAAGTACTCAGACAAATCTTGGGATTGGCCAGATGTCAGAGTTGGGTGGGAGGTCGGGGTGAGACGGGGTGAGGCGAAAGAGGAGGAGGGTGTCTGTGCTCATTTGTGACGCACCTTTGTGCTGGACCTGTCTTGTTTACTGCACTACAGCTTAGCAGTGCGAGGGTCCTATTCAGGGTCTGGGCCTTTCAGAAGGTACTGAAGGAGCCCTTAAGCCCACTTAACTACCATTTTCACACACTCTGCCTGCTCTCTTCTTTGTCCTTGCCTCCATTACATCAAACGCAGGAACAAAGGCGGGGAACAGAAACTGGGGCTGGCAGAATGGCGCCCATCACAAATATTAATTTGAAAAGGTGTTGGAGAGTAGAATCTACTTTTATGCACAAGGACAACTTGGGATTTTTTTTCTCCACCTTGTCAGGGGGCTCTTTGGGGGCCGCAATGAGCTTGGTTTTCAGGCTAAAGGGGAGGCTGAGGACTTGCAGCACAATTATCCAAGACTAAGGGGCTTGAGATGTGGCACACTGCTAAAGACAGAGCGCACACAAGCGCTGGAACATGCACACGCACTGCCTATTAAATAAGCTCCAAACATCAGGCCTCATTCAGTTGCCAGAGCTATTAGACGGAGCAACAAACTCAAAGACGGCACACATGCATGCGACTGCAGCGAGAAAAAAACAAGAGCCAGCTTACCATTCTTCTTCCTCTAAAAAAAATCAAGCCGCTACAAAAGTAGAACAGCATAATAAAAAAGGAGAGGAATAAAAACAATGAAACTCTTACATTAAGATGTTTGAGCACGTTCAGTGAGATACACTTGATTGAAGCAATATTTGCTGGCAAGTAAATGGCTTTGTAAAACTGACCTTGAATTGACTGGTGGAAAGATAATTGTCTGAACTAGAGGTAATCCACAGTCCACTGCTCTTATTACTATTAGCTTGGAAACACACACACACAGGCAGCACACATACACAGAAACAGGTGCAATACGCATGCGTTCTCCGTGGAATGCTGTTTTAGTCTGATCACATGAGAAAGTGGGGTGAAAAGTTTATCCTGCGATTACACATCAGAAAAAAAGTGCATGCCCATTTCTGACGTCGCCCCCCCAACACACACACACACACACACACACACACACACACACACTCATTTGTTACACACACTTCCTCTGTCCTAGCAGTCATGGCCAGGGTAGTGTGTTATGTTGAAAAGCCCATCCTGTGTGTATAGATGGTGTACAGCTCTAATCTGCAGGATACAACAGCTTCAGTCCCGCCCCCACCTCCATCTCGCTCTGCTCGCTCTCCAGGTCTCGTTGCTGGTCAAACCAAACCCTGGCCTGCCCCTGCTCTGGCTCTCAGCGGGCTGGCTCTCACCCAGATACTCTGGCTGACCCTGCAAACATGTGGTCAAGTTGGGCAAGGCAGACCCACAACTCTCAGGTGAGGGGTGGGAATGGGCGAATGGAAAAAAGGAAGGAAGAGAGGGAGCTGGATCAACACCTCACTTTAATTAAAGAAAATAGATTTGTGTTGTTTTGTCTTAAATGCAAATATGCTCCGCTGAGTTCTAATAAACAACTCCTCAATTATAATGGTAGAAGGCTGCTGGGTGCATTTATCCATGTGTGCAAGCACAGGACTTGTCCACTCCAGCACACAGGTAATCCTGGGGGGGGGGGCTCATTTTGATCTCTGACAGAGCTGCCACTGCCAGGATCAAACCCCTCTCAGCAGGGTGACAGGCAGGCAGGCAGGGAGGCAGGCAGGGCATAGACATTCGTCACTCCATTCACCTGCTTAAATCACCTGCTCAAAAATTCACACAAACTTACAATTACTCATAATCTGCTTATGGTGCAGGCTAACAGTGGGTTTGGTGGGAAATAGGCACATTTAAAAGACAGACAGAGGGGAGAGTCTCCAGATGCATGGTTGTCACTTATTCATATTTCAGTATAGGTACCAAACACTGAGGCTTAAACATGTAACCACTACTTCCTTTTAAATCATCAAAGAAAATCACAAAAGGGTGAGGAAATCAGAAGACAAAAATCATAAATAAATATAAAAATATCAGCCCAGTCCTCTTCATTTACAGATAAGAAAAACAAAAGAGAAGCAAATACTGTGTAAAGAGTAAAATGAGAAAATAAAAGGGATAGAATTTTGTTTTCCTGTTCATTCAGCTGCAAAATGCATAAACATCTTTAGAAAGACACCCTGCCCCGTTAATAATCAGAAATTTCAACACTTTTGTTGCTGTATTGTGCAACACCATGTACCAGAAAATCACAGGGAAGGAAAACATTGAAAAAAAAATCACTGTTTCTAAACTGCCTTAACCACAATAACATGATTGCGAGATATTATAAATATTCAAAGCGTTTCATGACATATCAGAAAAGGATACAAAAGACACATAATCCAACATTGTGGAAAAAAAACACAATGGCAAGCTTCTTGGTATGTTTACTCTAAGTAGTATTGAATCCAGGACAATTTTCAGAGTGACACAGCAAACAGTTGGCTCATAATCCTCCTTTTACGGCAGACTCAATGCGGGGATTCTCTGAGAGCTCACTCAAAAACGTTGCTTAGCAAAAGAAAAGAGGAGGGAGATATGGACGGTTAGGAGAGGAAGGAAAAGATTAGTCAAGAAGGAAGGTAAAAAATGTAACCGCATTAAAATGTACATATCCTCTATTTTAGTTTCTTTTGGGATTGTAATTCTCAGAAGCACAAAGGCAGATTCCCCCTCAGTTTGTTTTAATGGACTACTTTTGTAAAGCATACAGCTTCACTGTAAAGTAAAAAGAGTGAAGCTTACTTAAAAAAATGTAGAAACTTGTTACCTCAGAAATAGCAGGTAAACTAAACAGTACTGAGTTCAAATAACTTGCTGATTTTAAATGAGCTGCAATTATACTTACTTCATATTTCTGAGTAACAAATTCTTCATTATTTTAAGTGTACAAAAATTAATTATTTCAAGTGTGCAAAACTGAGATTCAAATGCTAGTTTGAGTTTGCAGCACTTATGCTTTGAGTTTGCAATACTTCTGATTCAGTTATTTCTGGTGTACTGTAAACCCCGATGAGTTCATAGAGTGGTAGACAGTTACCTTAAAAAAACATAAGTATTACTTAGAAAACAATACTTTTTAGGCATTTTTACCATTCCCCTTAAGGTAGGATAACTTAAGCAACCATATGCAACAATGGCTGTTAGTGACACAATGACCCATTCGATGCTGCATTAAGTTCAGCGTGCCCTCCAACATTTAACATCAACCCCCCCATACCTGAGACCTCTCCTACTGAGTTAGTAACTTCACTAATGGTGCAAAAGGGTTTAATCATCCGAACCCAGCTATATTGCTGATGATCCCAAACAGAATCATGAGACAAATGTTGTGATCTAAAGCTTACCTTTTTGCCAATCTCCAGAAGGCTCTTGGCATTTATATCCTTTCCAGAACATTTTTAATGCAGGTGCAAAGCATGGTGTTTATTCGGTGCTTCGATACTACAAATCAACATAGCTAAACCCATGATAATTAGACTATTTTTATGTTCTCCGAAAAAAACTAAGCAGTGTTGCTATCAGTCCTTCATTTGACATCAGAGAGAAAAGACAAAAACTTCCTGTTAGCCTGTCGGCCAGTCAGCACTCTAATTTCTTTTTCTATTGTTTTCTTAATGTGGCAACCAATCGGCGCCAGCAAAAGATCTACAAGAGACAAGATAGTCATCTGCCAGTTTGGAAAGAAAAGATTGTCCTCTGAGGCCCAAATAATAAAAAAAGGACTACTAAAATGGGATTAGTGCATATTTAAACACTGGAGCACCAAATACGTGCAAAATTTGAATTGGTTTAACAGAGATAGTTGACAGTGATAGTTTCTGTTGTTTTCTGGACAGCAAGTTGTTATTTATTCTCCGTATGGACAAGGGCTAAAGGAACTAAAAGCAGATATGAGAAGGCTTGGTCATTGTTGATCTGAGTGTGATTTGTGTAAAGTTCTATCAGATTCTGGTCATGTAACTTTTGACACATTCTTCTGACATCCTTGCAGCACACATATTCTGATAGTCCAGGTTGTCCTAAAAAAACAGAAGTGTATTATTTTACTGTGCTTACAGGGGTTGAGATTCTACAGGCATTATAGCAAAAACTGGCTTGCGGTGCCCAAAGGCATTCTGGGAAAACTATGAAGATTAAGGGATAATAGTCAAATAATTTGAGTAATGACAAAATATACTTAGTATGTGTTTATAACAGGTTTAAAAAAACCAAGTTAGGTCAATTCAGTGTTTCTGAGTAAAATTGCTGTTAGTTTTCAAAGTGTTGTTGAGATAGTAAATACACTCAACTGGCTAATTGCAAAGTCAGTTTAAGCAAAAGTGTTCAAAAGTAGGGAAAGGAATGAAGATGCACTGACTTTTTCAGATTTATTTATCTTTTTTTAAGAAAAAATAAAAAGGTATATAGTAAAGGAGGGAAAGCAGGTTGTGTGTGGTTATGCAGTCGTAGCAAAGATGAAGAAAAATGAAAAGAAGAAAGTCTGCGAGTTGAAGACACCACCACAGTAGAGCAAACATCTCCGGGGAAGAGTGGTGGGTGTTTCGATGACAAAGCCATCTATTTCCATAGCTTCTCTGTGCCTGATCTTCCTCCAGTCCCTCAGAGCCACGGCCTTGATCTGGGCAGCTCTGTGTGTGCGTGTCTGTGGATTTGTGTCTACATTTGTCTGCTCACATCATTTCTAAGTTGATGGCACTGAGTCACAGCTGGTATGCAGCGCTACAATTTCTTATCCATCCACTCTTTTATGGACCCTGTATGGGACACAGAGGAATGAACGGCTATGTCTGTGCTAACAAGTGTTAACATTGCCGCTTTTTAGCATTTAAGCAGGGAGAAGCTGCAGGGGGAGACAAGCGGAAGAATGAAGAGATGTGATAAAAGATGAATAATGAAAATAGAGGGAGAGGGAGATGACCATTGAGGTACAAATCTTTGACATGTTCTGAGAGAGAGAGAGAGAGAGAGAGAGAGAGAGAGAGAGAGAGAGAGATAGATAGATAGATAGATAGATAGATAGATAGATCCAATTAAGTGATTAAGAGAAGGGGGTAGTAAAAAGGGAAGAAAGAGAGAGAGAAGGAGAGAGTGCTGATTTAGCATGACAGTATACTGCCACCCATCTGTCTGATGTGGTACAACAGTCCCTGCTCTTCACACATCTGTCGCTCAAGTTTCATATTATTCAGAAAAACACAACCATAAGCAAGGCAAGATCTGAGGCAAGGGAATGATAAAAGGCCTAAAGAGATTACATGCAGACAGTGACAGTTTTTAAAAGAGAGAGGGACAGAGAGATGGGGGGGGGGGGATCATGTCTGTTCCACAAAGCCTGTTGTATCAAAAGGTAGCACAGAAGCCTGGAGCAAGCGTCTGCTCACCTGCCAGCCAGGTTTGACCAAACCCCTGTCTCTTAAAAACGCACACAAAAGCAAATTGTCTTTTTTTTTCATTTTTTAACATCAAACCAACATTTTCACAACACTTTGGTGCATCTAAGAGGATCTAAAAGTGCTGTAAATGTCCCCCTGACTCCCCCTCTAATCGATATGAGCATCAATCCGGTTTAGGAATTCCCCAGTTGGGGAACAGGGATGGCTGCTGGGCCGGGCTACCACCAGCCTCGGTTCATATGCAGGTTCTAGTTCATCTACAGTTCATGCATACTCTCATCTTTTTGAAGCAGCATCCCATCAGCTCAGGATCATGATTATTCAGGACAGAGAAGAGAAGCGTGGCGTGCCATCAATATAACATCTGCCCTTCTCCCTCCCTCTCTGTCTCTCGTTTTCTTTTCCTTTTACACACACACATAAAACTCCCTCAGAGAGTCAGCGCTGCAGCATTTAAACTCATGTTCTGACCCTATGTGTAGATCCATGCCAAGTAATCATTCGCCTCTTGCTCTCATTTTGCAGAGCTTCCCGGCAACAGAAAAGTACACTGCCCTGAGCTTTGAACCTTTAACTGTTCAATTTGACCAACTTTAGGATCTGGCAGCAAAGTTTAGCATGCATATTTAAATCCACCATATTTGTATGAATAGTGAATAATTCCTGGACATGAAACAGAGAAAATAAGCAGAGGAAGAGACAGCTCTTGGCCCCAGTGATACTGGAAGGCAGTTTCTATGGATTCATCAGGGTTAATCACATTAGTGCATGCATGCACACTCACACAAATATGCAAACTTACAATTTGTTAATCAAATGGAGTTTATAGTGTATTTAGCAGCCATCTGACAGTCCTATCAAAAATTTCTGACAACTGCTGAATAATTGCAGATAACTTAAACTTACTTATATGTGCTTTTGATTATAAAGCAGTCAGTCGTAGGTTATTCATGTTTTAAAGTGATCATTAACAAATTAGTGAGACTACCAGAGACAAACAAAGGGAAAAGCTTCAAGCCGCTGTTGAAGGCCAGCTAAACCAGTGGTACCCAACCTGGGGTCGGGGCACCACTAGGGGGGTGCAAAAGTTCTCGGAGGGGCGCAGGGCCCTGTTTGCTGTGACATTGTTAAAATTAGATTAATATATATTATATTTAAATCATGATTAGAAACATAATGCACAATGGCAGATTAGGGCCAACATAAAAGATTTAACAAAGGAAGAGAATCTGTTCATTTCTGAGCATAAGGCCTCTCTAATTACTGTTCAACAACCTGGATGTGAAAAATTATTTATGTTCTATGTTAACTTAGAGTAAGCTTTTTATTCACATATAGGAAGGGTCCCCTCCAAGGACTCCGCCATTTTGCATGTTTCTACAGTACCACAGAAGGGAAAAAAATACTAAACAATTTCATATATTCAGGTTTTTAAACACTAATTTAAATAGTACTGCTTATAAATATTATGTCCCATTTTGCCAAGTTTGCTTCACTAAATGCTTTTAGGCTAAATATTACTCACTGACCTTTAAAAGAAAATGAACTCAGAATTTCAGAGTTTAAAAGGTTGGATATCTACAAGATAAAACTTAAAATCAGAGTTTTTAAAGTCTTAAATTTTGACATTAGAAACTCAAAACTTTCAAGTTTTTAGAATCGTTAATTGACAACATGTTAAAGTAAAAAAATGACAAGAAACCAAACCGAAACCAGTGGTTTGATTCTGGGTTTCATAATCTCAAAAATTATTTGTTTTGTTTCACCTGCATTTACAACTTTAAGAGTAAAACATCTCTATTCTTTTTCTCGTAAATTAACGTTTTAAACTTGAAAATTTTGAGTTTACTAATTTTCTTCTAAAGTGGTCATAATACACTGTCACAATAATGGAAACTTTATTTACAGATATTTTTCAAAAAAAGTCCAAAACCTATCACGCTGGGATTTTGTCAATGACAACGATTAACACTGATGTGCACTTTTTCCATTAGGGTCCTGGGAGGCCTAGCTGTTCTTAGATATGAGTATGGGCAGCCCTAGCAAAAAAAAGTTGAGGACCACTGAGCTAAACTAAGTCCTTAAAGATGTTAACAGCGTCTTCTCTGCAATGGTTTTCTAAAAGTTGTGACTCAGGTTCCCCACCATGAGAGCCTATAAGTTTCTCTTCCTGCACTGACACCCACTCCCAACATATGCCACCTTCACACATACACAAAGAAATTCACACAAATGACGCTTGTGCATGCACAAGCACACATACGCATTTATATGCACGCTTACACACCCTTACCTTCTGATAAACACCCCCTCCCCACCCTGTTAGTGCACATGCACTCACACATATGCATACAAAAACTTTGTTCCTCTCATCTGGCCTCCTCCTCTCCTTGTCTTTATTTGAATCTGCAGCAGAGGAGTTCACAGAGAAGTCAGCGGGGCATACAGGAGTTGCGCCTCCAGCGTCCCACACTTGCATGTAGGCGTATACACACATGTACGCACAAAGCTACTGGGACTCTCAGCAGGATGGTGCAGAATTAAGAACGAGGCGAGGTGGTGGTGGGACGCATCAGCATTTTAAATTAACCAATGGTAAAGAGAGATCAATTTGACATCAGGAAATACCCTTGTGTTTTCACGTAATGCTGAAAAAATAGAAGAACAAAGTGTGAAAAAAGTGCACTTTACTGCCAGACTGATGAGATGTTTGAATACATGAAGCAAAAATAAAAAAGATATATTCATTAGCCTTTTATATATGTACATACATTACTTATAAATTGTATTCAAAAATACACAAGAGTGTGGCAGTGTAAAGGGTATAAGTGGTTAAAAAAGGAACAATGGTGAAAAAAATTAGAGAGCAAAAGGGGAAAAAAGACCAAGATGAAAGAAAGAAAATGAGAGAGAGATAGAGGGAGAGAGAGAGAGAGATCTGTATGTAGGTTATTGCAGTCTCACTGCACCACTCTTGAATTTCAAACAAGAACCCTGGGCAGAGCAGAGAGCAGAGCAGAGAGCAGAAGAGGAAAGGCAGTGAGGCAGCGGGGCGAGAGAACGAGCAGCGAGCTAGCACTGGAGGCTAACAGGAGGCAGGCGAGAGAAGAAGTGGTTATTAATGAGATATCTTAACTAAAGGAGGGCATTAAAGACAGAGAGAGGAGATGGAGGAAGAGAGGAGAGGGGCATGGACCTGGAAGGAAAAGTAAGAAAAAGGTGAAGAAAAAGCTAAACTGATACAATTTATTTGATTCACCTTAAACCTACTTCTCAAGTCAGCCCTTAAATTCTGCTCTTGTTTTGCCTGTGTGAAAGTGTGTGACAGCACATTTTTGGTATAAATGTGTGTATTTGTTTACGTTTGCATGCATTAAGGTGTTACTTTGCGTAAGTCTGAATGCGAGCGTTCGGCTGCAGCATCTTTCTAATTGCGGGTGTATAAGAGGGCCAGCTCTTTGATCTGGGGGCTGTGCCGGGCCTCAGCACTCACTGCGCAGGGTGGTCTCCCATCATGCTCGGCTGATCACAGACGTAGCCTCACTATTGGCTGCCTGGCAGGCCCTCCCATCAGCCTCGATGCTACACGCCTCTGACAACTTCATTAGCCCGATTCGACCCTCCGAGTCTGCTGTGCTATACTCTGCTCTGCCAGCAACAGGAAGCGAGCGCTGGTGTGACTGGCACACAGGCAGAGGAGCGCAGAGAAGACATGCTTCATATCAGGCAGTATGAAAACACAAAAAAGAAGATGGTATTTAATGAAGAGATAACACATTTCTTGTGTCTATTCTTTTCTTTTCTGATGCCAAAAAACCAACAGTGATCCAAAAATCATGAGTGTAAAAATTCTCAGACTCACAGCTTGTTTTTTGTGCTTTCTGCTCCATTGCTTTGCTGCCATCACTGAGGTGTACTACTTCTTTATTATCAGAATTTAAAAAAAACATTTTTTTAATTAGCTGAATAAGGCAGATTGAGTACAAGGAAGAAAGATGAGAGGAATATTAATATGTTATCCTCTATTATAAGGCTATTAGAGTACATTAAAGGAAACTCACATTCTGTCAATCAATCTGCCACTCTCCCACTCTCACACACAGAGACATGCACAGAAAAGACAGTATTTGCACTGACTATCCATAGTCCTTGCTACTCTCACAACTTCATAAATCATGCAGTGTTAGAGAAAGAGGGCAAGATGAGAGTACTGATGCATGATATTGGATTTTACCGATACCAATGGAAATACCAATATATAAATAAAGTTCAGACATAGAGTTTTTGTCCTTAACACAAACTTTGAAGCTGAAGGAATCAGGATGAACAAAGAAAAAGACTTCAGCTGACATAGGTCTGTTGATCCACCCTAAAACTCCCCAAACTTCTTTGTAAGGCTGATAGTTACAGCCAAGAGGTCATTATTCACCATCCAGTTTTAAATTTCAGCAGAAATTTTCACAACTGATGGGACCAAAAATGGGGATTGTAGTATAAACACACCTGTGTCTGGAAGGTCCAGTTACTGGTTGATCAGAATTCCTGGCTACCATTACATGATGAAGACATAAGAACACTCCAAGCACCTCAGAGAAAAGGTTAGGAAGGGGAGGGATACAATTGTTTTTTCCAAGAACATCCCCAGAGCCATAATCAAGAAATGAAAGGAATATGGCACAAGTGTTAATCTGCCTAGATCATGCCATCCTTACAAACTGAGAGACAGATGGAGACTAGAGAAAGGCCACAAAAACCCCTATGACTGCTCTGAAGAAGCTACAAGCCTCAGCAGCTGAGATGGGAGAGACTCTGCATACAACTGCTGACTGGGTTCTTCATCAGTCAAAGCTTTAAGAGAGAGTAGCAAAGAGAAAGTCACTGTTGTAGAAAACTCAGATTAAATCTTGACTAGATTTTGCCAAAAGGAAGGTGGGCAATACCATTCAAGTGAAAGAAAATTCTCTAGTCTGATGAGACCAAAATGGTGCTTCTGGGCCATGAGACAAAACACCATATTTGCAAATCACCATAAACACACCATAGCCACTGTGAAGCACAGTGGTGGTAGCATCATGCTGTGGGGATGCTTCTCAGAAGCCAGCCCTGGAAGGCTTGTAAAAGTAGAGGGTAAAATGAATGTGGTCAAAATACAGAAAAATCCAGGAGGACAGTCTTATTCAGTCTGCAAGAGAACTATGGCTTAGGAGAAGATTTAATTTCCAGCAAGACAAAGACCCGAAAGCATACAGAAAAAGCTACACAGAAATAGAAAGCAAAGTGCATGTTCTGGAGTGGCTGAGAATTTGTGGCTGACATTGACATTTATTACTGATGTTAATTAAAGGGTAAAACATCCAAGGGGGGTGATGCTTTTTATATGCAAATTATTTAAATATGTATTTCAGACCAAAACTTTATTCTTTAAAACATATTTTACAGCTGAAGGTTGAAAAAAGTAAAAAAAACTTTAGCTGACAAAGATCTGTAGCTCCTGCCTAAAACTCAACAAACGTACTTGTAGATACGGCAGGTCTTCACAGTGGATATAGGCCAATATTAACAGCTCATATACCAGTGGTAAATAGAATACTGACAGAAATGTTCATATCTGCTGATACTGATAATTAACTTTTTAGGCTTATATCTGCTGATACCAACCTCATGCAAGTAGAACTGTACGTCTCTAGTGAGTCAGCAAGTTATAGCTTGTGAGTGACCACATATAAGTTTTTGCTCTTAACTGGATGGTTGACATTCATTTCCATGCTGAATAAACCCTGAGGATGGTTTGTGGGATGCGTTAGGTGTGTTTGGATGACTGTGGTAACATACTGTAAACTTAAATGTGCACGAAATAAAAACACATCTATCATTGTAGGCAAACAAAAAACACTAAATTGTCTTTATTTCTTTACAAGCTGGGATTTGTATGATTGCTAAAAGAGGAACATGTTTAGTCTTAATCATCATGGGGAATTCCACTTCCAAAATATTTTGTATATATCAGCCTGGGTTACATATTCATAAAAAATGTACTGTGTGGACATGCTTAAATGAAGAGATGTCAGAGTTAGGGGCTACTTAGACCAAGTCCACACTTGACTTGACTCTCCAGTCCCCAACCCAAGTTCCTTAATAACAAACGGCCAGTTCCAATCAACAGCTGACAGCTCACTAATTCTTACAACATCAAATATGAGCATTAAAGATAGATTAAGATTCATCAGCTTGTCAATGAAAAATCTGACCAATAGTCCAAATCATCAAAAGCCTTCAATCATTTACAAGTACGACTGACACTTCTGTGACAAAACACATATACCATCCTCCTCTGAATTAGAGTAGACATAAATCTGATCCATTTAACAACATGTGGTAGTTTTTCATTCTATAAGTGACCATACAGCTGAGCATGCCAGTTTTAAAGTCTCGTTAACTTTTTCCCATGATGCTCAGAGATTACGTCTCTTCTCAGGACAACAGATTTCATGTAAATCCACCTGGCTGGCTTTTTGGACTGATTTGATTTCCAGGTTGCTGAACAAGACAGGTACTTGTAAATCTGTGGTTTGGTAGCCGGTGGAGCAGGTAATCCAGGTTTACCATGGTTGTAGCTCAGTGGTAGAGAGGTGAACTATTGAACCCTGTCCCTGCAGCTGAGGCTGAGCTAGTGTAACGGGCTAATTAGCCGGTCGCAGGTATGAGAGGAAAAAACAGCACTCTTCCTCCCCTGCTCCACTTCTCCTTCTTTTCATCTCTCATTCATGAGCCCTTGGTGGTGCCCTTGGCATTGGGTATGTAAACTATCAATTCACACCATCACGCACAGACTCAGGGCTGGCATTATAAAACCCCAGCACAGGTTGCATAATGAGCAAAGTGCTTAATGAAGTTGTTTCAGGGGGGATGCTGTGTGAAAAAGAAAACCCCATGATTTTTTAAGCATCCTGAGACAGATTTGACCAAATGTGAATTTAAATGTACGATGTTGCTTTAAAAGAACCTTTAAAGACATCCCTAAAATGAAGCAAAGCATTGTTTTTTCAAATCATTTTTTTTATGTGTTACTGCTGTCAGCAGCACATGATTCAAAAGCACAGTAGTTCTGGTTACTCTGAGTCTGAGCCCTCAGAATCACCACTTCCAGTGGTCACAGTTTCACAGAATAACTTTAGGATTGAATTTCAACACAGAACTCACTGGTTTAACCACCATCACCACTGGTCCCAGGCTTCAATCCAGTTTAAATAAACAGCCCCATGCTCTGTCTGCTCTCTCTATTTTTCTTCTTATTTACTGAAATACAACCATTGTAGCCCAGCATTCAACATGACATAAAAAGATTAAGGATTTAATGATCTATTTGAAAAATCAGTCATGAAACAAAGCAACAAAAAAACTCCCCATTTCCAGGTTTTTAAATATGAGTTTTTCTTGCTAGTGTTGTTGGATTTTGGACTGTAGGTCAGACAGGAAAACAATAAATCAGAAGACTGGACCTGAGGGAAATTTAGTTGGATCTCTGAAATATAGGACTTTCTCAGAACATAAAAGAAAAGTTATGTATGAATAAACAGTGCAGATAAAAAGTATTCACCCCCTTGGATGTTTTACCTTTGATTAATTTTAAGAAAAGGTTATTGAAAAGCATAAGTCAGAGATGGATACAAAGGCACTGAACATTCCCAGACTTCAGTGAAATCCATCATCAAAAAATGGAAGGAATATGGCACATGTGTAAATCTGCCTAGATCTGCCCTCCTCAAAAACTGAGTGCCTGTGCAAGAAGGAGACTAGTGAGAGAGGCCAACAAGACACCTATGAATACTCTGAAGGAGATACAAGCTTCAGCTTTATTCCATCAGTGGTGGAAGGTGCATACAACAACTGTTGCCCAGGTTCTTCACAAGTCAAAGCTTTATGGGAAAGTAGCAAAGAGAAAGCCACTGCTGAAAAAAACTCAGATTAAATCTTGACTAGAGCTTGACACAAGGCATGTGGAAGACTCCATGGTCAAGTGGAAGAAAGATTTTTGGTCTGATGAGACCAAAATGGTGCTTTTTGGCCATAAGACAAGACACTTAGTTTGGCGGACACCAAACTCTGCACATCACTACAAACACTACATCCCCACTGTGAAGCACAGTGGTGGTAGCATCATGCTGTGGGGATGCTTCTTGGAAGCCAGCCCTGGAAGGCTTGTAAAAGTAGAGGGTAAAATAAATGTGGCAAAAGATAGGAAAACCCTGGAGGACAATCTTATTCAGTCTGCAAGAGAACTACAGCTTGGAAGATATATTTAGCAACAAGACAACAACCCAAAGGAAACAGTGAAAGCTACACACAAATGGTTTAAAGACAACAAGGTGATTGTTGTGGCGCAGCTGAATAAAAGCCGAGACCTCAATCTTGGAGAGAATTTGTAGCTGGACTTGAAAAGGGCTTTTCACACCTGATCCCTGTGCAACTTGACAGAGTTTGGGTACTTCTGCAAAGAAGAATGGAGTAAAATTGCAGTGTACAGATGTGCAAGCCTGACTAAGCCTATCCACAGAGACTCAGTGCTGTGATTGCAGCCAAAGGCGCATCTAATAAATAAAGATCTGAAGATGGTGAATATTTACGCTGTCACTTATTTTACATTACATATTTTTGTTGAATTGACATTACTTTATAGAAATCAGTTTTCACTTTGACATTAAAGAAGTTTTGTACTTTTTTTGGTCCAAATATCCAAATTATATTGACCATGATTGATTTATAAAATCAATAAAAGGATAAAAAAAAGTCCAAGGGGTTGAAAACGTTTTATAGGCACTGTAATTGGAACCCAGATGTCATGATTGATTGTGCAATTTTTGGAGACTTGGAAAAAAAATAATTTTGGAGGTTTTTTAAAAGACAAAACAAGAAATTCTTTAACTCAAAGCAATGTCAGGTATTCCACCCTGTGCATGTGACATTCTTTTATTCTATCCACAGTCTCTCATTCAATTTTCCTTCTAATCAAAAACTATGAGGTGAAAGTATCCATCCAGAAAAAGAATGTGTTTCTGCTCTTGAGATAAAAAGATGGCTCTCTGGATGGCTGAGAAACTCAATCCTGCCTCCTGCTGAGGGAGAGACGAACGCTGGCTGTCGACAGGCACGCCACCTGACTACCACACAGCAACTGATTTGAAACGACAAGTGAAGAGAAGTCAGGAGTAAATAAGGGAGATATATAGAGAGTGAAAAGTAGAGGGAAAGAGGGAGAGAGAGAGAGAGGAGTAATAGATTTGAGAGTGTTTTGGGGGAGTAAACAGATGGAGTAAACACAGCACGAGGGAAACCAGGGGACTCCCACTGAACCCGCTCAATGTGTCACTGACACTGCAGAGCAGAATCAACAAAGTGCTCTGAGGGCAACATGCACACATGCAGACACACACACCCACACAATCACACACAGTTCACCAATTGGCAGGATGCTGGGACCCAGAGCTCCAATCCAGAGCAGTGACAGGCACATGGAGAACAAGCCGGCTGACAGCACATGACAACTCCTCAGCTAGTGGAAGAGGAGAAAGGCATCTCCAACTCCACTGTCTGACTGAGGATTTAACAAGTGGCCTGAATGTGTGCTGGTGAAGAAACAGTAACACTAAGATCTTGAAGATACTTAGTGTGAAATATCAGTTTGTAATGAGGAATATATAATTTACCTTCTGTCATCTTCTGATCCTGTGCTAAACCTCATCCCAGCACCTATCTGTATTGCTTCTCTCTCTCCAATTTCTTTCATGCCCCCAGACCTGCTCGCCGCCCAAACCCTGCTGCTGTGTGCCAGCGTACCAACAGGCCTGTGGGCCCATCCAAGACAGATATAGAGGGGAAGAGAGACAGAGGAGAGGTAGCCAATTAAGACCGGGTAATGGGGGAGTGAATGTGTAAGTCTGTGTGTTCGTGCACACTAGTATGGGTGAATGTCTGACTTCAAGCAGATGTAATATGTGTGTTTGTGCATGGTGCCACAGGCTGTGCACACAGCCAAACTTAATTTAGCAGGCCCAGGTTTTTAACACAGGCCTGAAGCTAGCCAGCGAGCTAAAGCTGGACCAGAGAGGCAGAAGTTAACAGGCACACTGCTCCCCTAAACCCCCTGAGATGTCATTCCTGCCCTGAGGGGTGAGAGAACTCATTTAGTCATTGATGACCATCACTGATCACATCCTTGTGGTCATATCCTTCCATCAGGCACTTCATTACAATAAAGCTTTATGGAGCAAAAACTTTTTCCCCCTCTGACTTTCAGGACCTTGACAGTTGACAACACTAACAGAAGAACAGGGACCAGTCAGCTGTCATTGACTAAACTTCTGACATGGTTTGTTTGCAGACTGTCACTTTGCAGAGACTGCTACACTGGCATTGCTGTATACAGTGTGACAGAGTCTGCTTTCAAGTCATGAACATCAACAAAGGACAACAAAGATGGCAACTTTCAACATGCTTCTGTTTCCTGTGTGTCCCCTGGAAGAGGAGCGGAGACAACATGCTATTTTGTGTATATGTGTGTTGGACCAGTGTGTATTGCATGTGCGATGCATGTGTGTGGCGTCATGAAAGTTTTTGTACTGCACTGGGGCATGCCCTTGACGTTGTTGTCACGGATAAAAACACAAGCGCACACACCTTGATCAATGTTGTGTGTGGGAATTCACGCCTGGGGATTCTACACAACAAAACAGTGTTGGATTGTGTCTGAGCCTCCAAACAAATAAACATGTGCCAAGCTAGCTTAGCAAATAGCTACTGAATTGTCTCTTGTCTGGCTTGTATGCTGTTTGGCTGTGGAATTAATAAATATTAAATCAATGAGAAGCAGATCATTTACAAATGATGGAGGGGGGATGTAGCCTAAAGCTAAAGATTGCAGAGTGACAATCAAACTAAATATAAAATGAAGCATGCCTGTGCATGCAGTGGGAGAGGGAGAGGGAGGTTGGGGGTTTCCACTTTATGCCATCTCCTTAGTCCTGAGTGTGTTGTCTTATTCTAAGAGGTAATAGGCAGTCAGCTTCACAGCCAGAGCATGACCTAGAAAGTGAAACCACACGGCGAGGGACTGAATGTGTCACATGGGCTCAATCATTTCTCTCTCTCTCTCAAGACAGAGCTAGAGAGACAGAGTCAGCGAGAGGGAGAAAGAAGGGGGAGAGAGAGAGGGCTCTACCAACCCGCTGCACTCAGAAGCTAATTAAGTCATTTGAAATAGCCACAGAGGGTACCTGTATGCAATCTAGCCAAGGCAAAGGGCTGATGAGGCTCTGCGAGGCCCCGGGCTAACTTCAAAAAGAAGGCAAAGAAGGGAATGATCGAAAGGAGGAAAAGAAGAGAGAAAAAAATCTGAAGTGGATTTTTAATTGAAGCCCAACTTGAAGAAGAGCATGTGTGTCTGTTTCTTTCTGTGTTGTGCAGCAGGAAAAAAGGTTAAGCATGCCCCCAGCAGAGTGTGTCTGCACACACAGGCTCTGAAAGGGAGCAGGTGGGGAGATGCCGAAATGGAGGGATGGAAGGGTGCAGGAAAAAGGCTCCAGATAACCAAGAGAGTTCAGTGAGCGGCCATGTCACGCATGTGTGGGGAGTCATGAACTCCCATTCCTTCAACTGCCAAGTCACACAAACACAACTGCTTATTTGTTCAATCCTTCGACACATCTTGAACATGGACCAAAATCTATACGGTCAAAAAGTTTGCAATGACTTGATCAAAACTAGGGATGCACAGTACTGGGTTTTTGCCAATATCCAAAATGCTGATATAAAAAAAAACAAAAAAAAAACAACATTGGCCAATTTTAGCTGATATTATTACCAAAGCTGAGAATCTTTAGGCACCTCACAGTTCAATTCAATTACAATTTAGAGTGACGACTCGATTCTTAATTGATTATTGATGCATTTTGATGCACTTGTTTGTTTTTTACATTTCTGTTGTTCCCACAGTGTCAAACATAATAAAAACATTACATTTGTGTTTCTTCATTACTCGCAGTGATGACTAACTCAAAATCCCTCCATACCACTGATGATATTAAGCCTTTGGTTAACCAGGAAAACCTCACTTAGATTAAAATTCTGCTTTACAAGAAAGCTCTGGTCAAACTTTCCCTGCATAGTCCCCAGCAGTACTGAGCACGCGCAGAGAAATAGATTTGCTTTGACCTCATCGTGCATATATAATTAGCCATGTGCTTGCCGTCTGAGGAGATAAATAACCCCAGCACCGCAGGACAGTAGATGTAGAAAGATTAGGCAACTTTTAGTTTATATTAACGCATTCTCGCAACATATCTTCTAGGTTACACAAACTATAATACGCAGTATTCAGTATTTACTTATCTGGTCATTTGCATGTTTTCTGCCGGACATTTTGACTGGTTATCTTTTTATCTGCTGGACTTCCACCCTTTTTAGTGGCCAATGACCGGCAAATGCTGGCTAACGGAAACTCAGGCTTAGCAGCTGTGGGCACCCCCATGTAGTCAGAATGGCACAATCTTGGTTACATAACAACATTTGACTATGAGGTTCATAGTCGAATCAGACTCCTCCTAATCAAATCGTCGAATCACAGATTATTCCGGTCACCCCACACACAATTTAAAGTTTGAGGATGAACAAAATTTCAGTCATTAACACAGACTTAACACTGTAAGGAATGATGATGCATAAAAACAAAAGACTTGAGCTGATGTAGGTCTGATGGTCCAGCCTAAAACTCCACTGACTTATTTCTGAGCACAGCTAATATCTACAGCTGATGCAGGCAGATTTTTAGAGCCCAAATGATGGTTGTAAATACCTGCAGAAATTTTCATATCTGCAAACACCAGTATCATGTAGATAATATTGTGCATCACTAAATGAAACTAGGGATGTACCGATGCATCAGTTTAACATCAGTATCAGCCTATCTGCCCTATTTACAAACACTGGGCATCAGCCAAATGATGTAGCATGAACAGATCTCATGCTGGCTTCTGCTGGCTGCTGAATCAAATTGAGATTTTTATAGGGCAGAAGAAGTGATAAATCAGACAAACTCTGATCTGTTTTATGTTCAGATATGAGAGGAAATGTTGGCATTAGGGGTCGACTGGCAGGCCATTGGTTGTCAAAGTCTAGTCAGAATGCATTCTAGGATACAAACAGAGAATATGGCGACAGTATAAGTGGCTAGCTGCAGGAAAGACCCCAGAAAGTCACCCAAGCTCCAGGCTCACTGAAAATTGTTCTGTAAGAGCTACGAAGGCATGGATAGCTTCACTAGAATGGTACAACAGAGAGCTTTCAGAGGGGAAAAAGTGTCTAGGATGTAAGGTGTAAAAGTTATCTAATTTTGAATAAAACATGTCTCCGCTTGTCGTATATGACAACGCCGGCCTCTGAGGGTTTTATGTACATTTTGTTTGTCATAATAAATGCAGATTGATTCCAAATATCTGTCATTTGGCTCAAAAAGTACTATCATTATCGATATATGGTATATATCGATTATCAGCCTTGAAATACAAATATCTGTCAACCCCTATTGTTGGCATATTAGAAGTCTAAAGCCTGGCAAACACTACACAATAATAATGCCGAGTGCATGATTCCCTCTTCCAACCCAAAATTGCAAAGGCCTGACTATCGGATGGTTTTAAAGATTATCTTACCAGATCCTCCTGTGGTGTGTGGTCTGTTAAGAGTGACTTATTCCCTCACCTGTTTACTGTTTGCTTTTGACCATGCAAAATTTGGAGTATTAGGAGTCGAGACCAGGACCAGACTCTAGTAGTTGATGAACAGATCAGTGAGTGTGGTGCACTGTGTGGATCATCTCGTTCCAAATCACATACTATACAAACAAAACAAAATCTGTGATTATTTCAAAATATTTTACTTTGGTTTGTCATTATTTCTCTGAGTAAAATCTATGTGCTGATAATTGTAATAATACTCTACATTATTGTAAATGTGGGAAACCTCTGTGATCCTCAGGATTTAAATAAAAATTGATGATGATTTGTCAGCATGTGGGTGGTCTCTCACACTGAAACAAAAACAGTCATGATTTTAATAATCATTATGTTGTGGCAGCTGCTCCATCAAAAGAAGCAATGGCAAAAACATTGCTATCAGATCGGCTAAAATATGAAGCGAAACATCAGTATCTGCCCTTATTTCCACAATCTCTAATCAAAACTTAAAGATCGGGGCCCTGGTAGCCTTGTGGTTATGTCCACGTACCCCATGTACAGAAGCTGTTGTCCTCAAAGGTGTCCTGGATTCACATTCAGCCTGTGACTCCTTTCCTAAATGTCACTCTCTTTCTCCCCAGTTTCTACCTCTATCCACCGCTCTGTCTACAGTAAAGTCTTAAAATAATCTTTAAAACAGTTAAATTAGTTATAATCCAGCCAGAGAATGGAAATAAAAAAGAAATAGAAGACCCGTTGCTAGATATAAACCTGCAGTGATATACTACAGCTGTGCTTGAGTAGAACACACACATCTGAGGGCTTTGTGCCCTAACATGCATGCTCTCACCAGGGGCAAGCCTGGCGACACCAGCCACTGAACTGGGTCACACATAAGCACACATACACACGCAGTATAGACTGCGGCATTGGCAGCATAGTGATCACAGGAGAGGGCAGACAGAGGGCTGGATGTGGAGTGATTGGACTATTCTAGGTCAGCTCTCCTGACAATGCACCACTGTCACCTAATGTGGTGGGCCAAAGGATAAAGGCTGTGTTTGGCCTGGCATTACAGCTAAATGCTCTAAAAGGAATACCTGCTGCATACAAAAAAGTATATACAGTATACAGAGCATGCTCATAAAGATATCGTGGGGTAAAACTAAACAGCAGAAAGCATAAAACTACCATGTGCACACATCTTTCTGTGTGTTCAGAGCAGGTTCAAGACCCACAGAATTTGATCAACCTCCTTCTCTCTTTCTCTCCCAGTCTAATAAAGCTGTATGCAGCAGATCTCCTCTGCAGCCTTTAGTGAGAGATCAGCCTGTGGACTTCAAAGAGGTTGCAACTAGGTCACCACAAGACACTGCAGTCAGCGAGAGCACAGACTCTGGTCGGAGACACCTCACATCTCTCCCTCTCTCTCTGCCAGCCAATGCCTCGCTTTCTCCCTCGTTCTCTCTCGCTCTCTCTCCCCCTTAATACAATGTTATCAGTGAAATTAAAATGGATTATGGTGCTTTTCTCTCTTGTCATTCCCTGGGGTTGTACAGCACCATGTCATGTTACTGTAACTATAATGTTACTTCTTTATCACTGTCCATTGAAGCTGGTGCTCAGCAGTTTAACTAATGTTTAATTTAGACACAGAACAAGAGAAATGGAGAAAGAGAGGCAATACAGGGACAGAGACACCGAGCAGAAACCAGAAACAGGCCAGTCCTCCACGGTTACACACCAAGGTCCTGATCTGTCAAAGGCCAAAGCGACAGCGACTCCAAAGGCAGCTGCTGCACACTTTGGATAAAACAGCCACAGAGGAAGCTGGAGAGATGAATGGGATACAGGAACCTAAGAGAGGGAAGAAAGGATGGAAAGAGGAGGAAAAACTCAAGAGGGAAAAGGAAGGGCAAGTTTGAACAAGGTCAAAAAGAACAGGGAGCTACAGGGCCACATTGTGGCTCTGAGCGCAGAGCAAAATACAACACAAGAAAACAGTCACCAACATCTTAGGATAGAAACAGAAGAGAGGGGAGGGAAAGGTAGGAGACCAACTAAGGTTCAGTTTTAAGCAGGTAGCTGAAGGAAATAATAAACAGTAGCTAAACACAACACATGCTGTGTTTCCTAGCAAGAAAACCGCTATGAAAACACATTAGAATGCATGAATCTCACTTCAGTGTTTGTGTGCATGTGTTTGCAAATGACCATCCATATTTAAGGTGTATTTTGGAAAGATATTTTGATCTACACATGCTTGCAATGTGAATAATGTTTATTTATATGGGAGATATCTAGAAGCAGTATGTGCATCATCTCATGTCTACGCCAATACCTAATATTCTTTTGCACTGCATAAACCTTACCAAAGGGCAATGTTATCAGCATTTGCAAAGGAGTGAACTGCAGCAGATTTTCTCTCTACGAAAACCCAACAAGTTTGAACAAGAGCATCTGGAAATTATCTTGCATACTTGTAAACTGGGTAAAAGTCAAAGTAAATCTTGATTCATCTGTCTTCTATTTAAAAGATACATTTCAACAATACACAGTGCCAATACAGATTTTATTCCTAGGTAAGCTTATGTTCTTTGGCATTTGTTTCAAAGAGTATTAGAGAGTATAGATGTCTGCTTTTGATCAATATCCATTAAAGCCAGAACAATATACAGGGTGCTTTCATTTACAAAGAGTACAGTTATCTGCCTGTGGTCTTAACTGGCTCCATATCCCAAAATAAACCTCTGGTTTTTGTTCTATGAAAATACACCAGATAAAAAATAATTCCCATCAGGTTACTAAGAGCTTCAAATCAAATCAAATCTTTTTAGTTTTGATTTAAACTGAATAATTAAGACAGGTGTGACTGACATGTAGGGAAAGTGCTACAGAGGTTTATGGTTGGCCCAGAGAAGACCGTCTGGAACAGTAGTCACCGCTCTTGAGCATGAAACCACTGAGACAGCACCCAAGTTCTGCTCAAACTGATACGTTATTAATGTTTCACAAACTCCACTTGACAGGATTTTATCTGATGCTAAACTTGGGGAGTCACAGTTGGTGTAAGCCATCGACAAGATATGTTTATCATTGCAATGGAAATACTGGAACTATGTGGACATGGAGAATGGCTGTCATGTGTTCCCTGTGCTGACTTGATAGGATGTAAATCATCATGTAAATTTCATCCATCTTTCCAAAATACAATTTCAGAAAATGCAATTAAAGCTGGTCACACACTGTGCAATTTCAGGCCAACTCTATGGCAATCGTAGTGTCAGCTCAGTCAGTGTATGCAACTGAATTGCTTACGACCCCCAACCAACGCACTCAACTTATTTGCTCACACTGTATGGCCTTACGGTCATTCACTGCTAAGTGCTCACACTCTACAAGTGAATTTCGAAACAGACTGTAATAAACATCAGTGGCCTTTCTCTAGAAAAAGTCTGAAATCCTGAGGTTGAAGTTGTATTGTCATATTTTCTCTCTCTCTCCGCACACAAACAGCATCACCAGCATGCATATCTAGCGCCTAAATAATAAATATCACTAGGAGGTCTGTGGGTAGGCCTATTTCCTGCTGCTTTATTTCCTTTATTATAAGGAAGACACAATAAAAGAGATATTAAAGTAGTTTTCATGGTGATTTAAGATGCTGTCCAACGGTTTAAAAGGAAAAAAAAAGTTCCAAAGTTGGAGAATCTGCTCACTCACCCGCAATTTCCACATAGGACGAGGGCACCGTGCACCAAAGTGGTGGGGGTCTGGTCCGACCTATAGGCAAGTGACCTCGCCCACTGGAAGCGGGTCTAGAGCGACCTGATCAGCAGCAAGAGATCCTGGGAGAACTGTGAGTTCAGGCAGGAATAGTATGTCAACAACGGACTATTTTACCTTTTGGGGTTAATTTATCATCCTTTCCAGTATAAATCCATGATATTGTTGCTTCCGCCATTGAGTGAGTACATTAGGAAGTTAAAAGGTTAATGGTTAATTTAAGGATCTGTGGTTTCATGTAAAATTCTTTGGCTAAATAACCCCAAAAGTTAACTTTTACTTGTCATTGACACTGTTGTAGCTCTGTGACCCACTGACCTCTCGGTGACCCTTTGCTCTCTCTGCAGGATGAGAGGTAATGTTGATATAGTGATGATTTACGAACTGGAGTTCGTGCATTGTGTTTTATTTTAAAAGTACCGGATGTTCTACGCTTGTGACTTCCATGGTTGGTGCTTTCTGAACGACAGTGAATTTACGAGGTTTGGCAGCGGCTGGAGCTGAAAATAGACCTGTAGTGTATCTGAAACAAAGCGGAGTGGAGTGGCGCTCCAGGCACGCGCCGCTGCCGGACTTGAGTGCCGGCTATGGAAATGCTCTGATAGACTAGAGAGGGAGGGATGTGCTCCGCAGTACCGGCGCCGGTGTTCCGCGGTGCACACGCTGTATATGGAAATTGGAGGGCACCGTGTGAGTGTGAGCAGTGGTGCGGCCAAAATATCAAACATGCCAGAAATCCATCCAACAGGAACAGCTGGTCAGGATGTGGTCAGCCAACATGTTCCCCTGTACACTGCACAACAAACAACACATGATCAGATTGAATGCTGTCACAACTTCTAGTTGAGTCATGTGACTAAAAATGAGTCTCTGAATCTGCTGAAGGATGCATTGTCTGCTAACACACATGTCTGTTTAGGGTTTGTATATTTAAAATATTCCTTTCCCTCTCCTATGTCCTTTTGAAACATATGAGACCTGCCTGAATCCATGATACCCTGTCCTCTTGTGTCACTCTGTGATTCTTCATCTGCTTTCCTGCACACTTATTTGTGTTTACAGTATGAATGTATGATTGACTGTGTTTTTTTCACTGTCACTATATTTCAGGGAGTGTGCAGTAGCGTTCTGTGTTCTGAGCTCAGGTTGACACTAGTTTGACTGACATCAGGGGCGACAGCAGCACAGTGGCATATGGTAACCGCCTGCTAACCGCTAAAACTTGACATCAGCGCAAACAAGTCAGCCAAGCGTGGCAAAGTGTGCTCCTAAGAGGGTTAAGGGATAGGCTGTCAGCATACAGCGGGATAATAACACCTATCACGAGCACCGTAATACCAGAGAAAGGGGAGGGGAGCCAGACAAAATACACAGTTTGCTGTTGACACACATGAAAGCGATGACAAGTTACACAAAAAAAGTAATGGATAAGCTATAATGGAGCTAAATGGGTGTTGGTTGCAGTGAACAAATCTCAAGCATGATCCCGGCATTTTTAGTACTGCTTTAACAAGAAAGTAAAGACAAAAACTGAGACAGAGAAGCGCTTCAATGTGACTTTGATATGAATCTCACATCCAGAGTGATTTCACTGATAATACCTAAAGTTAACATCTCATTTCTTTGCAAAAATACAGTATGTAATGTTACTTTCATGAGGTATATCTGGGTAGGAACTATCCAGCTTGTTTCTAATTTCTAGTAAAGCCGAAATGCAATTAAGTTAACTATAAAGAGAAGAACTGCATTTTGCAGCATGAGCGTATGAAAATCTTTGAATCTTTGTCTATTTCAAGGGTGTCTAACTCATGATACATGATTTTGAGATTTATAAAAGGTAAAAAAAAAATTTAAAAAAAAATTTAAATGCTCCAACTCTGAGATAAAAAGACAAACTTAATATTTCAAAGGTCAAAACATGAAAATAAAGGTTAAAATAACGTTTTCAAGGGCAAACATGAGATAGAAAGTGGTAATTATGAGTTCCAAAGGTCAAAATAAGATTTTAAAATTCCACATCTTGAGTTTTAAAGGGTCAACATATGAGATAGAATTTGATAATAATACTCAATTCCAAAATCAAAAGTTTCAAAGGTTAAAATATAAGATGAAATTCAAACTCATGAGTTTAAAAGGGTCAACATATTAGAAAAAATTTAAAGGGTCAAACTAAAAGTGTTTAAATTTTAAATGGTGAGTCTAAAATAAGGCTGGGCAATTAATTGAAAATTAGATAAAATCACAATATGGCCTGCTATAATTATGAAATCACAGAAGTTGCAATATTTTTTAAATCTGAAATTTGTGTCAAATTGCCACTTTACTTTTTTCTTGCAGCAGAGATATTTCGCGTTACATATCATGCTTAATTTTAATACGATTTTCTATTTATATATGAGAATGGCATAAAAAATGATCACTCCCTTCAATGCAACAATTCATATCCAATTTGAAATACGAGTCAAAATCATCACATTACATATTTTTTTCAAAATACTTAAGCCCTAATTTAGTCTAATATTGTATTGGTTGCAATATAGAGCAATTTATTGCTTGTGTTTGCTGGCATATCAAATCGCAATATTGGGGAAAAATATATATAATTTGACTATTTTCCCAAATCGTTGAGCCCTAGTCTAAAAGGTCAAAATATGGGAATAATATCTCAAAGTTGAAAGTTGAAAAGGGTCAAAATGTGAGATAAAATTCAAAGTCATGAGTTTTAAAGGTCAATATATGACTTAAAATTTAAAATTGTGAATCTAAGAGTTCAAAATATGCCAATTTCCATAATAATTTTACATTTTTATACTGGAATAAATCTGCAGATCATATATCGGTGGGCATGCTATGATAAAAAGATATTATCTTGTGGGCCAGGTATAACTGCACAACAGGCTGGATTTGGTTCCTCGGGCTTGAGTTTGACATCCCTGGTCTATATCAGTTTTAGGAACCAACTGGAAATGCACCAAATGTTGTGCCTGAGAACAAGAGTATCTTGAACCAAGTCAAGAGGTGATTTCCACACCTTTGTTAACCACGCTTATCCATGCGCTTTTATGTACAAAAATTTAATCCCAGAGGCATATTGTTTCCTCTTGTGGATGTACAAAGATATGCAGACACTAACAGTTACCCACTGACCCACTGAGCTACAGAAGACAAAAGAGCTGCAGACAAATGTGATCAGTGATGCCATCTCTCCTCATTGTCTGTGTCTCTTTGTTTTGCCCAGACAGAAGCGCACATATCTTGAAACACTGAGACACCGTCATCACTGCCATGATCTGATGCAGTGAAATGTACATTTCACATCCAGAGAAAATGCAGGACAATATCTGACTCAAAAGACAGATAAGCCTTCAAATAAAGATTCCTTGTTTGATGTCTGGTCATATAAGGAGAGAGGAAAATCTCAAGGAAGACAGCAAGACACCACACATACAGTAAAGCAAGATAAAAAGCAGCCTTAAGTAAATGTACGGCTTATAACTACATTATGTATGTGACAAATAGCACAGAGAGTGAAATGATGTTTAGATGTCTGAAAAGCCTCCTGTTTAAAGGATTAAAAAATACTGAAAATAATCAGTCTCCAAAACAACATTTCCTAAGTCTGCAGGAAAACCAAAGCAGCCCTCCAGCATCTATTTTCATTCCTAAGCACAGAGTCAGCAGTAAAACTATTAACAGAAAGATTTGTTGTTGTTTGCCTCTAACCCTGGTGTACCCCCTGAAACCTCGGTAACCCCTATTTAAGCACAGAGTTTCCTCTCATCGATCAAAGTGTGGTGCACACAGTCCAACAGCGTGACACTGCTACTGGAGAGCTTACAGCAGGTTTCAACTCTGACCCTCGGAGATGCACAGTGGCTGATTTGTATGTGTGTGTGTCTGTGCTTTTGTTTGCGTGTGTGTAATGTGGTATAAATTCACAGTGGGTCACCTTTTTGCTCGACACTAGCTCTTCGCAAAACTCAATTTCCTCCTGGAACGTCTACAGCAAAGCACTTTTAACCTCTGCAAACCTGCCGTGATGGTGGATACATGTAAAATTTACAAGAAGATGAAAGAGCCTTTTTATGTTCGTGTGTTTTTGTGTTATATTAACACACCCACCTGTATCCAAAAAACTGTTATGTCTCAGCTATCAGACTGTGAACACGCTGCCACACAAGTTGAAGAATTGTTGAAAAGACTGAAGAGGATTTTTTTTTGGCTGTATGTGGTGATGTCTTTGTGTGTATCGGCCATAGAGGAGTGCTCCCAGTGAGAGAGTGAGGAGGTATCCACCACACGTTGCCTGGGGCCCTCTGGAAGGGAGACTAAACAAGACCTTCCCATTGGGACATGCACATACACAGCCTGCAGCTGCAGATGACCTACTACCCACCTCACGCACACACTCACTCAGTCATGTACGTACTTGTGCATGGAGAAAAAGCCTTTTAAAGAATATAATTTGACAATTTCAAGGAAAAAAGTCAATTATAACATGTGGGCTGAAAAAAAACTTTTAGATAATATTAGACATGCAACATCGCGTGGACATCAGGGACAGTGCCCCTGGACTGACAGACTGGGGTGGTTCCCCTCTTTAAGAAGGGGGACAGGAGGGTGTGTTCCAACTATAGAGGGATCACACTTCTCAGCCTCCTGGGTAAGGTCTATTCAGGGGTCCTGGAGAGGAGATAGTTGAACCTTGGATCCAGGGGGAGCAATGTGGTTTTCGTCCTGGCTGGGAAGAGCTGGACGAAGTGGCTGAGGAGATGGAAGTCTGGGCTTCCCTGCTTAGGCTGCTGCCTCCGCGACCCAACCTCGGATAAGCGGAAGAAGATGGATGGATGGATGGATGGATGGATGGATGGATAAGCCTCTTTAAAACATGTTACAGTAATCTAAGTTGTTGTGAAGCTGTATAGTAATAATGTATGTTTGAACAAATTCCCTGGACTTGCCACAAGGCACACTTGTGTGCCTCTCCATTTGAGAACCACTGCTTTAGAGTAAACAAGCTAAATGTGGCTAGCTTTAAGCTGCATGCTACATCCACTGTGGTTTCAGCAATTTCAGTCTAACTTCTCTTTTTGTCAGTTTGACTGTGGTATGTTTTAAAGTACAGTCTTTATAAACACTCATTATGTTGCCACAAAAAAGACAAGTTTGTCTTCCGTTTCTGACATCTATCTAACATTATGCTTCATGTTCACTGTCATTACTGTGACTGTATTCGTTGTGCTTCCTCCTTAGGTCAGCTTGCTTCCTGACTGGCAATGGTTCAGTTCCATGTAGCAATCCTGCTTGTGCCTACTTGGCTATTCACTCTATTTCCCTTGCACAACACTATTTCCTAGTGTAAATATTGAACATGCGTTCCGATTGTCTTTCATGCAAATCAGAGAGGGGAAAAGTAACTTCTAACACAACTTACACCACAGGATAATCTGTCAAGATAATCTTAAAATCCATCTGATAATCAGGCCTTCGCTGACTTTGGTCTGACAGTCATCTTGTGGTACCGACAGGGTCAGATGTTTTTAAGTTTAGGTAATGGGATTTCCAGAAGAAGGCAGTTTCAGAAATGTTTATCCTCTTTACATTTCCCTTGTTTCATCCTTTGTGGGTTTTATTGGCCATTTTATTAACTTTTTTATGCTTCTGGTGTGTTTTTTCCTTTGTTATTGTGTTTTGATGTCTTGTGTGAAGCACTTTGAATTGCCTTGTTGCTAAAATATGCTATACAAAAACGTGTCTTGCCTTGTATTGTTTGCCAGGCTTAATGTGGGTATTTTTACTAAAAAGTAATATAAAAATCCCCTCATGTAAACTGTATCACTCACTTTAATCTTTGCTGCCACAAATTTGTAAAACAAGAGTCTATGCCTGTGGCATGCAGGTGATGTTACTATGTACGGCACCCAACCCCAGCAGCAGTTTTCTACATTAAAAAAAAAAAGTAAAAAGCCTATTTCAAGCAAAAACTTCTAACAGGAGCTTATAGAAGAGTTTCAAAGTTCTTTTAGAAAAGTCGCATACAAACACATATTCTTGCACCGTTTTAATTGTACTCGAAAAAATTCAAGCAAATATTTCAAGTCTTTTTAACTTGCTAACAAAACTGGAAGAGCATCATGTTAAACCCTGTGCCAGTTTTTGGCACCCATGGGTCCTACAGCAGCCAGTGTGGAAACATCAGATCACATGAGTTAAGTTTGTAGTCACACTTTTCAAACTGGATTACATTTGAATGAAGAATCCTCTAGAGAAAGTGCATTTGCTATGTGCCAAGGTACTTTACACAAGATAAATGATATCTGCACTCCAAAATATGCCACAGTTAATTTACTGTAACTCTAAGTGTGTTAAATCAACACTTCCTGTGTTTACAGAGACCCTTCAACACTTATTAACACCACAAAATGCGATGGGTGTTGACTTTCTGCTCTTAGCCCAAATGTTGAATGCCAAAATGCATGCCCCCTCTTCCATATTTGTGTGATTTATCTGGCAGGTTTGCACTGGATGCAAATTATGGTTGCCGCTGGTAATTATGGTAAGACAAGACCTCCCAAAAGAAATTTAATTTTAAAGCAAAATAGGCAGAATGTGTCCTATCTCAACAAGCAAACAGTAACACTGATAAAAATCATGTACCATGACCTTTCACATGTTTTAAGAATACTTCAAACCCACTGTAAAATGTTGTTCTCATACATCAGTGTCTTGTGAAACAGCAGCTCGTGTTTTTTCCAAAGGAAGCCTGAGGATGAACATATCTTCTTCATATCGTTCTCTGACTGACAAATAAAGGCTTGCTGCCAAAAGAAACTCAATGAGACCACAATCAATATACTGCTACAAGGTTTCCAGGCACACATGCACACAACCTACACTGATAGAGGATGATGTACGATTACCTGGAGCACATAACAATCAGCTGATGCTCATACAGTATGCACACACACACAGACATGCACAAGGAAAGACACTTAATATGCAAATACTTTTTTTTACAACAGGGACAACAGTGCATTGTGGATGTGGACATAGGGGGGTGGGGGGGGCAGATAGATAAATAGGTCTCTGGATATCTGGCTTGGACCTCAATTGATGAGATTTCACATACGGCAGCAGTGTGCTGTTAGGACAGGGAATACCACCACAAAATAATGTTTTCTCTGCCTCTGATCAATTTTTAATTTGGCCTGCGCAGCCGAGCCCTTGGCGGGCCTGGCCCCGGTAATTATGGTTGGTTATTGACAGCTGCCTTCCCGCGGGATGCTATTTAAAAAAGGTTTAACCCCGGAGCAAGTCCAGGCCCCACACTTGCCTTTGAAGGTGTCAAGTGCATTGATCTGACCTGCAGGATGTGCTGGGACCTTCACACCTGGAGGTGTGCGTATACCTGTGTGTATATGTATGTGTGTTGCTTGCAGGGCAGCTGTTACAAGGCCACTGTAAGGCAGAGTATCTCTGACCCTTACACACATTTACACAAGCATGCACACACAAACTGTCCTACGGCTAAACCTGACTGGCTGGGCTTGAATGATACCTGTCTGGTCTCTGTAGCCACCTGATGCCCCCAGATAGACTATATACACACACTGTATCGTGTTACCACACACACCGACACACAAACAAGTTAACTCACCGCTTGGGGGAAATTAGATGAGCTAATGAGAATGGAGGAGGAGGAAGTGTGGTGATTGGAGACACAGGAAGAAAAGAGAGAGAGAGAGAGATCTTCACACCAATCAGGGTCATGGCACAACACGGACAGGAGTGTGTTGTGTATCTAAGGTGTTAAAAGAGACAAACTAAATCTGAAAAGCAGCATTAGAAAAATTAAGAGAGTATTTCACTCTCTGAGTTTCTTTTTTCTGCCGCTCCCTTTTAGCTTCCGGATGAAACAAACCTCTTAGCTTTGATTCACTTTTGAAAACACACACTCACTTAAAATCTCTCTGGGTGCAGTGTTAATTTCCTCAACTAAAAATGACTTAAAATGTTCATCGACCTTTTTCCCATTGACAGCCTAGATCTAGGCTCTTCAAGTGGAGGCTCTGGGGCAAGGTCTGGCCCCCATGGTCATTTTTACTGGGCCTTTGAATAGACTTCTGCTTAAAGAGGATTTTTGATAAAATGATTTAAGTTTATTTTATTTGTACAATCAGCCACATTTCTTTCCCAGTCCCAGACTAACTGGATAGATCCTTATAAGCACATAAAATTGTCTATGTCTATTCTATCTTAAAAACAATAAGCAGATGCAAACAGTTCAACAGCGGATAGAAAGAGAATTTATGTTTATATCTGTTTGAGCAAGGCCCTGAGCTTACTCTGCAATGAGTGCACATCGATGCACACTGATTTTTGCTGCTAGAAGATTTTGCGGCAGACCTCATGTTCAGACCAAAGACATGGTACCCTTTCTGGGCTTGTACAGAACAAGAGAGATCTAAATCAGCATCACTACTGGTGGTATGGATTCTAGGTGACAAGACAAAGCCATTTACAACTGCAAAGACCATCAAGGTGTGTATTCTTGTGTCAGTTGAAGAGGTTGTTATAGATGAGATAATCCTAAACAGTTTGATTGATTGAAGCATACTGTATGCCATGCAATTCAGGCCCTTCATATGGGATCTTATTCAGGTCCTGGCCCCCATGCCATACTAACTGAATAGCCCTTGCTAAAATAGATCTTTGATGAAGAAAACTATGACAAAAAGTTACTCTAGTTTTCTTCAAGGACATTAAACTGTTAGTGCTGGTGTGTTGGACATTAAAAATTCATGATATTTCTACTGTGTGCATAAGCTACCTCTATGGTGGCCTGGAAGTGCATTACACAATTAAAACTAGTCTGAAAAAACTTTAACAAAGCCTGAAAAATCTTTTATAGGATGCTCCACAGATTCTCAATAGGGTTGAGGTAAGGGGGTGATGATTTTTTTTCTCCCTTTATTCCCATAGCAGCCAAGGCCTCAGTGGAATTTTTTACAGCATGGGATAGTGCATTGTCTTGCATGAAAATGATTTTACTCTGGGAGGCATGGTTCTTCTTTTTGTACCATGGCAGGAAAGTGGCAGTTAGGAACTCCAAATATTTTGCTGAGGTCACTTTGACACCTTCAAGCACCTTAAAGGGGCCTACAAACTAACTTTCTATTGTTCCAGCCCAAAACATCACTCCACCACCTCCTTGCTGGTCATGGTGGTCATCCACCAACCGTCCAGAACTCCATCCATCTGGACCATCCAGTGTGGCGCAAAATTCATTCATTGAATACAACTGTTTAAAAATTTGTCTTTTTATATTTCTGAGCCCACTGCTATCGTTCCTCCTTGGGGCATTAGTTAAGGGTGGCCGAAATGCAGCTATTCACACATCAGCAAGCCTCTGGAGGATCCTTTACTGAGAGGTTCTAGGGACTCCAGAGGAAACTTTCCTTAAAACACCTTTAGCTGAACAAACCCGTCTGCGCTCTGAATCACACACAAACCTTTCACAGTACGATGATCTCTCTTAATTTTTCATGCTTTTCATCTGTAGAAAGATCTTTCTTTTCCCCGTATTGCATGCAACCTGTGACTTGCTTAATAATGTGAAACAACCTGCTTAAGTAGTTTCTTTTTAAATAGGCTCACCTGGCAATCTAATGACAAAGCCTGTCTGAGATTTTTTTGTCAGTGATGGAAACTAACAGGAGAAGCATGACAACTGAAAACTTCAACTGAAAAAATAAAAATCGCGTGTTTGTTTAACTGGAATCGTATTTGCATAATAATTTGGAACAAGTGTATGACTAAATTCAAAATTACTGCCAAAATTAACACAACATTGTAAAGCCTGACTGTGAAACAGGGGGAACGTTTTCAGGGGGCATACATCTGTTTTATATAAGCATATGTATTTAATGAAGTAGTTCTTGCACACAGTGTTTTTGTGGTTGGTGTGGCTGTGTTAACAATTTGGAGAGATATCGATATCAATACAGGGGATATATTCGTTCACATTTCAGACAAATACATAAAAAAAGTTCAAAGAAGGCTGCTTAATTATTATCAGATAAACGAAGCAGAAGACTTTTGACCATCTGGAAACAAATAGATTATCCAGAGGAATACAAACATTTAGGAAGACAAATGTTTCAAACATTACAAATGTAGCAGAGGAAGTAAAAGAAGAAAGAGAAGAACTGGTTTAAACAAGCAAAGAAAAAAAGTTACTTAAAAGTTCAACTTCTTGCAGCAGAACTTCCGTCACTGCCCTGTTTATGATAAAGTAGCACTGAGGCCTCACCACAGCTTTCTTGTGTTCCACAAACTTCCACAAGTTTAAACTCTAACTGCAACCAAAACTAACACAACTCGCCAATATTCCCTCCATCCTCAATTATTCTGACTGTAACCCCACATCCTACACTCCTGCTCTCTCTCTTCCCCCTCCCCTAGCCCCACCAAACCCCATGGCACCCACCCTCCACCTCCACCATCTCAGTCTCAGGATGCAGAGCAGTGACAGGGCCAGAAGGTAATGATACAGCTGCCATGATGCAACAAGCAGACCTGTCGACTGTCAAGAATTGAAATCATGAAGGAATAAGCTGTCATTAAGAGGCCCTCTCCCAGTAGTGGAGCTGTCAGACGCCTGCCTTCTGCCTACTCTCTCTCTCTCTCTCTACACTCCCGTTTCTCCTCTGCCAGTCCCTCCCCATTTGCAGTCACTCCCTCATCCTCCACTTGCTTCTCTCTTCCTGCTTCAATCCCCTTTGTACCCCTCATCTTCTTTTTCCCTCTCAGCCTTCTTCCAACCAATCATAAGTCTTCTTACTTTCTGCACCCCTATTGCTCTTTTCAAGCCCTTTTTCCCCAGTCTATGGTTGCATCCTCCTCTCACCTGTCATTTTAATATTTATCTATGAGAATAGCATGACTCCCATGTGCAAACATATTTGAAAACATCATGCATGGGACCTGCACAGATAGAATAAAAAATCTATGTAATGTATACAGAATGTATATGATTGGACTTCTCATTTTCCAGCTGAAAAACATGACACAATCATACAGCAGCAACACAAAGTTTGTAATATGTGTGTACACAGGAGCATACAAACATCTCATGGAGTGTAAGCAAGATGCCCCAAGATTCACCCTGAAATTGTGTGCATGTGTGTGTTTTGCATGAGGGGCCTGATTAACTAGCACAATCAGCTATTTTTTCCAAACGGAAGAGAGGAAAAGCTGACTCAAAGCTCCACAGAGCACAGCTTAGACTTAGCAGTGCTGTAACACAGGTATGTGCAAGCCCGTACACACACTAGAAGTGCACACAAACAAATGCACACTTCAGAAGTAGTGAGTAAAATTAACTCTTCTATCTGTGTGAGCGCCTGTGTGCTCACTTGTGTTTTGCAAAGCCACAAGCACCCCCACCCCTCATATTTGCCGAACGCACTCCATTTGACCCTTTGCTGCAGGCTTTGAATTTCCAATCAACTTCCCATGAGGAACTTCACACGAGTTGCACCAGAGGCAAAAGATTCTAGCCAGAAAACATTTTTGGAAAATGGAGCCTAATTTAAGCATTAGAAAGAGTATACTCAAAAATTTGACCCAACACAACACTAAACGTACTTATAAATCAAATATATTGAGTATCTGTCATTCTGCCAGAGTCAAATACCTCATTATTTTAAAGCTGATAATATGCCTACAGAGATACTGATATGTTAGGGTGTATTATTGAAGACATGTCAGCCCTCTTATTCAACTTCACTTTTTTTGTATGACTCAATTAACTAAAATGAGTTCAGAACTGAGTCACTAGTGTTGTGCTGCTGGTTTCAGATCCCTGATCATCTCTCTGTGCTTGAAAGGGATGAGCTAATAAAAAAATCTTGTGATGGCTGATGGGATGAGAGGAAACCAGTAAACACTTGCCAGCCAATCCCACACTGCACAGGCTCAGGATTCCTGATTGGCTGTCCTTGAGATGGTCTTATCACAGAACTGCTTGCTGTAAATATGGCTTAATGCTGCTGATGTTGGATTATGCTGACTGTAATTTCTGGTTCATAGAGCTGTCATTCATTTGTGAAACTGATAAGTTTATTCCATGTGCTATACTTGGAAACTTTGGTAAAAAATGCATAAAGAAAAACACCAGGGCAGATTCAATCACTCAGCATCTTCCTTCTCACTGTTAAGCAGCTGTAACTCCTGCCTAAGCACTTAAAATACATCCTCACAAATTTCATGCTATGACATAATAAACCTCAAACCTTCCTGTAATGGATGCAGGCAGCAGGCATGAATTGACTGTAAATGTCTCTCCCTGTCTTTCCACGGCACACAGAGAGTAGACGGCCTGTGTGCGGTAAATGCCTGGATGATGATTTGTCAGGGTGTGAGAACACGATTTCTTGTTTACTATGATGAATGAGCAACACTCACACTACACACACCGTGTTCTCTATATCGAAGCTGTCACTTCGGCTCTCTGCAGCACAACCCTGCCTTCTCCAGCTGAAATACCAGCCAGGGCGGCTGTAATTCAAAGTCTGAGGGAAGCCGAATCACACGCACACACACAGCCCAAACCTCTCCTGTTGTTGCACACCGCAGGAGACGGCTTTGAAAGTCTTTACAGCTTTCAGATGGACGGAATGAGGGAGAGTGAGAGAGAGGGAGAGCAGGATCTCCCTTAAGTCAATTTGAACAGTGGGGCGATGAAATTACGCAGGTAGTTTCAGCCACGCTGACAAATGAACACAGGGATGAAGATGAAAATAATAAGACAAGCAGGGCAGCATTTGCTAGCTAACACACAGATGTATACACTCATGTGATAATACGGTAGGAAAGAATAACTAATCTATATTTCACATTAGATTATCGGCTCCCTTCTCTTAGATTAGTAACTGTGAATACACAACATGGGAAACATGGGAATCATGAATCAAAAGGAGGCGTAATAGTTTGAAAACCATTACGTTCAGTTTTATGCCTTCTTTCACTAACAAGACCAGGGTTTCCTCCAGGATATTTTGAAACTGTGGGGGAGGGCTTTGCCTAACCCCCCCCACCCCGGAAATTTTAACACAACATACAGTAACATTACATTATTAAATTCTGTTAAATTAAATAACTTGGACATGCCACAGAATAAACACACAAATAAAAACAATTCAAAAAATGAAAATATTCTTTATGCTTTTACTTTGCCTCCCTCCTTTTAAACATACAAAAACACTTTTAAGATCATACTAATGACTCCTATAGTGGGATTCTGCTTTTATTATGTCCTCTTGCAATTATTTCATCCCAGAGGAGCCAAAGGTAAGCCTCAGCCTATGAAAGTTACTGATATTATGATAACTTAATTTATCACTCACGTATTCAACAAGCTAACGTTAGTTCGTTCATGCTTGTTGTCAGACCGACCCGCACTCACAGTCGGACACACAAACTGTCTCTTCTCTAGTCCGTAACAAACACACAGACACACACTCAACTGCTCCTGACAGGAGCCTGACAGTCCGTCCCTGTTGTTTTTATCGAGTCTCATATCGTAACAGAAACGAAACTAAAGTTCTGCCAGAGTTTTTACGACAACGAGCTATCTTTAGATCGCTAGCGTCTCATCTCCATCATGAGACACGGTTAATGATGAATATATCTACACAGGTTTACCGCTAATCATCGGATGATAATCAGGGAAGTACTAAACTAAACAAAATTAAAGTTTATCAGCCGTCTGTATGTGACGTCAGACAGGAAGTTTAGACTCCGGTGTTCGTTTTTCAAAATTAAGTTACAGAGCAGTGTCACATTTCATGATTACAATTTCAAACTCTTATTATGGTTCGTAAATGTGCGCAAATATAGACTATATGTTTATATGAATCCATTCATACAATATAATTTACATTTTTAACCTCTGAAAAAAAAAAAGATCATAATTGTGAAGGCATGGCAGCTTTTATTTTGGCGTGGCGGTGCGCCATGATCAATTACATATAGTGGAAACCCTGAAGACAATATAGGATTCAAGGCCAGTCATAGAACCATAGTTTAACTGAAAAGTATGGCACTATGTTTGTACATGTCAGGTGGATCTGTGTTTATACGATGCTGTGGAGTATAGAAAGTGCTCAACATCACATAATTTCTCATGTGACCTCAGGATGAAGTTTCCCTCCCACTCTTCTCTTGTGTAAATTGTACAATGAAGTTAAACTGAATTTGGTCCATGCAGTACACCCAGAGAGTCAGCAATGAGAGCACACAGCAACAACAAATTATCCACAATTACATTCAAACCTCCAGTCAAATACAAGAAAACAAAATGCCACAACACTGTCACTGATTGTGCCAATACACCTTCCACCGCTCCAAGTACTCAAGTCTGTCCTTTATATAAGCAGTGTATGCAAAACTTTTTCACCAGAATCCCAACAGACAAACCATATGGTACCAAAGACCACATTATGAACATGGACTGGATTAGATTTTGGTCTTTTAACCCTCTGAGCCCTATGCAATGTTTTTATCCATTGTGTCTCGCCTTTTTTGTCTTTAAAAGCTTGTAAAACATCAACGCTGTGGTGCACAATCAAGTTGTAAACATCCCCTTTTTCAGGAAAACCCAAGCTTTAGGAATGGGTGTGCTGCAGTAATGTTACTTCAATTTAAAAAAAAGTTATGGGAATATAAAGATAGGGGGGAAAAATCTAATCGCAAATTAAAACTCAAAGATTTCTATGTATTCAACACAGTAAACATCAATGGCTAATGGTTTTTTTTGCACAAACCTGTTCTCCCATCCCCTGGGACCAAAAAGTAAAAACAAATCATTCCGTTGCAAAAAGTCTTCAAAATATCCACATTTTTCCAAAAAAGTCCATGCTCTTTTGGGAATACGAGTTATTATTTTAGGCAGTTCCTGTCTCCAGTGACAAAGAGGGACACATCACAGCCTATCTGTGTTTCTTTCTCTCTATTATGAGTCATTCAGGCTCTCTTCTCCAGTTTCTAAGTCTGTGCAGATGTATTGTTCAGCAAAGCATTTTGTGACGACGGAACAGCCTGCCATTGTTTGCCACATTCTGGTCACAATGCATTCTGGGATAAAGCGGCTAACTGCAGGAACGATCAAAAAACTGATTATAATGGATAAAAAGATGTTTAATATCAGAGTTACTTGTGTGGATTTAATCTTTAAAGACTGAAGAAAGTCACCCAAGTTCCAGGCTTGCTAGAAAACATTCTGTAAGAGCTACAAAGGCATTCTTGTCGTACACGTCAATGCTGGTCTCAGAGAGTTAACAAAGGATGTGTCAGAGGGTAAAGAGAAAAGAAACTTGTACAAATATCCTCCTCTGACACTCATTGTCCTCAGTGCCCTTGACAAACCTGCATCCCTCTTTAGTTCACATCAAAATAAATATTTGCATCAAAGATCAGGAAATCAGTCCAGCATCACTTGAACCTCTTCTGTTGTGTCCCCTACCTCCATTGCTCTGGTGATAAAGGGGATCTGAGTCCCTGAGTCCAGGTCCTGGTTGATGATGAGTCTGCGGGCCCACTGACCAGCCCGCACCACGCCACTGCCCTGGATCAGCATCAGCAGCTTGGACGGGTTGGGCAAGGCATCTGGACTCAAGTAGATAAAGCTAGTGGGCTCATCGTCTTTAGCATCCACCTAAACATTTAGGAAACAAAAGTAAAGATTGTTTAAAAATTTGACCTTCATGATAATGTTCTCTTAATAATATCTGCCTTTTGGACTTTAACAGAAACAAAATAGAACTGATTCTCTTTCCATGAAACAGCAGCAAAAGGACAAGATGAACAAATTGTTATTTCAAAAGTATGGTTTGGTTTCTGCTGCTTCACTGGATTTACTGATAATCATTATGAAAAGCTGTTTATGTAACATGCTGAAGTTTTAGGAGAAAATAAATTCTCCTCTGTGGCCTTGGTAATTAAAAGCTCATATGCACCAGAAAACTAATCATCAATAATCATGATCAGAAAACAGCTTTTATGTGATTAAAACTAAGACAGAAAGTAATATGGACTGAGAGAGGGGCTAAGAGAGTTTCTCAGTCCACATCCCAATGTGTCTTTGCACCCAAGTATGGCTAGAAGAATCTCTGAGGAGACAAACACTGTCCATAAAAGCCATGGGTGGCAGCTGCAAGAACTTAATCCAAGCAGACAAAGAGAGGCGAATGGGGGAGAAAATCTTACCCTTTATTCTCCAGTGCTCCCTCATTCCCTCTCCCTATACTTGGCTGTGGTTAATCTTCTTAAAATCTACGGTCACAAGTTCAATGCCACGCAGGTGGACGGACCCACCACTACCATACAAATACACGCACACACAAACACACAGCATACACGCAGGCGGGTGGGCAGTAGAAAAGCAGAACAGAGCAATTTTCCAGAGGAATAATGAGATAAATAGGCCACGCAGATAAACCAGTAAAAGTGTATGAGGGCTAATGAAAGGCGCTGAGTCCCTGGCTTGGTGATTTATGGACACTGTTAGCGCTGGAGCTAACTCTGCTCTGCTCCTAAACACCAAGGCTGCCTAACATCCCTATAAACGCAGCCTGAAAAATGATCACAACTCTTATAAAGGGAAAAAGAGCAAGGGCGGGGGGGGCAAAAAGACACAAACATGCTTCCGAGCACAAATAAAAGGGATCAAGTGTGTGCTCTGAGCCGGGATGAGCTGGGCAAAGAATAACTCCATGATGGCGCAGTAGAAAGTCCCCCTTCAGTGAAAATGAATGCAAAACAGATTAAGCATCAGCATGCTGCGCCTTTGAAATGACACGTCACCATACAGTTAATTTGTTGAGGAGACACTTTTGCACAAAGGCTGTTGGTAAAAGAAAGAGAGGGAGTGACTCAGATAGAGAGACAAAGAGTGGTGAAGAATGAGCAGAGCTGACACCTTACAATCCTCTTTTCTTTATGTTTTTAAACAGGACACTCAAAATCATAATCACGCTCTGAAGCCAAAGAATTTACGTCAATTTTCATTTTTAATACTAGCTTTAATCTTCAAGCACATTATCAAAGAGGAAAATGCCTCCTTTCACTCACGGTACTTACTGGAAGGATTTCTTTAGTCATGTTGTACTTTTTCTCCAACAGCTCGTAAACATACTGAGTGATGATCTGGAGAGAAAAAAAGACATAGAATGCAACCACAGTCAAACATTACATTTATAATGTGCTCTAATACAAAACATATTTATACACCCTTGTTGATATAAATCCATCTCACAAAGCCGACTAAACTCTGCGTGTATATGTGAGCAGCATCAACTGTCATGCTTACAAACAGAATAAAAAATACTATTCAAAACACTCGTTTGCCCTCTGGTGTGTGAGAGTGTGTGCATGTGCTACTTGAAAGGGTCTGGATGGTACGGTGTACAGTGTGTGTGTGAATCACAGTGCATTTAGAGTGTTGAGGTTGTAAGTGCCAGGAGAGGAAATCTCCTGTACAAGCAAAGGGCTGATGTAAGTTATGTTTATCCCCGCAGCCACAGCACTTAAGAACCTTGTATACCGAATCATTCCAACCTGAGGCCAAGCCTTTCATGGTTCAGTGACATTAACAACTTTCTTCTCCATTTTACTTATTTTTTCCTGCCTTCTTTTCTCCTCTTCACGTCCTGCTCAGCTGAGAACAGAGGGAAGCACTTTGTGGAAAAGATTTTGATTTTTGATCGGTTGTGAAGGAAAGATGGAGGAGATGTGGTAATGCACAAAAAATCACATAACTGCTGGCTGTTAGCTGTTGTCAAGCTGCTGTCTGTGCAATGATGGTTCAGGAATACATTCAATAACAAATCCCCTGTCCTGCACTTGTCCCGATCCAAAAAATGATGGGCCCAGGCCACAGGAGTATTAAGCTCTGCTGGTAACTTATTCTTTGCTTCACTCTCAAAGCATTAGACTATGCAACAACTGTGGCTGATGAGCAGAGTGACATGATGTATATTATAGTATTAAATCGGCAACATGTAATCAGTGCTGGACAGGGAAGAAATTTGACCCTGGCATTTTTTGTGCAAACTAGCCTCTTACTCCACATCAAACACAACATAACCACACTGTTCTTTTGCCCCCTTTTCATTCATTCTAGTTTATTTAAGCATGAAAACTTATTTAGATTAAGAAGGTCATCAATCAAAACATCTACAACCTGATGCATCTTCCTCCAACATCTTTCATCTACTTTTAAAACAATTTAAGGAGACCAGCTCCCCAGACATGAATTTTCCTGCAGAGTATTCCAGGCTGCAGGAGCAGCATATCGAAAACTCCTTTAACCCATCTCAAGACCGACTTTGGGCACAGACAGCAAAAATAAGTCTTGTGACTGAGTCACAGAGCAAAGACTGTGACTTAAAGAACTTTTCACATGGATAAATTCATACAAGTAAGATGGAAGTAGGTTAAGTACTGCCTTATAAATAAGGATATGGATATGATTATGTCTATGAGTGGCCAATGAAGGCCAACCAACTTGATCATACACAATATGACTTAAGATTTGTTACAAACCTCAGTGCCCTGTGGTACACATTATCTAAAAATTTAAGGCATTAGGAAAATGCGTGCATGTATAAAAATAATGAACATAATTAATCAAAGGCATAAAAGTTTTAGCAACAAGCCTGTTCTTTGCAAAAAAAAAAAACAAACAAACAAGAAAAACAAGATTTATTTCCAAGTAAAACCCCTACCTAATGTAACTCCAAGTTCCTTACAAGATGCTCAATATGAGGCTCAAAAGTCAGAGTCGAAAATTCAAGGTATTTACAAGAAGAGACTAACTCAATGACATCACCCTGAGATGTGGCAATAGAAGATAGTTTTCAAACTAAAAAAAGCCACTTAACCTAAGTTTGTTTTTTTCAGGATTCCAAACTAATTTTAACTCACATGAGGTGTCCTGTAGAGGGCAGCACTGGGATTAGGTCCCGCAGGCTCCCTGGGACCCAACGCAAATCTCACGGGAGAGGGCGGTTTGAACTTTGCTGCGGGCGGGAAGGGGCGGTTGAAAAAAACACTGCGGGATCTGGATTTAGCCGAGCGACAGAATGATGAAGTCAACAAATGATGTAGAAAAGAAGCTCAAACAAGGTCTTTACAACAGACAAAGAAAACAAGGCAAGTCTGACAAGTTTTGTTTCTGCAGACAAGCTCTGATGGAATAACAGATCGATATCTACTAATGAATACTAAATGGCGAGACAAATACAGTTTCATAAATTATTATTTCAACTGAAAAAGCAGGTTTTTGTGTTGTGAAAGGTAGTAATGTTTATGATGAGAATGACTAAATGAGGTATCCCTGGTGCTGAAACGCGGTAGATTTGACTGACAGCTGCCGCTCAGAGAGAGAGTGAGGGAGAGAGATGCTCTCCGTCGATGGGCGATTGTACATGCTTTTCTCCAGCTGATTCTTTTTTTAATCATTTTGATAAATAGGTTGTTTGAACTCACATGATCTTCTTGGCTCGTTTTTGCACAAGGCACTGTTTTTCATTTTTGATGTATTCCGTGACACTTTTGTTTCTCCTTTACCGCCGGAACAGCACCCGGTCTGAATCTCTATTAATAGCCTAGAAAATTACGTGTTTTCTCCTGCGGGACAGGAGAAGACACAAAATCAATGCATCTCTATTATTGTGTGGGCATGAATTCTCAGGGTTTTGCGGGTCAGGGCGGGAGTGTGCATACACATTGCGGGGGTGCGGGCGGGAGTGTAACACACATGGTAATGTGCAGAAATTTTATCGGGAGCGGGCAGGAGCGGATTGAAGAAAACAGTCCCGTGCAGGGCTCTAGCGTCCTGCATAGCGTCAAAAGCTTCCTGTAAGCGACAGAGCCTGTGCAGGAGCAGAGCAAGGAAGGACAGCGTCATCTGCATACAAACAAAAATTTGCATTTGGTACATTTTGACCGATACTGTTGATACAAACAGCGGCTCCAAGACTGAGCCCTGAGGCACTCCACTTTTAACTTCAAGATATGGAGAAGTGAAGCCTTCAGCCTGCACACACAGTGTCCTCTTTGATAAATAATAGTCAAACTAACAGGCAGATCGTTCAGAAAGACCAATATAGCATTGCCGGTCATTTGAAATGACATGATTTTTGAAGGCCTTCAACTTTAATAGCTTTACTAAATTACTGACATAAACTGTCTGAGGTCTGCCTGTCTGAAAGTCGTACATTCACCTGTTGATGGGGTTACAGAGGCCTAGATTTTTCAGCTTTAACACCAGTGTCAATGGCACAATAATGATAAAAGCAAAGCCAAAATCTCACAAGCAACATTCTAACACTAGCATTTTTCCTCTCCAGATGTTCCCTCACTGTACAAATAGACAGTGATCTGGCATCCTCCACTGATCTGTAAGATCTATAAGCAAGCTGAAAAGGATCAAGATTAGCTGGCATATTGTCATTTCTTTACCAGCTTTCTCAAAACATTTAATAATTACAGACATTAAAGCAAAATGTCTGTATTCTTAGATCTGTTTCTTAATGGTTTTGGATTATTATTTCTCATATTTCCTCTTAATAATGGGGGAAAAGAGAACACAAAAATGTTTGGGATTTTTACCAAAACTGGAAAAGCTGACGGATGAATCTTTTGTACTGTGATCTCTCTACATTTTCGGCACACAAAACCATAATTTTTCTTCAGTCCAACTTCAGAAATGAAACAATAAGAATTATGCACAGACATAAACATCATGTCCCAAACTCTAAATACTCTAAATAGCACTGACTGGCATTTTCATATGAAAAAAAAGAACAATATAAAGCCAAATGTGTTATAAAGTGCAGGATAAGATTTTTTTTTTTCAACTTAAATGTTAATGATTATGATAACATCCCCATGCTTTTCTTTCTTGACAAAAGAAACTCAATGCTAACTTGATCCACAGCTTATAGAGCAACAAGCAAGAACAGCATTACACACCAGACACATATTTGCCTTATGACAGCCAATCAAAGGCCAGCAGACGACCAAATGAGACAATCGATTCCATGATATGACCAAGAGAAGGAGGGGAAGAAACTAGAGAAGCTGAAACATCCCCACCTCAGCCCAGCACACCAAACCTTCAACAGACTAATTCACTAAAATGTCAGCTGGTCTGATGAAGACTAAAATGATTCGGGGCCCTCAGTATGCTAGTGTTTAATGACATCAATAAGCCTCACAAGAAATTTCATTTGCAATACGTTATTTGTTCAGTGCCTCAGGTGGCTCAAAAACCTGATATGGAAAGAGGAGCGAGATGAGAGGAACACCAACTTTCTCCTGGTGAATGTATTTCTAATGATAGAAGGGAACTGCAGATTTTAAATAAGAATTTGATATCCATGCTTGTATGTGGGGCTGTATGGCCATCTAATACCATACTAACAAATAAGAGAAAATGCACACATACAAGCACAGCCAGCCTCTTTCTGTACAGGAGTCTGACAGATATGTCTCAGCAGCTGATCAGTACAATAAGAAGAGCCTCTTTGTCACCTAATTACCAATGTGTTATTAGTGCTTTAATGAAACGCCTGCAGGAAGCAATGCATTGTCGACAACAGACAATAAGAGAAAAATGAGAAGGGGTTGCGGGAAATATTACAATTACACATAAAAAGGGAGAATAAGAGAGACAAAAACAACCTTGCTTGATTGAAATCAATAAGTTTCATGAATATAGATTTTTATTTCTTATCTTATATGATGTCACGCAGGCTGATGGATATTTCTGTACAGTAAAGCCAAAGAACCTCTGCGCCTGGATGGTATCATTAAAGGTGGGGGGCAAAGCTAAGCACAGTTTTGCACAGAGAGAGGAATGGTTCAAAATGACAGCTTACATGACGGTTATAACTTGTTGAGTTCTTACAAAGATTTAAAAAAAAAAGGTGAAAAACAGGGCATCGGGTGTCTGTAGAACATGGGGATGATGGATCCTCAAACAACTGGCTGTTTTCTACATGAAAGTGAGAGCAAACACAGGAGAGTCTGAAATAGACCTTCTGTGGCTGAGGTCATTGCTGTGTCTGTGCTTTGTTTGTGTAGAGGAAGCATTGTGGCGATGAAGCAAGTAGAGCAGGATCAGGGAGGAAGGAAGGGACTTAGAGGAGGGCTCAGCGGGAGGAAAGAGGGAAGACAAGAAGGGAGAGGAGGAGAGGTAATCCCCGGGAGCCAGAGGTTGGTGCCAGCTCCCACTGCAGTGAACAGCTGAGAGGATGGATGGGAGGAGAAAATGGGAAACTACATGGCCTTTTTAAGAGTTCTTTAAGTAGGTGGGCTGTGACATCAACTGCTTACAAACCCCTGATCATCCCCGTAACAATCTCTTCATCACTCTCAATCACGCTCCAAGCCATGGCCTTGTTAAAGGCTGTTGTGGCTGCAAATTGATATCCCCCTAACTCCACGCTACAGACAGAGGCCTCTTATGTTATTCGTACACATGTATCAGATCATGTGTATGCATGAGCAAGTGCAAGAATCATGCCTGGTGTTGCTGACCAATGATGAAGAGGAGGATTAATAAAGAGATGGGAAGATGAGGAGATGAGGAAAGGGAGTAACCGGTATGAAAATAAAAGAAAAAAACAGTTAAAGGTTGAGATGGTCAAAAGCAGCAAAAGAAAATGAAGTAAGTACAACAAAGCAAGAAAAGGCAACGATGTGAAACAGCGCACAGAGACGTCATGAAACGTGACCTGATGTTTATCCGGGGTCATGTAAGCTTAAGAGAGATAGATTACTCTATTAGACTAACTTAAGGCCAGATGCATTGAACTTTGTAATTGATCAGTGTATTCAACTCAATTCAACTCAAAATACTTTATTTGTCCCTAGGGCAGGGATATGAAAATTAATATAATAGAAATATCAAAAAAGTCTCTGCACGCATCTGTAGTCATAGTGACAGAGCATTTTTCAGGTTTTGTAAAGCTCTCATTTTGAAATCGAGACATGTCTACAACTTATTTAGGCCCATGAAGCCACAGTGGTTTATTTCAGTGTCAACCATGAGCACAAATATACTCAGGCAGCAGCACATACACAAGAAACTCATGTTCGACACACACACCTCTTGTCTCTGTAGTCCAGAGCCCCGTTCCAAAAGCCACTTAGCCATAGAAACCAGAGAGCAAAAAGAGGCATCAAAGCTGTTTATATAATGAAACTGAAAGAGCTGTCCCTCGCCGTATCACTGACTGCACCCAGGAAAGCAGTCCTTCTTCTCTAGAGAATAAAGGAGATGAAGTAAAAGAAAAAAGAAGAAAACCCCTCCCGAACAATGCGCCACAACAACAGCAAAGCATACTCAGAAAGAGAGAGTGTGTGAAAACGAGAGAGAGCATAAGGCAATAGAAAGGTTGTTTATTTTAAGTCAGCCTCGTGTAACAACAGAAAAGGATTTTAAAATAGAGCCCATTGTTGTGAATTTGTGATCTGTCAGTCCACGTGGAAAACAGAGAGAGAGAGAAAGAGAGGGAGGGGTATAATTCCCATGAGGTCTTTGTCGTTTTTCTGTCAGAGGAGTGGGGGCTCTCGAGGGGAAGAGAAAGTTCTCAGACTGACAGACAGACTGTTTACATTCAGCACTGATATCTCTCTTTCACTCCCTGCACTCCTCCCTCTAATGGCTCCGTAATGACTTCCTCAGGTGTTAACTGAGAAGCCAACAGAGGTCTAATTCAAAGTAAAGCACTGTACACCACCGTGGGTGCCGACAGTAGCGACAGATGCCAGGACTGTAACTACTAGCCCTCCTGCCTTCTCCCTAACACCCCCAACCGCCCCTTTCCCTGTCCAATTCACTTTTCTTTCATCACCTCTAATTCACCTCAGCAAAACCCTCAAACCACTTTTGTATGTGTCTATGGTGTCTGCTTCCTCCTCTGTGCTCTGATCAGAAGCTGTGTTTCAGTGTATTGGGACTGGAGATGTGATGGCAGGCAGTGACTCTGGGTAGACAGCTGTCACTCTTTGGAGAGGTCCCATTAGATTCCAGCAAAATGGTCCATGACCAACATGGGATCTTCAGATACAGTTGCAAGAAAAAGTATGTGAACACTTTGGGATTTCTTGGATTTCTGCATAAATTGTCATAAAATGTGTTCAGATCTTCATCTAAGTCACAACAATAGACAAACACAGTCCGCTTAAACTAATACCGCACAAAAAATGATATGTTTTCATGTTTTTATTGAACAAACCATGTAAACATTCACAGTGTAGGGTGAAAAAAGTATGTGGACCTTTGGATTTAACAACTGGTTGACCCTCCTTTGGCAGCAATAACCTCAACCAAACGTTTCCTGTAGTTGCAGATCAGACCTTCACAACGGTCAGGAGGAATTTTGGACCATTCCTCTTTACAAAACTGTTTAAGTTCAGCAATATTCTTGGGATGTCTGGTGTGAATCACTCTCTTGAGGCCATGCCACGGCATCTCAATCAGGTTGAGGTCAGGACTCTGACTGGGCCACTCCAAAAGTCGTATTTTCTTCTGTTGAAGGCATTCTGTTGTTGATTTACTTCTATGCTTTGGGTCGTTGTCCTGTTGCATCACCTATCCTCTGTTGAGTTGGCGGACAGATGGTCTTAAGTTTTCCTGCAAAATGTCTTGATAAACTTGGGAATTCATTTTTCCGTCAATGACAGCAATCCCTCCAGGCCCTGAGGCAGCAAAGCAGCCCCAAACCATGATGGCCCCTCCACCATATTTCACAGTTGGGATGAGGTTTTAAATAGGGCTGGGTATTGCCACTGATTTCCTGAATCGATTCGATTCCGATTCTCAAGGCCCCGATTCGACTGGATTCGGTTCTCGATTAGATTCGGTTCAATTCAATATTGATTCATGTAGAGATATTTTTTTTAAAAATCCTATGTTGCTTCTACATGTAAGAGTTTCTCAGAGACCTTTAGTTGGAAATAGTACAAAGAATGTTCCAACTAGGTGCATTATTAAAAAATTCAGGGTTTGCATCAAAAATTGACCCTAAACTAGAAGTATTTTTATTACTATTTTACCTCCATGTGACCCATCCTGGATATGGTCTTTTTTGTTCAGTTTGCCTCTGTATTTGTAATGTTTAAATCCAAAATGCAGTCACGTTTGGAGGTTCCTTCATTGGAGCAGAGCTCCTGGCTCCATCATGTTTGTTTTTACAGAGATAAGTCACTTATTGCATGTCCAAGTTGAAACTATTGTTGTTAAATAATAAAAATAAGTAAATTTGATCAATTATTTTCAACTAAATTTGATTAAGTCCATGATATATGATTACACTGAAGCTTATAATGTGGTAGTTGTAATAGTCACATTTTTAGATATAGTGCATACATTGTGGTGCTTCAATGTTTATCTGTCTGCTGTCTGTGAGGTGTGTACTATAGACACACACCGATGCTCTTTAATTAAAACACAGAACCCACAGTGCTTATAAAAAGAAATATGCATCATGTTATCGATCATATTAAGTACACTGTATGTTGTTGTGAATGTTATATTATGCTAACTTGATAGAAAATCTACATGAGATGCGAGTTTGTTACTCATATCTTTCTAAATGACTGAGCACTCCGTCATTTCCCTGCTGTAAACAGCAGGGTCGTGCGTAATTTGGGCGTGAAACGGAGGACTAGGTCGTCTTAAAATAAAGCACACTGTACGGAGCAGCATATACGGGGGTTTCACATATCAGTCGGGGTTTGCTCCTCTTAAACGTAGCATCTCAGACGATCACTATTGTGTGTGTGAGTCTGCCCGGTCTGTAGCAGCAGCAGCATCTTAAGCATTCTCCACCTGCTTGCGCTGCACCGGCGAAAGTTTACAGTTGAGGAAGAGATATGCAGCTTGTATTAATAATGCGCCCAGGTATCCAAAAATGGATGATTGGGCGTGAGATTTAAACCTTGAATTAGAGTCTAAACACTTTTAGTAGCGAGTGCCGGTCAACTTTTAGGCTAAATGAGTGATGTAAGTCTGAGACTGGTAGCGTGAGGAGCCGACAGGAGAGAGAAAAGGCATATATTAAAAGATCGATCTTTGGATTTTATGGATCGATATCGTATTTTTAAAAAAGAATCGATCTAAATCGGAGAATCAATCTTTTGAACCCAGGCCTAGTTTTGATGTTGGTGTGCTGTGTCTTTTTTTCTCCACACATAGCATTGTGTGTTCAAACAACTCAATTTTGGTTTCATCTGTCCATAGAATATTTTGCCAGTAGTGCAGTGGAACATCCAGGTGCTCTTTTGCAAACTTCAAATGTGCAGCAATGTTTTTTTTTTTTGACAGCAGTGGCTTCCTCCATGGTGTCCTTCCATGAACTCCATTCTTGTTTAATGTTTTACTTACTGTGGATTTGTCACATAAATGTTAGCATGTGCCAGAGATTTCTGTAAGTCTTTAGCTGACACTCTAGGATTCTTCTTCACCTCACTGAGCATTCTGCACTGTGCTCTTGCAGTCATCTTTACAGGACGACCACGCCTAGGGAGAGTAGCAACAGTGCTGAACTTTCTCCATTTGTAGACAGTCTGTCTTACCGTGAACACATGAACATCAAGGCTTTTAGAAATAGGAGTTCTTGGCTATCCTCAGTGTTCTCCCACATCAGGATTTCTGATCATAAATGTTAAACATGTTTAATATTTACAAACTCAAGTTGTAGCATCTCTGATTGTCTTCAGAGCAGAGAGGAGCAAACTTTACATGCCAGATGGACTGTGTCATATATCCACTGCATGGGATATATTTCTCATTCATCTGGGAAACCTCCCATACAAAGCATCTGAAAGTCTTGGAAGGTGATTGGACCAACATTCTGTCACTTTCATCACAGGCCAATCAGAGCAACAAGACAAAATGAGGTAGTAGGCATGTTCAGCTCTGGTAAGTAACGTAAGCTCAGCAGTAAGGGGCTGTTGCAGTTTACCAACGCTGGAACTTATTGGTTGATAAAACCCATGCCGAGGCCAGTAGGGAGAAGTGCAAAAACATGTTCCCTGCCAAGAAAAGCTTTGAGTGTGATTCTTTGCTCCTCTTTCAATAAATACATGTTGTTAAGCTCTGAATACAACCGTCACAAAAGCGACATCAGAGCTAACAGCTTCAGCTAACTAAACCCAGCCTGTTGCTATCTCAAAATTATGCCGAAGGAGGTTTGGAGGGAGAGCAGAAACATCCTTTCCACCATGAAAGGCTTTCTGTGCAGTTCTTTGGCCTCCTTTCTTTTTTGTAAAAAAGAAAAAAAATGTTGCCCAGTTTGGAAAATAACCTCTACTATGGCTACATCCGAGCTAATCGCTCCACCAGCAGCCATCATATCACAAACAAACCCTGCCCGTAACCAGCGCAAGCTCATGCCAAAGCAGGTAGGGAGATGAGCGACAAACATCTTTTCAGTCATGAAAATCTTCTATGAGGTTCTTTGTTCTTTATCTAGTCAGGGAATGTGGTTCAATTTTGATAAAACTACTGCTAAACTATGGCAACATCCAAAGCTAATTGCGACACCAGCAGCAACCATTATTACCAGCTTCAAGTACATCTTAACCACCACATTCTCCCCAAATGATGCTGATTGGTCAGCTTCGTTCTCAGATGTTTCAGATTTGAGCTTTGACAGATGGAATTGCCGGATGATGGACATGGAATCTGGCCAATTTATCATGTTTTGCAAGGTTAGGTAGGAGAGGAAAATATCACTCTTAACACACCAGACATTACGGAAAAATTGTCAAGATAATTGACATCGTCAATAATCAAAAATAGATCCACACGATGTCTGGGCCTTTGCTGACTTTGGTCAGAAGGGGGAATCACGTCAAAAATTGGCACGATCATCTTAGTGATATTTCAGCTTAATTTAACTGTAAGCTAAGTCTTCAAGTTCATTCTTTCAATAGCACTGAATTTTGAAATTCTACAATTTGTTTTTCAATACCTCAAATACGTACCTAAAATACACTTATTTTACTGAAGATGTATGCAGATGATTATGTCATTTATGCACATTACAGGGGTGCAACAAAAGTTGCTATTGTCAGCTGTATTTACTATAATATAATGCAGTGTTTGTAACATTATAAACATAACATAATCAATGTAATGTAACATAATTCATACAATATATTATAATGTAAAAAGATGCACTAATTAATCAGTAATCAGCTTTAGGGCTGAAACGATTCCTCGAATTATCCAAGTGATTCGATTAAAAAAATTCCTCGAGGCAAATTTTGTGCCTCGAGGCTTTGCTTAAATCAGTCCTGTATCCATATACGCCTATGCTGTAATCTTTGAAAGCGTGCTGTGTTTCACACGGACGGCTATATGTGTGGCACAATGTACTTATTCTCGCTGTTACTATAACATAACGTGCATGGTGTGAAAATCCCGAAGGAAGAGAAGTTGATGCAGTGATGTTCACAGGCACTCATCCTGCATTTTTAGGCATCCACTGGCTGTGGCTTCATGGCAAATATGGCACTACGTCTGCACCGCTGAACCTAAACAGATCTCCGAGTTTATGTGCTGCCTGCATGACTTGCTGGTGTGAGACAGCGCTCAGTTTGCATCTGCAGACTTCAGGGAATTTCATTAACTTCTCTGATTGACCCGACAGTTTCACAGAAGACTGTCAGGCTTCACCATTAAAGTCCTGTTTTGGTGCTTTCCCTTTCTCTCTCTCTCTCTTCTGCACTTTATACATTTAATGATAAATTATTCAAAATTCAATACACTAATGTCTTGATTCCAGCATATTTTTCAAAAAGTTTCAGCATCCCGAATAATTTGATAAGACTTATATTGATAATGAGTTGACACCAATGAAATAGAAACATGCTATTGCCACAGACAGTGACTGAGACTAAACAGGTTAAAGTTCATCATCATATAGTCAGGATTCAACAGGTCACAGAGGCAGCTTTATCAATTTAAATGTGTTCTCCAGGTCAGTGAGTGGTCTGAAAGGTCAGATTATTATGGTGGATGAAACAAAAAATGTGCAAAATTTAAAAGTGAACACCCTTTGAAAAAATAGACCATATTCTAGTAATCTAAAGGTTCACCTTTCAGACATCATCAGACCACTGTGTGAATGATGAAACTCTATTCCTGCTAGAATGTGAAATATTACAATTATGCATAAAGTAGAGGATGTTTAAATTATTAAATGTCCCTTAACTTTAATGACAAATTGGAAAATAAAAACAAACTATTATAGAAGAAATAAAGTGTTGACACCCAAATTTCCTGGGAGGGGATCCCTAAAACCCCAAATATGGCATAATCTAATGTCATTATTTAACTTCCTTCCCTATTAACTTTAAGAAATGTAAACTGTCATCAGAACTTCATTGCACTTTGTAAAATATATTTTCTTTGGAGAACCTTTTAATACAAATTTTTAATGAAGAAGTAGTTCATTGAAGGGACCCAGCTTTTTTTCTCACTAGTCTAGTACTACTTCTCTTAAAAAAGCAAAAGTGACTGATTAAAAAAATGCAATATTTCTTATTAGAATACTCGATTAATCGCCAGAATAATCGGTAGAGTACTCGATTACAAAAAGAATCTATTGCTGCAGCCCTTATCAGCTTTTTTTCCCCATTCTTATCAGTGATTTGCTCAAGGGCACTTCAGCAAAGCTTCATCGTTGGCCAGCTGGTCACTGATATGACAACACCCAGCATCCATAATGAGGAAACAGAGGGAGACAGGAAGAGCGAAAAAAAGGATAACAGACAGCAGAGAGTATAGGAAGCAGAGAGAGAGAGAAGGAGAGAAAGAGAGGGAGAGAGCATAATAATGAGAGAAATAAAAAGGAGAAAGAGAGAGAGAGAGACTGGTTTCTAATTCAGCCATCTGGCTAGCTTTACTTCATTATAATATTCTGACTGTGTGTGCATGTGTGAGTGTGTGTGTGTTTACAAATTTGTGAGTGCCTTCCATCCCACAGATGCAGGCAGAGCAGAGAAGAATCCTCATTTATTAACAGCTTAATATAGCTCCATCTGGGCCAGACCCTATGCATGTCTTCTATCAGAGAGACTCATCACCAAATCACAGGAATTAGACTACAACTGACACCTACACAGGCTGTGGTGACCCTGCTGTACCGAGCAACACTGTGACGACAGCCGGCCCAGCTGCAATACAGCCAGAATTATACTGTCAGAGCAACAGAGGGAAATGTCAGACCTGGGTTCTCTGGGAGGATTTAAATATTTCTATCAAAACAGAGCATAAAAGCAAGACAAAAACAAAACAAAACAAAATACACTACACATTAAATTGACAAACTAGTATTAATAGAAAGATCCTTGGGTCAGTACTCAGCACGGAGAATTTAAAGAGATCTTGTAATTGCAGACTTATTTGTCCAAAAATTAGGGCTGACAAAGCACTAAAATTTTTTAACTGCGATTAATCTCAGAATTTCTGTAGCTAATCATGATTAACTGCACTTCTTAACTGCATTTTTAAAATTCTACTTTTTTGCATTTTAAATTGTCCTGTCATTTTTTTCATTGTCTTTAACTAGTGGCAGAGAGGCAGACATGCCCTAACCAAAGTGTTTTGAAAGGGATAATAAAGCAAGCAATTAATTGTCATTTAGAAATAATTTTGCACTAATTGTGGACTTACATTAATCACGATTAACTTGATTAATCTTAACAGCTCTACCAGAAATCCAAAACAATGAAAAATAACCTTTCCCGTGCTAACGCTGCGCCTTAGTACTACATGACACCAGGCCATTTAAAAAAGGACTGTTCTCATGAAATGGAAAGGAAAATTACCATTATCTCCCTAACAATATCCGTTTCCACTGAAAGAAATAAGTCCAGGTTGTCTACATTCCAGAATATTTTAAGAGTTCTCATTCCAGGATTTTTATTTTTTCATATGTGGAAAAATACAAGACTATCATACTCAAGTAAAAGTACAGATACTTTGGTTAAAATGTACTTAAGTAGAGGTAAGACTACTACCGTAAAATACCAAATAATAGCCCGGGTATTTATGTAATTCTTAGTGATTGAGACAGTGATTTGTCTCAATCACTGCACAGACCAGGCATTTATTTGGGACCAGGCAGCTATTTGGAACAGGCGTTTAATTCCTTCCTCACAAAAATCTTGCTGAGCAAAAATTCGAAAAATATGGTAAATTTAATCAAACTATTTATTTACACCAGTATGAATATCACGTTTACATTTTAAAGACAAGATTACAGTACTATAGTTATACTTTTGTCTTCTACTGTTAACTCAGCACTCTATAAACACTTTAAATACTGGTAAGGAACTAAACAAACACAAAGTTGACGACAGTTTAAAGTTAATGTCGTACTTTTTATTTTTTGGCTGCACCAGGGCATGGCGCTGCTATCTCACTTGAGCAAACGAGCAAGGGACGGGGGTGCCCCAGCCAATGAGGAGGCTCGTACTCACAGCCAATCAGGCTTAGGTCAGAGGAAGCATTCCTATTGGCCGCTGTAGCTTCCGTATCTCAGCTCAGTGTGAAGATGATTCAATGGTGGAATTACAGTGGTGTTCGGTCCTGTGTAGAACCTGTTCATGATGAGATGAAGTGTTGTCTTGCCTGTGATTCAGCCATTGATTTCAGAAAAGCAGAGCAAAATCACTCCACAAGCGCTTTGCCACTGTGAGTATTAAATTCAGCGGACTCACCCACGAGGAGGCACGTAAAGAGGGGGGTGGAGCTACGGAGCTCAAACAGGGAGAAGAACAGGAAGGGAGGGGGAATTGTGAGTTGATTCAATACAGTTCTCATCTCATCTCAGTCACATATCGGAGCTGTAAAATAAATTACACCCGGCATTTATTTGGAACAGACGTTTATTTGTCAAAATGCACTGTCACACCCAGCAGTTAATTGGGACCCGGCGGTTAATTGGGACCCAGCGATTATTTGGTGTTTTACGGTAGTCTATGAATCTACTTAAGTAAAAGTCAAAAGTAGAACATTTCAAATGTGCTCACAGTACCGAGTAGCTACTTTCAACTATCTAAGCGGCTTTTAAAGTGAAATATGATCTGTCCTTAACATAGAGAATATGAATCTTTCACCAGGTTGTTTATTGTAAGGTGTGGCTTGGTCTAAAGTGAACTGCTACAGCTGTGTTGGGTTGAGATGTGAAGTCATTCTCTTGCTATGTGCCCCCAACAGTCATGTGTTACCTAAGCCTACTGGCCAGATTTATGTCATTGACAATAAACTAGGACCACCTCGTTTTGGTTTTTAATTAGGGTTTTTAAGACTAAACACATTAACCGCTATAAACTACATTCTACAACTAGTGCACTTATCTTTTTAATCAACAAACATGCTTCATCCCCATCAGCGTCTCCCTATAGTCACAGTGATGTAAAATAAGTCCACTAACGCTACTTTATGTCTCCTCATTTCACTTTGAAAAATGTTCAGATAGCTCAGCGGACAAGTCAAAAGTCACCTGAACCATGTGTTATCAAACATTTACCTTTGTCATGTTCACATATTTTCTTTTCAACCCATAAAAAGTTCCTTTTACTGTAAATAAGTTCATGTCAAATCTTCAATCTAACAACAAAAGCAGGTCTGAATTCAAACTGGAAGTCAGTCATCCTTAGTTTAAAAGGTGAAAAGATCCAAAATGACACAAAAACAGTCTTAAATGCAAAGTAAAGGAATTTTAGATAGTAATAAAACAGGTGCAATTAGACATCAGAAATCCTGAGATTAACACGAACTTTGAGGGCCGAACATTCAAATAGCTAAAAAAAAAATTTTAAATGGTCAAATTAACATATTTTTGTTTGTAATTTTTATTTTCTTTCAAATTTATGCAATTTTTCAGCTGTAACAGTCAGATCAGTCCCTTTTTAGCAGCCAATGAGGCGACTGAGGGCTGCCAGTTGATGATCACTGCCCTAAAGTATACTTAAGTAAAAGTAAAAATACTGTTTTTAATAAGTAATTTGTAGTCACAGTAATTTGAGTAAACTGAATTAGTTTCGTTGGTTGGCTGGTTCTGACACAATATTTTTAGTCTCACTTTTAGCATCACAGGTTTTCTCCAGTGTTTAACTGCAGCCCTGGTGTCAAAGTGCTGAGACATGAGTTTCCCTTATTCTTATTTGCTCTGAAATTTGGTCCATAATGTTCAAAAAAGTGGATGGTTGCAACCTCTCAAAAACACCATGTGTAAATCTGCACATATTGTATTATAGTAATAAATGGGAAATGGATCTTGTTGCTTTTTAGGGATGAAAAATAAAGACCTAAAAATTATCCACTGCTCTTGTGCCAAATCCAGATTTGGTCCTATCTCTTCTTTTTTTTTTTCACTTGGAGGCCATCACACCAACATCCTCGTTCTCCCTCTCTCTCGCCGTCCCCCCATTCAGACAAGGCTGAAGTGCAAATTGGACATCTGGTGCTGTGATGTGTCTGACAATACAGCCGCCACCCCACAGACCCCCCCACCCCACACACACACCCACACGCAGAGACAAAATACAGGACTGAGTGGATGGAGAGACACTGAAAGGAAGAAAGAAGGGAAAGAGAGATGGACATATGAGACAGCCTAAGGCAAGAGATTTTTGTGATCAAACTTTCAATTAAAAATAATTTTTGAAAAATAATCCTATAAAAGCATTCTGCACACAACAGCAGTGTTGTAGAATATTATTAATATATGGGTGTTTATGTGTTGAGTTCCATATCTTTGGCATGGACTAAATCAACTAGAACTTACTGCCTTTTTTTGTCTTTCCATGTGTCTTTTAAGGCAGAGTTTCTCAGGTTAAATCAGTTTAAGCTGAGATTTTTTACTACTCTGTATGAGACCCTACTCCTTTTTATGTCACTACCTGAAGCCACCTCTGACCTTACAACCATGTCAGCAGTGACTGTAGTCTGTGTATCCTCTCCCCTTAGACTCTCCAACAGATGTTCAGGGTCATAGTTGGCTGAGTTGAATCCAGATCTGTTATACTCCTACATCTATATTGAGCTACTGCTTCTAAAACATCCCAACAATTAGATATAATAATTATAGCACATAAGTTCTTTAGTTTCAGTGATGTTTTGAGTTTGTGAAGACACAGGTCCTTGTGTAGTCCACTATGAGTCATGCTGATGTCCTGGGTAGTAGGACACAGTCAAAGTGTTAGAAAGTTAGTACATTCTGAAATCAGATTAACTTCTACTTAAGTAAGCAGAGTAACTGTACTTTTACTTGAGTACAATATTCTTGTACTTTTTCCACCACTGTTGACTACACAGTAGCACATAGTGAGAGAAGTACACATCACATCCAAAAAAGGCTGTTGTTCTACATGTCCTTATGTCCTTGGACAGTGTATAGATGTGTTTAGTTGTTTTTGATGTTGCCTGTTGTACAGTGATCCTGGGTCTTTTGGTCATGTTTCTGGTGGATTGTGTCATCGTTTTGTTGTTAGAAACATTCACACCATGAGTGAAGTTGTCTACTGAGTTAGGGCTCCAACCTGTGACTTTAAAAGACGCACAGTGCATATCCTTCATCAGTATGTATTGCCTTGCAATGTGGTTGACTCTCTGCTTTGGTCTTGCCAGATGAGACCCACCTTAGCACGGATTTTCTAGAGTTACAACAGCTCTGTCAAACTGTAAAATATTCAACACTGTGAAAAGGGTTGTTTAACTTTATATAGCATGGACCAATATGGACAAGTATTATATTTAACTCTGTGAGTCTAATTAACATTATTAATGTTGTGTATTTTACTTTATTACAGAGGTGAGACTTTACCTGAACAACCTGGTTGGAGATCACTCTCTTGTTGTTCTTGCCAATAAGAAAAGATCTTATTTTACTGTCCAACTCCTCAGTAGCTATAGTACTCAGTACTTAAAGTAAACTTTAACTAAGTACTTTTTACTTTTACTTGAGTAGAGTAACTGTACTTTTTACTTGAGTATCATAGTCATGTACTTTTTACACCTCTGAATATTTCTTAGATTATCCTACCAATAATATTTGTCCAGGTGGGACTATATCAACACTTTATAGTTTTACAAAGTAAGGAAAAAAGTACAAAAAGTGGTGGAAATCATGTCCAAGCAGAGAGCAAAAGAGAAGCAAGAACATAATAAGAAACCCTATGGTCTTTATTCCTCCAGAGGTAAGAGGAATGTGAGAGGGAGCAGGATGTAGATGTTAGAAAGTATGATGATTCCTTCCTATTCAAACTCTTGGGAAAATCGATGGTCTCACATAGCTGTATGGCTCATTTTCACATTGTTTCGCGCAGCAGGTTGATCGAGGTTACTGGACAATCCTTTGAAGTGGTTTTGAGGGCATTAAATTTTCAGTGGAAGCTTACTCTCATGATTTCTGATGAAGACTTTCTTCCTCCTCCAAGCAAAAATGAAGAAGTAAAAAGATAAAAAACAAGATCTACAAACATTAGCATTTGTTGGCCAACAGATCCAGGCGTGAGGATTTACAGAGGCTGAAAAGGCAGCATAACCCATTTTACTACCAAAGGCATACAATTCAGTTGTGTCTATTTATAAAAGAACATATTTCTTATGAGAACACATTGCATTTGTACTTTCAAAGCTGTACGGGGTACAATATTCATTTTCTTGAATCATCTGTGTCCTAAAAACAACCAACAGATAATACTGCTTATTCAGGTACAGCTCCTTTCCTCTCAGCCCGTTCATCTTTTGTACCAAGACTCACACAGACAGTACACAAGCTTGTGTCATGTGATCGACACAGTTTACTTTTTTCCTCCCCAAAGAAGATGCCTCAGTCAATTTTTTTAATCACAGGATGAATAAAATGTGCCTACAACCCTGCTGGAGATGGTTTGTTTTCTCCAAAAGCCCCCAAGATTCCTGAGTTCATTTAGTTTAAATGTGTGTGTTCTTTCAGGGCCTCTGTTTGCATGCTACCAAATGTTTGTTTCTAAAGTCTTTTAGATGCTGGTAGATAGTGCCTGAGCAGGCAAAAGAGGAGAGAGAGGAAAAAAGCCTTCACAGGAGGCTGACTCTCAAAGGAGCAACTGTATACCTGCATTAGAAATAATAAAAACACACAGGTAATCCTACAAACGGCTCCATCACTTTGCTTTGAACTTCAAAGACTGAACACAATTAAAAGCAACATAGCAGGGGATACAAACAAAAAAACTGATTACAAAAGAACATTTGTCTCATTATCTTAATGGATATTGCATTTTGTGGTGCTATTGAAGTTAGAGGTGAACTCTACAGTGGTGTATGATTTGATACATCATATTGCAGTTGGCAAAAACTGGACTTTATGTTTTCGCTATGAAATACCAACTAAGTAGGGTTCAGTGTCTTTGCTATTACCAACATAACTTCATTTACATATAACTTAAAAACCAAAACCCTATCTGCATCACACCTTTATATTCAATATACAAGGTGTGTTAACTCAGTCAACAACAAAGATGTCATCTTGCAATGTAATTAGAGAAATCTGACCTGGCATCCCAAACAGACTGTTTCATATTTGTCTCACATCCATCGGGGCAATATCCCCTACACAGTGTTAATGAAGGGAAAGACCTTCCTCCAGTTCGTCCAGTCAGCGTGATTGGATGAATGTTCTGTCCATCACACTTATTATGGGACAGTCAGAGTGACAAAACAACATGTTATTAGGTTTTCCAGTTCTGATGAAACTTCCATGATAGCTGCATCTATGCTAATCCTGTCACCGGCACCCATAGTTCACAGTCTTTTCCATGCAACTAAACCACGCCTGGTGCAACTGCCATTTTCCCCTCAAATGGTGCTGATTGGTCCAGTCATTCTCTGACCAGGAACAAGTGTTTCGGGTTGAAGCTTTGCGTGATGGATCTGCCTGTTGACAGACATGGAATCAAGCTAATCCACTGGCTTTGCAAGGTTAGAGAAAACCCAAGAGGCCCAAAAGCTGTTGCTTGCTGACATTGCCGATAGTGGTGGGCAGTATCAGTACCATTACTGGTGAAATTTCTCCCACAGGATGGATTTTTGCAATGCCGTCATCACAGATTTAAATCTGTGCATTGTTATGTAGTGCACAAGCAAGGCATAACTAGTGCCACCTCTAGTGTAGTAAAGCAGCAGAAAACAGCTCAGTCTGAGTCCAGTTCTAAGTAGTTTTTCTCCAGCAGTACAAGCAGCTGGGAAACTAACTGACAAGACTCACTAATACTTGGTGTGCAATACAGTAAACAGGTAAAACCTGTGTTTTCTCCCCTCTGAGTCTGATGTCTGTAATAAGAGCAATATAGCAACTGTGTTCGCTTTCCAGAGCGTATCTGCCAGTCTGTCTGTGGCTTTACACAAGCTGGGTCGCTTATTTTTAGCCCAGCAGCTGCTGGGCTAAAAAGTGGTTCAGCTTAAACAACTGTTTAAAGGTGTGTTTAAACTCGTAACTCTCTTGATGTAAGTCTATGTTGAGCCCAAGAAGCGAGCTGTGGTGTTATATGAACAGCTGTAAACACTGCAGCCGTTAAAGTCGCAAAAGCACCTTTACACACCTCAGCACTACAGAAGTGAAACTTAAAAGTACTGAAGCAATTACAAAAAAATTAACATAGGGAGACTTATTTAACCATTTTTCTGTGATCTTGAGCTCAGAAATGAGTTGAGTATACTATCACGGGTTTGTTTTAAGGTGAGCAAGGGTCTGTAGCACCTGAGTGTAGGTTTAAATGTGTTACCTATTTCAATTTTGTATTATCATGATATAATACTGTGACCATAAGGGGCAAGAAAAATACTGTGAAATGATATCTAGGCCATAAAGCTCAGGTCTAATTACTGAACACTTTTTTCAGAATAAATAAAATAAAATCAAAAAGACCCCAAAGCTTTGGCTGACATGGCTGACCTTTCGTTTAAAATTACTGACTCAACCCTAAAAAAGGAGCATACCTCTCCAAGAGCCTCGTATCGTTTCTGGTTCCAGCGGTGGAGATCCTCTCTGGCGTTGAACACAAAGGGCTCCCCTGTTTTTATATGTCTGAGCTGGCCATCTGTGGAGAAAGAAATTGTAATGATAAAGAGAGAAACCGTACAAAGATAATGGATATCTGTATATATAATTCTTGCAGAAAAGTTGGCAGATCACTACATCTGAAGGAACATGCAAAAGCATGTCTATCTACCAAATAAAGCAAACTCATTTTGTTAAACCAGTGTTTTCTTGTTAATTTCTCTCTTCCACTGTTGGTTGCTTTTTCTAACCCTCCCTCCATCAACCCTCAGCCCCCCATCTGGCAGGTACAAGGCCTGTGGATGCAGCGACGTTCTTCCAGTCACGACTCCAGCGGCCTTCTGGGTAGTCTGGCAGACCAGGGTTGGACAGCTGGTACAGCAAAAAAATAAAAAAATCTCTTTCCCTCACTCTCTCTTCCTCATCCCTCTGAAGCCTCTCTCCTTCCTCTTTAACTGTGCCTCCCTCTTCTTCCTCGTTCACTCTGGCAGCCGGCCACAAGTCCATCCCCGCCCTGTTCACCTGAAATCTCTGAGAGCAAAGACTAAAGGGAGGTGTAGGAAAGGTTTGTAGTATGTTTGTGTGTTTGAGCAAGAGGAGAGAAAGGTGGCCTACGCACATTAGCCTCCAAGACAAGTGATTCTTGCAACTCTTTTGAGGGAGCTGCCTGAGCATCAGCCGATCTCCTTTACCAGCACAGCTTACACATGCAGCAGCACATTCATGCCAGGATGACCAGGTGTGCTTGTACAGTTGGTGTGTTTTTGTAAATTGTGGCAATTTAGCCTTGCTGCCATTATAACACAAAAGACAAAGAAGAAACAAAAGCTCTTTGAGGCAATGTTTGCGTAATTTATTGTGATTCAAGGCAAACAGAGGAGTTTTTTACATATCCATGTTTTATTGGATAAAAAAGCTGTTATAAGAGGGGTAAATGTTGTTCAAAAATGGTTCTACTTTTTCTTTAATACACAATTACATGTGTGTGTCGCTGTTGTACCTATGTGTTTATACCTTAGCAATGAGCCCATCGATCCTAGGGTTGACACTGCAACACAATAAAACACTAAAGAGTGTTAAATTTAATTTTGACCTTTATGACTGCAGCATCTGGAAGAGCTAAACCATTGAAAGTACACATACTTAACCCAAAATAGCCAGGGGGCTCTCATACTTTCTCAATTATTGCACCATGAGAGAAAAACCATCTAGGATATAAATAAATAAATATAATACCTTTGCAAGACAAAAGATTGCATAAGCACTTTTTTTCATCTCCCTCTAAATTGCCACCATTTTCACCCCTCCATAAATGAGATAAATCTTACACTGCTAACACACTGTGTATCCAGCTTTTGCTTTTATGGAGAGTTGTTAGACAACATGTAATCCTGAATCTAGGTTTGTCATCATGTTGCATTAAAAAGCAAACTTGTGCCTGCAGAGGTGGAGCAAGAGACGAATGAGAAGTACGGATAAAGCAGTGTGCACGAAAAGTACCTTGAAGAAAATCAATTATGCATTCATGCAGGGGTGAGGATCTAAACACTACTGCCTAAGAGAAGGAAGAGAGGAGCTATAATGAAATCCTACTGTAGGAAATAGGAGTGTGTGTGTGTACGTGCAAGCAGGAGGGAGCGAAGTGTATCTGTGTGTGAATATGAGCTGGGGGGGGGGGGTGATCAGCTCCATTGCCTCCCCCAACACATCCTCTCAGAGGAATAACGTTTTCTCAACTTTTCTCCTCTTTTCTGTCATAATTAGCATTCTGTTCTCAATTTGGCCGCTTAATTAGGTGTACATAACCTTGGATTTCCAGTAATGGAAAACTGGAGGGCTAGCAAGATGAAGCCATCATCTTCAGTGATTAAGATACCTGCAAACTATTGTACACAGCCTCGTCTGTATTCACATCATTACATGGTCAAATTAACATTTTTGTTCCACCTGTCTCGGGCAAAAGGTAGCCTGGATGTAGCTATAGAAATACCCGAGGGCCAGAGGGACTGTGAAATGCTATCCTTCAGAAACAGGCCTGAGTGGAAATTGACAAGACATACAGATGGGAAAGGGTGTGTAATGTGTGGTGGGGGTGTTTGAAAGGGGCAGAAATAGAGAGATACAGAGAGTGGAAAGAAAAAGAGAAGGGGTGAGAGAGAAGGAATGAAGAGTCTCTGATTGTGTTCCTCCCTCCATGGGAGACTGAGCCCGGACTTGAGGGTGGGGTAGGGTGAGTGGGTAGGTGTTGGCACGGGGGTGAGTTGGGGGTGGGGGGTGGGGGGGTGAGTCTCTGTGTCTCTGTTCTTAGGCACAGCGAAGTTATGCAAATGCTCCGTCAGGCGGAGGGCAAGGCTGAGTAGGTTACTGACGGGCCGTAGAGTACACAACATGTCCCCCACTCAGCCAGCCAGACAGCCAGCAGAGACACTGACAGAGAACAGAGGGAGGGAGAGAGAGGGAAGCTACAGAGGATTACTATGACTCAAAATCACAACCTTTTCCAGCCTCTACCGGGTTTCATTAAAGTCACTCAAAAGATTCTTTAAAAAGGCTTATCAGTTGGACCTGCATCAGCTTAGACCAAGCTCTGCTCCTTTGTCGCACAATAACTGGCACACACATAAAAACACACATTCAAAACTTCCCCTATACATCCTTAATAACCAAAGTAACACTAGCCACAAGCCAAGTGAAGTTTCAGAAAGTGTGAGAGAGAAAGGGAGCTGATGTTGCTGATTTGAATAGCCAATCTTCCATTTAAAGGACCTGGATGGATGCGGAAAAAAAAAAACAAAAAAAGCTAAATCAAACTTGTCCCAGAAAAAACCTATGGCACACTAAAGTTATTGGGTCAATATGCAAGCATAATAAGCACAACAGTGGATTGCACTCCTGATGCAAAAACTATTCAGTGCTCACACGGCAAGCATCAAATTTACTTCCTAATTTAAGCTTTTTGTTTGTCTGGTAGCATCACTTTTTAAATGTGGCCTATATAAGACTCCAGTGTGAACAGGACTCCATTCCACTCCTGGACCAATATAATAAAAAAAGATGTCACAACCAGCATGGTGTGAGGAGAGATATTTGCTTCTATCTTAGTAAGCTCTGAGTTTTTTAAAATATGTCTCATTGCAAAGAGCAATGTCTTAGTGTCAAGATTTAGAAACTAATTCAGATTTACTTGGGCTGTTAAGGTTAATACGCTAGTACTCATGATTAATCTGGAAACCTTGATGGGTTAAAAAATAATGATGCAGTTTAATCACATGACCAAGTTTGACCACAGCTAACTCCCATAGTCCTCCAGCATAGAGTTTTACGTGCCTGGAGATGAAGAGGTTAAAGTGATGAGTGGTGAGTGAGGAGACAGACCCAGGTCTGCTTGAATTTCGATTTAAAAAGCTGCCAAACCAAAGTTTAGATAAAACCAAAGTTTTGTGTTAGCAAAGATGATAGCATCAACATGGAATCAAGCCATGGCTGTCAAACTACACTGGCAGGATGCAGCAGACCTGGATTTATCAGCAAAGCATCTAATGCAATCACTAAATGTGTCCCCAAAGACTACAGATCCATCAATATCATTGAAGACAAGGGGCTTCAAGGCAAGCAGTTTACATTTACTTTGCAGCAGAAGATATTTCAACCCTAATGTGTTTGTTGGCTGATTAAGTTTGCAGTTCAAAGATATTATTGCTCAGAGAATAAAGGTAATGCAATTTACAAACCATTACAACTAAGCTGAGATCTTAAATAAAGTTCAAAAACTTAAGTTCACAATACTTGTACTTCTTTAAACTCAAATCAAAATACAGGTAAAATTGTAGTATTGTAAATGTATGATTAATCATTATTAGCCATAGCATATTTATGTGATTAAATTGATAGATTTTTTATGAATTAATTACTGTCAATAAAATTTACATCTTAAGTCAGAGAAAGAGCTTAGCCTGAAAGGTAGCCACTGCTTTTGTGTTACAGTGAAGAAGACAAAGATGATAAAATGGAAATTAAGGTTGAAATAAAAACTGTTAGCTGATACTAAGTCAAGTTTTGCTTTTTTTCTTAAGTGCATGGTAGTTGGTCTCTATAAACTATTTTAAGTGATTCAGATGGAAAAAACTGAGAAGTTTAAGGCCAAAGATAAAACTGTTGTTTAACTTTGCTTTCGCACACACGTCCAGCCGCGTCATGAGCAGTCTTGTAAATATTCTTTCCCATTTAATTAGTGACCGTGTTAAATGATGACTTTCAGCCGACCGCACTTGTAGATGCCATCATTACAGAAGTTTTTGAAAATGGAGAGTATCCCAGCAAATACCTAGGGCATAATATGTCAAAATAAAACCAACTCATCAGATATGTATGGATTAAAAACTTAACTAATACAAATGTTGCTACTGACGCACTCAGCCAACAGCCACCAGTTTACAGGGACACTCTTGTAAATGTTAAATGTTGCAGGCCAATTTGATATACATGTTTGTCATTGTATGGTGTCAATAACACATAGATGGCGATAATCACGGGCTTGGTTTATGAGTTTGTTTATAAAAATTCTCTGTCATTAGCTGCTGTCTTCCTGATACTGTGTTAACTCAGACTCTCACACACAGTCAAATAGACACAGGGGATGTGTGGCAGCCAAAGCAAAGTTAAGTATATCTCTGGCCTTGGAGAAGAGTATTCTTAAATCAACATATTCAACATGGAATAATAGGTTTAAGTAAGACGCTGCTTCTTTTTCGGGTGTCACAAGGTTAAGATATTAGTAGGTATATTAAACTACATCAAAAACAGACATACGTCTTCATTACTGAAATGTTGCCTTCAGTTTAAAACTCAGCTTTATGACTGCTTTGACCAGCACAAATATACAACTTTCTGTTCACTTGAGCTGAAGTACTTTACCTGAACTGTCAGCAGTGATGTTCTATTCACTCAGAGTTCATAGGATTTTTGTAAAAACAGACAACTTGGTGAGCTTTGTGCTTTGAAGATTAAAATATGTACTTACAGTCATTGAAGGCATATTCAAACTCCTGCAGTGTTTTGGGAAAAGTGAAAGGCGGTTCATCTTTCTTCATCAGTTCATCTAAGTCTATTCGTGACAGCAAATCTGAGGAGACAGAGAAAAGATAAGAGGTGAGTGAAAATGAGTGATGACAGCATTATTCAAGGAATGTCAAAGTCAAAAAATCAAGTCAAAATCTCAATCAAAATATTACAATCTAAATATAGCCAGAAAAAAATAAGCTGTTATTTTTTAAAAGGCACCTGTCCATTATGTTAAATTATGAGGCAACATTAAGTGCCATGCCTGCTCCTCACACTAAAAGCTTTTCATCATTGTCAAGTGCCACAGCAGGTTTACATAAAAAGAACCACATAATAACCAAATAAAAATGTCTATTAACATTTTTCTTTGGAATTTTATCACAAATGCTGAATAAAATAGGATATGCACGCCACTGGGATTTATCTGTGTGTAAATATGTTTGATTCAAGGTTAAGTTGAACATTTCTATTCCTATATTATCTATACTTAAGGACAAATTAAGACTAAGTGTAGCCTGGATAATAAAACTTTCCACTCATAAGAAAAAAAAAACATTTAGAGTCAGATAGGAAGCATTTTCCATGTACAAACATTATATGCGCATATTTTAGAGTGTCATAATGCCATTTTTAATTTAAAATAAGTCCTCATCTTCATTAGTGTGTGTGGGTGCCAATGGACTTAATAGAAATATTGAAAAACTTACTTTTTTTAAGGCAGAAGAATAAAGTTGAAAGGTACATTTTTCAAATGTATTACTAGCTAAATATCATTACAATGTGGTGTTATAGCAAAATAAAAAGATTCCATACTACCTGCACTGAAAGCATTTCACTCATTTAGCAACTACAGTCCTGCAGATAAGGCATAAATAAAACACATAATACAACAGCAACACTACAATACAACACTTTCTCTGGCTCTTTGTGTTGTGTGACCTACAGTCTGCAGTAATAACATTTTTGTATGAAGGCCCACAGACAGTTAGATCAAAATCTGGTGTCTCTGAAATAATAATAGTTGAAAAAATCCTGTCTCAAACTCAGATGCATTTTAAGTTGTGACATATGGTCTTTTAGGAGTACTTAAATTAGCTTGCTCCATGTCAGGAAAACTGGTCGTGCTACTTTAACCCATTTAGACTTAAGGCTACCCAAAACACCCTCTGAAACCCAAGGAATGTTTGAAAATAATCTCCAAAAACCTCAGGGTTTTCTGGCAAACTGTAGAGACTTTCAATGTTTATCTAAGTCTTTTATTGCCATCTTGGTAGCAAAAAGAGACAAGAAATAATAAAGCTTAAACCGTTTTCTTCATCTGTAAAATATTGCCTTTGCCCTGAAGTTTGTTAATATTTATTAAAGTCATCAATCAGTCAAATCAAAACCATCAACATCCTCCAATTCAAATATATATCCTTCCCACAGTGCCTTGTTTAGCGTGTCTGCAATCACATAATAATGTAGATTTTTGTCAATTTGTTGTTCTGGTCATCTAAAATACTGCCAAGGTCGAACTCTATCTGGCATCACTGCCAAGGATGCATTGCAAAAAATGGCAGCCTGTATGTAAAACTTTCTTTGTACAACATTTACAGAAGCCACTAGGGTTAATGTAACAAGTCAACAAGTCTTAACATGCAGAGTTCTTTTAATTAAATGTACAAAAAATCAGCGTAAGTGAAATGCTACATTCAGACTTTAGCCAACAATATGGAAGGGTAAGGATTCACACAAATAATAGGATATCAACCAAAGCAAGAAGAGTTAAACAGACTTTCAAGTGCATAGTAAGTACAAAAGCAAAAGTAGGAGAAGCCTTGGGGTGTCCTTGGAAGTCATGGCAGAGTACATTCTGATTGTTGTACGTTCTTTTTGAGATGAGCATAAAAGATTACCACAGCCACTGTTCCCTCGCTTCTGAAACCAAAATGAGAATTATTTGAGTCTTCTGTGGCACACACAGCCTAGATTTATGAAATCAGCCAAGGACACATCTTTATCTATACCTACAGGGTCAATACAACAGCCATTCTTAGGAGTCTTTTTAACCAACAAAATTCACATAATCTGGAATTGTGTCAAGGAATGCTTCAAATTCATAAGAAAGCAAATTCAATTATTCAGAATTTAAATGAAATAATTAACCTTAGGAGCAATATGTTGAATTTTTAAATAGGGCCATCAGAGAAAAAGTTTATATAGCTTTGTATTTCTATGTCACTAAGGTGAACGCTTGACAGGCACTGAGTCAATCTGATGACCACTCAACAGTCACAAAATAACTCTAAAGACCACTCAACAGTCAGAGTTACTCTTAAGACCACTCAACAGTCACAGAGTCCCTCTAAATACCACTCAACAGTCACAGAATTACTCTAATGACCACTCATTAGCCACAGAGTTACTCTAAAGACCACTCAACAGTCACAGAATTACTCTAATGACCACTCATTAGCCACAGAGTTACTCTAAAGACCACTCAACAGTCACAGAGTCCCTCTAAAGACCACTCAACAGTCAGAGAATTACTCTAATGACCACTTAACAGTTGCAGAGTTACTCTAAACACCCCTCAACAGCCACAGAGTTACTCTAAAGACCACTCAACAGTCGCAGAGTTATTCTAAACACCACTCAACAGTCACAGAGTCCCTCTAAAGACCACTCAACAGTCACAGAATTACTCTAAAGACCACTCAACAGTCACAGAGTTGTTCCAAAGACCACTCAACAGTTGCAGAGTTACTCTAAACACCACTCAACAGTCACAGAGTTACTCTAAAGACCACTCAACAGTCACAGAATTACTCTAAGGAACACTCAACAGCCACAGAGTTACTCTAAAGACCACCCAACAGTAACAGAGATACTCTAAAGACCCCTCAACAGTCGCAGAGTTACTCTAAAGACCACTCAACAGTCGCAGAGTTACTCTAAAGACCACTCAACAGTCGCAGAGTTACTCTAAAGACCACTCAACAGTCGCAGAGTTACTCTAAAGACCACTCAACAGTGGCAGATACACTCTAAAGACCACTCAACAGTTGCAGAGTTACTCTAAAGACCACTCAACAGTCACAGAATTACTCTAAAGAACACTCAACAGTCACAGAGTTGTTCCAAAGACCACTCAACAGTTGCAGAGTTACTCTAAACACCACTCAACAGTCACAGAGTTACTCTAAAGACCACTCAACAGTCGCAGAATTACTCTAAAGAACACTCAACAGCCACAGAGTTACTCTAAAGACCCCTCAACAGTCACAGAGTTACTCTAAAGACCACTCAACAGTCACAGTGTTATTCTAAAGACCACTCAACAGTCGCAGAGTTACTCTAAAGACCCCTCAACAGTCGCAGAGTTATTCTAAACACCACTTAACAGTCACAGAGTCCCTCTAAAGACCACTCAACAGTCAAAGAATTACTCTAAAGAACACTCAACAGCCACAGAGTTACTCTAAAGACCACCCAACTGTCACAGAGTCCCTCTAAAGACCACTCAACAGTCGCAGAGTTATTCTAAACACCCCTCAACAGTCACAGAGTTAGTCTAAAGACCACTCAACAGTCACAGAGTTATTCTAAACACCACTCAACAGTCACAGAGTTACTCTAAAGACCACTCAACAGTCGCAGAATTACTCTAAAGACCGCTCAACAGTCACAGAGTTACTCTAAAGACCACTCAACTGTGGCAGAGTTACTCTAAAGACCACTCAACAGTCGCAGAGTTACTCTAAAGACCACTCAACAGTGGCAGATACACTCTAAAGACCACTCAACAGTTGCAGAGTTACTCTAAAGACCACTCATTAGTCACAGAATTACTCTAGAGAACACTCAACAGTCACAGAGTCCCTCTAAAGACCCCTCAACAGTCACAGAATTACTCTAAAGACCACTCAACAGTCACAGAGTTGTTCCAAAGACCACTCAACAGTTGCAGAGTTACTCTAAACACCACTCAACAGTCACAGAGGTACTCTAAAGACCACTCAACAGTCACAGAATTACTCTAAAGAACACTCAACAGCCACAGAGTTACTCTAAAGACCCCTCAACAGTCACAGAGTTACTCTAAAGACCACTCAACAGTCACAGAGTTATTCTAAAGACCACTCAACAGTCGCAGAGTTACTCTAAAGACCACTCAACAGTCGCAGAGTTATTCTAAATACCACTCAACAGTCACAGAGGTACTCTAAAGACCACTCAACAGTCACAAAATTACTCTAAAGAACACTCAACAGCCACAGAGTTACTCTAAAGACCCCTAAACAGTCACAGAGTTACTCTAAAGACCACTCAACAGTCACAGAGTTATTCTAAAGACCACTCAACAGTCGCAGAGTTACTCTAAAGACCACTCAACAGTCGCAGAGTTATTCTAAATACCACTCAACAGTCACAGAGTTACTCTAAAGACCACTCAACAGTCGCAGAGTTACTCTAAAGACCGCTCAACAGTCGCAGAGTTACTCTAAAGACCACTCAACTGTGGCAGAGTTACTCTAAAGACCACTCAACAGTGGCAGATATACTCTAAAGACCACTCAACAGTTGCCGAGTTACTCTAAAGACCACTCAACAGTCGCAGAGTTACTCTAAAGACCACTCAAAAGTTGCAGAGTTACTCTAAAGACCACTCAACAGTTGCCGAGTTACTCTAAAGACCACTCAACAGTCGCAGAGTTACTCTAAAGACCACTCAAAAGTTGCAGAGTTACTCTAAAGACCACTCAACAGTAACAGAGATACTCTAAAGACCACTCAACAGTAACAGAGATACTCTAAAGACCCCTCAACAGTCGCAGAGTTACTCTAAAGACCACTCAACAGTAACAGAGATACTCTAAAGACCCCTCAACAGTCGCAGAGTTACTCTAAAGACCACTCAACAGTAACAGAGATACTCTAAAGACCCCTCAACAGTCGCAGAGTTACTCTTAAGAACACTCAAAAGTTGCAGAGTTACTCTAAATATCTTCACTGTATTTTAAATACTGTAAGAAAACCCACTGTGGTAATAGCCTCATCTCATATGCACATTTGCACTAATTAATATTACCATATTAATTACTAATTTAATGTAATTTATTTGCCACAGTCAAATGCTGCAAGTAATCTATTCACTCTATAATGTTGTGAGAAGGCTCTCTGTGATAACATGCCTCACCTTATACTTACATTGCCCTGTTCAACTTTCTTAAATTATCTACCTAGTATAGCTCTGCCCACATTCTTGCATCTTTTATATTCTGATCATGTCTAGTCAGCATTCTTGCACCCTCCGTACACCTTGCAACCATATAATCAACGCGCATGGACTTGGACATACTAGAATTATTACCTACAGGAGCTTGTACATATTTAAATCTTACATTTTTATACTTTCATTTTATTTATTTTTGTATTGCATGTTTAATTCCTGGCCACTGAGAGCAAAGCTAACCAGAGTCAGTCCTTGTTGCGTAAGCATACTTGGCCAGTAAATCTGATTCTGATTATATTATGTTTGCCACGTCTCATTTCATATGTACCTTTGAGCGCAGTAGTTTTCTCTCTGTCCTCCTGGCCAGCTACCTGGGCCATAGTGATCCAGAATATGTACACGGCTGGAGTGGCAGCACAAAGATGAGAGAGCATGGGTCCTCCCCTTCCAAAGATCACTGTGATACAAACACAGCCTGTCACATGTGGATTGGAAAGAAGAAAATAAGGCACATGCACTGTTACATGTCATACTTTGTCTGAAACTATCAGGAAATACATCTCATCTTTATTGACAAGCAGCCAAAAGGTAACTGTCTCAAATCTGCTGCACCTGTGAAGTGGCAGTAAGCCAAATCATTTATGTACCGTTGTACGCTGCAGAGTTACACAGGCTACAAGCTTATAGCTAACTGAGCAACACGGAACAATGACAAATATGACTAAAAATATGACACTGTATTGGAGGCTTGATATAACTAACTATCAGCATTACTGCTTTTTTTAAAGTTATCATAAAAGCTAACCTTCGAAGGCTGGACTTTGCACACGTGCAACAGCTGAATTAATTATGCACCAATAGCAAAGTTATCATAGCTTTAGGGCGCCACTAAGGCGGTAAAACACTCACATTTAATGCTAAAGCAGCCTCAGAGTGTAATGTCACTGTTTCAGCTACAGTCAACATATGTCTACTGTTTCGTACTCTTGTAAACAACTCTCGGAATGTTTGCAGTCGCTCTACGTGGAGCCAAAACAAACAGGAAAGTTACAACAGGATAACCGTGCTGGTTTTTCACTGTCTATTAAAACAGGATGAAACACAGAGTTTCAGAGTGGACCTGCTGTGTAAAGGTGACGCATGCATGCTTTCTGTTGGACTCACGCACCATCATCTGTATGTTCGACTGTCCAGTAGCTTCTGCTTCCTTGAAATTTCTAAAACAGGAAGGACTCTGAGCAGTGCTGAGCATGGAGCGCGTGAAGCTTCCGGGTTACCGGGGCAACGGACTGGAAGGGAGATTTAAAGGCGCAGTAGCACAGCGGCTGGTACAGATGTTTTCTCCTGTCTGCTATTTCTTTTTCTTGATGTTTTCCCCTACTGTTTATAGAACTTTATATTTTACGACTGTGATTAAGCGGGAAAGACCGTATGTTTTACCTCCATTGCCTACCACCCGAAAAATAAATAGCAGAATATTTGAATTAATTTTACTGTGTGGCAATGGTTATAATTTTGTCGATTTCCTCTGCTGAGAATCTGTTGCACAAATACATTTACACATATTTCCTTAAAGTCTTATACAATAATGAAAAACAGTAATTGATTTTTGTCATGCGTGAAACTCTGTTTGACGAAATCTGGTTTCATATACAAGGTGTTTTTCACTCTGTCTAACCCCCTCATTTCTAACCCCATATGATACTTGCCGTGGAACCTGGTTGTGACTTCCGGTGCCTTCGTCAGACCGGCATTATCCATTATCCATGAGACACTGAACCTAATTATTAAGGCGATTCGGAGATTTTAAAAGTAATAATGATTTGTATTGTATAGCAATAAAGTTTTGTTTGCCTAAAAAACGTTGAATGATTGATTGATTTGAAGTATGTTACTACCTTAGTAGGTATTTTTTCATTTTTATTTTTTTCATTTTTTAATCTATGGTTTAGCATTTTATTGACCTTATAGTTTGTTGGTCTCTCTCTACTGTATTGATTTTATTTCCTCAATTTTAATTCTATTCCTAACTGTGTTTTGTTCTTTTTTGTTTGTATTGATCTTTGCTGTCTGTCTTTTCCTTGTAAAGCACTTTGGGCTACATGTCTGACGTATGAAAGGTGCTATACAAATTAGTAAAGGGGAGTTGCGTTGAGTACCTCATTACCAGTGTGAGATATGCAAAATAATGCTTTCTCACAGTGGGTTTAGTTTAACACTGTTACAACCCATTTATGGTGCACTTTTATTCTTGTGAAAATAAATAAATAAATAAATAAAAAACCTTCTTTAACCTTAGTACCTTGTCTTGTGCTCTGCTTCCAGGTCCTCATCATACAGTCATGGACGAAAGCATTGGCACCCCTGGAATTTTTCCAGAAAATACACCATTTCTCCCAGAAATTGTTGCAATTACAAATGTTTTTGGTATACACATGTTTATTTCATTTATGTGCATTGGAACAACACAAAAAAGCAGAAGATTAATGCCAAAATTGACATAATTTTACACAAACTCAAAAACTGGGCCGGACAAAATTGTTGGCACCCTTTTAAAACTGTGGGTAAATAATTTCATTTTAAGCATGCGATGCTCATTTAAATTCACCAGCAGCAAGTAACAGGTGCTGGCAATCTAGAAATCACACCTGAAGCCAGTTAGAATGTATAAAAGTTGACTTTACCTTTGTGTTGTGTGTCTGTGTGTGTCACACCAAGCATGGGGAAGAGAAAGAAGAGCCAAGAATTGTCTGAGGACTTAAGAAACAAAATTCTGGAAAAATACAAAAAGCCTCAAGGTTACAAGACCTTCTCCAGAGATCTTGACATTCCTTTGTCCACTGTTGGTAATGTAATCAAGAAGTTTATAACCCATGGAACAGTGGCTGATCTCCCTGGACGTGGACGGAAGAGAAAAAATGACGAAAGAATGCATTGCAGGATATTTGGAATGGTGGATAAACATCCTCAGTCAACTTCCACACAAATTCAGGCCGTCCTACAGGCTCAGGGTGCAAAAGTGTCAGCTTGGACCATACGTCTTCATTTGAATGAGATGAAGTGCTATGGCAGAAAAAAAAAGCCAGACTGGAGTTTACAAAAATGTACCTGAGTAAGCCTCAATCCTTCTGGGAGAACATTTTGTGGACAGATGAGACTAAGGAAGAGCTTTGTAGAAAAACACGTCATTCTACTGTTTACAGAAAGTGGAATGAGCCTACAAAGAAAAGAACACAGTACCTACAGTCAAACATGGTGGAGGTTCAAAGATGTTTTGGGGTTGTTCTGCTGCCTCTGGCACTGGGTGCCTTGACTGTGTGCAAGGAATCATGAAATCTGGAGACTATCAAAAAATTTTGGGCCACAATGTAGGTCCTAGTGTCAGAAAGCTGGGTCTGCGTCAGAGGTCATGGGTGTTCCAGCAGGACAACGACCCAAAACATATAATATATAGTTGCATATAAAGAGGAACATTTATCTAAACTTAGCACAAAAAGTAAGGAAATCTGTGTTTGGTAGATTATTTCTTTATTGTAGCAATGCTTCTTGGCAATAACTCTTATACCATTGGAAGGCCTGCCTATTTCCCTTTAAAATGGTTCCACATTTATAAGGAACATGCATTTGTGGGATGAGCAGCAGAGCTGAGTATGTGGGTTGCACCCATGACAAATCTGTTCAATCTTTTCTGCCAATGCCAAACAGCTTATTTTGCTATTGACTCTTGTTTGTTAGCTTCTGGTACCCCCAAGTGCTAACAACCAGGTGCCTAATTGGCACGTTATGTCAGTTATGTTCAGCAATGAGTCCAGATTCTGCATGGTAGTTGGACTGTAGGGTTAAAGTTTGGAGAAGACCCAAAGAAAGCAATGCACATTGCTGCACCGATAGAGTAACATTTATTGGTGGAGGCAATGTGATGGTGTGGAGCGGCATCCCCCTCAGTGGAAAAACAAGGTGTGTCATCATTTGTATCGAGATGAGATTCTGCAACCAGTTGCAATCCCAATCTCCAAGTCCGGGACCAGAGTATATCCTCCAAGATGACCCCACAGAGCAGGGTTTATCAGAGACTACCTCCAGAATTTAGGAGTGGAGAGGATGGAATGACCTGCCAGCAGCCCTGACCTCAACCTCACTGAACACTTGAGGGATCATCTTGGGTGTGATGTTCATGCCGGAGTGACAAACACAACCCACATTGGCTGATTTGTGACAAATGCTGGTTAAAGAATGGAATGCCATCCCACAGCAGTGTGTGACCAGGATGGTGGCCAGCATGAGGGGATGCCAGGCTGTTGTAGCTGTGTATGGTTCTTCCATGCATTACTGAGGCTCCTGTTTATAACATGAGTAAAATGTTAAATTGCCCTTATGTTTTGTTTCTTCAGACTTCAATCATCCAGTCCATGAAATCTGCAGATAAGCTGTTTGGCATTGGCAGAGATTTGGCAAGTTTTTCATGGGTGCAACCCACGTACTCAACTCTGCTGCTCATCCAACAAATGCATGCTCCTTAAAAATGTGGCACCATTTAAAAGAGAAATAAACAGGATTTTCAGTGGTATAAACCATATTGCCAGCGACATTGTTACAATTAAGAAATCTACCAAACACAAGTTTCCTTACTTTTTGCGCTAAATTTATTTTCAGTAAAGTATTGCTCTACATAAAGCGTTGCTGGGTTCTAAATGGAGAGAATAAAAGTTCTATAATGACTGGAAAACATTTTTCATTCCTGAAAGGATTACATACAACACAGTATTAAATTAATAACAGCTCTGTAATAAGGTAACTATGTTCTTTTATACTCTGTATTGAGTATAATTGATGTAGAGTTATTTTAATTGTGTCTGTCATGGAGTACAAAATCATCATTTAGAGTCAAATAAAAAAATTTGTCAGATAGGCATCAGTTGTTTGTTTTTTGTATATTTGGGCGTGCATTGAATTTGGACTTGTTCTAATGTAAAAGCCAAGTATTAAAAATTTCAGGACTTAACATGGTAATAAAAATGAACTAGTCAGAAAGGTGTTTCCTCTATATTTTCCCCAGGCTGTCACACAACACGCTAATAAAAAGCTTGTCGTACTCTGAGGAACATAGAATAAAACCAACATGTTTGTGCCGTGAGAGTTTGCTGAGGATAATGCACCCATACACTGAGGGTAATCAATTGAAATGGAAATGAGAGGAGTCAAAGTGCTGCGACTGTTTATCCCGCATAAATATGTCATGATGAGCTCTGGGATTCTCCAATGTTTATGTAGGTTTGATAATCCCACGATGAATACAGTATAATAGAATATTCAATTCATTCTTTGTGATGAATCATTCTTTGTAATGATTTGTCGTGAATAATACCGTCAGCTTTTCTGACAGATGTCTTCTTCACCTATCAGCCAATAGAAATATGGCTGAATAAACCTACAGGTATCTATTGTAGGAGGGGAGGCAGGTAGAAGAAAAGGATCAAAGCTGTTATCTTACAGGAAATGACAGTCAGCTTTTTAACGTTTCTCAGCAAAATTAAAGCCTTTAATATCATACATTTACCAAGTGTAAGAGGGCTTTACTGAGAGTCACAGGAACAATTCAGCTATTGAGCGTTTTGTTGTCTTTTTCATTCTTGCTATATTTGCATTAAAAGTTGAACCAAAGAAAGAAAAATGTCTAAATATTTCACACATTTCTAAGAGGAAATGCAGCACTTATGCAGTAGTGAGCTAAAGTACTACTCTTTTCAATGAGGAGACAGTCATTTGAGTCATTTAATCTTCATTTAAACATTAGATTTACAAGTGAGAAATATCTGATGTATGTATTCAGATGCTAGCTTCATAGTCTTAATCATCATAAATCATTGACTGCACAGAGATCACACAAATTGATCAGACAACACAAGAAGTAAGACTATTATTTTAATGTTTAATTCTAAAACATTCCATCTCCATCTCATAAATAACAAAGTATGGACAATCTTGGCAGGAATATACTCAGTAATCGCATCACAGATAAAAATAAATGTTTTCTCTGAACACTGCCTGATATTACATAGTGGGGCAGATTTTTGGGACACACTGTAATCAAAAACATACATCGTCTCGCTTCCCTGCCGTAATATTTGATGTTTGCTTTCAGGAACCAAGAGAAAGTATGCTGACACCAATGTCTTTACACTTACAGCCTAAAAAAAAAAAAACTTCAACTACCACTAGTGATCACACAGTCCCATCTTGTCCCAGGCAAACAAATCCAGGCTCTCCTTTTCCCAGAACTGATTTCTGGAGATGTGCTCCAAAAAGATGAAATGCGTCTAAAGCAGCAGAGAAAAGCACAGAGTTTGTCTGAGGCGTGCGTGTGCCGAGAAAGGGAGGTAACGTCTCTTACATTTTGTTGTGTAGCAGCTTCTTGTCCGCTCTCCTGCTCATGTTTTCACTCATTGCAAAGTTGCAGTTAAACACACTCATATTTAAATGAAAGTACCTTAAGAGCTCCTGGTATTACATGCAAGCGTTTACAACATGATAAAAAATCTAACTGCCTGGACTGTTACTGGGCAGCAGTCTCATCAGATGGGTGTGTTTCCCCTGGGGTCTGCTCTGCAGGTATCTCATCTGCTTCAGGGGGGTCTTGCAGTCCTGGACTGCAGCAGCGAACAAAATAAGCTTTCTGAAGTTCCTCCACCATAGATTTTTCTTCATCTTCCAGCTCTGCATCCTCCTGCATTTCCCACCTGCAAGCACGGAGAGACCAGAACATCAGCTGTTTATACACCAACGCACATCTGTTACTTAAGGTTAAATGAAAACATGCACACAGCAGAATCCACCAAATGTGTCTGTTGCATTGGTGTTTGAATATTGTGCCAACACACAGAGCTAGTACGCCAACAAAATTTGAGACTCTACAAGTCAACCTGTAAATCTTTCTCCATATAAGAGTTGTTCTTTTTTTTTCTTTAGTGTTGCACTGGTCAAATTCCAAGAAGCATCTGCTAGATAGAGATGGACTTTCAGCATTAAAGCTGTCATGTCAGAGGGTGGCAAGCATTCACCCCATAGCAATATGACTTCCAAATACAGCAGCTTTGTCTGTGGCTGAACACCTGTTATTCTGAGGCTACAGGTATTCCTCTGGCTCTATTTCTTGTTGGTGCAATCTAGCCTTTTAATTTGATTCAGCTTCAAAGCCAGGTGACTGAAAAAAGGTGGCAGAGGGGGTTAACTGATAGGTCAAGCAACTGGGACTTTCACTTACTACAACTTCCCAATAAAAGAGTCAATATTAATGCAAGATCAATGAATATTTAGTATTGGCTTTTTTTAAGAGGTTAATGTTTATAAGCTCCTGTAGAGAACCTTTAGTTTGGCTGATTTTGGTTGCCCCTGTGGTCAAAGAAATACCCCTTATCTTACTACAACAACTGGTGGTGTGTCTGTCTGTGTTGATTTGCACGCCACACCGTTGCCCAAATTGTCCTTGATCTCTCTCAAAACACTTCTTGGGTGTACCAGTACAAAACTGGTGCCATCAGAAAATTCATAAATATGTGCAGATTTTCAATAAAATCGTAAACATCATAATTTGGGGACTTCCCCTGTGTTATGATGTGACTGTGGAATGTTATTGCATTTCATCAGTTAATCAATCAATCAATCAATCAATCAAAATTTATTTATACAGCACTTTTCATACAAGAAAATGTAGCACAAAGTGCTTTACACACAGACAGATAAATTTAAAGAAGATAAAAGGGGGTATGACCCAAACCCACTCTGCCTGATCCCCTAACCCACCCCCCTACAATCCATTCACAGTATTGGCAAAAATGCATCATCAATAAGACACTAGTAGAACAGGAAAATGTATGTACCCAATACGTACAGAGGAAACACCATCTTAAAGGTTTAAAATGAGGTTAGGTTAAAGGGTAAAATAATAAAAGGGTGCTGTAATGAGAATAAAAACACTAAAAGGTAATGGCAATATGCTCAAACAGGAAAATAAAACACTTAAGAAGAACTTAGGAAAAGACGGAAAAACAAGAGAATAAACTACCAAAAGACAATTCTGAAATCAAAACAAAATAAGATAAAACTTAAATTACTAAAACAGATTAAGATGAGCATATTAAATTCAGGTAAAAGCCAGACTAAAAAGGTAGGTCTTGAGTTTGCCTTTAAAAACATTAACATCAGGCGCAGCCCTCAGGTCTTCAGGTAGGCTGTTCCATAGATGGGGGCCGTGGTAATAAAAAGATGTCTCACCGTAAGTTTTTGTTCTAACTTTGGGAACTGTTAACAGAGAACTTCCTGAAGACCTGAGGGCTCTACTGGGCTCATAGGGTAAAAGCAAATCTGATAAATAAGAAGGCGCAAGACCATTAAGAGCTTTAAAAAGCAGTAAAAGAACCTTAAAATCTATTCTAAAAGAAAGGGGTAGCCAATGCAGAGACCTTAAAATCGGTGTAATGTGATCTCTCTTTCTGGTTCTTGTCAGCGTTCTTGCGGCTGAGTTCTGTAGGAGCTGGAGCCATGAAATATTCTTTTTAGGGAGACCAGAAAGAAGTACCAACAGAGGGCACCACAGTAATATGCACAGTGTGTGTGAATATGTGGCAGAACTGAAAAAGCTGGCGCAGGACTGTGACTTCAGTGATTAGTTGACAATGGTGTTAAGAGATTGTTTGATCTGTGGCATAAATGAATTCAGGATACAGCAGAGGCTGCTGATGGAGGACAGACTGACTTTTGAAAAAGCACTCATGTTTGCATAAGCAATGGAGGTGGCAAACAGTGACACTGTGGATTCACATGGTATGAAAGAACCTGGTAAATGGAACAGAGTGGCAGGGTCAGTAAAAAAGGTCAGCGATGCACAACCAAAGTCCAGCCAGACATTAGAAAATGCTACAGATGCGGTGGAGAAAACCACCTGGTCAAAGACTGCAGGTTTACCAATCAAAAATTCCCCAACTGTGGAAAAGTGGGACACGTTAAAAGAGCCTGCAAAAACAAAACGGGGGCAAAGAAAACACTACACAGTTTAAGGGGGAGAAAAAGAAGTATGAAAAGAGAGCTAGTTTAGTCATAGTGAGAATGAGGAAGTTCTCACTGTGTATCACATTAAGGTCATCACACACTGGGTCCATTATTTTCAGACGTGTTTCAGATCCATCATCACCCCCAAAAATGTCAAGCACTCAAACCTAGCACACATAGTCTATTGCGTTTTATTTGTATTTAAATTTTAAAAAATGCCAAATTACTTAGAAGCAGAGTGAAGACATCACCAAGACTTTAGTTGTAGTGGTAGTGGAAAGCTCAGGAATCATTCTAGTCTACAGAATCATATAGGACATGCATTTTCAGATACATATCAAGAATTGAATATGAATTTAACACATATTATTTGTCAATCAGATATGAAAATAAATTCAGAGGAGACACACACATTCATGAAACACAAGTATCACTTTAAAACAGGAAATTTACAACAATTACATTTGCTTAACATAAATGCATCAGTGTTCCTTTAAGTCTGTTTATTATCCTGTAAAAAAGTTCTCATATGAGCTTTAAGTTGTGTAACATTTGCAAGTAACTTTACATAAAATGAATGTTAATTTTCATTAGCTGTTTTTCATTGCTGTAGATGAGGGCTATATGGTGGCACAGAGGTCAGCGCTGTTGCCTTGCAGGAATAAGGTTCCTGGTTTTAAATCCTGGTCAGAGAGGGCCTCCCTGCATGGAGTTTGCATGTGCTGCCCTTGCATGCATCGGTTCTCACAGGGTAGTCCAGCTTTCTCCCACAGTCCAAGGACATGCTTGTTAGGTTGATTGGTGATGCTAAATTGCCCATAGGTGTGAGCATGAGCTTGGCTGTTTGTTTGTCTCTTTATGTCAGCCCTGTGAATGACTGCTGACCAGTCCAGGTTGTACTCCGCCTCTCGCCCAGTGACTTCTGGGATTGGCTCCAGCTGTCAACAACCCCAACAAGGATAAGCAGTGTAGATAAGAGCCTCTGTGTAAGGGACAAAGTGACTCAACAACTAGGCGACCGGCGCCTTGTAAACCATCACACCTACTTTAGGTCTTAATTTAGAGACTCTTCTAGAGTAATTTTGCACATATCTCAGGACTGTACAGGGGTACCTACTATGTCACATTTTATCATTAAGCATGTTGAGATGGCTTAGAAAAGCTTTAATAAGAACAAAAAGCCTTGAAAGAAAAAGAAAATATGCTTTTGGCTCTCTGTAGGTCCCTAAGTGTCATCCTGTTGTGTATAGTTCCTGCTCAATGAGGCAAAGTCACTGTATAACTACTACCCAACTTTATTTAAACCATGTGTGTGTCTAAATTTTAGCATGGAGGAAATTGCCCCTTACATTTTTAGACTGCTTCTTTTCTATGTTGATCCATTATATTGTTGAAAAGCCACAGCCTGCATGGAGAGCTGCTGTATGAAGACATCAAGAGTAGTCACGTTGTGATTCTGTCTTAGTATTTCAATGGAGTCTCTTGACAAGTGACTGTGGTCAATCAAATCCATATGTAGAGCTGGCTGAAGACTTCCTTTGAGCTGCAGCATCACACTGTAAAGGAGAATTATATCAGTCTGACTGCAAATGACTGCATTTTCATTGCAATCTCTGTGTCCCCTTTTATCCCAGCCTCTCTCCCCTCCCATTCCTCACAATATCTTCAAACATGTATCATAAAGTTGTGCTTTGTATACAGTATATACTGTATGTGTAAGGAGGAAGGAGGGTAAAACATCATGTGTATCATGCAGTTTTATGCATACTAATAAGCAGACCTTTGAATGCACAGCACTTTAATAAAGTTAAAGCCACTCTCCTAGTTTGCATACGGTCAAATAAGACATTCTTCCTCTCTGCTTCCCAACTATCATCTTATTATAGCTCGTCAAATTTACATTCCTGGATGTTAGAGGATTAAGTGTCATGCCAAGAGTAGGAAGCTCACATGCTGTAGAGTCAAACTGCTGTGTTCCAAGTTTTAAGTCATATAAATGTAGGGTAGACTATGTGATGACTTTTGTCATTTAACTATTTCTCCGAATAAGCTGAAAAGACAATGGATAGTGGAACTATGGTGTGAAATCATAAAACATTTAAAGTAAAAACATATTTATCAACCCATATGCTAGGCTGTGACAATAGTTAATGCTAACCTTCAGTCCCTTTCTACGAAACAGTATGTACCTTATTTTTGAGCAAACACTGTTTGTTGAAAAAGTTAACACTATGCTAACATTATGTTATCTTCTATGTCAAAAGAGGACATAAACGTTTGTGTGTATCTTGCACTTGTTTCATCACACTGAGATGTGGGCCTCCTATCATGTTAGCTAGGCAGTGTAATGTTAGCTAGCAAGTAAACCAGGACCAGGATTTGATTGATCTGAGTTTATTTATATGTTTTATGTCTGTAAGTCTGTTGAAAACGCTGCTGCCTGTCTTAAGCCAGGACACTCTAGAAAATGAGATTCAAATCTTATTATTTTTTTTTTTTTTCAACTTTAACATGCTTTATCATGTAAACATTATCTAACAGCCTAGCTGGCTGATTGCTAATGTTAAATATTGTTTGGATGTAGCAAAACTAAGTTGTTTTAGTTGTACAGTACTGTGCAAATGTTTTGGGCATGTTTGGGCCAAGAAATTGAGGCTGAAGTAAGCTGTAGTGAGCCCGTCTGAGGTCACCATCGGGTGAGAATGAAGACTGACACAACCCCAGTCGTGTTCTTGATGTCCTTGCGTAAAAATAACAAAGTCCACACCTTTAGGGAAGAGTAAGGGTTTGAAAGTAACTAATTACATTTACTAAAATTAATTGAATTTTGTAGTTATTTTGGGGTACTTTTTTGAACATTTTGAAATCATTATGTTATGGAATTTGTGTGATATACAGTGCTTAACAAATTTATTAGACCACCTGTCATATTTGTCTCAGAGACCATCCAGCATCATGAAGTGCTTTAACGTGCTTTCAACGTTTTACCATTTTGAACAGGAATGAGGAATTTCAAACTGAATTCACCTTTTTATACCCAAACTTGAGCCGGCTCACTGGGCTTCTCTGAGAAGTCAGAAATTAATCAAGCATAATCAATAAATTTGAAAATTCATGGATAACAATAATAATTATATTTTAGCATTAAAAATATCATTTGGGTTAAAGAGCTTCTACGTATTGGTGTGTTAATCATTGCAGAAACATAAAAAATGATTTTGGTTTTACCAATTTTTACCAATGCTGTTAATTTAGGGCAGCTGTGGCATAAACTTTACTTTGGGTGATGGTCTAATAAATTTGTTAAGCACTGTATATATTTTTAAATCAAGATTAAAAGCATAGTTTAGAATGGCATACTAGAGCAACCCTATAACATCTAAAAATGAGGAGAATCTATTCATGTCTGAGCAAACCAGTCAAAACTTTTTCAGGAAGAACTTGATATTTTTGAGACTATGAAGTTGCTTATTCACAAACAAACAAGCACAGAATTTTAAGAGTTTAAAAAGTTTTGAACTTTGACATTCAAGACTTAAAAGTTGTGAATTTACAACAGTGTTATGTCAAAAATTTACATTTTTCCCCCCAAAAATGAATGATAATGTAAACTTGAGAATTTAGAGAGTTTTTTGGAGAATTAACAGATCCTCCATCTTTTAGAGTGGCCCTAATACACTGTTATACTAATAAATAGTTTATACATAGATCTTTTGTCAAAAACAAGTTTATGTAGGCCTATTACTGTATATTGGGATTTTGTTGATAAAAACAACTAAAATTGATCTGTACTTTTTTCAAGTGGGTCCTAGGGGGGTTTGCTTCCTCTTAGACATGAGTTGGGGGGCCCCAAAGGTTGGGAACCACTGGCCTTGGCTACTGTAGTAGGTTTGCCACAAGCTCCTGATTGTGCTACGGATGTCCAGAGGGCTCTAAAACCGCCAGCAGTCTCTGGGTGTATCACCAAGGGTGAAAAAGCCTAGACCAAAGACATGCCATTGAGTTTGACCTTGGCTGCCAATTGGCACACTTGTGTGCTGCCATGTTGTGCTTGACTCTGCCCCCCCAAGCTCTGGGCTGCCACACATTGGCCCCATGATGAATCAGTTGTGCACTACATTCCTAAAATTTATGCTCATGACTGCATGTGCCAGTGTCATTCCAGGTTTTCATTTCAGAGTTTTCTTCAAGTGCTGATCAGTCCACAAGTGTTGTTATAATGATGACATAAAACTTTGAACACAGCCTCTAAAGGGATCCAGGTTTCCACTCATAGCAGGACAAGCTTTGACAGCATATAAACCATGTACTGTAACTGTATCCCCTCCACTTGCTTTCTGTTTTTCTGGGTATGTTGTTGTGTCAGTATGAAACTGGTTTTATTTCCAACAGACATTTAGTGGACTGTCTCTAAAAAAGACAATAGAAGAGAGGAGTAGTTAAGTCTGTCTCTGGTGATTACTCTGGACTGTTTCGAGAAAGCAGATGACTATTAGGGGCAACCAAATTGCCCCTGTGTTTTTTCTTCAGTGACATGAAATCAAAATCAGTTCCACTAAATAACCATTATGAGATACAAACACAGGCACAAACAAAACAATACAAATGTCACGCAGTGTGCAAAACAAGAGCAGGAAGGGAGAACAGAGAGCTGGAGGAACGGCGGCCAATAAAGGAGGGAGCGAGAGAGGAAGGAAGACAGGAAGGTACGCTAAAGGTTTTTCAATGTTTAATTTTCAAATAGGATTAAGCAGAATGACATTTAGCTGAAGGTTACAGGCTCAGCATTGTCTTAGCTGATATTGATATGCAGGAGGCGCCCTGCTTGTCACCGGGACAAACACCGTTGATGAATGAGAAGCCTTTCCCCAGGAAGGTGTTAAGTGCAAATTTGAAATGAGAGCAAGGTAGAAGAGGAGAGAGAGGGAGAAAAAGACAGAGATTGAATTACAATGATAGTTGCCATGTATACTGTCACTCGATAATGTTGCCAAAAGTGTAAATTGTTATGTGAAAAATAGGTTGTGCATTTGTTGAGATTGGTTGATCTTGTACTGAAAATGAGCCAAAAAACACACAAGGTGCTTTGCTGTACGTATCTAATTTCAACAAATACAAATCAACAATGCCTCTTAGAAATGCATAAGTAGGCGAAAGTTGACAATAACTTCACTGTATCCTCATTTCGGCAAGTTTTTCCCCCGGAATTTACATCTTAATAAGGCGATTCTTACCCTTTAATTCTTATGGGCTCTGCTCATTTCTCATGCATTAATACTGGAGCTGCTGACTTGGCTCTTCCTCTGAATACAGAATAGGACACACATATTAAGACTCATATATTTACAGGATTGATGCCACGGGAGATTGTCTCAGAGTGAGATGAAAAGGCTGGCTCAGATGTATTTCAACGTGAACATCAGTGTAAGCTGTCCTAATCATGGGACGATGCCGGCACAAGACAGAGAGAGCATCTGTCCTGATTTTCAGCTGATAATGAGCGGTGATGTTTGACAAATTAAGAGCATAAGCCCCGCTCAGAGATCATCCGGCAATCAACTCACTAAATCTTACTCAAAACACACCACAGATGAAATTTTAATGTTCAACAAAAAGGAGATGTAAAATTGCAGAAAGAAAGAAATTCAACATTTGAAAAGGAAAACAGGCAAAGGAATGAGTGCAAGAAAGGGAGCGAGCAGAAAGACAAAGTGCTTAAGAGATGGTGAGAGACAGTGGCCAGTGGTTTCCTGTGCAGCTGTCAGTGGGCTGAGTGGTTTCTCTCACAGTGTCGGCTGTTTGTGCTGCGCTGGGTGCCCTGCCTGCTCTGCCACTGGGACCGCTGTTTGTTTAAAAGGCTCGCCTGTCAAACAGAGAGCGCCACTGACTGCCAGACACTCGGCTAAATGACTCTGACAGCAGCCCTAATCAGAGGCTTTGCACATTGCCGCAGGGCCTGGAGGATCCATCATAACCCAAGCCTAAATATTTAAAGTGCTAAACTTTCCAAAGGTCAGGCCTTTCCATGCATGCCAGGGCGACATGTGTCAGAGAAGTAGGAAGAGAGAGACTGAGCGAGAGAGAGAGACTATGGTTAAATGTCCTCTCATGTCCTATCATTTTCCCTCTTTTGAGACCCAATTACACTTTTAGACCTTTGGAGTCAGGTTACCTCGATCAAACGCACTTGAACCTGCTCATTTGGGGTTAGAATCTTGGATTGGATTGAGAGATAAATTATACAACGAAATGTATAAGAAAAATAAACCCATGTCAGCAACGGGTTCGCAACTGACAAGAGATTCCCTCACTAACCGAGACACTCAGATTCACCCTTTGTCTCTGAAAAAAAAAAAGATGTCTAAAAACTTGTGAGTCATAAAAACAAGCTTCTCGACAGCACTGAGTGAGCGGTCCACTAGGAAAGAAAAAGATAGAATCAACAGTGAGGAATGAACTTTTTCAACCTGACCAGGATAAGTTTGAAAAAATTGATGCAGAAACTTTTGGTTGAGTCCAGAGTTAGATTTATGTGATGAGTGAAGGTTAGGTCAGAGGATGAATGAAGAAGGATGAGTGAAAAACAGTGTGTACGTTTTCTTTTGTACCTAACAACGTTAAAAAATTGATTCTGATTGGTCAATTAGGGCATTCCAAGGTCTACCATTTCTCTTTAGTAAAACGTGATCAGGGACACAACTCTGGAAGACTATCAGTTTTATTAGCGTTTAGAAAGAAGTGTGGTTATTTCAGCTATGGTCTGTTTACTGTGAGAAGAGGGAGTGTGAGGGTTGAAAGACGCAAAAACTGCATGGTGCTACAGAGAAATCTACAAAACTGATGATAGTTCAAGAGGATAAAATAAACTTAGCACAAAAGTAAGACATTTTTGTTTGGTAGCTTATTTCTTTCTTGTAACAATGCTTCTTAGCAATGACTCTTATATCACGAATTACTAGATAGTAGAAATGTTCTCTTTAACGTGAGTAATAAAAGCTAAGCTGCTTGACTCAAAGGTGTTACGTTTGACTTTAAGAGTCAGTGTCTTCAGCACCAAAACAAAACTTTTCTCTGGCCATACCTTCACTGTCCTTCAGCAAACCACTTCCCTTTTTCTTATTCTTTCTCTCAGTGTTCCAATCTAGTGTTACTATTTGTAGGACTGATCTTCATTCACATGTGCAGCCCAAAGTTGATTTAAACTTATTTCCTTTAAGTACTGCAAACCGAACAAAATCTTTTCTTCAGTTTGAAAAGTCTGCTGGTTCTGCTTGAATGTACTCATCAACGTTGCGGCAGACTAAGAGTTGGAGGTAGAGTTCATATGAGAAAAGAAGCATAAAGCATGAGTGAACCTCTGGGAGATGCTTTAGCTGAAGGAAGAGCTATCCAATCAGTGTGAACAAAGAGCTGAGAACAACAAACCAAGATGGAATTTGACTTACTTATTTTTTTGTAGAAAGCAATGATAACTAATATATTTAATTATGATAGATTTGATATCTACTTTAAAAACATTTAAATTGGTTAAAGACTGAATTTGGTAGAAGAAATGCAGCCCTTTATAAGACCAGAGAGCTTCTTACAGGAGTGTAAAACTGGTGTATTGGCATTATTTGTTACAGAATGGACAGTAATCTAAAGCCTGATTTATGCCAAGTCTACACACCAGCTTACTCCATAGGTCCAAGTAGCACTGAGCCTAGGCAGAGAATGTTGTAATCCGATGTGCACCTCACCAAAAATGCAACTGCATGTCTAAACGACGCAGACTGCAAGGCCATGGATTGGTCTGCTGGGTATCTGCAGGTGACGGCCAGTGTCTGAGTGTGTCTATCAGTATAAGAAATGTCCCTATCCTCCTGTCCCTCCTGTCACCTGGCTTCCTTCTTCACAATAACTGCAGAATCATCAACTACCACTTCATATCTATCAGCTCCAACTCCAACGTAATAAGCTCAGTTTTAGCTGCCATGGTTTTTTACTGTGCAAACATCCAGGAAATGTGCCAGTGGGACAGGGAACTGGTATAAAAATGGCACTGTGCAGAAATATAAGGTTGACAGCATCTGGGGTTTGTTCAAGTCATTGTGATAAGTTTTAAGTCAGCTGATGATACACAGCTTTCCAATATTTGGGCTAAATCTAGAGTGCTCCTTGAAATCAAAATAAAGGAATGATAAATACAGAGAGATAGGCAGCAGTCATATGACAGTCTAAAAAAAATCAAGAAGACATATAAATAAAGAAACAACAAAAATGGAATAGTTGGACATTGTACATTAGAATCTGGTTCAGTTTGGGTAACTGACAAGTTCACAATACAGGGTGGGGGTAGGGTGGGTTGGGGTCATCTCTTTGACTCAATTTCCATGGAGAAGCAAACATCCAATTCAATTTAGATATGTGCCTGTGCTAAGCTACAAGCCAGAGGGAGATTGTAACTGACAGCCATTGGACAGCCGGCTGGATTTGAATATTGACGAGACAGAGACTTGACAGAAGGGATTATGCTCTACCTTCTGACTTACTAGCCGCTACACTGATCCATTCTATTGTCACATCAACTCAATGTCAGGACTACAGTATGTCCGGGTGGTACGCTGATGCCAGTCACTATTAGACCCTACCTGAGATCCATCTCAATCCAAACTGATGTCCACTCAAAAGCTACAGGAAACACTGCAAATCAACAATGACAGAAATATGCAATTTCAGAGCAAATCTTCCAAAGTAAACAGGAACTGGTAGCTTTTCTCTTCAGCTGCTGTGTTCAATAAAGATAAACAAAAATACATGCACACAATCAGTGGTGCTTTACAATACATCAGAGGATGACAACATTACCATTATAACAGCAAACATTAACCTTAAACCTCTACAAAACAACTCCATAGTAGTCTTTTCACGAAGCTGAATCTTTGGAGTACTTATTGTAATGATTTTATGACTTAACTCATCCAACTGTAAATGAACACATACATGCACAAACACAAGAGCTGTCTTTCAATTTTTTTGTATTGATGTATCACATCTGAATGAACCTCCTCTTTTGCCCTATTAGTCTTTTTTGCTGGTATTAATGCACGGGTCAAATCCGCAGTCTCATCCACGTCTAAGCAGCCTTGTCTCCCACCCAGCATGCGCCAGCTCATCTGGAGGGCCGCGGATAGCAGACAAGTCAGAGAAGGGCTGATCAAAGGGCCTCGGACAGATCTGTGAAGGCCCTTTGAAAGGACATCCACAGTTACACAAGTTGACACGCTTGTACGTGCTTTGGCACGGACACAAACCCGAGCTCAAAGGCCTACGCTCACACACACAGAAAACACACACAAGTGCGTGTACAGAAGGATGCCCAATGTGAAACTTCAAACACACCATGGTTTAAAACCAAGCAATGAAGGTCCGGCACACCAGACAGCTTAAAGGGCATTTTCTGAAAATGTACCATACACACATGCACACACAGTTCTTTGGGGTCTGACAGGGTGCAGCTAAAGAAGATGGAGAGATTGAAATGAAGATATAAAGTTGTGGCACAGAATCTTAACTGAAATGTTACTCTCTTAAAAGAAACTACTCTGCCTTTTTAAATACTCTTTTTATGACTGAACATTAATGGCGTCTATGTATTTTTCTGATATGGCCTAATAATTTGAGTAATGGTGTTACACCTTGTATGGGTGTGCATGTGCAGCATAGGAGTAGTCATCAAAAAAGTAAAGTGCAGGATAACCTTGACTAAACTTAGCCTTACCCAGAGATTTTCAAAATATCTTTGTCCAAGGCACACCTAAGATGAAGCTGAATTTTACTACACCATATTCATATCAATGCAAAACAGGCTCTTTAACACATGTTACAGTAATTCATCAGTCTGTACACATTTATTTTTATACACTAATGCCAAAATTGTCTGTAGCAGGTCATTTGTCATGGTTGAGCTCCTGTGTCCTCTTAGATTGCTTTTTGTGTTAGAGAGGTGGCTTTATATGTCCAACTCTCACTGAGGGCAGGAGCCCTGGGCAGTCACAGCTGCAGCCTGTTAGGCATCACAGCTGCAGCAAATCTTTGGAAATCAAGGCCTACTTTTAATCACCTCATGCAGAACCTTCAGATGCCAGAGCATACCATAACTTCCAGTGTGGTAACCTGGCTCTCTAAACCTCTGATTCAGTGTTCACTTATGATTTTTTTCAGTGTTTTTTTTTTTTTTTTGTACCTTGTGCTTCTGCCAACCACCAGTCAACACATTCATTTTGCACTATATACTCTTGTACAATAAACCCCTTTTCTATAACCTCTTCTCATGCTCTGCCCCTGTGTCCTAGTCAGTTACTTGTCACACCATCCCATTGATGGTTTGCTGGGGTTTGTTCTGCACAAGAAAATGATCCATATTCTCCAGTGTCAGCCTCCTTCACACTGTCTATCAATCAGAGCTTTTGACTGCAATGTTTCCTTAAAGGGATTTAGAAAGTGGGGCTGTAGCCATAATCTAACATGCAACTTAATGTTTTTATTAGATACAAACTCTAGGTCATTTTCTGAAACATCCAAGTTTTAGTACCTGATGCTCTCTTCAAAGTGTGCCACTCTGTGCAATTTTAACCTTCGGTTAGTGGCTTCAGTTTGAAACTTTTATAGCTTAAGAGCTGCACCAGATGACATACATTATGCAGTATATGCTGCTTACGCACAAATGAATAAGTTCTGTAATGATTAATTCTCAGAGTCACCTGTGTTTGACCTACAGACTGCTGCAACTGAAGTTGAATTGTGCAAATGTTTGTCAGTTACAATGCAAAGCAAGACTTGTTTCAGTTTTTTTTTTTGTTGTAGTTGTTATTTTATAAAATTTGATAGGATTCCTGTGAGACCCTTTCCCAAGCCGAACAAGACAGTCTGACTGCACACTATTCATATCTGACACCCACTCTCACAGACCATTCATCTGTGACACCATATATCCAATCCAATCCAATCCACTTTATTTATATAGAACATTCTTAAACATATCTCAGAACAGATATACACACTAAAATGTGCAATATGAAATCAGATCAAACTACTGTTAAGAGTTAGGGTAAGGGTTAAGGTAACAGTTAAGTTTCCAATAGTGGAAAAACCTGACCTGCAAAACTTGATTATAAAACATACAGATATATAGCTAACATAGCTAAAAGTAAGCTCATAAAGCAACTATGTAAGCGACATATCTACATTATCTATGTAGCTAAGTGTGCTTCAGCTATGTTTGCTAAAGCTCACAGAGTTTAAGTCAACTTAGCTGAATATCGTCTTCTCACATAATATTTTCATGTCTAGTGCATGTACTCTTGCTTGAATGGAGTTGTTGCCGTTTCCTTGTGGCCATGGAGGAAAGTTGCAATCGCTTTGCCTCCTTCTGGACCATCCTGAGTATTACATGCTCAATACTCCCTTTTCACATACACACATATTGAGCTCTATAAACTTTTATTTCGCTGGCCAGCACATTTTTTTTTCTTTTCCTTTCAAAGACAATTGAAGGACATTTGTGACTGCAAATCAAAAATGGTTTGCTACTTTTTGTTGAATGGACTGGGAGACTGTAGAGGTTAATATACAATTCCCTCTTAAGACATTCATAAGGAAGATGGAACTTTAAGTTTACAGTAACAACCACTTTGAAACTTGTTTATCTATATAAGGAAAATAGTTGTTTTATTTCCCTCCATTTCATATTATGTTTATAGAGCCTCTATAAGGTCACTTTGGAATTGGTGCTAATATTATTTCAGTTTGATGAAGTATGAGTTTCTTTTGTGCTGAAATAAACACATTGTGCTTTGTCTTATGAGGTTTTATGAGGTCGGATGTTCTTCTGTCCAGAAATCTGTGTTCTCCTCATTGGTTACAGTTATTTCATGAAGGTAAGTGCCAGACATTTTATGGATAAAGTGGAATTAAAAAAAAAAACTGGAAAACTGGAAACATGTTGTATCATCAAGTTACAGCACTTCCTTTTTGAGATATATGGTGTCTCAGATGATTAGAGATCTTCTGTTACTTATGGAAGTGAATTAACTGGATTTACCAGATAGATACAACAGGATTTTGCATTAAATGTATCAACATAACTTTGAGATACTTTTATACCTGCAGATTTAGATTTCAACACAGAATTGTGAAAGTACTGACTGTAATGCCTGAAGACAAATTTACTTGCCATGTCTATGCTGTATAAGCCTGATGTTAGGCGGACTAGTTTATCTTAAGATGCAGGGAGAAAAGCTGTTTCAAGTGTTTGCGCTATGTGTCCCGTCTTTGTATTGAAAAGACACAAGAGTTGTGGATACTTCAAGTTTTCAGTTTGGCTCAGTTGGTACAACAATCACTCATATGGCTATACAAGCTTGCTGCAGATTCAAATCCCAATCTTGGTGCTATTGGGTGAATGTCTTCCTCCACTCTCCCTCAGATGCAAAAACATGCATGCATCAATCATAGTGAACTACAACAGATTCTTCTTCCTGATGGATTTCCTTCCACCATTCATTATAGCATTGCTTTGTGCAGTCATGGTTTTAAATATGGTGTTTACGGTGGTCTGTGCAAGGTCTCTACATCTACCAACACTATGTATTAATTGATAAAACTGGTTTAGCCTAATTACTGTGTGTTCATTGTGTCCAATTTTTTTTGCCAAGTGATATTCTCTTGTGATATTTGGAGGAATATGAGGCTGTGTATTCTCATCATGTGACCACATATTTCAAATCCCTCTGCTTAGCTGTTTCCCGCTCCTCACCATTCGCTCCAGTCATCCAGGGGAAAGTTTGTGTAAATTTGCAGTGGCTTAATTACTGAATAATTTAGACCATGCTCCAAATTAATGTAGACATTTCCATATTAATGTGTTTGCTCACCGATTCCACATTTATTTGTACTGCGGACAGGAGGGTAGCAATTATCACAGCATATCATAGCAGTTGTGCTGGTATTTCAGACATCATTAGGCTGCTTGTCCTCCTCAGTGTGACTGTGAGTGCTTGTCTATTGGACACAGTTTGGTACATTCCTCAAATAGGCTCACGGTCTTCTGTGGGTGAGATTTATCAAATCATGCTCCGGGGAGAAAAAGGGTGAGGGAGCCTTGTTTGTGTTTGACAAGGTGAGGTCCAATTTAGATTCCTTGCTGTGTGTGAATGTATTATTACATGCAGACAACAGCAAATAACCCAACACCTGCCAAGTCGACACAGCCGACGTCTGCTGGTCAGTGCAGTGCAAGTAGCTGACTTCTCTGCACATGTCCCAGGAGGTTGACAGCTCTCTGCTCCTCTTATTTCCCCCTCTCCCTTTCCCCTACCTATCCTCACCCCTTTCCTTTCTTCCTCCTTAGTCTACCAACTGTTTGGCTCTTGTTAGGAGCTTGGCTGAGCAGGCTGGCACCTTTCAGTGAAACAGCACCCAAGAGGAGGTTGTGACACGGGGAATTGTCAGCATGTGTATGTGCTCACATGCTGGTGTATGTGTGCATGACCGCTCTCTCTTGAGCTGCTGTAAATCATTACAGTGAAGCCCTTCGTTAAGTAAGCCAACCACCTTGGCACCTTTCAGCCTTGTCCTGTGTCTGATGCCTCTCTGACATCGTCTCAAACACCCACCACCTGGGCCACAACTGTTTTTTTTTTTTTTTCCAAAGGCAAGTAAACGTGACTCCAAATAAATCTCAGCAGTTCATTCCACCTGATCAGCAATCATGTGCTTTCTGATTTTAGTAATATTCTATACTTAGAACAGACTGTTTATCCTGGCAGGACAGAGTTTACCTCATGCCCATCCTCTTGTATCATCTTCCTCTTGTACAGTTCTCCAGTAACAAGGGGAGGCTAAGTTAGCAGGGCAGTCAGTGCTTCAGTCATTCAGCCTGGCAGCTAGCTAGGCAGGCACCTGTTAACAGCCCCAGTGTGCCTGCAGGTCTATGGGATCAAAAATCTCAGCAGAGGCAATCTGTCTTCCCACATGAGCCAAAGAGAGAACAGGTTGGCAGGGAGAGATGTAGAGAAATAGGTAAGTGGAAGGAAAAAGATAAAGAAAAGGAGGAAAGATAAGGAAAGTCTCTCTAAGGACAAAAATGATCCATTACAAATGTATGCAACAATAAATATATTCAATAAAACTGAGGATGTTAGATTAATTGTCTATTTTTCCTGATACCAGTTCTTCAGTACTGCTCATACTGAGTATTCATCTGATGCTGGTGTTGGTAAAAACCACACAAATCGCTAACATTTTGCTTTCTTTATTACTGTCTACTGTCTCACTACCACAGGGTTATTTGATATTAGCAAACATTATTTTCCACAACCCTTTTTTGGGTCAAAATGTGCCAGATCAATTTATTTTATCTGAACACAATTAATTCCTGAAATAATATTTTAAGCTATATTTTAGGCTGTTCTGGCTAGAGCTCAACTGTGTGGTTCCCATTCATTTTCTCCATAGCTGATTTGATTTAACCTTTCAAACAGATGGACTGGCCAGATTCAAATTTTGCCAAAGTTATTATTTTTCTTCATATTTAAAAAAAAAAAAAAAAAATGTTTTGCCCATAGAACTTGATTGACGCGAAATAGCTCAATCCATCCTTGTTTGTCCGAAATTGGACAAATAGACTTCCATTAAAAACATATTTTTTGACTGTGTGTCTATGGCACCAAAACAACTTATAGCAAGTGTTTCTTTGCAGTCACTCGATCACCAGGGATCTAAATTTCACCATTCCACAGTGATCCAGCAGATCGTGCCAGCGCACCATTTTAACTCCTTCAGCAACGTGCATGCAAGGTTTCCTCCATGGGCTCAGACTGTTTGAAGCACTATGTCACCCACTAAACATCATCAGAATTAAATGAAACAATTCGTGCCACTAGATATGGACGTCTGAAAGTGGGCTACATGTGTAAGGAAAAGTTTGTGTGCTCCTACGTGTGTGCTCGGATGCGAATCTGCGTCTATGTTTACAACCGGACATGCTGTAAATGGAGCGTTTACAGTCGGAAATGCTACTTCTGAGTTCTGCAGTCTGGGACTTAGAAAGGGGGACATTTGGACAATTTCAACTTTGCCCTCACTTCATAGCAAGTGGATGGACATGCATGAGGATGCACGGGTCCTTTCGATCATTAGGTAAGAATATATTATATCTCAAATATGCAATAAATTTATATGTGTGCGTAATTGTGGTCACATTTTGGTTAGAGTTGGAAATGCGCGTGTACAACCTCTCTCTGCCACCTGCTGAATCTCTTAAACCTGTACCTGTCTATTCTGTTGTCAGTATGCATCAGCAGTGCATTTTGTAAAGATGTCCAAGTCACACAACCTATGTTGTAAAATCTGCTGATCAACATTCCATTATTACATCAATGATCCAAAGCTAAGAGAGTGCAGGATAACATCAGCAACAACCAGCTGCCAGTATAACAGGATGAGGATATCTTCCTCTCTTTATCTTGGATCACCTGCTGTGTATTTGTCATAACTGTCTTCAATATGTCGGCTTGGGGGAAAGAGGGGGAGATCGTTTACTAGTTTGATCGTGAATGAAACACATTAAAAAGAAGAAGAAAATGCACAAACGGTTTGCAATTACATTTGGAAGCCTGTCCAACTATCGTCAATGTGTGGGGATTGGAACATTGGGAGTTTAATCCCACATCAAATCCACATTGAGAGGCCTTAAAATTATCTTGGTTGTTTAAAATGTTATGTCAGAGTGTGTATTTTTCTCAGCTTGTCTTTTTTTCTAAGATTTATTTGGGGTTTTTATGCCTTTATTGTAATAGGACTGTGTATAGAGTTTGAAACTAGGGACAGAGAAGGAGAAGAACTGGACCCTTGAGCCTCAAGGACAACAGCCTCCACATATAGGATGCAAAGATCAATCATCATTTAATCAATCAGGATTTGCCATAATATTGTTATTTGTCCTGGACTGTTTGACTGTTACTCCCAGTTCTCTTTATCCCACCAGGTGCTCATATCCCTCTCTTTCATCATCTCTGTTATGTTGGCATCTTCTTCACAATATTTGTCTCCAGTCAAAGATAACTTTCCACCTTCATACTTCTTCTTTCTGCAAACCTCTTGAACCTCCAACACTCCAGCCCAGCCTCCTCTGCCACCAGATGTTCCCCTCACATCCAACTTCCGTCTGAGAAAAGACATTAAAGCCCCAGATAACATAGCATCTCCCTCTGTGTCTCCTGTGTCTGCATTTGGGTCTATTCCTTTAAACCCTGTCACCAAATGCATAAAATATCACCCATGAATTAATGAACAAAGATGATTCAGATAAACAGTCAGTAGCGTTAGATTTTGCCCTCCTCACACACACAAGCACAAATACAGAGAACAAGCATTCACTTGTGCGATCTCCCCGCTGAACAGTGAACAGAGGGGGAGAAAAAAGATGTTCGATGTGATTTCACCTCAGTGTGCTACCAGGAAATAGCCTATTACTTATTCAGTGCTTTCTCTTTGTCATTTGTGCATATATAAACTGTGAAATCTACTAAGGAGCGCTGAGGGTTGAGAAAGTGCGACTTGCTCTCAGACAAAGGCCTCGCTCTCACACATTGATCTGGCAAAACTTCTATTCAAACCCAGCTATATAGAATTTCCACACCCACTATGAATAAATTGCATATTTCAGCGTATTCTACTTTTTTATGGATTATGAAGTGGCTTAGTTGGATAAGTTGCCAGCATGGTTGATTTCATGCAGAGAGATCGAGCTTAAGAGCAAGCAGATATGTCAGAATAAATTTAAGTTTCAGGAGCAGAAATTCAAAATAACAAAGAGACCAAGACCACATCAGGACCAAAGACAACAGAAAATGTCACAGCTATAACAAAGTTGGAGTTGTGATTGTTGAATATAAATTTTTTGAGCATATTTGGGATTCCGCATGAGCAATGTATCAAATGTAGACAGTTTTTTCTCCATTTGCTGCCCTAGATCAAGTTTTAAATGTTTTTTTAAATGATTGGTTAACCATTTGAACAGTCGTTTGAAACATACAGCCTAGTATGGTGGAATCTGTTGGCAATGGCTGTAATCACTAACAATCAACTCACCTCCAAGACTTCCTTTTCAGCACTCCAGATACACTACATGGACAAAAGTATTCAGATGCCGGACCACTTTTGCAGCTATAACAGCTTCCACTCTTCTTAGCAGGTTCCCCACAAGATTTCGGGGTGTTTCTGTGGAAATTTGTGCCCATTTGTTCTGTAAAGCATTTATGAGTTCAGGGACTTATTTTGGAAGAAAAGCCCTGGCTCTCAATTTCCATTCCAGTTCATCCCAAAGGTGCTCGATGGGTTTGAGGTCAGGGCTCTGTGTGGGCCAGTCAAGTTGTTACACATCAAACCATGTCTTTACAGTCCTTGCTTTGTGCACTGGGGCACAGTCATGTTGGGGAAAAAAGGGCTTTCCTCAAACTGTTGACACAAAGTTGGAAGCATAGCATTTTCCAAAATGTCTTGGTATGCTGAAGCATTAAGACTGCCCTTCACTGGAGATAAGGGGCCTTGCCCAAACCCTGAAAAACAACCCCACAGCACAGCATTATCCCTCCTCCACTAAACAGAGAAGCATGATTCATCTCTCAACAGAACACATCTCCACTGCTCCACAGTCCAGTGTCAGTGTGCTTTACAACCCCCCCATCCAACGCTTGGCGTTAGACTTGGTGATGTGAGGCTCTGTGCGGCTACTTGGACATGGAAAACCCATTTCATGAAGCTCCCACTGCACAATTTTTTTTGCTTACATTAACGCCAGTGGTAGCTCAGAACTCTTCAGCTAAGGAATCAGCAGAGCATTGGTGGCTTTTACGCACCATGTGCCTTGGCAGTCATTGAACCTGCTGTGTGATTTTACACGGTCTTCCACTTCATGGCTGAGTTGCTGTTGTTCCTAAACTCTTCAACTTTCTAATAATCTCACTTCTCACAGGGATGAAATTTCAGAAACCATCTCAATGGAAAGGTGGCATCCATCACAGTACCACGCTTGAAGTCACCGAGCTCTTCAGAATGACCCATTTTGTTGTGCAAATGTTTAACAGGCGATGTTTTTCGAAATTCAGGTGTTTCTATTACCAGTTTTTAATGCGCTGTTTAGATTTTTTCACATTTCTAAGGGTAATGGAAATGCAGCTACAGTCTTCAGTCCCTAGATGCTTACATAGTGTTGTTAGAAGACAAGTGGCAAACACGCTCGTCCACACTTTTTTTTTTTAACATAGAAGGCATCAAATCTATTCTCTGCATATATAAAGAAAAAAGGGTTCATCAGTTTAAATATTCTTATCATATTTGAACTGTTTGCAAATATTTGAACTGGTTGCAAATCACTATATTCTGTCTATTTTACACAATGTCCCTACTCTGTAGGAATTGGGGCTTGTAGTTTACTTTTAATTAATGGGTCTTTAGTTTGCTGAGAAAACAATACTTGGATGCTGACTTGTAATAAGTAAAAATGTCTGCTTTATCAGGTGTCTTTCAGAGGAGGAGAAAATTTTTTGAAGTGCTTGTTTGATGAAAGCCAGCCACATCAGCCATTTCTAATGCATGACAGACAACCAGGACATCTAAACGCTGATTGGATTATCAGGAAAGTGTTAAGCAGGTTTGTATCTCAAATTTTGCTTTCTTTGTAACGCATTATTAGCTGCACTTGGATGCAGATGTTTGCGTCTGTTCAAAGACACAAATTGTAGTTGGATTCCACTGATATATGATTGGTCAATACTTGAAAGGCCACCTCTACAAAGGGAACCAGCCCTTCTCATACCAATGCCCACCCTGCCTGTATGGACCACATTCTTTAAGTAGAATCTAAATACAGACACTAGCCATCCTATTATGTATCAGCTGCACACGTGTAAGAGTACATCCTTTTGATTTGATTTCTTTGGGAAAGGAATGCTGCTTTGTATTGATGGTTTTTCAGTTAAGATTTAACCTTTACACTAAGAAAATCCATAGTGATGCGTCTTCTTCTTTCCTGTTAATAACTTGCCTTTTATGAGGTGCTGAGGAAGTGGACACCCACACATGGTGTCAAGCTAACCGTCACAGATTAATGCTTTAGTTGAAAGAATCTTTCACTACAAATATCAGACAGCTCATTTGTGAAGCACTGTTTTTCAGGTTTTTAAAAAAAATAAATCTTATATCCTGTACCTAAGCCACCAATTTCATGAGATTTTTTATTTTTACTTAGACTATTAGATGGGATAAAATTCCATGTCAGTAGTGGTATTGTTGTGAAACTAAGGGACACTGGTTGGTGTGGAAATCCTCACTGTAAATATAGCAGTGCTCAGATTCCATTAATAATGACATTATTAGCCAACGGATCCCGTGGTTTTGTTCGGCCTGTGCTGAACTGATTAGTCCATGCAGACATTGATCTCACCTTCCTCTATGTTTGTGTGTGTGTATGAGCTCTTAGTCCAGGGCTCTGTTATTGTGTATCACATCACTTCTTGTTCTCTTACCATTTCAAACAGTTCATTTTCCACCATGCTAATGGCAGTTTTAGGGGGTTAAGGAGATAAATAAATCCTCGCTGTCACCTCATTTAAAATCAAATGCCACTTAATTATAGCTGTATGTGTTTTCAAACACTTTGCATAATTTATTGTTCTACTCCGTCCTAATCTCCAGATCCTTATCGCTCGTGCTCTATTTTACACCCTTTATCCTTATAATAAAATTATAATGCTGCCTGTCTCCGTTTTTCTTTCTCTTTCTCACTGCCAACAGCAGTGTTAAGAGATAAGGAAGCCGATGAAAAGACGTTTTTTTAAGTTGTGCCTCACCTTGTAGGGATTTGATGCTGTAAAGGTCTATTGTCAACTCTGGAGAGCATACACGAACACACTCACACATGTACACACAGCCCTCTGGCAGTGCTGCTTTTTTTACAAGGGAAATACAAACACTGTAAGATCGGAATAACATCATCATTCATGATTCTGGTACAAGCACAAGGGCATACGAACACATACTGTATATTATTTAACCTTTATTTATAAGATAAAAAATTGATTGGCTTTCGTACACATTTTTATTTCTTTGAAGCCTTAATGTGCAAGCAACTAAGCATGCTACTGCCCTTTTTTGACCACCAAAAAGGGCAGGAGGTAGGGCAGGATTTTCAGCAGCCTCAAAATACAATATGTATCACGATACAGAGGCCACAATCTGATATGTTTACCGACACACTTCGAGTTGCGTTAACTTATAAATCCAAAACAGCTACTTCAGCTCTATACTCTAAGCTGATTGAACACATTTTTTAAGTAAGTATTACCCGTTCATTTTAAGTATTTTTTGTAATTGTACTGAAATTATTTGACAATCATCCCTTAATCTGAAGAGTTTCCCCAGAATAACTTTGAGCATTAAGCCTGGTAGACATTGTGCGATTTTGGGCTGTCCCAAATGAAAGATGACCAATCATGGCGATATCTTGAGTTGTGGCTCTAAAACAGTGGTGCTTTGTCACACTGTGAGACAAGTTAAGACTGCTGTTGTCATGGTTTTGCGACCAAAGAGCACCTGGGCTAAAATTCCGACAGTGTCAGAAATTTAGGATGACCATCTCATCACGATGACTAACCAACCAACAGGGATGCAGCAAGAAATGATGTACCGATGAACCCAACACTGCTGCTAACAGACAAACAACTGAGCATTAGACTAGAGACAATGCCAAAAAGCAGAAGTTCCTGGGATTCCTTTGCTTCATTATTTAACCACTGCACTTGCCCCGTAGATGGATGACGCACACTGATGTGGGGCATGCTGATAACGATTATTTCTTGTATTTTGGCGTATGTCAGCATTAGTGGGAGTTGTTGGTCGTATGGGATTCATGTTGCACAGTGTAGCATGCCAGAAACTGCTAAAAACGCAGTCTGTAGGAGGTATTAGGCATTTATGCACCATGAGTGAAGTTACTGACTACGTAAGGAAAGTCCCGCCTGTGGGAAGCAACCAAAATACACAAAGGATGGCATAATGAACATGATGGTAGAGGACTTCCTGGTTCAGTGTGCACCTTCCAGCTTTTGTCACCTGTAGTCATTTAAGCCAGCCTACCTTGAGTGGTATAAATGCACAAGATTGAAGCATGGTAATAAGGGAACATTACAGTGAATAAAGAACACATAGCTTTACAAAAAAAAAAAAAAAATCTTAAACGTGTTGTTTTGAGTTGGATTTAGCCAGAATTTTCAAGTGCAGGAACATTTCCACAGCGTAGTTTAGCTGAACAAAGTCAAGTTAATCCAACATAACTCTAAAAGTAATGATTACGCAAAAAAACTGATATCCACTACCCTATTTTTAATTTGTACAATACTGATGAATGAGGATAAAAACAGCATTAGTACCACTGCCTGTTGCAGCTGCTTGGAGCCTTCGTTATCAGCACCGCTGTTTAGCACATCTTCACAAATAAAGCATAAAGTACTGCTTTTAATCTCCTGATCCCGTTGAGACATTGAGGAAAATTTTGACCTAATGGCATCGTTTAGTGCTGGTCAGTGTGAGGATAATAAGTTCACAAGCACATAAGAAGGCACCTCCCTTTACGTATTATTATTATTATTACTGTTAAACTGTGCGGTTCATCCTGTCAAAGAAGTGTAATCCATTTGATCTGTTCTTTAGAGATTGTTTTGCATGTATGTTTTTTTTTCTAAGTAGTTATTTCGCTCCAAAGAGGAAACCGCAGGCAGAAAGCGCTATTATGTAGATTAGGTGTAGTTACCCACTTTCGCCACAAGATGGAGTATGCTATTGAGTGAGCCCTTCTGCCGTGACTTGCTCGCTATTAACACACACTGTTGCTCTGAGCAGAAGCTTGATCACAACAATGTGCTTTTCTGTTATATTTTCAGCTCATGAACCCTTCATTAAATTGCTAAAAGTCACACTGAGAGTCCTTCTTTAAATGTGCAACATCAGGACGACACAGATTAGCCCAGTGAGGCCACCTGTTGTTGCTAACTATTAATTAGCCTGGTATTGTGTGTCGATGACGACTGGTGTCGCTGCAGTGAATTACCTTGTTTTTGCACAGCTTGCAAGACTCATATCCATCTTTAGGAAACCCAGAATAATCCAGTATCTTTGCTTTTAGTCTTGCTGGCAGTAGATAAAAACTAGGATTTATGTTAACTGGTGCGAGTACAAACTAGCTTGTTTCGGTTAAGCGAAGCATATGCTGCATCATGCAGTTTGACAGCTACTGCCATCTGTTTGCTTTTATGTTGACAGCATCATGGGGGATGTTAAAACTGCCATCACAAGATTTCACTCACTCTTGTCATACATTTAACAATTTTATTGCAAAATGATTATACAGTTTTACTTGGTAAGATCTGTATGATACGGGTATCAGCAAGGTGCACGTAAAGATATATTAGCGTATCAATTTTTGGAGCACAGGCCTAGCATAGAGGGTCAAAATTATGCTACTTTATTGGTGGACATTGCCAATATCCACTCTTATTGGCCAATCACATCTATTTTTATCGTCTAATTCTAAGAAATTGATAAAGAAAAACAAACGCACACCGGTTTAGCCTGGTTGGCCACATCAGCTGCAACAGTTCTCAATGCTCCAATCATGATTCTGGTGCTAGCTGATGTGTGTCTTTCCCCCTTCTCTCTCCTCATATTTCCTTTCAAACTTTGGCTGTCCTATCAAATAAAAAAATGTTTAAAAAAAATTTGAATTCTGTGACCCTGACTACATAAGCCTAACCTTCAATAGCTAAATGTCAAATCTATCCTTTAATTTAAAGGGATTTAATTTAAACTTGCATCAGCTTTATGCTCCTGTTCTAATGTAATTGTAGAAGAAGCAAAGTCACTAATGTGCCATCAATACACTGGAAACTAACGTACCAACAATGCAAGCAGGGAGACATTATATCCACTGCAAAGTAAGAAAACAGAATATATACAATTAGTCATAGTGGCACATACATCTTGCTATACATTTATCATTACATCATTGCATTCAGGCAGTATGATGTACTGTACAGCTGCAGCTGCTGATGGGGGTGTTACACAGTAATTGTCCAGCCGTACACTGGATCAGAGGACAGATTTAATACTTATAATCAGTGGATTCTGATTCATTCATTTACATCCTTCAACTAAAACAAGATCTTGTTTAAGTAAGCAAGCAGACGCAACATCCGAAACTGTATCATTTCCTCAAAGCACTGATTAGTAAAGCAAGTAAAAGCTCCAGGGCGAGTGCAGCAAAAACTGTTAAGCCTATGGATCAAATATAAATGTGCAAAACATACACAAAAAGGACAAACAGGCCCGGTTCAGTGGTAAAGTACCTTAATTTAGTCACCTTGGACACAAATGTCTTTCATGTAAGTTGGGAAAGTATTCACATGACACATAACTCCATCGTCATTGAGCCTCAGTCAGCGTGAATGGGGAGCAGATTATGTGTTAATGCTTTAAAGGATGTGTCTGAGCCTTTAGTTTAGTAGCAGTATAGGTGTTGCAGCTTTAGTATAACCAGGTAATGGATGGGAGGAGCATGCAGTCATGCATCCTCTCTATGGGCCCTCCATCCTGGGCCAGTCGATGGAGCAGACAGGCCGGGCTTAGTTTATCACATAGATCCCATGGCTGGACAGCACAGCAGACAGATTCGAGTCAATAAGAAGGTGCTGCTTTTGAATATTCACTCAAGTGTTCAGTGGCGGGCTGCATATTAATTGGAAACAGAAAAGTAGAGCTTTGTGTTTTATGCAGATTTGATCAAGTCTGTGAGAAGCAAAATCTGAAATCGGTCTCAGAATATTCAATACATGCTGGGAAAAAGTTCCTGTTAACATAGAGGGACCCTATTTTCAAACCTCCAAACAGGGACACCTTCATTTTACCGTAAACCAATATGCATAAGCTCATGGTAAAATCTAATTTTTCATCAGTGCACCTTTCAGTACCGTTCATGGAAAGTGGATCAGCAGATGAAAAATCCTGTCTGCATAGATCAATTAAAACTTTATTTAAAAAATGTAATTACTAAACTAACTAAAACTAAACACAAGGATTGCACTGGGGTTAAAGAACTTATTTATTCTATTAAGTTGGCTGTCACTGGCATTTGCCTCCCCATTTAGCCTCATATTAACCTGGAGGTCCTCTAACAAAATTTGCCATGCGTTTGTAGCAATGCAAAATGTCATGCACTGATCTGTTCGTCCATCTTTGGTTCTCCAGCTTGATTACATGTTACGAGTTTCAACATTACAGTTGGCACTGCATCTTCCCTGGATGCCAGAATCTGGAGAGTATGAATATTCAGTCTTTGACAGTTCATAGAGGTTCATCTTTCCTGCTGGCGGGTGTGGTATTGTCACACAGCTTGATTTTTCACATTTATGCAACTTAACTTTATGTGCTTTGCACATTTTCATAACTAAAATTTGGCCTGGCTGGCTGGCCCAAATTTGTGTCTTAAGACGTTAGATCGTTAAGACATTTCACCTCTTTGCAGGCTTGGTTTAATTTGAGCAAGGCAAATAAAGCGCCCCACCACATCACAGGTACCTTTGGAGAAATACTTCGCCCCCAAAATTCTACAATGATATAAAATCCTTCATTCAATACAGTCTCAATACAGTCTGTTTTTAGCTGTCTCTCTGCTCTGGCACAAAGACAGGCAGCTGCGCTCTGGCCATAGTTCACCAAAAGGTCAGGGATCAGGATAATTGCTAGAGTGCTTGCTGATTTTTCACTTGAACCAGATGCAGCAGGAACAAAAATCTTACCTACTGAAGGTGTGTTTTAATCCATATTTTACTTGTCTTTAGAGTGGATGATTGAAAGAAGTGTACTGTGACTCTCTCTCCAAGCAGCCACAACTTAATCCATCATGTCTGTTAGCATCGAAATGCTAAAGTTGAGTAAAGTATGCTAATTATCAATGAAGACTTTTATGTTGAAGAGAAACATCATGAAATTGAGTATTTTCAGCTGCAATTTAACAATAAAGACCTCTCATAAACGAGAGAGACTTAAATATACAGAACTCAGAAAATGAGATCGAAGGAATACCTGGAAAGTTAAATACAAGATGAGAAAATGAAACCGAGACTTTTAAGCCCTACTCTCTCTGTCATTCCTAACATAGATGTGATTTGTTCTCTGGTGGCTTAAAAAAGAGACAGCAGAACAGCAGCATTTGACAGGATCGTCTCTCCTGTGAGTGGGTGTGGCTTCAGCTCAACTGACACGCCCACATCATACCAAAACAGATACTACCTCCTCATTGTTCATGAATCTAAAGCTTATTTTATAAACCTAGAGATGTTTTTCTAATGGCTGAAATTTGGCTTGGTGGTTCATAACACACTGTCATACAACAAACCTAAAATACATTTTATTTAATCACTTTACAAGGACTTTAACAAAGAGAAATTATATGTGTGCAAGTGTGTAGTTGTATGTGTGTCTTATTTGAATGACTGAGCGCTTGTCTCACTTAAACAAACACAATCAATGTCAGCCAAGTCAATCCAGGTTCATAACACACAACTCATTGCAAATAAACTTATGTTGTATAAACTTCACGTGGACACTGCACCACATAATTACAATAAAGCAGATTGCTTAGCCTCAAAATACCATCAATCATATACAGTGCAGCCATTTCAAACATATTCCCTATAGAGAGGCATAAAGATATTGCTATTGAGCTTTTGGAAATGTCAGGGCAATGGAAACCCAGGCAAGGCGCAATTACATAATGATTATTGCAAAAGTTTCTCCCCCTCACTCAGTGTGGCTGTAATATGCAGTGCATGGCCATGGGGGTTCATTAGTGAGAACAGGCTGCTGTTGAAAAGCTCCAGTTTCACCTCTGATCCCGGCTAATGTGATTTGGACCTGAGATTGGTAGTGGAGAGATTAGATGCTAGCTCACCTCAGGGTGGGAACCAGAGAAGGAGACATACATCAATGTTGTTTGCTCTCAAACTCAAACGTCTTCTCACCTCTAATTTGCTCTGAAGCATCTGCAAAAAAAAAAGAAAAAGTGTCTAGAAAGCAGTTGTAGTCTAATTTATTTTGAAGCGATGGAGACTTGGTGTAGTGAGCGGCTGCGTGCTAATCCACTCTGTTACATTTCAGAGTGCATGATTTGGGCTTTCATAACAAATCAATTGGTTTGTTGTGAGTAGGAGTGGAGGATCAGCTTTGGATGACAACTGTGTTAGCATTCTCCTCTCATTACCTCATGGCTTACCCTCATGGCCCGCACTGCCAGTCGCAATGTCAGCCTGCTCCTTCTTTCATTTCCTTTTCATTAAGCCTCTGCTCTCTCTGTCACTTCTTAGCCCCTCCACCTTCAACCGTACACTCCTTGTGCCCCCTCCACCTCCTCCATTAAGTCTCTACCTCTTTCCTTCCCCTCGTTCCTCTCTCCGCCTCTCATTAGGTCATAGTTGTGGTGATTTGTCAGAGTGGCTGTGTTGATTAATAGGCCGACGGAGCCCCTATATTTGGGGGGCTGTCAGCGGGGCTCCAGAGTGCCAGGGCCGCCCCGCTGAGCCCCCTCACCACCCAGGTGGCCCCATTTGGGCTAAATGAGCTGTGAAGGGTCTCGGCTATGCCCGCCTGCCCCACACTAAGATGTTACGCACACACAGGCATAGACACAAAAAGGCACAAACACATGCGGGCACAGACACACATCTGAGACACGCTCACGTACTCAACACCCTGGCTCTCGCTGCCACGCACCCCTGCGTTCCCACATGATTTGTCACACTCCATCAATAGACAATAAGTTACTGCCACTCTAGCCTGTCAATGGGCCCTGTCTGCTGCAGACCCCTCTTTGGTGTCTCCTAGCCTGGGAGGGAAGGGAGGGGTGATGAAGGGTGGAGCAGGGAGAAAGTGGTGTTGTAGTTGAATATGAGGACAAGGGAAGTAAAAAGAGGACAAAATGAAGGGAAATAGCAAAGTAAAGAATGATAGGAAGAGGGAGGATGGAGGCAGAGGTAGAAAAGTACAAGACTGTTGTACTCATGTGAAAGTACAGTTACTTTGGATAAAATTGGCAAAAGCAGAAGTAAATTTACCAGCCAATTAATTTTCTGATGTAAGAGTAAAAAGTATGTCATTTAGTTAACCTAAAGCACTGAGTACTGAGTAGCTCATGCAATGAACACAGCTTTTTATTTGTTTTAACATCAATGATGGCAAATCCATTATCTCAAAATATTAGAATATTGTAGAAAAGTCCAATTTGCAATGGTTTCCTAAGCCTTAATTCACTCATTCTGGTTCAGCTCACACAGCTGCAATCATGGGGAAGACTGCTGACTTGACAGCTGACCAGAGAACAATCATTGACGCCCTCCACAAGGAGGGTAAGCCACAGAAGGTCACTGCTGAAAAGGCAGGCTGTTCTCAGAGTCTTTATCAAAGCATATTTGTGGAAAGTTGACTGGAAGAGAAAAGCACAAGCAACAGGAATGAGCTTAGTCTTCAGAGGACTGTCCAAAAAAAGCAGATTTAAGAACTTAGGGGAGCTTCACAAGGCATATTGGAGTCAGTAGACCAAGAGCCACCACACACAGGCCGGTCCAGAAAATGGGCTACAAGTGTTGTGTTCTTAGTGTCAAACCAATCTTAAACCTAAGATAACATAAGCTTCTCACCTGGGCTAGGAGGAAAAACTGATACTGTTTTCCTTTTCCAGCAGGACTTGACACCTACCCACAGTGAAGCCAAAACTATCAGAAACTGGTTTGCTGGCCATGGTGTTACTGTAGTTGACTGGCCAGTAAACTCACTGGACCTGAACCCCATAGAGAATCCATGGGATATTTTCAAGAGGAAGATCAAAACACAAGACCCAAAAACATAGACGAGCTGAAGGTTGCTATCAGAACTACCCTGGTTTCCATAACATTTGAATGGACAAGAACATTTGACTTGTTTTCCATAACATCTCAGCAGTGCCACAGGCTGATCGCCTCCATGCCACACTGCACTGATGCAGTTATTCATGCAAAAGGAGCCCCAACCAAGTATTGAGTACATACAAATGAACATACTTTTCAGAGGGCCAACATTTCTGTATTTTTTTTGAATTAGTCTTATGTAATATTCTTTTTTTTTTTTTTTTTTTTTGAGATAGTGAATTTTGGGTTTTCATAAACTGTAGGCTATAACAATCAAAATCAATGAAATAAAGGCTTTACATTTCTCACTGTGTATGCAATATATCTATGTTTATTGGGATCCCTGTTAGCATTGGCACATGGCTGCAGCTATTCTTCCTGGGGGCCAGAACATAAAATAGTTTGCATACAAGTAGTACATACAATATCAAACGAAGTAAAACATACATACAATTGTATCCCTTCCTCACCACTCCTACTCAAGACACAGCAAACAACACATAAGTTGATAGACAATGCTAGATAATACCAAGTATGCCTTAAACATTAAAAAGATATTAAAAAAACACACACACATAATATATAGGTTCCCCTTTTGAATTGAGCTACTAAAATAAAATGGATTTTTCCAAAGTATTTTAATTTATTGAGATGCACCTCTATATAAACAATGGTGTGTAATAACAATGAAGAAACAAGCTAGCAAAAAACTCCTTGTTCTGACTTTCGGCTTTGTTTTTCAATCAGTAACTGATGCTTTTTAAAATTTAATGGAGAACAATATTCCTCCAAAATATAACTAAGTAAAAGTAAAATTACTGTACTCAAAAATATGCAAGAAACTCCTCAAATACAGTAATTTGAGTAAATGTAATGAGTTACTTTCAAGCCCAGGTTGCAGGAAATATTGGATAAAATGCAAAGCTGCACAAGCCACAGCCCAGAGGCTGGCTATCAAAGCTTCCAGTGATGCACAGAGAAGAAGCCAGGTTCAAGGAAATGAAGGTCTGCGCCTGCATGTGTTTTCTCGCATGCGTGCAGAGTAACATGGTTCAGCTGCTCCACGCCGATTGCCCGGCCTTGGAGTCAGAGGCGGTGCCGTGTGCATGAATGCGTGTGAATGTGAACATCCCTCTTTGCAAGATTATTTTTGTTCCCCCTAAAAACCTAGGAGGGGGAGACCTTGGTGAATGAGATCATCCTGCTATATTTGCACGTGCACACACATATGCACGGCATACACCCACATGTGCGAGCGCACACGCCTCCTCAATGATTCAATCTGATGATGGGTATTGGAGGGGAAACTGGAATCTGTGAAGGTCAGAAAAGTCTGAGCAGTTACATCCACCACTGCAGGCTATACTGCCACTGTCTCTGCTCCCACACTGTCATTACTGCTGGCCGGCTAGCTCTCATTATCAACTTACTTCATCAAACACACTTCATTATCAGGCTGTCCTTAACAGACAGATGGGATGGACCCTCGAGCAAATGACAGAGTAACTGGAATAAAGTGATTCCTTTTAAAGTCTGTTCAATGAACGGGTCATAACACATATAGTCCCCTGCTATTAGTTTATCTGTGATTTACACTTGATTGGACATCTGGAGGAAGAAAAAGAGTGGTATGTTTCTTCAGAAAATACACTTTAATTGTACCAATGGCTATGCGTTATAATTACATCTGAGGCGATTACAGTCATTATGAAGTCGTTATTTCTGAGACTGTTGAACATATGAAAGGCGGATGGATACACTGGCTGAATAGACAGCTGTTACTGAAGATGTAAGTAACAGACAGCCCTATCACGCTGGCAATATGGACGACCATGAAATTAAGACTCAACGTATAGTAATTACAATGACAATGAGCTTTGTTCGACGTGTCAAGTATCAATCTAACACTTGCCAGGCAGCTTTCATATCATAGCTAATAGGCAGTTGGCGGGGCCCGGACGTCGCCAACTGCCGAAACCAAACTATTCATGAGCCAGCCCTTGTTGCTGTGCTTAGCAGTTGACGTAACAGTAATACACACATCAGCTACATGTGGCCCCATGCAAATGAGTGCATTAGAGCAGGCCTCAGAGAGCAGAGCGTGGCCAATAAATCCAGCCCGGGGTGAGAAATGTAGCCTTTACCATGCGTGTCCAACCCCATCTATTTAACCTAATTACACACACCATACCAGGTAATAAAAGTCTACATGCCATCAATTCTGACATCTCATCCAGGGCAGTGCAAGGAATGTCTATTAGGATCTATAAATCCTCAGGCTGGTGATCTTCTCTAGGTGTAAGGAGTGTGTAAGGTGTCTCTATGGGCGGCTGTGTCTTTCCTCTGAATGTGTGTGGGAATAAATCATGATGTGTTTCTATGTTTGTGCATATCTGTGGGTATTTTTCACCGTATCTGCTGGTATCGAACAGACAGCCAGAGTTCAACCATCCAGATTCTCACACTGGCCTAACTCCAAATTGTGAAGACAAAACAACAAATAGCTGATTCAGACAGCATGAGATTGAGTAATCCTGGTTCTGGCTGGATGTTTTTCCAGCCCAGGTGTTTCCTGCTGCATGCTGACAGCCCTGTCCGTCACGCCTGAGGTTGGGCGGAACGTGGCTGCAGGTACTTTCACTTTCCCAATGTCATGCTTTGCAATTGGTTAAAGAAAACAGCGCTGCATTGCTGAATGGCCACATCCAGTGTTTTCAGGCATAGACGGCTGGAGATGAATGGCTGTGGTCACAGTAGCTCCACTTCTCACTCTCTCTGCCTTTGTCTGCAGCACCTGAGCTACACCTGACCCGCACTCCACCCAGGGATGAGGATCCATGAATGAGAGGACAAAGTGGTAAGGTGAAACAAGGCAGGAAGGGAGGGATGAAAGATAAATGGCTCAGAGGTGATGGATCCTATTGTATGAAGATGTCCCAGTGAACCATTTCAACTTTTCACCTTTCTGGTTAATTGGTGTGATGAAGATCAGTCATGTTAGAGAGGCACTGTTACTGCGCTTTAGATGACTGAGTATACTGGCTATTGGATGAGTAAAAGAAGCTTCCTTTTCCAGCTGAAGAAGCATAAATCAAAGAGATCACTATAGTATGGATCCACATTTTAAACAGTGATATCTATAATAAACTAGTCATGTTCCTAGACAAATAATTTCATATCCAATTGAACACAAATTACAACAGAATTAGCCAACTATTCTAAAGCCAAGAAAACAGACAGAAAACAGCCAAAAATTCCACTATTAATTTGAAACGGGGCCACAGCAGTGGTTGATAAATAGTAGAAGTTGGTTTACATAATGTAGCTAACATCAGCCGTCCTATTCTCACCGACCTCTGATCCTCTTAGCAGGTTAACATGTACATTCCTCTGCCTACTGCTGTCACTCAGCTATACAAGTACAACCTCTCTTAGCCTACATGCAACTTTGAGTCCATTTTCTAAATCGAAATAAGTCAAAAAGAGAAAATAAAACGAACAAGAAAAACTCCAAGGTACTTTCTTCAGTAATTCAAAAGCTTATATTTTCACGGCATTGTCCAATAACAGCAAAGGCACACGTTGACTTGGTTTGGGTATCAGGCCTCCATCAGGAGGTCATACAAACAGATGTTAGGAAGCAGCTTCATTTACAGTGGTACTTCACCAACAGGAACATGCCACTCAGGCATACAAGTAATGGCCTGCAAAACCTACAAAGCTATGTATATGCACATGAAAAGGATACAGTGCATTTAGAAAGTATTCAGACACCCTTCACTTTTTAAAATTTTGTTGTTGCAGCCTGATGCTACAAAAAAACATTTTTATTGTCATTCATCTACATTCAGTAGCCCATCATGACAAATTGAAAGAAAATTTTTAGGAATTGTTGCAAATTTACTAAAAATAAAAACAGAAATCTCACATTTTTGTAAGCATTCAGAGCCTTTGCAAAAACACTTGAAATTTAACTCAGGTTCCTCTTATTTCTCTGGATTGTTGCTGAGATGTTTCTACACCTTGGCTGGAGTCCACCTTTAGTAAATTAAATTGATTGGACATGATTTAGAGGCACACACTGCTTGGCTTTCCCATGGAGTTTTATGCAAACTCCAAACACGCTTTCATGTGTTTTGCGCTGAGGAAAGTCTTCTGTCTAGTCACTTTGCCATAAAGCCCAGATCAGTAGAGGGCTGGCTGATGGTTGTCCTTCTTAGACTTTGTCTACTCCCACACAGGATCTCTAGAGCTCAGCCAGAGTGACCATTCGTTTCCTGGCCACTTCTCTTACTACGCCCCTTCTCCCCCAGTTGCTCAGCTAAGCCAGGCAGCAAGCTCTTGGAAGGGTCCTGATTATGCCAGATGTCTTCTACCTGAGGAACAGAGGCCACTGTGCTCTCAGGAACCTTCAGTGCAGCAGGCATTTTTTGTAGCCTTCCCTAAATCTGTGCCTTGCAACAATCCCGTCTCTGAGCTCTGTAGGCAGTTCCTTTGACCTTATAGTTTGGTTTTTGCTTTGATATGCATCGTCAGCTTTGAGGCCTTCTATAAAGAGGTGTATGCCTTTCCAGATCAATTCAATTTACAAGTGGTGGACTCCAATCAAGGTGTAGAAACATCTCAGCAAAGATCAAGCGAAATGGGAGGAACCTGAGCTAAATTTCAAGTGTTCTCAATATTTATGTAGATGTGAAAAAATACTGCATTATGGGTTACAAGAGGTTCAATAAGACACTCAACTCTAGAATTCAAATCAGTAATTCATTTACAAAAATACAGTGGAATCCAACTCTTTGTTGGGAGTTCAATGGCTGGTAGTATGTACATCCAAAATTTTCCCATTAGTTGAACTTCTTCAGTCTCTCAAGCTACCCTTTTTTCTGCTGTGAAAATAAAGGTGTTTCAAGTTTTTCCTTGTTAATTTATTGACTGGGGGGGGGGGGGTATCACAGATGACAGAGATGTAGTTTTTACTTTGCTATTTTGATGCTAGCTCACAATCATGGACTAACGGAACTGCTTGATGGGATTAAACGTAGGAAACAATCCTATTAATATTATGATGTAACAACAATCATTCCTTAAGTGAAGAGATGCTAGGTTAGTCGACATTACTCTTGTGGCATTGGTCAAAAGTCAGTGGCTCATATGATCAGCAAATCAAGGTGGTAAGCATGACACCAGCCAACTCCTGATCCCATCTCTCTGCTGATGTTTTCCTGCATGTGTAAGCTGCGGCTGCAGCAATAAACTACACCTCTCTAAACTTTTGGGCCTCTTTAAGGACAACTGAGGATAGACCGGCAGTGTGGGGAGAGTGAGAAGGGAATGACGAGCATAAATCAGCCTCAGGACTGGGAGTCAAATCTGCAAGCACTACAACAAGAACTGCATCTGAGGTACCTGTCTAACCAACTGAGCTAAACCAGCACATGAAATAAACTTAATTTTAATGCTGAATGGAGAGATTATGGTTCATATACTTTACATCAAAAATAAAGAAAAAACATTAGCAAAGCCTGTCACTTCCTCTAGCTCTCTTCCTCGCTCATCATTTTGTTGGCATTTCACCCACCCAGTCTGCAATTTCAAGCTCCCAGAGGGGGGAAAAAACACATATAAAAGGATCACCACACCTGGATTTCCACTTCGGGATGTCATCCATGGAATCCAGCAGAAAAGCTAATCCATCAAACTGCAAAAAGAACAGTGTGGGTGTGTGTATTTTCTATTAAAAGGATTACTCCATTACCAAAACAGAGCAGGGTTGAAAAGCTGGCTCAGAGTCTACACTTTGGTAAATTGATTTATGACTGATTTATCTCACATAAGCCTGAGACAGTGTTGGTTTTCTGGAGAAGTGCAGGCATTGTGTCACAAACAATTACTGGTTCATATAGCTGAGTAGAAGAGGGGAAATTTGCAGCAGCTGGTGTCAGAACATCAGGCTGTTGTGAAAATGCTAAATGGTTGGTTTTGATAGAGGAGTTTGGTGGCTGTCTTGCTGCAGTTTGTGCTTATCTTTGAAAAAAGGAAACATTTAAGACAGTTGCAAACACAAACATCTGCACAAAGATTGAGAAACAGAAAGACTTGCATATATACAGTATTATTCATTCTTATACAAACTCCACACAATGCTGCTTAAATGGTGATTTGCTGTCGGGTTACCAAGATTATGCTCTTCTTCATTGTCACATGTTCAACACATTGTGCCAGCTCTCTGCAGAGCTGGCTTCAAAGCTACTCCAGTGCAATTGTTGTCTCAGTCACCTATTATAAACAACGCATTTTTAGAGAAAAGGCTGTAATTGTGCAAAAGTGTGGCACAAATGGCTTTGTAACATTACTGTATGCCTTTCTTCAATGCAGGACCCTGAAAGCTCCCACCAATTGAAGTTCTGCTTTCATCCAGCATAAAAGCTATGTTTGCAATTGAGCTTTGGTGCTATACCTTTCCTCGCCTTTACCCCCCACCCTTTTCGCCTTGTTTCATATGAGTGCACAGCCACAATGGCTTGAGTAATGGCTCCAAAATGTCTTTCCCTGAGCAAAACCACTGTTTTTGTGGGTCATGTAGAGGCAACTTTGAGACCAGAACAACTTGAGCGGACTACTGCTATTACTAATTCCTTTCTCTCTCTATTCTAATAGTGAGACCACTCCGCACTACCACACGGGCCTCGTCATTTAGCTTAGCCCAACACACACACGAGAGAGGAGAAAGTAAGAGGGAGAAAAACACAGGGGGAGAGAGAGAACACAGGTCAACCACAGAGCTTTTTCCTTGTTTGAAAATGTCAACATCAAAGAGAAGCTGCTCTCCATCGGTGGGGGCGTGCTGGTGGGTCATGGATGTTTCCCTGCTGCAGAATGAATCGGGGTGCAAAGCCAAACCAAAAGCGGTCTAAAATAGCTCGGTGACTGGGTGGTTATGGCCTCACGTATTATACGAGTCGAAGCCACATGCTTTTAGTGCCCAGTGGCTGGCCTTGGTTGCTGTATTTCACTGTAACTAGGATGTATAGTGGGAGAAAAGTGCCTGGGTGTTGCATTTGCTCCAAAGTTTTGAGTACAAAGTTAGCTTCAAACCCTTTAGCTTAGCATCCAAATGCAAAAAATTCAACAAAACTACTATTTGCACTGCCTTGAATGGACCTTAGACGCTGGAAACTCTCCGCACCTCACCTTCTTCTGACGTAATAGCCTTTGACATGCATCCTCCATCACATATGAAAGCATGCTGTCGATGCGAGCATGCATGTGTATGTACATGCGTGTTAAGAAGCGTGAGCAGGCTGCAGACAGCAGCCACTGGGAAATCAAGGAGCACTTTGTCATGCATCCTTAAATGTGTGACACTGCGTCTCATGAGACAGTGCCTGATTGGTCTACGAGGCATCGAAGAATGACGGCTGAGTGATGGCCTCGGGGGGGATGGAGAGTGTGTGTGAGTTGTGTGTTTAGTGTAGTGTGTTTATGTTTGAGTGTATTGGATGGGGTTAGAGACACAGGACAGCACAGTGACATGTCTGGGTGGCACCCTGTCAAAGACAGCTGGCAACATGTCGTAATGCCGCCATTAGGGAGTCACACACCACTCCAAAATCAGTCTACAGGATTCACATCCTTTTTTCAATTCTGTTTACAGTTTTTAGTTTTACAAAATACAAAACAACAAAATATATAGGGTATAGAACAAAAAAAGCCTACGTTAACAGAAAAGGGGCTGTCTGTGATTCAGGTTTTATCTTGCCCAGTCCATTTTAATTACTGAATGGAAATCCTTATGCACAGGGGAGCAGGGTGGCAACATTAAGGTAAAGACAGTCATTTCTTTTAGCAACCACCATTAATTTACATCATTTCAACACAAATGTGATCTTTATTCTAATAAATGAAAAAAGTGTAAATCCTTATGAACCCTCACGTAAGTCTCTGTTTCAGGATTTGTTTGATATCACAATGAACTCATGCCACTGTCCTTGACTCTTCATTATTACAAAGGCATACTCAAAGAGCTGAACTGTCTGATCAGCTTTGATCAACTATCAGAGTAAAAGAAAAGTTTGAATGTTTCATATTCAACCAACTATAGAAAAACTGTTTTTGAGGGACAGTTGTGGCCTGTGTTCAGATTGAATATATGTAAGGTTGAGCGCGCAGATGGTCGAGTGGTTTAAGGTGCTTCCCATTTACGTGGACCGCCCAGGTTCGAATCCGGCCTGTGGCCCTTTACAGCATGTCTCTCCCCACTCTCTTCCCTGTTTCCGAGTCTATCCACTGTCTTTCCTCTATCTAATAAAGGCATGAAAAGGCCCAAAAATAAATCTTTAAAAAAATATATGTAAAGTCAAATAAGTAATAGAATCAGCATTCCTGGCTACCATTATACCATGAGGACAAAAGAACACTCCAAGCAACTCAGAGAAAAGGTTATTGAAAAATATAAGTCAGGGGGAAAAAAAAAATTCAAGGCACTGCACATCCCACATCCAGCAGTTAAATCCATCATCAAGAAACTAAAGGAATATGGCACATGTGTGAATCTGCCTAGATCAGACTGTCCTCACAAACTGAGTAACCATGCAAGAAGGAGACTAGAGAGAGAGGACACGTAGACACCTATGACTACTCTAAAGGAGTTACAAGCTTCAGCAGTTAAGATCAGAGAGACTCTGGAGCGGCCGAGTCAAAGCTGAGACCTGAATCCTACAGAGAGGTTGTGGCTGGACTTTAAAGGGGTGGTCACACCTGATCCTTGTGCAACCTGACAGAGCTTGCAAAGAAGAGCAAAGAAGAATGGAGTAACTGCAGCCAAAGGGGAACTACTAAATACTGACTTGGATAGGTTAACAGGCAATGGGCCCTAGTGATCTCCTCTCTATCTCAAGTCTTTCTTCAGCTTTACTATCAAATAATGACAGAATATAACAAAGACTGATCTACTCAGGGCACAGTCGTCATATGCCCAGCTGTGTTCAGCTGATGGGCAGCTTATCCTAACTATCGCCTCCCAGTTCCCACAGCCAATCACACATCTTTCTCTAAAATCAGTAGTTTATTTAAATTTGACGTATTTCTCACTTATCTCTGCTTGCATTAATGCTAATGCACCATGCAGCTGCTCCTGACAAAGCTTCACGTCCTCCACCCCAGCCTCCTCTTTTATAGCATAAAAGTTTGTTACACCCTCAGATTCATGCTACTATGGTTTAATTGCCTTTGAAGTAATTTACTGTATTCAATATACATTGTCATAAATGTATCTATCCATATGGGGGTCTCTAGACATGCACTCCCTGGAAAAGTCAAAGCATGCTGCCTGACTAACCCCGGGAGCATCTTTTGAGCTGAGCCTTCTCTGCTTAGTAAAACTGTGAAAGAAAGAACAGGAAATTTCCATCAAGAAAACCCCAAAAAGATGAAAAGAAGACCTAGGTCTCAACTACAACTCCTGGCTAGCTTAAAAGCTAACAACAACTGCCAGTAACGGCCATGGAACACTCCTTGATCAACAGGAGGCTACTGAATGCTACCTACTGAGATAGTATGGGGCGGCGCGTACGAATACAGCAGCCCGGCGCTCCATCACTAACAGCCAAACAAAGTCCTAGACTCACACCAGAACTGACAGCGTGCCCATGGAGTTTGGATCTTTCCTGATGGACATTATCTGGAGAACGGGGAGCTCAGAGACTGAAAGGAGGAGGACCTGGAGCAGCATGACACCTACAGCCAGTGGGGAGGAGGCAGAGACGGCATTGTGCGAGAAGGTGGAAGCGGGGCAAACAAGCTGTGCTGCAGGCTAGGCTAAGAGCAGCCCCACACAAACCTACCCAACCAAGCATCTTTCTCCTGGGTGCCCGCTCCCTCGACGGCAGGATGGATGATGTGAGGCTGTGGATTTCTAACCACCCCTTGGATGACTGTGTTTGCTGCTACAGAGAAGACTGCCAAACCATCTATCTATCTATCTATCTATCTATCTATCTATCTATCTATCTATCTATCTATCTATTAAAGCATGAGGAAGCTTGTAGTGTCCTTAGTGCAGGCATATCTACTGTATGAATCATAACTGGCTGCTGTAAAGAAGAGCCAAAATACAAAACCAACAGGGGGCAGCCATAATTACCCAGCATGCCCCTCGTATTTACTATCTCTTAATAAGCCACTGGCATTGAGCAGACAATAGCCTGTCATTTTGATTTTGCGTTTATATTTTTTTACACTGTTTTGCTGTCGTATAAATTCATCAGCAGATAAGGAGTGGCATGGAGTGAGAGCGAGTGTTTAACTTTGTCTCCCTGGTCTGTGGCTCTGATGGATGTTACCAGCTCGTACCACCCGAGAGTTAGAGAGAGAGAGAGGGAGAGAGAGGAGGAGGATTTACGCTGGCACCGCATTTTTGTCCAATTAATAGATTGCCAGTGTGTTGCGTATTTTGCATGACAAAGGAGGGTAATATTAAACTGCCATTTGTAATGAAAATGCACTTTGCAAATTAAAAAGTGCAGAAACCCAATTTTTCCTACCTCTTTAGGAAATAAACAGTCCTTAACCAATTAAAGCGCATTGTAATAATTCTGTGATTTATTGCAGGTTGTTTAACTTTCAAAACTCGGCTAACCTATATTAAGGTCACAATCCATCATGTCTTGCATGGAGTGCTATGGAGTAATGGCTGTTGTATTAGCTGCTTTTGATGATAGTATGAAAGAAGTATTAGCACTTGTCAACAAAACTGCTTACAACATAACATTAGCATGCATGAGCTGCGTCGCCTATTCATTATCTTGGCAGCTCCACACACGCGGTTACTGCCTTATAAAACATTTTGCCGGGGCCGAGAGCACACACTCACTGTTTGGTTTTGTGATAGAGTGGCGACATGCAAACCATGGGGCGCGCTCTGGTTGCAATGCAAACAGGCAGCGGAAAGATGAAACAGTCTCTGTGAAAGGGGGGAAAGAGGGGATGAGGGATGGGAGTGATAGAGGAGATCACGTTCCATCTTTGCCTTGATCACCCTCCTTCAGTTTGTGTGTCATAGAAAAGGCAGAAAATGTCCACTGGCTGACTGGGGAAGAAAAGAGGGGAGGATGGATCTGAGGTGCAGAGGGTGAGAGTGAGTGCAATGTTATGAGAAAGCTTTTTACAGTTCATCTGAAGCTGAATGATGACTGGCAAGAACAAGGAAGAGAAATGGAGAGAGGGAGACCTGAAACAAAATAAGCCATGAGGGTAACATTTGGAGGGCTGCTGAGGCAGATACAATGTGCAGAAAGAGAACGCTTCAGAGGTAAGCAGTTTCTGATTTGAAGGACAGAACGATGGGCATGATGAGGGGCTTGGGAGAGGGAGAAACAGATGTAAACACGCAGAGAAAGAGTTACGGTTGAAGGGCACGGCAGGGTACCAGCCGGGGAGAGAGAGAGAGAGATGCAGAGATGCGGGGCGGTGTGACATGGTGACATTTGCCTCCACAAATGGGCTCTCTGGCTTTAGCCGCGCAGTCTGGTGCGATGCCCCCCGACTGTGAGCCAAGAATGCACTTAGCTCAACAAGAGCAAATGAATGGCCCTGTTTTGACTTTTACCATTACACTCCTTCTCCCTGATAGCTGGTGCCGGGCGCGGAGAGCCTTTGTTGGAACACGGGAATCCCGGCATGTTTGAACGCCCCTCCACCATCGTCTAATTAGTGTGCTAAATTAGCAGTGGGATAATATGTGGATTCAGTATTCAGCTCTTGATTCTGTTGTGATTCATCTGAGTTGCTTTAGTTTGTAGGAGGGATAGACTGTGAGAAAAAGAGTCAACACTGTTAAAAATGCAAACATATACATTTGAAACTTCCAGTGAGATAAAAAAAACTGTAAATCCAACATCATTTAACACTCATTTTTCATTTAAAGCTAAGCTTTCTGTTGTCTTTAGGCTCCTTTAAAACCATGCTGTTTGCTTGCATGGGGGGAAATCTATGCATTTTCCAACACAAGCTAGGGAAACACCTGACAAGCCCACAAACATGTCAACAACAAGCCATTTAGCAGCCAAAGCCCCTCGCCACATATTCAATAGAGCTAATTGCATCACTAAGGATTCTCATATCCTCAGGATCTATCAGGCTTATATTATTTATCTGCAGATTTTTCCTTGCAAGTCCATTTTAGACACACTTTGTCTTATTTTACATTGTGCACATGTTTTTGTCACATTCAGAATAAGAAAAAGTAGCATGCATATACAAAGGCGATTGCGTCCAGTTTCTTAATATGTGCATGGGTTATTATTTGTATACTGAACCTGCAATAACATGCAATGCTGCATGTTTGTTCTGCACATTCTAGGCAGCTTTGTAGCACAGTTAGCTCTACATATGTCCATACACTGTCTGTCTCTGATCACTCAGTCCCTTGCCCAGCTCTGCATGTGTTGATATCTAAATCTCCCTCTCTGTGTTTTTCTCTGTAGCTCCTGCTCCCCGATGATTATTCATGTGCGTTTAACTCTCAAACAGCCCCTCATTAACTGTGGCTCGCTGGGCCATACGTTGGGCCAAATTACGCGGCTTTGACATACACAAACCAGCAGGGGGGGAGGGTGGAGGAGGAGGACAGGGGGGTAGGATGGGGAGGGGAGCAGAGTCATCGGGATAAAAGGGCTGGCTCTCTCTCCTTGGTCGTCTCTAACCACAGATAATGGCTGCCAACGTGTCTGTATGGTCTTTTAAAGCAATCAGCACTTTCACTTTTAGAGGAGTGGGCTTTTGGGGGGGGGGGGTAGTAGACAGGAGGTGAAGAAGGGGGAAGGGGGTGAAGAGCAGGAGGAGAGGGAGGGTAAAGTGGTAAACACTGAGTCAGGATTGGATCTCACCTTCAAACAAGCAGACGGGAAGGTGGGCAAAAAGGAATTATGATAAATTTGCACTGGAGACAAGAGGATTCCCCAGCTGATGTACCGGATACTAACAGGGCAATTAAGGATTTATTTGAATTGATTGGAATCACATAGGCAAAGCTTTATCCATTTTCAGCAGGATTAAAATAATGACACATTCCTTGCATCAAATAAAGGGCAATTACATCAGTACCGCTTTGTCAAGAAACACATGATTTTTGGCTTAACTATTTCTTTATTAGCAGTTATAAATTAGGACTTATGCTGTTATTTATGTCTGGTGCTTTGGCTATTCTAGGATCCCCCTGCCCCTCCTATACCAATCAGGAAAGCATAAGCCAGGGAGAAGGATATCAGTGACAACAGAATAACACTGATTGAGCCAGTGGCAGAAAAAAGGAGGAGCTGGGGTGGAGGAGGGCTGCAAGAGCAACTTGCAGAAAGAGTGGCAGAGCGTAGCAGGCAGGAGCAGTTTAAATAAGGCAGCATGACAGCGAATAGCCAATAGTATGCTTAATACAAATCAGCTGGCCATCAGCTGATGAGGCTCGTGTGAGATCAGCTGATCTCCATGTTTGACTCCGTGGCCTGCCTGAACTAACACTTTATGCTTGATTAAGTAGGGATGCAATAAAACTTCATAATAAGATTTTAAACCCATTGAAAATAGGTACAATTTAAAATGGTTTGACAAAATTGTAATTTGAAATCCTCTACTCTGACCAGCAGAGGGCAGTATCTGCTTTGGCTTCTCTTGTTTGATGTCAGTGATTATAGAAGAGGGATATAAACATATGGTGGCAGTGAAGATTCGTATGTTTTCAACTGCATCTTGTTTCAATTCAAGACAGCAGGTGTGAGGCAGTCAGAAAAAGAAAATTACAAAAAATCCAGTGTGCCAATATTTAAAGAGACTAATGAACAACACAAATAGCACAACAACATGATGCATCATAGATTATATAACGGCTGCAAAGCTCAAGACATGTAAACATATTAATACATTCCAGATGTAGAAAGTAACTAACTACTTCTACTCAATTTACTGTAATTGAGTACTTTTGTGTGCTTTTTGGAGTACTTTTTAAAATCAGTAATTTTACTTTTATTTACAGGAAGTATATACTAGGAAAAGTATTGTACTGAACAACATTTTAAAACAGCATCAAATACTGAGTTAAAAAACAAGTACAAAAAGCCAAAGTATGGAGGCCCAAGCCTCACACCTTATAAGTCGCACCTTATAACTTGGTTGGAGATTTGAATTCTCCACTTGTTACTGCACATTAACCTCCTGAGACCATGCATGTACATAGGATATTCTATATTGGCTTTCCAACAGCATAGTGGTTATCACTGTTATTTGAAATTTTGATAATTGACTGGAATGTTCAATTAAGTTAAAGTAATTTGCTTAAATGCTGGGAGAAATTGCTGTGAAATTTCCAAGAATTTTACTGGAAAATAAAGGAATTTGTTTTGATAAAATTTTGGGAATTTGCTTGAAAATTTTCAAGCTATTTTATGGTTTAAGTTCTGGGAGTATGTTTGTATATTTGTGAGAGTTTAAATTTTGCTCTGAATCTTTGGGCAATTTAATGGGATTTTGTAAAAAATAGTTTGGAAGTTTGGAAAATGGTTTGATTAATGTCTGAATATTTCCATGCATTTTAATTGAAAATTGGGAAATTTGTTACTTTTGGGGAATTTGCTTTGACTTTTCTTTGGAGGGGGTGGGGGGTTGCTTTGAAATGTTTAGATATTTTCATGCAACTTGGGAAATGAGTTTGGGAATCAGGGTGGGGATGACCTTGGAAATCTTCAAGAAATTCTATGGACAATTTCGAAGTGAATTTGCTTGGAAATTTTCAATTACTAACATGGATGTTTTTGGGATATGTTTGTATATTTTGATGAGTTTTATTGGAAATTTTTGGGAAAAATTGCTTTAAATCTTTGAGCATTTTCATAGGAATTTCTGAAATCAGTCTGAAAGTTTGATATTGGCTTGATAGGTATTTGCTAGATAATTTCAAGGTACTGTCATTGAAATTTGGGAGAGGTATTCGTACTTTTGGGGAATTTAGTTTGAATTTTTAGGGGGGATTTGCTTTGTAATTTTCATATGCTTTCTCGGAAATTTCAAAACAATTCGGGAAATTTACATTTACTTCTTTTGGAATTTTGTTTGAAAATTAGGGTTGTGATATCGTTAGAAATCAGGTGATTCAGTCTACTACAGAGAGATTTTTGAAAGAAAAATCTCCAAAAATACAAATTTTTTGCTCATCCAAAAAAGTAGGATACACTAAAAATGTATTCCAAATGAAAGCTTAGGTCTCAGAAGGTTAAGGAAAGATCATATGAGACTGTACAAGCTCCTTGGGTATCAAAGTTACGTAGATTCTCAAAGCCTCCTGTGTGTCATTTTGTAAGGTATTTTAAGTTACACTTTTAGGAAACATCATCAATATTTGAATTAACAAAATAATATTTTTATCAGTAACTTTACAACAAATGATCACTTAATCACATGAATCATATTTACTGATATGAATTGACTTCAATTTCATTATTTTACATCTTAAAAAAAGGAAATGTATTAAAATCACATTATGAGCCCAGTACTGTGATAAATGTCATGTTATTAGATGAGTGTATCGCTTCATCTGTGTCAATCAGCAGTTCTAAAGAGGGCTCTTTGCCAATGTCTACACTGAAAATGAAGTTCTAAGCTGGGAATTAAATGACACAGTCTGAATCCCCTCTTCACCTTTAATCTCCCAACACACTATTCTGTAAAAAATCTAAAGCAAACATTAAAAAAGGCTGTAATGCAGAGTGTCAAAACATATATCTAAAGTGGTCCAAATAGACTAATTTTAATGCTAGTCATACTTGTGTTTATAAAACCTGAGGCTGTATTACATCAACTATAAATATCAGACTGTGTTTTGGCAGATGTTCATTATTAAATGATTGGGCTAAGATCAGTTGCAAAAACTCAGTTCAGAAATCCTTAGCAGAGAATTTTTCTGGTTCACAGTAAATAAAACATAGAGATGCAGAGTAGTTATTGAATTCAAATGTCCACTAATGGATAAAAATGGCAAAAACCTTTAAGGAAAAAAAACCACTGCAGAATGAAATCACAGCGTAAAAGAGTGATCACTGAAAAGCAGTGCTGAAGTCAAGTCACCAAAACTGGAGTGAAAGTTGAGCCCTCATGAGTTCAAGTCTGATTCAAGTCATCAAACAAGAGTCTGGTCCAGTTAAAGTGCCGTTTAAAGTTGTGAGATTTTCAATCCTGTGATATTTTGTCTTCACTATGGACATCCTGGCCATGTAATGGAGGGGTTGAAGTGATCCCTCCTCTGTACTATCTTTGGAAACAGGATCAGCGGAGCCAGCAGGGGAGCCCAGCATGCTGTACTTGCTCTCTTTCCCTTAAAGCTGAAAGACTATGAACTGACACACAAGGACACATAATACTACAAATACTACAAATGTTGCAAGGCATAAAGATGGCAAAGCTCCCATTAGAGTGCTTTTGCAGAAATGTAATGAAAACATACAAGATGAAAACATCTTCAGTTTTCTCTTAGTCCAGTTCTCATTACATGAGTCCAGGTCCAAATGTGAATCTCAGCGAAGTTCCAAGATAAGTTTCAGTTCTCCTTATTAGGACAGATGTTTTTTTATCTAGGCTAAATATTTCTAGGCTGACCTAAACCTCTCTTTTAACTGTGAACACTCTTGGTCATACTGCACCTTTGTCTTTGAGGGTGTGGTATTCAATTTGGAAATGACTGCAAATGATTCTTTTAAAGATTTTTTTGGGGGCGCTTTTTTGCCTCAGGGAGTCATGCACTGATGCTTGCTAATTTCTGGTTTGATCTCTGGATGGTGTGTCAAGTTACCTCAGCATATGGACACCTGCTCTACCAACAGAGCTAAGATGGTGCTGAAGCAACTCATTCATTTTTAACTGTGACTTAAAAGTTTTTGACCCCCTTTGGCCAAACCTATAGTATTATAACTGCAATCAATGCATCACCCAAACACACAAACCATTGCTGATTAAGATCGCTCCTACATGTGCATGTATTTGAATCTAAAACTGAATATAGGTAAATCATTGAGCTCATGAACACAGTAGAACAAAAAAGTCAAAGTCCTCTTCTCCATCTTCAAAATCTGAATGCAGGAAAGGCTTACGTCATGTCATCTGTATTTGAGTCTGTGTCAACACACAAGTCTGAAATGTCAGAGCCTGAACTGGACTTACACTATATGGACAAAAGTATGTTCATTATCTAATTCAGGTGTTTCAATCAGACCTATTGCAACATTTGTGCTACATAATGGGTCATTCTGAAGAGCCCAGGGACTTCAAGAGTGCTGCTGTGATGAATGCATCCTCTGCAATAAGACGGTTTGTAAAGTTTCATCCCTGCTGGATATTCCACAGTAAACTGTAAGTGATATTACTAGAAAGTGGAAGCATTTAGGAATGCAGCAACTAAGCGGAAAACAAGGCGGAAAAACCACATGAAATCTCAGAACGGGGCTGACAACTGCTGAGGTCCTGCAGTGGGAATCTCATGGAATGGGTTTCCATGGCCGAGCAGCTGCATCGAAGCCTCAGACCACAAGTCCGAGTGGGTAAAGCACACTGACACTGGACTGTGGAATATTTGAAACGTGTACTGTGGAGTGACTAATTACAGTTAGCAGTTAGATTGGGTTTGGCGAATGCTGGTAGAACATTACCTGTCTGCAGTGTGCCAACTGTGAAGTTTGGTGGAGAAGGGATGATGGTGTGGGGCTGTTTTTCAGGGTTTGGGCTTGGCCTCTTATCTCCACTGAAGAGTAATCTTAATGCTTCAGCCTAAGACATTTGGGACAATGCTATGCTTCCAAATTTGTGGATACAGTTTGAGGAGGCCTTTTTCTATTCCAACATGACTGTGCTCCAGTGCACAAAGCAAAGATGAGTTCAGTGTGGAATAAGTTGACTGGCCCATACAAAGCTACGACTTCAACCCCATTGAACTGGAAAAGAGATTGTGAGCCAGGCCTTCTCATCCAACATCAGTGCCTGACCTCACAAATGCTCTACAGAATGAATGGGCAAAAAAATCCCACAGAAACACTCCAAAATCTTGGGAAAAAGCCTCTCAAGAAGAGTGGGAAGTGTTATAGCTGCAAAAGAGGGGCAACTCCATATTAAAGTACATGTATTTGAATACAGTACAGTCCCTGTCAGGTGGTTGAGTACTTAATACTGTAAGTACTACAACACTGTTGAGAAGGCAACAATGTTTTCTCTTGTTGCTTGTTAAACTAGAATCAAAATGTCTTTATTCATCACCAGCTGATGTCCTAATAAGTGATCACAGTTTACTAGTGGCAAAGTCTAACAACGGATATCTGAAAAAGTTTTTAAAACAGAGGAGTCAGGCCTCAAACATACAACCGTCCACTCAGCCAGGTGATTACTCTTTGTCTGACGGTCTACCGTACAATCTGGACCAATACACAAACACAAATACACTTAGAGTCAGTTCAAGTATACACATCATTTATAAGTCGTCCACGCAGGGCTTTTGATACATCATGGGTAATGTATTTGGTCTGCACCAACAACAAACTGACAAGAAGAAAAATAGACATCAACATACCATATTCATGTGTTTAACATGGCTCTGAGTCAACAGAGCTCTCAGTGTCAAAGTTTGGGGAAATAAACATTGTCAGGCCTTGATACGCGTTGCCCACAAGGTTGCTTGTGTATATTTTTGGGTCATATGCCTGTCATGACTTAGTCGCCAAGAAATATGTCATCCTAGCACAAACATTATATACAAACATGGTAACAACAGCTGAATTCATTCCAGTGTGGGAAAATACATGCTGCATGATTGCTTCATCTATACATCCATCCTACATATTGTGTCTGTATTTACAGTTACATGTAAGTCACTGCCTTTTAAACAAGACCAAAGACCGCCTATATCAGGGGTGTCAAACTCAAGGCCCCGGGGCCAAATCCTGGCCTGCAAGATCATCTCATATTTTGATTATAACTGGCCCACTGGTATGAGGTCTGCAGATTTCCTCCAGTATAAAAATGTAAACTTTAACCTTGATTATTTTGAACATCCTTGTTAAATCATTAAAATATGAAAAGTGAAGAATAAAAATAAATAGATGAAAATGTCAGGATGTAGGAAAAGAAATTAATTTGTGTTTTCATTTAATATTTTTTTCTATTTTGCATCTCACAATTACAACTTAAACTTGTGATTTTGACATTTTAATCATCATTTCAATTCCTAATTTTGAAGTTTTATCTCATAAACGATGTCATTTTCTGACTGTTTTAGCTTATTATTTCAAATTTTATACCATGTTTTGACTTTTCCAACTCGCAACTTTGACCATATTTTGACCTTTTAAACTCAGGATTTTGAATTTTATCTCATATTTGACCTTGAAAACACAATTACAAATTTCAATTTTTTCTATTTGCCTTTTAAAAACATCATTTTGACATTTTTATCTCAGATTTTGAGCCATTACACCAGGGGTCATCAATTACATTTGGACAAGGGCCAGCTTTTTCCTAATAAGGCACTTTGGGGGCCGAACTTTCAAATAAAGATTTTTTTTTTTTAATGGTCTGATTAACATATTTTTGTTTATTTATTTTTATTTTCTTTCAAATGTACACAATTTTTAGGCTCCAACAGTGAGATCAGTCCTTATATTGCAACCAGCCTCAAGGGGGTGACCGAGATATTTAAGCTAAATATTTCGGTTCATGATGCGTAGTGATAAATGAAAAACCCAAGTAGGAAAACTGCATTCCCAAAACACCTGGGGGCAAGACAGGAAGATATGGGGGGCCTGATGTGGCCCCCGGGCTGCCAGTTTATGATCACTGCATCAAACTGTTCATTTAGACTTTTTGGAATCTCAGAATCATTTATCATCTGTGCTAAGCTTTTTCCCATGATTTTTTTGCTTTTAAAAATTATGTTGACAGTTTATGGTAAAATGTTGACCTTGTTAGGCCCTTAATTCAGACCTAAATTCAGGATCTGGCCCCTACTGTGATTGACTCAGACACCCCTGGCCTATATGCTCGGACGTACCAAAATAACAGTGAGCGTGGAAGAACGAGTTTACAATGACCTCAAACCTCGACTAAACTCAACGTAACCATTACAAATCAGCTTTTATTGAACTGCAGGCTGAAAATCCCCCATCATTCCCTCTCCCTGCACGTAGTCGAGCAATCAAATCAAAATGTGCCTAATTTGACAGTTGTTATGAGAGTGACCTCAGCGTAATGTGAATAACTAGCCTTTATTAAGAAGAAGAATTGAGACTAATTCCACGTAGCTTGTCACATCTGACGTGGGACCCTCAGGTTTTTGGGTTTTTTTCTGAGGGGAGGGTAGCGCCATATGCTCAGTGTGTGACAGCTACATCACAGCGGTGTCACACAAGCGTGCGCTCCTCATGGGATGCTGATGGGCCTGGTGTATGTGTGCGTGTTTTTTGTGTGGGTATCACAGATGTTGCAGGCTGAGGTCTGGTGCAGATGGCTCTGGGGCGTAGTTGCCAGTGATCTCTTTCCAGTGCACTATCACACACTGCTACCTGGACTGTCTTTAGAGGATAAGGAGTGACATGCTGCACAAACATGAGCGCGTGCACGGACACAGAGCTACACACAGACCACCATCAGGGACACTGGCATGCATAAAACACATGGCACTCAAGTTCACCTCTCTGCTTTCTGCTCTCTAAAACTCTAACAAGCATTTTATAAAAGTTTTAAAATTGGGCAGGGAATAAAAAAGATTTTTTTCCTGATAAATCTCATTAGAAGGTTTCCACTCTACAAAAGAGGATTAGGGTCACAAGCCAAGCATTTTTTTTTTAGTTTTAGACTTCATTCCCAGAATTTTGATTTCTGTTCTTATTATTTCTTTATTTTATTCTGGGAAAAAAAAACTTATTTCCAAAACCAACGTCAGAACTAAAAAGAAAAGAAAAAGGAAATGAAAGTGTGCTGCTAATCCTTTTCGTACTTCTCTCAGCCTGTAAAAGAAAGCAGTGGGTTTTTTTTCACACAATCAGATTTCTGACAGTCAAATGTTTCACTTTACAGAAGTGTGGCTCACTCAATAAACACACCTTTTAAGCCTGTGTAAGAGAAATATTATTCCCAACTGGTACGCCTTTCATAGCTGAGCCCACAAATTCTACTTTTACTGAGAGGTGGATATTTATTTTTACACTTCAGACCTCTTTCACTCCATGCATGCAAACCAGTGAACACATGCACAGAGGTTGGGGCATGCAGAAACAAAGTTACTGAGCCAAACCAGCAGCAGAGAGTTTGGAAAGAGAGCATCACTTTCAAACACAGAGCTGCTGTAGAAAGCACTGGTCTCTCTCTCTCTCTCTCTCTCTATTAATCTCCCTCTTCCTCTGTGGCTCCCTCTCCGTGTTGCTTGCTGGGTAAAGGTGTCCTCTGGGGAACAGAAAGGCCTCGGGGGATTTGTCTTAGTGCAGAGTGCCACCTTGTTGTCAAGGCTGCAATGACACATTTCTTTCAAAGCCCCTCCTGACAGAAGAGAAATGTCATTTCATAATGCATCGCAACATCAATGCAGCCACACAAAGATAGTTTCTACGATATATCTATCAAGATGAGAATGCAGGAGGAGGATTGGCCGGGGGCCAGGCTGATTATGTCATTGTAGTTGCTCAGATATGACCTCCATTACCTCATGGCATCTGATGCCAGAGGCTGCGTCTCTCTGACATCTACTGTGTGCCTTTGCTGCATTAAATCATTTTTTTCAGATTTAATTCTGTTGTAATTGAAGAGGAAACGTTTTGTAATTCTCCTAATAGCACACACAAGTACAAATGTGGTGTATCTTTCCATCATTTAACCCTTTTGTAATCGGCCTGAACAATTCCATTTCCAGAGTGTATATTGAAACTTAAGATGATTAAACAAACTGTCCAAGCAAGATCTACAAATTTGTCTTTTTTCCCTTAAAATAGATTGTGTTGAATAGTTAGATACTAGAATGTTTTCCACTTTGTTGGCCTTCCATTATGTTTTTTTATGTTACGCTGAGTCCCGTTTTTGGATGTGTTGATAATATACATATACAGTGCATTCAGAAGGTATTCAGACCCCGTTCACTTTTTTGAGCTTTGTTATGCTGCAGCCTGATTCTACAGTTGAAAAAAATATATTTTTTTGTCATTAATCTACACTCAATAATCCATTATGACAAAGTGAAACAAAATTTTAGAAATTTTTGCAAATTTTTAGAAAATAAAAAACTAAAATATCATATTGACTTAAGTATTCAGACCCTTTATAAAAACACTTAAAATTTAGCTCAGGTTCCTCCCACTTCTCTCTTTCCTTAGATGTTTCTAAATCTTGACTGGAGTTCAACTGTCGTTATGGAAGATGATAAGAGCCACTGAAAAAAAAATATTTTTGAGAAGCAGTTTTTCTTTTACTTGTGAGAGAAAAGTCAGAATTCTGACACCCGGCCCTAATCCTGTTCCATATGTGGTAAATTAATCTGATTGGACATGATATGGAAACACCTCTCTATAGAAGGCCACACAGGTGACAATGCATATCTTTGAGAAAACAAGCCATAAGGTCAAAGGACAGGCACATATCTGGGGAAGTCTACAAAAAAAAGTTTTGTTGCACTGAAATTTCCCAAGAGCACAGTGGGCTCCATAATCCTCAAATGGAAGAAGTTTGACTAAACCAGGACTCTGGTCGCCCTTGCTAAACTGAGCAATCATGGGAGAAGGTCCTTAGTAAGAGAGGTGACCAAGAACCTGATGGTCACTCTGGCTGAGCCCCAGAGGTCCTGTGTGGAGATGGGACAATGATCCAGAAGTACCACCGTCACTGCAGCCCTCCACTGATCTGGGCTTATGGCAGAGTGGCTCGTGGGAAGCCTCTCCTCAAAGTTTGCAAAAAACTCCATGTGAAATCAATGAACTCCAATCACTTTAATCTAATCAACTTAATTTAAAGCAGGCGGACTTCAATCAAGATGTAGAAAAATCACAGCAAAGATCCAGAGAATCTGAAGGAATCTGAGCTACATTACACGTGTTTTTGCAAAGGGTCTGAATACTTAAATCAATGTGATATTTCATTTTTTTATTTTTAATAAATTTGCAAAAACATCTAAAATTCTGTTTCACTTTTTCATTATGGGGCACTGAGTGTAGATAAGTGAGAAATGATTGTGTCCAAATTCTGAACGAGCATTGTTATTCACTATATAGCGCACTCATTCTATCCCACAACGCATTGTGAAAAGTAATGAACAATATTTACCATCCTGCATTGTGGTTCAAAGCTTTAACCAGCAGAAATGCTGCTTTCATACATGACAGGTGGACAAAAGGAGCACAGGGACACAGAAGAGTTGATTTTTCTCAGACTTTTAAAACCAAAATTAAATCTGTAAGAAAGTGCTGAGCATTCAAAACAAAGTTTTTTCTCCTACAGTGATTACTGACATGAAACCATCGTCTATATGCACAAAAGAAGGATACTGCATGAAAATATGTATAATTATTTTGTTACAAAAGTCAGAAAACTTTGTATCTATCAATATCTATCAGATACTATGTTTGGTTTAGTGTCAGCTTTCAGTAAAATTCTACCTTTATTGTCAAGTGACTGGCCTAATTCAACAGAGGTCCAGCCAATTGATCCAAGATTCACCATGAGTGAAACAGGGGTCTCCTGAGTGCAGTAAAAGTGTCTCAAGCAGTTGTAGCATAAAGATGCCTGTGTCTGGAAGATTATGCAGTATTCTTTGCTACCATTACACCATGGAGACAAATGAACACTCCAAACAACTCAGAGAAAAGGTTGCTGAAAAGTATCAGTCAGGGGATGGATACAAAAAAATTCCAAGGCACTGAACTTCCCCCAGAGTTAAGTAAAATCCATCATCAAGAAGGACTTGAAAAGGGCTGTTCAAGCTCAATCTATGAGAAACCTGACAGAGTTGAGCAGTTGTCCCAAGAAGAATGGAGTAAAATTGCAGTGTCCAGATCTGCAAGCCTGATCCACACAGATGCAGTGCCATAATTGCAGCCAAAGGTGCATCGACTAAATACTGACTAGAAGGGGGTGAAAATTTATGCAGAAAATTGAATAGCTTACTTAGCTTTATATTAGCTATTTTTGCCCTGGCCCTAGTTTATACATAATGCCACTGATATCGCCTATTGCCTAAAACAATTTTGGAGATATCTGTATATTGGATATCTGCAAAAATCAAACATTGTGCATCTCTAATCTAAATTATTATTGTGCAAGATGCCTGCATGTGCATTCCTTGATTTCTGTATTAGTGATGCCAAACAGCCTGGAAATTGAAAGAAAAAAAAAAAAAGATTTTGTATTACTCACTATGATTAAATTTAATAAAGTTTTAACATTGTAACTTCCTTTATTGTAGGTGAAAGTCTAGTGTTTGTGTGCAGATATAATAATGATATGAGCTTGGATATCAATGCTCTAAAAATGTCAGAAAGAAATGGACAAAAGAGTTAAGAATATATATATATATATATATATATATATATATATACACACACATACTTACACACATATTTCCCTTACTTTAGCAGAGAAGAGTGGAGAAATATTGTTTGCAGTAGATTGGTAATGTAATTCCCAGTGTTTCACTGGTCAAATAAGCTAAGTGGAAAAGAAACACAGGACGAAACGATGGAACAATGGAGAAGAAGTCAGACAAGACTGAGGGGTGATTGTAAACAGGACATCTGGCACAAACTTGTGTCTCTCTGGAAGAGGGAGGAAGGGGGAAGGATGACGGTGGTGGTGGGGGAAGAGCAGCTATAAGTACTTGACCTTCCACTTGTCTGACTTGCAAACTCACACACACAAAATCAAACTCAAACACACATACATATGCAAACATGTACAGTAGCTCTGTGTGAGTAAGGGTTCCTGAGAGCGGGGAGAAACAGTGTGAAGGTGAACAACATGGCCGCCGGGGTGCTGACATGTCAGAGACGGAGACGAGGGGATGAGATCACTGTCCCGCCTGTGGGCTGTGATGGCAGCGGGAGCTTCTCTTGTCTGCTTACAAACACACAAATAAAGACAAACACGTGCACACACTTGAAAACAAAAGCAAGGATGTATGCCTGCATACACACAAACTGAACGCACTTTTATATGCACAACACACACACATAAACAGCCTCCCAGTGTCTCTGGGAGTATGCAGTGAGTGTCTGTGCCTGCTGCATATGTGGCCCCATGCATAAACAATGTGCCCTGAGAGACAGTGGAGTGATACTATGGCCCTTAGCACAACTCCCATGAGCCTCTCTGCCCCCTCCATAACCACTATCAGTCTCGCTCTCTCTCCCACACACATGCACACACTCTTTGCCACACACACACATACAGTGGAAAAGGAACAGCCAGAATATACACGAATGAAAAAAGCAGCACCACAATGAAAAGACAGAGAGAGAGAGAGGGAGGTATGCATGAAAATGCAGCATGCAGACATATTTACAAACTAGCTCACTAAGAGATGGTGAGGGGAGCTCATATCCACATGAAGTCAAGCAGACTTACAGTATACATACAAAAACCAGTAGCAGACATATGAAGAGCTGCTTTGTTAGCATCACTTCCAGTTTACCTGTAGATAAAAGGGGAAACCTATTATGTACTATAATACAAGGTTCACTGGCATCTTTTTACTGCATTGTTATGCCTGTATATTACTAAATTTAACAGGAAATAAAGTCATAATCATATGTGATAGGCGTCTATCAACATATTTTCATTAAGACTCTCTGATGAACGATTTTCTAGATATTCATCCAAATGGTTAACTTATATATATATATATAACGCTGAAAAGTTCATAGAAAGAAAAACTGTTGGTTTATATTCAACTTTTTTTCAATTTGTGTGGCTAAAAATGTTATACTTGAAAATAAGTTATTAATAAGATTCCTGAAATCGCAATATTTTTTATTTCTACTGTACACAGCAAAATCGTCACTGTTAATGTAACTTCTACAGTGTTAAACTGAACACTTCCCTAAGTTTATATACTTCTCAAATGTTCTGGGTTAAATGTACACTTGGGAAAGTGTTAATATATACCAGGGGTGTCAAACTCAGTCACAGCAGGGGCTGGATTCTGGATTCAGGTCTAACCTGAGGGCCTAACAGGGTCACCTTTTAAACCGTAAACTTCCAACCTCATTTCCCCAGTAATAAATTTTATATATTTATATATATATATAAAAACATAGCACTGATTATGAATGATTTTGAAATGCAAAAAGTTAAAGAAATAAGTTTAAAGGCTCAAAATCTAAGAAAAGTAAATTATTAGTTCAAAACGGTCAAAACATGAAATTGAAAAATATTGTTTTTAAAAGCAAATATATCAAGAAAATCAAAATAATGAGTTTAAAAGGTCAGAATATGAAATAAAATTTGTAATAATGAAATTAAAAGTCAAAATATGATTCAAATGTTTAAATTGTGAGTCTAAAAGGTCAAACTATGGGATTATGAGGTCAAAGCTAGGAGTTTTAAATATGAGATAAAATACAAAATAATTAGTTAAAATGTAAAATTATGAATCTTAAAGCTCAAAATTTTATACAAGAAGTCCAAATTATGAGTTGAAATGCTCAAAAAACAAAATAAAAAGTCAAAATCATAAGTTTGAGTCCTAACTGTGAGATGCAAAATTGAAAATATGAAATTAAAACACAAATTAATTTCTGTTCCCACATTTCTGACCTTTAATCTACTTATTTTTACTCCTTACTTTTTCAGATTTTATGACTTAACAAGGATATCTTAAATCATCATGGATAAGTTTACACTTTTATACTTGAGAAAATCTGCAGACCTCATACTGATGGGCTAGTTATAATAGAAATATGATATAATCTTGTGGGCCGGATTTAACTGGTCCACAGGTCGGAATTGCCCCCCAGACATAGAGTTTTACATCCCTGATATATGCACTTTAAGGGTTGCAAAATGTCAAGACATTTTCACTTACTCCACATTAATAAAAAAAAAACTTATTAGCCTCATGAATTTGCATAAATGAAAGCTTAAAGGACAAAACCACAATTGTTTACACATTGCAAATCATTTTTTATATTTAAACTTGTTTGTCACCTCAAGTCTAACACATGTGGCAATGCTGTACATTCTCTTGTAGGAATGAAAAAGAAAGGCTGATGCCTAAGTATGAACTGCTCTTGTCCAAAAACCGTACATTATATGTTGTTTCCACAGGCCAGCAGTCTCTAGCTCAGTGGATAACTTCATTCATGATGCAAAAGTGTCCAACATAAAAAAAAAACAATGCCAACTGTGATGACTGCACAGTGGGCAACACCTGATCCTATCCAACATTTAAACACTTCTAAAACACATATAAACACTCTGCCCAAGGGCATGATGGGTAAACTCTGCCCACATATCACCCCAGATTTGGAATGGCAGTGGGTGGAGCTTAGATAAACTGACTCTCTACAAAGCTAGACTAACACTGATGGATCAACACTGTCAAATATCTCCAACACTGAAGATGGTTTTGAGTTAAAATTACTCTTTGGGTGTTAAAATCAACACTGAAATGTTTAACCAACACACCAACACTCCTTTTGTTGCTGTGTATAAGCTGCATTAAAAACAATCATGAATAAGGTGTCTTTTAATGTACAGTGCTTAACAAATTTATTAGACCACCACCCAAAGCAAGGTTTATGCCACAGCTGCCCTAAATTAACAGCACTGGTAATTACCGAAATCATTTTTTATGTTCCTGCAACGGCACTTCATGATGCTGGATGGTCTCTGAGACAGGTGGTCTCATAAATTTGTTAAGCACTGTACATACTAGTGATAAAGCATTCCTCTCAGTCAAGTCACCATGCTTTCCTTGGGTGGGTCTTTAAATGAATTTTGGATTTCAAATATAAACTTCCTCTTCCTTCACCCAAGGTTGTCTAAGTTAACTAAGAATAACTAAATAGCTAAAACTACAGTGTAAGAATCATTTTTTTTCAATTGAAACTAAATAAAACCTAAGATTTACAAAAAACCCTGAAAACTGATTTTTTTTTTTCTTACAAAACTAACCAAAATAAATCAACCATTAGGGACAAAATCTTCTTGGTTTCACTTTTGATTGCAGCAGACAGACTGATATATGCATACAAGCCTGGGGAGTGTAAAATAACCTGATTTGATTGGAGAAGACTTAAAATTTTTGATTTTAGGTCTTGAGTTTTATTCAACTACACTGTAAAACTGGACATATTAGAAATACACAATATTTGAAATGATTAAGTCACAGTGTTTAATTAGAGGAAAAACTTTTTTTTAGTACAACTCAAGTTAAAATATATAATTTACACTGTAACTCCTGATAAGATAACAGAACTCAAAACAAAAGAGACAACTGATAATGTAAAAAATTTTAAGCAATATGACTCATCTCATATCAACTCAGGTTTACTCATACGTTTATGTTGGGTTAACTTCCCTTATTTAAATTACACTAGACTGTGGAAATTTTCCTACACTTGAAAGTTCAGTTTAAATCAAACTCAAAGCAACATGTTGAAGTACTGTTCATAAAACTACATGTTCTTTGTCCACTGTTATTTCTCTTATTCCCATCATGTTCTGTAATCTTGAACATTTATGCCACTCAAGGTAAGCCAACTAAAGTAACAATTACTGGAAGGTACACACTGAACCAGGAAGTTAACGTCAGTTAAACTGAAGTGTTCAGTTAACCATCACAGTATATGGTGGTTTCTCCCCACAGGAGGCATTTCTCTGAGTCAGAAACTTCACTCATGATGCAAAAGTGCCTAATGCCCATAGGCATTCTGGGAAAACTCTTCAGATTAAGGGATGATGGTCAAATAGTTAAAGTGCATACGATCTGATTCTAAGAACTTGTTTTGCTAAATTCAGCCTCGACTTTCCCCCCCCCATCATAAAGGAAAGGAAGAAACGCAGCCACCTCTCCTTCCTTTCCTCTCAGATAGAATCAGCCATATTGGAAGGATGATTACTGACCTGTTTCATGTGTATGATCGTAAGTCTTAATGCCTTCTACAGACTGTGTTTTTAGCAATCTTTTAAGTTTCTGTCATGTTAAACTGTGCAACACTACACGCCGCTGAATCGCAGGCTACAATGTACACTGATAGGCAAGAAATAAATATCATATCTGTGTGCCACATCAGTGTGTGTCATCCATCTATACCACCAGTGCCGTGGTAAATAATGAAGCAAAGCAACAACAAAGCCATTGTAATTGTAGCATTTATATACTAAGAAGAACATCTGAGATCAAGATTTTCCTCCTTGTTGGAATTCAACAAACTTCTGCTTTTTGACACTGTCTCCATTCTAATGCGAACTTGTTTGTTTGAGAGCGCCAGTGTCATGTTTATCGTTATACCATTTCTTGCTGCATTCCTGTTGGTTAGTTAGTTGATGTGGGTCATAGCAGCAGTCACATTGTGAGGTGGTCATCCTAAGTTCCTGGCACTGTCAGAATTTTATTCCAGGCTATCTTTCGTCACATGCTGTTTGTCAACCTCTCACAGTGTGACATAAGACCACTGCTTTAGAGCCACAAACAAAGACATCTCCACGATTGGTCATCTTTCATCTGGGACAGCCCAAAATCGCCACAGTCAGGACAGCCACAGTCAGGACAGCCACAGTCAGGACTTCTCTAAGTCAGCTCATAACTTCACTCATGGTGCAAAAACATCCAATGCCCAAAGACATTTTGGGAAAAAAGATACAGAATGAGTGATGATAGTCAAATAATTTGACTTAAATTACAAAACATACTTAGAATGATTAAGTATTGTTTACTTAGACCTAAAAATTTGTCATTCATCTCAGAAAAATTGAGCTGAAATAGCTATTTGGGATTTCTAAGTTAACACAAGTCACCTTTTTTAACAACCTTCAGCTGTTTAGTCATACAGTGTAGGTTAAATCAGTGGTTTTTCAAACTTTTTTTCACTAAGACACACATAGTATCAAACCAAAATCTCATGGCACATCATGTAAGAGCTGCTATAAACATGAAACAGTATATATAGTTTTTGTATAGTTGTAGTAAGAAACTATTGAGGTGCAAATTCCCACGGCACACCTAATTTGCCTTAAAGACACACCAGTGTGCCTCGCCACACCTTCTGAAAACCACTGGGTTAAATCAAACTAGAGTTAAGTGTCCATGCCATGGTAAAAAAGGTATTTTTAGACTTACAAAAAGAGAGTTCCTGGAAGTTTATCTTTTTTTTTCGATGGTTTCCAATAACTTTAAGTGCAATCATGCTTCCTTTAACTACAGACAGCAGTGATTTATCTTACATATACTCAACTTTGCACACCTTCTCAGCAACTTTTGCTGCTGTTAATTTATGGTGTTAGGTTAATATCTTATGAGAAATAAATCAATATGGTGCATAGGAGGAAATGCATGTTACATTTCCAGTAGTAGCCATAGTTACATTGTAATAAACATGAAGTAAAATGAGTGAAAACAGCAGCATGGCTGAAGGAGGAGGGAGTGTAATCAACAGAGAGTCCTTTAACTTTGCTCTAAAGTGTATAGCAACACTACAGCATATGAGAAAAGTTTTTTTAAAGGGCTAAAAAAAGACAAATACAAAAACGCAGACTTGAAAACAACTAAACCCTGCAGCATGATGACACAAGTGGGCTCTGTGAAATCAGTATTTTGCCTTGAAGTTAACCTACAACAGAAGGAGGGCGACCAAGGTGAGGATGAAATATACCGGAGTAAATTAGAAATGGAAATTCGTGAGAAAGGGGGGAGCAAGGGAAGACAAGAGAAGGGGAGAGAGGCAGAGGGTGAGTTAACGAAACAAAGAGGAATGTCCTACCAAGGAGATAATTGAGATATCCAACTCCTGACAAAACGTGCTATTTCACTGGAGCTAGGAAAAAACAGAGACGCAGGGGGAGGAGGAGAGAAAGAAGAGGAGAGGAGAGAGAGAGAGAGAGAGAAGTCTGGAGGGAGGTGACAGTGGTGTATGTGGCTGTGCTGTCTGTCTGACCTGATTGCAAATAAGCAAAGGAGCACCGCCGCGGCCCAGAAGCACTTCCACATGCACACTACTCCTCTCTCTCACAAACCCACACAGCCTCCCCCTTTAATAAGACTGCTTAATGTTGGCTGTACACACACGCCACAGCAGTAAAACGTGCACGAGTGGGAGAATATGTGGGTATAGATACATGTAACTGGTGAGGAAGGGGACAGGGAGGAGGAGGAGGGGAGGGCTGCCGTAGTGAGACAGCAAGGAAAAACTGGGGGAAGGAGAGGGAGGGCAGGAGGGAGGGGCAACGGTGGGTTTCCGAGACGCATTTGCAATTTAAAACACGGTTTGGTATAATGAAAATGTAAAGCAGTGGTTTTATTTTATTCAGTGTGGCAGGTTCAGATTCCCACAGAAGCTCCACTCGAGCAATCAGTCCATTAATAATTGAATTTTGTTCAGGAGCCGTGCGTGTTTGTGAGAATATGAGCAAGTGTGTGAGAGTGCGTGTGACAAACCTCTCTTCTCCTTTTCCAGCTGCTGACCCTAATATGAAGCAGCCAATTAGAGATCTTTATTTAATTGCCGGGCAACTCGTCCTCGCTGCACACCGCCACGCTCTGCCAACGGCTGGCACTGTGGCAGTAGGGCAAGGCCGGGGACACACGTTCATATATGTGCATATGCACAAGCAGAGGCAAGCATTTGAGGATGAGAACTCCCAAAGGAAAATGCATTTCTGTACAGAAGGAAACAATAATTATGCTGCTTTGACATCTGCAAGACAAAATTACAAAATGTGTGCACCCAAACATACTTTAACCCTCAAATTGTGCGTTAAAACCACAAAATGCCAGTTTCTTTTTCTTTTTGCCCCAGCTTGCCCTTCATTTCTCTCTCCTTAGAGAATGCTCTCTCTCTCTCTCTCTCTCTCTCCAGGCCTCTTACTTCTTTTCCATCCATCCCTGCCCTAAATCTGGTCTCCTTCTCTCTCCCATCCTTCCCTCCATCTCTACACTCCTCTCTCTCTCCCTGGCTGTCAGAGAGTATCAGATCAGTAGTTAGATCCATGGCCGAGGCCAAGCCGGCCTCTCTGCTCTCAGCACTCTACCACAACACATCATTACAACTGACAGCAGGACTTCACAACCCACCATAGGCACATGCACAAATCTAAGCGTGCACAGCCATGTTTATGTGCATGCATTTAATCCACTGTTACAAAGCGTGAGGTCTCTACACATTTAACGACAATCCCGCTGTAAAGATGTCCAACTTTTTCCAGTGATGCATATCCCCGAACACAGCTGTTTTTTTTATTGCACAAATACATTTTTAGAGATTGCCTGGTCGGGTTTTACAAAACATGAAATGAAGGGAGGAGGAAGGCAAGTAGGAGGAGGAGGTGGGGGATACCACTTTAAAAACCAACAGCAGCAATATGCCAGCGCTGGCGGGAAGAGTTAGCCTCTGTATAACACTTCCAAAGAGAGGGATAGTCCCTCTTACAAGCCGTAAGGGCCAGCTGGTTTGTGTGTCTCTATGTGTATGTGTGCTCGCGTGGGTGGGTATTTTTTTTAAAGCCAAGCTGGGGACTTTAGAGCTCCCGCTGAAGTGAGCTTTTCACACATACACACACTTGAGAATACACCTGAGAATACACACAATCACCATGTAGAACAACAAATGTAACACTTCGCCCACTTTGATCGGCTACCCGAAAACAAGCCAGCAAGGGGGGCGGGGGGTTTGGAAGGCTAGGCTGGGAGGGGAGTGAGGAGATATGGGAGGAGACTTTCTGCAAAGATTTGGGATATGTTGCCCAAAAAAAAAAAAAGTGCCCACTTCCCTCCCCTCTGGCAAGATGACAGGAGGAGAGTGGAAGGGAAAAACAAAACACACTAATCTTCTGGCTTCGCAGGAAGCCACAAAGCATCATTTACACAGCGGAGCTAACAGGAGAGCACCAGGCTTCCTGATTTGCAGCATGCAGCCTTGTTCTAGATAGAGATATTCAGACTGTCAGTATAAACTGCTTCTGTTTTCGTTTTGCATTTATTTCAATGCCAGACTCAGGGCATAAATTTTTCATCACCTGCTAAGCTATGAATAAAAGATTAAAAAAGGAACTGAGAGGGGAGTGGAAGGGAGGGAGGGACATCCAGAGAGAAAGAGAAGGAGAGAGAAAGAGAGGAGAAGAAGAAGGAGAGGTACAAAAAAGTCTAACAGATGTGGCGCATGCGGTGCAACGTGCAAGCACTGTGTGCATAGTGAGAAGGTCTCCCTCTCCCCTTTCTCTTTGCCCTCACCTGCCCAGCCCACCTCTCTCTCCCACCACCCCCTGCACTTCTATCCCAATATACCTCTAGGAAGAGAGCAGTGGCTGCGGTGCAGGGTAAAGATGCTATAATGAGCGGGAGGCAGAGGAGCATCTCACCTTGGCTTTTTATAGGATTACCTGAGAGGTGAACTCTCTGCTCTGTGAGGGGATTCATCAGTACATCCCCTCACTCTCTCTCCCTCTCTCTCTCTCTTTGCCCTCAGCGGTCTTTGACAGGCAGGGCGAGAGTGAGATGTCGAAAGGCTGCCGGAAAATTCTCTGCAATAGAGAGCTGACAGGTTCAGGTGTGGGTTAAAGAAGGGAGAGAAAAGAGAGGGATGGAGGGGAGGAAGGACAAGGGATGGGAATTCTCTCTCTCACTCTCTTTCTTTTTCTTTCTTTAGAGTTTATGAAGCTGTACATGCCGGCTCACATGGACTATGACTGTTAAATCCGTATATACCTCACATCATTACCTCCTCTCCGCCCAGCAGAATCTCACAATGACAGTATGCCACCTTTATTATGAGAAGTGCTGCTGTTACTTGCATACTCAATGAGAATCCTCAGTTTTAGATACATATAACAGACGTGGCATCCCAAGCTTGTCCAGCTGCAGGTGAATAAAACATGTGAAGAATGCACACAAACACTGAATTTTTCAAACTTCCAGAAAAGGGGTCAGGAAGTGGTTGGTTTTATTGTGTGACCTTGTTTGGTTATGTGTTTCAGGAGACATGTTGTAAATAAATGAGGAGAATTTACTAGAATTTTAAAGGTACAAAAGTCTTGCTTGTATTATTAATTGCAATGAAAGTTTGTGTACATTTGACCCTGAAATACAGAAGATTTCAATACTGACATAAAATCAGGCTTCAAGTTATTACTTGCCTAATTAAGTTGGACGAAGTCTAAAGGGGAAGGTGCATGAGGGAGATTCTACACATAGTAACTCAAAGTATTTGTAGCTTTCAGTCATGTGACCGCCTGGAGGCCTGGAGGGCAAAAAAGCTTAGTAGCAGATTTAATAAAATGCTACATGGCACTGGACATTTTTTTCACCTTTTCTACAAAACAGCACATATTTACATCACCTGAAAAGCACAGAAAATTCAGATTTAATTCAAGCTGTAAGTTCTTGTCACTTTGGCTCTTAAACAGCACCAGGATACTATTTAAATGACTCCACTCCCAGCCAGAACTCTGCTTCGGTGATGTTTACATACTGGTATATTTACAGAAGAGGAGAATCCATCTCAGGATAACGTTGCTGTTTGGAAAGTCAATGACAAGAAACAGGTGAATGCTAATTAGCTAGCATTAGCTAGTTCATGTTACTCAACGATGGACTGAGGATAACTGTCAGCTGTCAGTCAGTGTTAAGTCACTATAATTTTAGCTAATGGCAGTTTTATTGAGATCAAGTTAAACAAATAGCATCACCTCCACATCACCATGAATTCTGCTTCAATCAATGTATGACTTTGTAAACGTTGTTCTTCGTTAGTGAGATTATAGTGAGTGTTGCTGTTGTTGTAAGAAGGCCAATCAATC